>NC_046156.1:103574914-104174914 GCF_011064425.1 Rattus rattus
GCCTTACCATTTTAACAACTGTCAGAATAATTTTTTTCTTTAACAGGACATATGCTTTTATTTCTCACTAGTGTATTCCTGGGAGAGGAATTGCCAGGTTATAGGTAAGTCTGTATTTCTCGTCTTGAGCTACAATGCTGTTTTTCATGCTGGTTTCACTGTAGATTTTGCAATCCAGCCTTGATTGATAAAAGTTCTAGCTTCTCCATCACCTAGGCAACATTTGTATTTTGGGGTAAGAAATGTGTTAACAATACAATCAAAGGGAATATATTAGTTTTTGAAGTTTTTTTTTTTCTGTTTGTATATGACTTCTTTTGACTGCCCCAATTTTCAGTAGTCTTCTACTGATAGACTCCATTTGTAACTTTTGTTGTGTCTGTGATTGAAATATCTGAAAGGATAAGTTAGAGGCAGAAAACAGAGCTATTGGGCTCCTAACTTGAATGGGCCCTTAGTCCACAGCTTGTTTGGCCTCATGGGCTTGAATCATGGAGAGAGGGTGTGATACAAAGGCTGGACACACACACACACACACACACACACACACACGCACGCACACACACAGAAGGCTGGGAGAGTGAGTCAACGAATGGGAGAGCAATGGTACAGGGACAAGATGGTCCCAATGATCCACTTTCTCCATTTGGTATCTCCCAAGTTTCCAAATTTCCCCCAATAGAGCCACCTGGGCTTGGGAAGAAATGGACCTTTAGTGAGCAGTTCATACTCAAGCCTTAAGATGTGGTGTTGTGAGTAGATCCCATCTCCACAGTGGCCTGATTCTGTGGGAAGGAAGCAAGGGCTGCAGATGAGACTTGGACAAAGCTCAAATTAGCCCCAGTCACTTTGAGTTCAGAATCCCCAGTGAATGGTGACACCATAGATGAAGGGATGATGGGCTCTGTGACACGGTCAGGATGTGTGTAACTTACATAGAAGTTATTGTTGGTCTCTGCTCCCAGAACCCGTGGGAGAGATACCTTACCGCCTGGTCAGGTGGGCACTCCTGAGGCTGCAGAGCAGAAGAGACCACCAACACTGCCCACCCCTGCCCACATCCCTGGCCCAAGAGGAAACTGTATAAGGCCTCTGGGCTCCCGTGGGAGAGGGCCCAGGTGAGGCAGGAGCCCTGCCTGAGACACCGCCGGAACCTGAAGGAAACAGACCGGATAAACAGTTCTCTGCACCCAAATCCCGTGGGAAGGAGAGCTAAACCTTCAGAGAGGCAGACACGCCTGCGAAACCAGAAGAGACTGCTCTCTACACACTGATTGAGGCCATCTGGAACCTGGTGCACGGAGGCTCCGGAAGAGGCATGAGATCTTCCTGGTCGCCTGCCACAGCCGGAGAGCCCGTGGGCAGAACCCTCATGAGCTAACTTTGAGCCTCGGGACCAAAGAGGAAAAACACCGGAGGCCATCTGGAACCCTGGTGCACGGAGGCTCCCGGAAGGGGCGGCGCAGATCTTCCTGGGTGCTGCCACCTCGGAGAGCCCGTGGACAGCACCCCGAGAGCGAACTTGAGCCTCGGGACCACAGGTAAGACCAACTTTTCTGCTGCAAGTGACCTGCCTGGTGAACCCAAGACACAGGCCCACAGGAACAGCTGAAGACCTGTAGAGGGAAAACTACACAAGACGAAAAGCAGAACACTCTGTCCCTAATAACTGGCTGAAAGAAAACAGTAAAACAGGTCTACAGCACTCCTGGACACACAGGGCTTATAGGACAGTCTAGCCACTGTCAGAAATAGCAGAACAAAGTAACACTAGAGATAATCTGATGGCGCTAGAGGCAAGCGAGGAACCCAAGCAACAGAAACCAAGACTACATGACATCATCGAACCCAACCCTCCCACCAAACAAACATGGAATATCCAAACACAATTCAGAAAAGCAAGATCTAGTTTCAAAATCATATTTGATCATGATGCTGGAGGACTTTCAAGAAAGACGGAAGAACCCCTTAGAGAAACACAGGAAAACATTAATAAACAAGTAGAAGCCTACAGAGAGGAATCGCAAAAACCCTGAAAGAATTCCAGGAAAACACAATCAAACAGTTGAAGGAATTAAAATGGAAATAGAAGCAATCAAGAAAGAACACATGGAAATAACCCTGGATATAGAAAACCAAAAGAAGAGACAAGGAGCTGTAGATACAAGCTTCACCAACAGAATACAAGAGATGGAAGAGAGAATCTCAGGAGCAGAAGATTCCATAGAAATCATTGACTCAACTGTCAAAGATAATGTAAAGCAGAAAAAGCTACTGGTCCAAAACATACAGGAAATCCAGGACTCAATGAGAAGATCAAACCTAAGGATAATAGGTATAGAAGAGAGTGAAGACTCCCAGCTCAAAGGACCAGTAAATATCTTCAAAAAAATCATAGAAGAAAACTTCCCTAACCTAAAAAAGAGATACCCATAGGCATACAAGAAGCCTACAGAACTCCAAATAGATTGGACCAGAAAAGAAACACCTGCCACATAATAGTCAAAACACCAAACGTCAAAAAAATAAAGAAAGAATATTAAAAGCAGTAAGGAAAAGGTCAAGTAACATATAAAGGCAGACCTATCAGAATCACACCAGACTTTCGCCAGAAACTATGAAGGCCAGAAGATCCTGGACTGATGTCATACAGACCCTAAGAGAACACAAATGCCAGCCCAGGCTACTGTATCCTGCAAACCTCAATTAATAGATGGAGAAACCAAGATATTCCATGACAAACCAAATTTACACAAATCTATCTTCTAAATCCAGCACCAAAGGATAATAAATGGTAAAGCCAAATAAGGAGGCAAGCTTATACCCAAGAAGAGGCAAGAAACTAATCGCCTTGGCAACAAAACAAAGAGAAGAAAAGCACACAAACACAACCTCACATCCAAATATGAATATAACAGGAAGCAATAATCACTATTCCTTAATATCTCTCAACATCAATGGCCTCAACTCCCCAATAAAAAGACATAGATTAACAAACTGGATACGCAACGAGGACCCTGCATTCTGCTGCCTACAGGAAACACACCTCAGAGACAAAGACAGACACTACCTCAGAGTGAAAGGTGGGAAACAACTTTCCAAGCAAATGGTCTGAAGAAGCAAGCTGAGTAGCCATTCTAATATCAAATAAAATCAATTTTCAACTAAAAGTCATCAAAAAAAAAGATAAGGAAGGACACTTTATATTCATCAAAGGAAAAATCCACCAAGATGAACTCTCAATCCTAAATATCTATGCCCCAAATACAAGGGCACCCTACATACGTGAAAAGAAACCTCACTAAAGCTCAAAACACATTGCACCTCACACAATAATAGTAGGAGATTTCAACACCCCACTCTCATCAATGGACAGATCATGGAAACAGAAATTAAACAGAGACGTAGACAGACTAAGAGAAGTCATGAGCCAAATGGACTTAACGGATATTTATAGAACATTCTATCCTAAAAAAAAGGATATACCTTCTTCTCAGCTCCTCATGGTACTTTTTCCAAAATTGACCATATAATTGGTCAAAAACAGGCCTCAACAGATACAGAAAGATAGAAATAATCCCATGTATATCGGACCACCACGGCCTAAAAACTGGTCTTCAATAACAATAAGGAAGAATGCCCACATATAACGTGGAAACTGAACAATGCTCTACTCAATGATAACCTGGTCAAGGAAGAAATAAAGAAAGAAATTAAAAACTTTTAGAATTTAATGAAAATGAAGGCAACAATATACCCAAACTTATGGGACACAATGAAAGCAAAAGAGGAAAACTCATAGCGCTTGAGTGCCTGCAGAAAAAGAAAACAGGAAAGAGCATATGTCAGCAGCTTGACAGCACACCTAAAAGCTCTAGAACAAAAAGAAGCAAATACACCCAGGAGGAGTAGAAGGCAGGAAATAATCAAACTCAGAGCTGAAATCAACCAAGTAGAAACAAAAGGACCATAGAAAGAATCAACAGAACCAAAAGTTGGTTCTTTGAGAAAATCAACAAGATAGATAAACCCCTTAGCCAGATTAACGAGAGGACACACAGAGAGTGTCCAAATTAACAAAATCAGAAATGAAAAGGGAGACATAACTACAGATTCAGAGGAAATTCAAAAAAATCATCAGATCTTACTATAAAAGCCTATATTCAACAAAACTTGAAAATCTACAGGAAATGGACAATTTCCTAGACAGATACCAGGTACCGAAGTTAAATCAGGAACAGATAAACCAGTTAAACAACCCCATAACTCCTAAGGAAATAGAAGAAGTCATTAAAGGTCTCCCAACCAAAAGAGCCCAGGTCCAGACGGGTTTAGTGCAGAATTCTATCAGACCTTCATAGAAGACCTCATACCAATATTATCCAAACTATTCCACAAAATTGAAACAGATGGAGCACTACCGAATTCCTTCTATGAAGCCACAATTACTCTTATACCTAAACCACACAAAGACCCAACAAAGAAAGAGAACTTCAGACCAATTTCCCTTATGAACATTGACGCAAAAATACTCAACAAAATTCTGGCAAACCGAATCCAAGAGCACATCAAAACAATCATCCACCATGATCAAGTAGGCTTCATCCCAGGCATGCAGGGATGGTTTAATATACGGAAAACCATCAACGTGATCCATTATATAAAACAAACTGAAAGAACAAAACCACATGATCATTTCATTAGATGCTGAGAAAGCATTTGACAAAAATTCAACACCCTTCATGATAAAAGTCCTGGAAAGAATAGGAATTCAAAGGCCCATACCTAAACATAGTAAAAGCCATATACAGCAAACCAGTGGCTAACATTAAAGTAAATGGAGAGAAACTTGAAGCAATCCCACTAAAATCAGGGACTAGACAAGGCTGCCCACTCTCTCCCTACTTATTCAATATAGTTCTTGAAGTTCTAGCCAGAGCAATCAGACAACAAAAGGAGGTCAAGGGGATACAGATCGGAAAAGAAGAAGTCAAAATATCACTATTTGCAGATGATATGATAGTATATTTAAGTGATGCCAAAAGTTCCACCAGAGAACTACTAAAGCTGATAAACAACTTCAGCAAAGTGGCTGGGTATAAAATTAACTCAAATAAATCAGTAGCCTTCCTCTACACAAAAGAGAAACAAGCCGAGAAAGAAATTAGGGAAACGACACCCTTCATAATAGACCCAAATAATATAAAATACCTTGGTGTGACTTTAACCAAGCAAGTAAAAGATCTGTACAACAAGAACTTCAAGACACTGAAGAAAGAAATTGAAGAAGACCTCAGAAGGTGGAAAGATCTCCCATGCTCATGGATTGGCAGGATTAATATAGTAAAAATGGCCATTTTACCAAAAGCGATCTACAGATTCAATGCAATCCCCATCAAAATACCAATCCAATTCTTCAAAGAGTTAGACAGAACAATTTGCAAATTCATCTGGAATAACAAAAAACCCAGGATAGCTAAAACTATCCTCAACCATAAAGGACTTCAGGGGAATCACTATCCCTGAACTCAAGCAGTATTACAGAGCAATAGTGATAAAAACTGCATGGTATTGGTACAGAGACAGACAGATAGACCAATGGAACAGAATTGAAGACCCAGAAATGAATCCACACACCTATGGTCACTTGATTTTTGACAAAGGAGCCAAATCCATCCAATGGAAAAAAGATAGCATTTTCAGCAAATGGTGCTGGTTCAACTGGAGGTCAACATGTAGAAGAATGCAGATCGATCCATGCTTATCACCCTGTACAAAGCTTAAGTCCAAGTGGATCAAGGACCTCCACATCAAACCAGACACACTCAAACTAATAGAAGAAAAACTAGGGAAGCATCTGGAACACATGGGCACTGGAAAAAATTTCCTGAACAAAACACCAATGGCTTATGCTCTAAGATCAAGAATCGACAAATGGGATACAACCTCTCACAGAAAGACATAAAACTGCAAAGCTTCTGTAAGGCTAGAAAAGGACACTGTGGTCAGGACAAACGGCAAATAAACCAACAGATTGGGAAAAGATCTTTACCAATCCTACAACAGATAGAGGCCTTATATCCAAAATATACAAAGAACTCAAAAAAAGTTAGACCGTGGAAGGGGAAGCCCTGGGGAGACAAATAACCTATTAAAAAATGGGGTTCGGAAAAGAGCTCAAAACAAAGAATTCAATAAAAAAAAAACAGCTGAGGAATGCTGAGATGATTATTGAGAAACACCCAAAGAAATGTTCAACATCTTTAGTCATCAGAAATGCAAATCAAAACAACCCTGAGATTTCACCTCACACCAGTGAGAATGGCTAAGATCAAAAACTCAGGTGACAGCAAATGCTGGCGAGGATGTGGAGAAAGAGGAAACTCCTCCATTGTTGGTGGGATTGCAGACTGGTACAACCATTCTGAAATCAGTCTGAGGTTCCTCAGAAAATTGGACATTAAACTGCCTGAGGATCCCAGCTATCCCTCTCTTGGGCATATACCCAAAAGATGCCCCAACATATAAAAAAGACACGTGCTCCACTATGTTCATCGCAGCCTTATTTATAATAGCCAGAAGCTGGAAAGAACCCAGATGCCCTTCAACAGAGGAATGGATACAGAAAATGTGGTATATCTACACAATGGAATATTACTCAGCTATCAAAACAACGAAGTTTATGAAATTTGTAGGCAAATGGTTGAACTGGAAAATATCATCCTGAGTGAGCTAACCTAATCACAGAAAGACATACATGGTATGCACTCATTGATAAGTGGCTATTAGCCCAAATGCCTGAATTACCCTAGATGCCTAGAACAAATGAAACTCAAGACGGATGATCAAAATGTGAATGCTTCACTCCTTCTTTAAAAGGGGAACAAGAATACCCTTGGCAGGGAAGAGAGAGGCAAAGATTAAAACAGAGACTGAAGGAACATCCATTCAGAGCCTGCCCCACATGTGGCCCATATATATACAGCCACCCAATTAGACAAGATGGATGAAGCAAAGAAGTGCAGAAGTGTAGATCGCTCCTGAGAGACACAGCCAGAATACAGCAAATACAGAGGCGAATGTCAGCAGCAAACCTCTGAACTGAGAATAGGACCCCCGTTGAAGGAATCAGAGAATGAACTGGAAGAGATTGAAGGAGCTCGAGACCCCATATGTACAACAATGCCAAGCAACCAGAGCTTCCAGGACTAAGCCACTACCCAAAGACTATACATGGACTGACCCTGGACTCTGACCTCATAGGTAGCAATGAATATCCTAGTAAGAGCACCAGTGGAAGGGGAAGCCCTGGGTCCTGCTAAGAATGAACCCCAGTGAACTAGACTGTCGGGGAGGGCAGCAATGGGGGAGGGTGGGAGGGAACACCCATAAGGAAGGGGGGGAGGGAAGGGGATGTTTGCCCGGAAACCGGGAAAGGGAATAACACTCGAAATGTATATAAGAAATATTCAAGTTAATAAAAAAAATAAATAAATAAATAAAAAAAGAAGTTATTGTTGACTTATTTCTCTTAACTTAAAAATTAAATTTTCCATGATTTTTTGTGAAAAATGACTGTTTGTTAACTGTGCTTGAAACAAGGACTTTCTTTCTGGTAAAGATAAATGACATCACATATTGAAAATAAAATGATGTGGCTAAGCAATGGTTCAGTGGTTAGGAGTGCTTACAGTTCTTGCAGACGTTTGGAGTTCAGCTCTCAGTACCCAATTAGGGTGGGTGGCTTAGAGCCTTCCGTAGCTTCAGCTCATGGGAATGTGATGCTCTTTTGGAACTTGCACTTATGAGCTTATAACCAGACTTCACACATAGAATCAAAAACAAAATACATCTTAAGAATGATGTCAAATGACCTAAATCTTGCTTTGATAAATCTTGGGGCACATCTTGCTATTTTAGACATGAGTGCATTGATCCTGGGAGGCAGCACAACCAAGATTAGCTAAGAAGGAAGGGTCTACACACTACCAAGGTACAAGCTGCCTTCATCACTGCTCACTTTGTACTCTTGAATGGCCAGTCTTATTCTCAAAGAACAAGGAAGGAGACGGGAAAGAAGGATGTCCGTGTAGGTAGGAGGTGTGTCTCCTCCACACACCTTAGTGCATTATAGAACATAATTATACACAAATGCACATTACACACATGAACTGCCCATGCAGACACTGGACTCTCTAAGCCCTGTGTGGTCGAGACTATGAGAACTCCATTCTGATACTCTGACCTCTGTGCTCCAATTCCATGAGGCTGGGCACCCTGCAAACATGGTTGGTTTTTCTCCACTTTAGCTCACTCTCATTAAAAAGCCTCAATCACTAACTGGCTTTATTTCTGAGATATTGTTTTCTCCCAGTCAAATATGGCACATTTATTTTCTTTTGAAATAGGTTCTTTTACAGGCAAAATGTGGTAGATCAATGACTTCATTTAAAAAATGTTTGTCTTTCCAGAAATTGAAGAACAACAACAAAAGAACCTATAATCTTATTGATTGGAATGTACTGAACATTTTAACTGAGTGATTTTTTTTTATAGTGCTGCAATGCAATGTCTTTGAAGAAGGAGGTAGATGCTTTTCCATGAAGACACAAAGCTTTTAATTAATATTCACAACAATTGATATGGATAATTTTGGTCACTAGAGGACTGCTATAGTTTCCCATTGATGCAATAGAAAAATATTGAGGACAAGGAAAGAAAAAGTAATTAACAACTGAATATGAAGGTCATAAAGTGGAATTATTCCCCAGTTCATAGTAAGCTCTACATGCATACAAAATTATTTTCCGAAACTAAGACGATATTCAACGACATGTTTTTCTCCTTTAGAAACCATGCATTTAATATTTTTCTTGAACATGGGTTTTTTTGAGCTACAGTAAGCATCATTAAATGCTGACCAGACAAGCTGGAGAGAGAAGAGTTTAGAATAAAACTGAGAGATGTAGTAATAGATAAAGAAAGGAGTGCTCAATTTAAGTTTTCTTTTCTTTTCTTTTCTTTTCTTTTCTTTTCTTTTCCTTTTTTTTTTTGGAATGGATAGGGCTAGTATAGTATAGTGGTAGAAATGTTCACTTTACCACAGACTTAATTGGTATAAATCAATCAGATATTCTAAAAAATAAATACCTGTTTAACTGAGTTCAGCTCAAGGTGGATGTGTAGCAGGGGGTTAGTGATGACACAGCTACCTGAGTACCTTTCCTGAGGAAGCTTGAAAAGCCAGGAGTGGTTTTTCTACACCACTTTTCGTTCCCAACTATTTGCAGGCCTCGGGAGGATGCACTGGAGGGTTGCAAGTCTGCAATCAGTCTGGGTTCACACTGAGGGTCCACCGCAGAAGACACAATGAAATAATTAGAAGAAACAGTGGTATCCCAGAAAGTTGTGATGGCATAGCCAACAAGAATTCGGCATGGTCTCCCCTTTGCTTTTCATTATCTTACAATCAGGGCAAAGTAAGGGAGAAATGGTGGAAGCCATGTGCATAGCCAATTCTACTTACAGATGCAGGTCAGGTAGCTGGTCCCAGAGTCACCTGAGGGAGCTCTGCATTTCCAGATATTCCAAGGGTCCCCATGATGTAACCCCTTCCCCCTTTCACAAGTAATGACTAGTCAGGCAAACCCGGCTGTGGGCATGCATCTATGCCCTGACTGGGCTGACTTTGCCTGAAAGAATTCAAAATCACGTGGTCTATATCATGATGATTTTCACTGTGTTCCCCATTCGTTGAATTTAATATGATCCAGTAGGTAAAATCAAAAGTGGAGACCAGATCAACTTCCCTTTGTGCATAATGATTTCTTTGAAAAGTTTTTTTTCAATCAAAACAATATACATCAGTAATTGGTTAGTATTCTATAGCCTTTGACTGCTGAATCTTCACTTACATAGCTCTTAGCTGCTCCCCAGATAGTTCCCTATGTGTTTCTTTTGCTTTGGTGAGCTCCTAGGTAGGGCTTGTCTCTTAGCTGTCTTCATGGTAGATGCCTGACCTGGGTGGTAGCAACCTAATTGCAAGAGTAAGAAGTACTTTAAATCAAGCAGTTGTCTCCCCAGCCCCAGAAATTCCTATGAGGGAGACCAAACGGGGCTAGGATGTGTGTTTCATGGACAAGGGAACATATAAAGAGGCAAAGCAGCCTGATCAATTGCACAGACTCTGTTAGGGAAAAGAATTAGGTCACATTCCAGTTCCAATTCTGAGCCAACGCTCAATCCTAGGAGATTTTCTAGCGGTTAATATTTTGAATAAAACACTTTTATTTCTTTTTGACGTGAAAACTGCAGATAATTTAAAAAAGAAATAGGTCAATTCTCCTTGGTGATGATTGCAGCTTTACGTCACTGCATTTTTCTAAAGATAAGCATCTTTTTGGCCTTTGCAATAAGCTGCTTGCTGAATAGATACTAAAAGCATGAATTCCCCCCGAGGACTTATGATCTAACAAGACAAAAAAGACCATAAAGGAGAAAATGAAGATGGAGAAACTTGGTTGTTCCCTTGGGGTAGACATATTTGGCATCCGACTAAATTCTCAGGGGCATCTTTCTTTCTTGATCCCTGTCTCCCAATCTCCTCCTGACACTGATGTATGGTGGTGGAGTTATTTTAGAGGAAGGAGGGAGAGGTTTGAAGAAGAAACTTAAAGGAAAGGGAGAAATTAATCGCCATTGATTGGGAGAAAGCTCACAGTTCAAAGAGAAACAAAATGAACTGGTTTTTGTTTTTATGTCATGAATTAGTCCTGCTAGAGTTGGTAATCCATGCTTGGTTAACAGGAGATAAATATCTCTATGTATAAACACTCATCTCCAGACATTTCTTCTTTTCAGTCCTAACTTAATGCATTTTATTTTGTTTTAAATTTGAAGGTTAATGCCATTTTAAGTGTATCCCAGTAAGGGATGGAAGGACTGGGCACAGGGATGGGGGAAATTGACACCTAGTAGGTTGGGTTAGGTTTTAGTATCCTGAACATTCCAAACCATGGATCTTTCAGTCACAAAGATCCTTTTGTATTACTAAACTCCTGGCTATCTGACGCCTGGTCTGCGAGTCTTCCTCTGCTTTTCTCTACAATTCCAATGAATAGACAACATCCTCTCAGGACATTCTGACACAGCCTACAGTCTCTTCCTGATTTAGTCTTGTGAAGCTGTGACGTGGTCTTTGTAGTTCTCCATACTAGGCAGTGAGGAAGGCCATGGTGAGACAGGCTGGGCAGAATACAGCTTCTCTAACACTACATGAAGTTCTTTTTGATGACTGGCAGTTCCGCTTTGCTGTTTGGCCTGGGGCTGACCACTTCTCTGAGACTCAGTTTCTCTTTATGTGAAATAGGCCAGTATTTACTGCACAGATTTCCTCAGAAGAGTAAATGATGCAATGAATAGAAAACTGTGAGTCAGTGACTGAATATAGGAGATACCTAACCAATGGCTATTGCTATGATTTATGGAAAAATGCCTCTTTGTCCCATCTGTCTTCACATTTACAACAAAACTCAAAACTATGCTTCCTCGTGATTGGAATCCTTCCATATACATCGAAAGAGATCAACACAAAATGTGATACTGTTAACTGCTGGGTTGATACAGATTACATTAGCTATGTTTTCATTGTCATGAAAAACACTTGACCAAAGAAACTTAGAGCAGGAAGGACTTACTTTTGGCTCATAGTTCAAGGGCACAGTCCATGACAGCAGGACAGACATGGTGACAGGTGCTTGAGGGAGTTGGTCATATGGCATCCACAGTCAGCACGCAGAGAGAGAAATAAATGTTGCTTTCTACTTTTTCTACAGGATCCTCACCTATGGGAAGTCATAGCTGGGATATGTCTCCCCATCACAATTAATCTAATGTAGAAACTCCCTCACAGGTGTTTGCCTGTAGACTATGTCTCAAAGAATACCATATTCCCAAATGGGTATTGTCATATTCCCATTCCATGAGATACATTTTGCTTATCAGTTTTATTGCTATCCAGAGAACTAAAAAACACTGTGACATAATGAAAAACAGAGGGTGAGACAATGTTAAGCACTAGGTCTTGTCAGGTTGACCATATTAATCATCTCATGAGAAAGTGCATTATACGTACTCCCAAGAACAATTATTTATTCAGTAAAAGTTATGTACCATATGTTATGCATTAGGAGAGAAGTGCAACATGAGTAGAAATAATCCACATCTTCAAAATGCTCATGATCTGGAGGAAGGTACCACTGTATGAGTACCTACGTCACACAGTAGGGTGACGTCAGTGTTGGTGACAGATGGCAGCATTGGTGTAAAAAGGAATATCCAATTCCCTGAGTGGTCTGAACGGAGCTTCATAAAGCAGTGGGTGTAGGTACTGTGAGTAGGATTGGGATGGACTCACTGATGAGAAGTTATTCCATCTCTAAGTCTAGGAAGAACCAGAAAAGGCTGGGAGGGCTCATGCTCAAAGGGAAGGTGCAAGTGACCAATAAATACCCAGAAGTCTTCAGCAGCCTTCGTGCTGAGGAAAATGCAGATACAAGTTATACTGAGTCCATCCCACACCAGTAACAATGGCCGTCACTGGGAAAAACAAGCAACAGCGGGCAAGAAAGCAGGAACCAACAGACCTTGTCAGTGGCAATGTAAATTAGTCTGGTGACTAGGGAAATTGGTATGGAGTTTTCCAAAAAACTTGAACAAGAATTACCATGTAAGTATCAGGCCACTCATAGGACCTAAGTGAGCACAACTCACAGATACGTTCACATGTATGTTTATTGTTATCTTCTTCAAAATGGCCAAGGTATGGAGCCAGCTTAGGAGTTCATCAATGATAATGGATAAGGGAAATGTGTAACACAAACACAATGGGGTACCATTCAACCGTGAAGACAATGCAATTATGTCATTTGTATGAACATGCATGTAACCAGAAATCATCATGGTACACAACATGGTCCATACTAAAGAAGCCCAATGGCACTGTTCCCTTGAACTTAAAAACTCTACATTGAAAAAAGGCATTAAAGTAAAAGAAAGACCATTTTAGAAGAGAAAAAAGACCAACAGGAGACAGATGGGATAAGAAAAAAATGTGTGTGTGTGTGTGTGTGTGTGTGTGTGTGTGTGTGTGTGTGTGTGTGTGAGACGGTGATCCAAGTTCATTATATACATGCATGGACACATCAAATTTGAAAATCATTATATTGTACAATTAATATGTATTGATCTGTAAGAGCCCTGTTCAGGTACAGAGGAATTTTTTGTGTGTGCGTGGAGATAGAGATGAGAAGATGTCAAAACGGCATTGGAGTCATATCCGTGAGGTTTTTACGCACTGTTAGGAGATTTGTAGTTTAGCTGTTAGGTGATAAGAAGTCACCAAAGGTGTCTGAGCTTGACAATGACGTGATCCAATTAGAGTTGTGGAAGAGATAGCTCCGAGAAAAGAGAATTGAAAAGTGCTGAAACAGAGCCAAGGAGTTCAATACAGATCCTGAGATGAATCTGTTAATATCCAAGGAAGCACCGAAGACTGACTGAATGTGGATCACCTCAAGGAAAGGTAAGGTTTGAACTTCATTTCAGAAGTAGGCCCCATGGCATTCGGTGAGTAATTGGAAAAAGATAAAAAACTGTTAGCATTAAAAAAAATCCTTACATAAGAGTGAGATACTGAGAGGCCTGGAAAATGGGAACAAGGGAAAGAGGAGGCTAGAGCGGAGATAGGGCGTGTGATCAGCCCTCCACACACTTGAGGTAACTCACAAGGAGGAGACGGCTTTCGTGGCTCATTGTTTCAATGCATGGATAGCTCATCCTGCCACTTTGGGCCTGTGGTAAGGCAAGACCAGTCAGTTAAGAGAAACTACTGTTTTCATGTATGCAAAAGGCAAAAAGAGGTAAACAAGAGGCTGACTCCCCCAGTGTCTCTGAGGGTATGCTCCCATATCCTAACTTCCTCCCTCTAGGCTCTACCTCATATTGTTTCACCATCTTCCCATAGGACCACACTGGGGCTCAAGACTTGAACACACGAGCCTTCAGGGGATTTCTACCACATAAACTATAGAAAATGCAGATGCTAATAATAATGGTATCCATGATGCATAGATTGATGAAATGTTCTCCTTAGTAAGGCAACGAAAGCAATAGGCCTAGCTGGAGAAGGAGTAGGCCCATGGTCGTCTTCAATCTCACAGAAGGGAGAGCAGATGATGAAACTGGAGTTCGTGAAGGGGAAGAGGGAGGAGTGTGAGTGACTGGGTTATTGGGTTACTATCTTAATGACTTAGTGAGCAAGGGCCTTGGCTAGGAACCGTGGTTAGGAACATGATAAAAAAGAAAATCGTGAACAATCCGTTCTTTCAGATAGAGAGGAGAATCCACGATGTGTTTTGAAGCAACTGATGGTAGTTGTCCAACTGAGGCTGTAAAGTACACATTTGCAGACTACATTTGCATGTAAAATCCCAATAAAAGCAGCCATTATTCTCAACTCCATCCTGCGAGACTTCGGGAAGTGGTTCAGGTTTATCTTGAGGGTGTATTAAGAAGGTGAGAGGAAGAAGTTATGTTGTATACCACATAACAAAAACTACTATTCCTAGAATTTCCTAAAAATGCCTTTTGCTTTCCCCCTTTGATGGTAGTACACCGGCAGTGGTAGTGAACCGGATCATCACTTCCTGTCTTATGGAGCTCCGCCTCATCTCCATCCACCCTCACTCTGCCACTTCCCTCCTCCTTGAACCACCTAGGGAGGACTGACTTTTACCCTTGTTTCTTTTTTGTCTGATTCAAGGTTTCACTGGGCAGCCCAGGCTATCCTCAAACTTGTAGCAATCTTCTGTCCCTCCTCATTCTCCTGAAGGCCGGGGTTACAGCTGTGACCTTCGTCTGTGTTAAAGTTTTTTTCTTAAGGCTTCACTTTACTTTTACTTATGCGTAAGTGTGTGCTTCTCTGTGTACATATGTGTGCATGTGCCCACAGAGGCCAGTAGAGCATAGACCTAGAGTTACAGGTAGTTGTGAGCCACCTGACATGGGTGCTGGGAACCAAATTCTGGTCCTCTTCAAGAACAGCAAGCATTCCTACCTGTCGAGTCATCGTGTCATCTCTCCACCCATGTGGCTTGAGCTTTTTACTTTAAGAGGAGAATTCTGGCCTATTTAATGTCATTTTGTCTTTATGAACTTGTTCCAGTTCCCTTCTCTGCACACTGCCTTGGGAATCCCAAGAAACTCCCAGTTCTGAGCACCAGATGGATTTGGGCCCTAGCCGCTTTGTGAACAAAGGACAGAGGGAATTGACTGGTTGAATTTCTAAGGAGAGGATGTTCAGCCTGGGGGTCCTGAGAGAAGGGTTACCTTTCAAAGAACATGTCCCTGAAGACTATTTGCCTCTTTGTTATAGGAGGATGTCTGCAGTATAGGGGATTCACCTTATATCCTTTTCCCCCCCAAGGCTTCCAGTTCCTGCTTCATTTCCTGCCTCAGAGCTTTAAATTGAACTCAATGACCTTGGAATCTTGCTTGTCTCTTCTTCTCTTCACCCCCATTTGGCCCACAGAAAAGCCTCTTGGGAGCTGGGTGGGACCAGACAGTGAAATGGGGGTCCTGAGAAGAGAAGCCCTGAAAGAGGCTTGGGGTTTAAGTTTGAACACTGAGGAAAGCTGTGGACCACAGTGAAACCATGCCTGAGCAAGAGACAACCAAGTAGAGGTCAGAGGTCTGCAGTACCTCGCCTGGGGCTCTGGGAGAGGGGACCCAGAAGGGGCACAGCGATTAGGATGTAAAGAGAACCTAAATAAATAATAAAAAAGAGGCGTGGAGTCATGAATGAGCTGGCTTGTTGGCATGGATGTAGGAGAAATGTTTTCATAGGCCAGCGATTGGTCAGTTTTCTGAGAATAATTAGTTACTCGCTATTATGTGCATTTTGCTTATATGTATTTATGTGTACCATGTGCATGTTGTACAGTGGAGGCCAGAAAAGGAGGTTGCATCATCAAGGACTGGAGTTACAGATGGCTATAAGCCATCATGTGCATGGTGGGAACTGAACCCCCGTCCTCTGAAAGGGCGGCTGCTCTTCTTAATTGCTGTGCGATCTTTCCCACCACTCTGAGATTAAAGTGGAAAAAAGTGTCTGTGAACTTCTTTGATGTGGTGTCATCCTCCAACCTTTCGAACATTGTGTTTTTGTCATCTAGAATGTTCTTATGTGTTTCCTTAGCCTTAGTACAGACATTCATAATACTTAGGATCCCTGTACTATTATTCTTTTCTCGACACAGATGTCCTGTGATTGACAGTTTCCTCTCCGTTTGATCCCTGGGATATTGCCCTCTTTCTGAACTTCTCTTCTCAGTGTTTACATAGCGAGGCACTTCTTATCTGTCAGTCAGTTTCTAACTCATTCCATGTTCTCAGAGAGCTTTCCCTGACCAACTTACTTAAAAGAGTGCTTTTCCCACTCCTTCTTGTCTGGTATTTTAATGCTTTTATTTATTTACTTGCTGTTGTACAATTTTTCCTGTCAGGTTGGACTTTCCTAGAGCAAAGATGCTTTTCTTATCTCATTTGCCATTGCCTACCAAAGTGATGGACAATATTGTGAATGACATATACTTACACCTCACCTAGAATGCCATTGAGTTTGAGCTTCTCCATGTGCTATTTATTTGAATACCATGATTTTCTTGAGGTGACTTTGTACACTAATGTGTTCACATATTTACTTTCCTTCTTAACTGAGACTGGTACATAGATTTACAAGTATACAATTAGTAATAATTTACAATAGTATTAGGAACTACTTTTTTGTTCTTCCTATTTTTAAAATGTTCGCACCATCCAATTCTACAGTGATATTACCTACCAAGGCAAATAGCTCTAGCATGTTACCAAACAGGTAATTTTGTAACAAGAGAAAGGTAATTTTCAAAGATTAATTCAAGAGGGAGAGGAGGTTTGGGGAATGGAGTTGGGAATGTTAATGATGGAAACGATAATGGTATTGAGAGTCTATGCTAAAGAACAATTGCAAATAGGTGTGTGTATGACACTATATCTGGGAAGATGTGGACAGACATCTACTCATCACAGACAGGAGGCCTGTAACAGACCAACAATACCACTGAAGTCTAACATATTCAACTACTGAATTTTGGGGATTACTTAAAGGAATGTGGATGAGTAGTTACTGATAGAAGCATGACAACTCAAAGGCACCTCCATTACTAAAAGCATATCTCAACCTGACTGATAAGTTATGAGAACTGGAACCAAGTATATCTTTGCATGATATACAGGCATCTGGGTTGGTCAGAGAGTCTCCTTTCCATAGCAACCATTACTGAGAGGAAGGAGTCTCGTGAATGTTAAGTCTCCCTAAGTTTTAGGGACTTATTGAGACTTGTGAGTTGTATACTTCCTGAGTCTTTAAAGGTTCTCTCTTCAGAACATCCCCAGTCCTAACAAGCCTTCCTCCAGGATAGCATGTTTCAATTCAGAGGAAACTGCTATATAACAGGAGAGGGGAGAAAAGGGTGAACATGAATCATAGAACCTCTGAAGGCCATGAGAAATGTGAATCTCAGAGTTGCAGTCAGTGTTACAGTAATCAAATAAACTAGCAAGAAGTCCCCTGCTTGTTTCAGATAGTGCAATACAACAGAGAGGAAGGACCTGAGGCCACTCATAATGTTTGGATTCTGCTTTCTCTTGCCAGAAAAACAGTTATTAAAGTGGAAAAAATTTAGCAGGTAGTTGAAAACTGAGGAGCACAAGAGGTCATTCTATGGTTTTCAATGTGCTGTCTTAGGCAGTGTGTGGTGGTGGATGTTTTGGGCAACTATTTTTAAAATAATGAAGAAATGAAAAGACTCCAAAAGGCCAAATAGGAGAAAATGATGTCTTGATTAAAAATACAGGGTAGTATGCCAAGAATGTGAATGGTTATGAATACAGCAGGGAAATTGATACAGCCACCTGATATTTATCCTCAAAGAATTTTGTCTGCATGACTCACTCGTTCACCTAGAAAGCAGTATTTAGAAATTTTCTGACAAGACTCTGTTTAATGACATTATTCCTGGGGAGATGTGAACAGATATCTACTCATCACAGATAGTAGGATGATAATAGACCACTGAATACCACTGAAGTCCAACATATTCAACCACTAAATTTTGGGGGATTACTTAAGGGAGTGTGGGTAAGGGGTTACTTATAGGAACATGAAAACTCAAAGGCACCTCCATTATTGAAAGCTTATCTCAGCTTGCCTTGTAAGTTTTTTTTAAACTTTGCATTATATAAAGACTCATAGGTTTGCTTATCACATTTGTGGATGATAGAACCTGGGAAAGAGATAATATGATAAGGCAAATCATCATTCAGACTGATTTCATAAATTTGGAAATGTAGGTAGAACTCAACATGTAATATTTCAGGAGGATAAAAGTAACCATTTGGATTAACAAAGGAACACCTCCCAGAGTCCTGTTGGATGCAAATACCTGGGACATTGGCTTGCACCTAGGTTCAGTTGGCATTGTTCTGTAGTGAGTCAACTAGATTAAAGCTGGCATTGGTATTTTTGGTAATCTGATGATATCTGTAATATAGTGTTCTTTTAGAAGGGGCACTGAAAGAGAGAATAAAATGACAAGGATATAAATGCTTATAGCTTATCAGGAATAATTGTGTACACCTGGCACATTAGAGTGTGAGACAAGACTTAGCAGAATATGAAGACTCCTTCTGAATTAATGAAAGGCCACCACATCAAAGGGGAGAAGTAGATATGACCCCAGAGCAATAGCTTATGTATCATAAGCTATAATAAATTATTAATGTAATATTTTGCCAAGTAACTTGATTTTGAGAGGTGGTAAATTACACATTAATATAAATGTTACACAACACATATTTCCCAGACAAGTCCCATTATAATTACTTATGACTCTCTTGCTATATGCTAATTCCATTTTTGCTTTTTGCATATTTTTAGTACATCATTGTCTTATTACATTATGTAGGGTTTGTCACATTTATGTCTACTCCATCTTTATAGCAAATGTGGGAGGTGTTAGACATGAGCAGCGGAGCTGGGAGAGGCAGACCTGGAAGACAGTGTCTGCATAGCTTGACACGCTGCGGTAAAAGCCTGGCCCCAGCTTTTGTGATCAAACCTCGATTAAAAAAAATACCAGGATGGCTTATTGATAAGCACTCATAAGATCAATCAAGGGGTCTTGAACAGTTTCAAAAAGGAGTTAGGTAGGAAGTAACCACAAACAAACAAGCAAACAAACAAACAATGAAGACCTGTGTCTTAGTAACAGCCAGTGTCCTTAAACATTCTTAAGGAAACAGAAGGTTGATTTAGCTATATTACAAACTGTCTTACTTTCATTTTTGTTGCTGCAATAAAATACCCCAACAAAGACCACTATGGAATACAGCACAGTTTGGAGGAGGGAGATAGACAGACACTTGCCAAGTGCCAAGTAGCATGGGTAGAGAAAGATGCCCACAAACCAGACTCACCCCACTTTATGGCAAGGGCAGACCATAGACACAGACCCCTGCCTACCACCATGCAATGCAGTGTCTGGAGGGTGAAGATGTTCATAGACACTCATGCTGCCATGCTACATGGGTGGGCTGTATACACCTAGAGGTGTGTAAACACCTAGGTCTGCTAGCTCCACTCTCCATAGTGCAGACAGAGGAGATCAGCCAGATAGATTCCTGTGCTGCTACTGAGGGCCAAGTCTGGGTCCATGACTGTGCAGCACAGGGGTCAGCGTAGATGTCTAGACAGAGAATGTCTTATGTATTGTATGATGCATCCCTGTCAATTAAAAAGCCTATAGTCTATGGCTTAGGCAGGAAATAGAAGGTTGAGTTATAGGGAAGAGAAAGAATTCTGGGAGAGAGGGAGGCAGGGTGATTCACCAGGAAGATGTGAAGAGTCAAACCTATGGTTTCTGAGCACGGGTAACGAGCTCCATGGCAGAATGTAGTTAGAACAAATGGGATATTTAAAGTTCTATCTAGTCAGAGAAGAGCCTAGCTGTATGGTCAAGGTATTTGAAAATATATTTTGAGTCTGAGTCTTGTTTTTGGGAGCATGGGGTTGAGGAGAAGAACTAGGGTCTAACTTCAACAGATGTATCAATTACTACTAGAAATTATGGTGACTTCCCAGGTTTGGACAGTTACCAGGGAGCACGTGGATGTCCAGAGGTCAAATAGAACTAGCCCTGCCCTGTGTTGGCTCCTGTTCTCTGTGAAGATGGCCCCATCTCTCACTGGGGACCACACTCAGGGAGAACACGGAGAAGGGCCTTGCACTTGGCATGGACAGCACATTAAAGCTATCCTCCAAGGACATGGTGTGGGAGAGCTGGCTCTGCCACTTGTCTGCCATGAAGTGGAGAGGGTGTGGGGTGATGCCATCCCCTTCCCTTGTCCCTTGCTAACTGTGGTATTCAGAAAAGATGGCCCTGAAGTCATGTGAGTTGGAGGGTTATTGCTGGCTCTCCCTGTAGTAGCACTTGGAAGAGTGGGCCTTGCACCTTGAATGGTCAGCACAGTGAGGCTGGCTTTGGAGGTATGGGTGCAGGTGAGCCAGCCCCTGATGGCATGAGAGTAGAAAAGCTGACTTTGCCTCCTGCTGATGGTGGCATCTGTACCTGGGGAGAACCGTGCTGGAGACCTTGCCCTAGTGGTGCAGATGTGGAAGAGCCGGCAGGAAGACCAACTTAGCTGCCACCCAGGCCCAGATTGAGGGTTTCGAGTGGTCTCACTCCAATATCTATAGCATTTGTGAACTGTTGGGTCACATGAAAGGTCTGGTCCTGCTGATCCAAAAGCTGTAGGATCTCCACAACACAGGGCAACAGCAGGATAACTGGGAGGACTATCAGTGAGGATCCAAAGTTAATGGTATAGTAGAAGCCAGAGGCCTTACGCCAGATCAGACTCATTGCAAAGAGTATTTGCTAGTGAAGATGTGTGGACAAGGCTATCCTGTGGAACACATTGTGATATACTATAGCTTCCATGGTGAGATGTCTTCTAATCTTTGCTTTTGTTTATTTGATGTGTTAGTGCATTTTTTTCTTTCTCATGGCAGCGTTTGAAGGGTGGAAGGTATATATTAGGGGAAAGGAACATGAGTGGTATTTGGGTGCATGATGTGAAACTCACAAGAAAAAGTTAAAACTTAAGAAAAGTTTTAAAAAAATATTGTGATAAAAAAAATCATGTTAAGGGGGAGTAGAGATGTTTTCCAGCTCACAATTCAAAGTCACAGACAAGCAAGTGTAATGATTTGTGTATGCTCAGCCCAGGGAGTGGCACTACTAGAAGATGTGGCCTTGTTGGAGTAGGGAAGTCAAGGCAGGAACTTCAAACACTGATTCACATCCTATCACATACTCAAGAGCATAGAAAAATTGATGTATGTAAGGTTACTTCCTTGCTTGCTTTCTTAGTTAGGGTTTTACTGCTGTGAAAAGACACCATGACCAAGACAGCTCCCCCTCCCCACCTTCCCCTGGAGCTGAGGACCGAACCAGGGCCTTGTACATGTTAGGCACTACTCTAACACTGAGCTAAATCCTCAGCCTGACCAAGACAATTCTTATAGGGACAACATTTAATTGGGACTGCCTTACAGGTTCAGAGGTTCAGTCCATCATCATCAAGGTGGGAATATGGCAACATCCAGGAAGGTATGGTACAGGAGGAGCTGAGAGTTCTACATTTTCATCTGAAGGCCCCTTACAGAATACTGGCTTCCAGGCAGCTAGGATGAGGGATGAGGGTCTTATAGCTCACGCCCACAGTGACACACCTACTCCAACAAGGCCACACCTTCTAATAGTGCCACTCCCTGGGTTAAGCATATACAAACCATTATACTTATTTCCAGTTTCACTCTTCAGGACCCCTTGCTTAGGAAATGGTGCTGCTCATAGTGGGCTGAGCCTTCCCACATCAATGAACTTACTTTAGACTTCCCTCCCCCATACAGATATGCCTCCAGGCCAACTCATTGTGAGTAATTGCTCATTGAGACTCTATTCTCAGGTGATTCTCAGTTGTGCCAAGTTGGCAACCATAGACCTTATCTTTTCTTTGGTCAAACTGTCATTTTTAAAAAACCCCTAGTGCTTGGTATTAAACCCAGGATTCCGTTCATGGTAGGTATGTACTTTACCAAGGGACCCCCATGGGACCCACATGCATAGATAGCACAAAATTGTTATCTTTAAAAAGTAGTTAATCTGTGAATGATTGCATCTTGAAGTATGTGAATTCTCTATAAAAATGGAGATGAGTACTAAATCATTGCTAGTTGTCTATGTTTGTAAACAATCATACTCGTTTGTTCAACCTGCGACATGTTAATGTTCACCACTGACACCGTGGTTGGGGGCTTTGCATTTGACTTTCGCAGTTTGATTCCCCCCCATCTTCTATCTGTGCAGCCTCAAGCAAGCTACTCTCAAGTCTTTGAGGTGTAGCTTTGCCACGTGCAACATGGAACAGTCCTATCTCCAGGACAGTGATACTGTGAATTCAATGAGATGATCTTATAACATCCTTGGAACAGGTAACTGGTCCACACATATTCATTTTGTTCTTACTCTTTCTTCCTAAACCAAGATGGAGACAGTAAGGAAAAGTGCTTCCTGTTATTGCTTTTTAAGTGAGGATGGAGATGGGTGGTGAGGCAAGATATGCTCCTATTTAGTGCTTATTAATCAGTTAAGACTTGCTTCTCAGGTATATGCATAGTATATAGAACATTTGCTTCGAATATACTGCTGTGCTGCTAGTTTGACATCATTTTGATATAAAAAGCTATAGTCTTTTTTTTCAAGAGGGAACTTCAGTTGAAAAATGCTCCCAGATTGGTTTGTGATAGCATTATCTTGTTTAATGATGGATGTGAAAGGGCCCAGCTCACTGTGGTTAGTGTTATTCCTGACCTAGTGGTGTTGGGTGCTATCAGGAAGCAGGCTGAGCAAGCCTCAAGGAACTGATCAGTAAGCAGCATCCCTCCATGGCCTCTGCATCAGTTCCTGCCTCCAGGTTCCTGCCTTTAGTTCCTGTCCTGACTTCCTTGGATGATGGACTGGAGGCTGATGAAGCAACAAGTTGCCTACCCAAGTTGCCTTTGCTCATGGTGATGTATCACAGCAATAGAAAGCCTAGCTAGGACACTGGAGCGTGTGCAGTCATTGGTAGAAGCCACAGTACCAGTCCACACAATTCTTAATTATTTTTAACCACAGAGGAGTGGATTCCCTACTATAGGTTTCCTTGGCAATTTACATTTCCAGAGTTTGTTGATATTGTTGATGGCTTCATTTGTTTATCATAGGAGGCAGCTTGTTCTAATGACTTAAATTGATATAAGGCAAAGAGCCGAAGACAGACTGGTGCTACTTGAGTTGGTAAAGATCACCCGGAAAATCAAATTCCGGAGCTTCAGCCAGCCACTCTTTCTGTAAAGTTCAGCAGTCTAATCATAAATGGAGCTGTGAAAGACAGAGCTACCCTGAGTGTGATTAGTAAAAACAGGGCAAGAACCATCCTGAAATGTCAGGCATTAGTGATGAACTTAAATTGCTTTTCCATAATAAAGTTATACTTCCGAGGTGACATTTGCAAATGCGTGTCCCGCCTGGGATGATTGCTTCAATCTCTTCCTCTGAACTGTGATTTTGCTAATAGCAGAGACTGATATTTGGGATAGCCGTGTCGCTGAGCCTCTGCTGTGCTCTACATATTTAGTGGGTTTTAGTGCAAGTGAGAGTCTTCCTTTCCCCTTTGCCAGGGCTCACTGCCCAAGTTCTTCTGCCGTCTTGAAGCTAACAGCACTAGCACATGGAACGGTGAAATACGGTCCTCCCAGGAACATCAACATTTTAATTATGTCAACAGTTCCTAACGAAGCCTCTGCCACGTGGTATCTATTTCTCTCTTGTCACAGAATTTGCAGGACATAATCTGAACAGCCTCTAAGAGGAGACCGGCCTCATTGTGCGCGTAGGCGAAAGGAATGACCTTAGGTTTAGGTTAGCACAGGTTGCTTGCCTGCAGAGCGACCGCTCTCAGCTTGCCTTTGACTGACTGCTTCTTTTGCTGCCGTAGTCACACCATCTATTTTTGCTTGGCAGTCTTCTTATCTTTTAATTTCTAATTATCTGTGGTTCAGTTTAAAAGATGAATATGAACCATTTGGGATGGTGTATAAAGAATGGGAAATTAAGCATGAAATGAAGGCACATGAGTCTGTGCTGAAGGCAGAACACATAGTCTTAATGCTCAGAGTTAAAAACAAATCATTGACTTATTATTATTACTATTATAATTATAATATGAGTTTATACATATGTACCACATTTTAAAGGAGGACAGAAGAGGGCATTGGATCCCCTGGAACTGAGATTACAGGCAGTTGTGAGCTGCTATGTAAGTGCTGACAATCAAACCCTAGAGAACATCAACCCAGCCACACACACTTTGTCTAGAGTGGTGTTCTGCCTGCAAGCGATGCTAGGGCAATGGTGGCACGAACCTTGTGGGAGTGACCAACCGCGGTCTGATTTGGCGTAGTCCATAAGATGAAACTCATACCCAGCACTGCTTTGGTGACCAAGAGCCTGAGTCTAGCTAATCCAGTGACCTAGGGTAAAAGCTCTTAAAAATGTAGCAGTAAAATGACTCCTAGTGACCTTCTAATATACTCATACATATGCTATATTCATACATATGCTCATAGATCAGTGCCTTGCTCAGCCATCATCAGGGATGATCCTGTAGCAGATGGGAACAGATATGGAGACCCACAGCCAGACATCATGCAGAGGGAGAGACTGAGAGATTGGAACATTCTGCCTTAAATGGGATGATTCATCAAATTTCTTCCCTTGGGGCTTGGGAAATCTCCAGGCAGAAGGAGGAGGCAGAAAGAGTGTAAAAGCCAAAGGAGATGAGGATACCAAGAAAACAAGGCCCCTAAGTCAACATAATTAAAGTTCATATGAGCACTCAGAGACTGAGGCAGCAAGCGTGGGGTCCGCACGGGTCTGCACTTGGTCCTCTGCATAGAGATTCTGGCTTCCAGCTTAGGGTTTTTATGGGGTTCTTGAGGGTATGAATGAGTGGGTTTCTGCTTCTTCTGCCTTACCACGGGGCTTTTTTCTTCTGTTTGTTTTGTCTAATTCTGATGTTTTGGGTTCATCTTATTATACTTTATTTTATTGCATTTATTTTATTATTATCTCCTAAAAACCTGTTTGCTTTCTAATGAGAACAGGGAATAGGTCTGGATGGGAGGGGACGTGTGTGTGTGTGGGTGCCTGGGGGGAGAAGAGGGGGAGAAAACTGTATCAGGATATATTGTGAGGAAAAAAATCTCTTTTCAGTAAAAGGAAAAACAGTATCTATCCACCTATCAATCTAACCTTATCTATTAATCTAATCTTATATATCTATTAATCTCATCTATCATCTACTATTTATTTATTAACCTTATCTATCTATCTATCTATCTATCTATCTATCTATCTATCTATCTATCTATCTATCTGTATGCAGCTTTCTTCCCAGCTCTAATTCAATTTTCTTTTGTGGATCCTTGATTTATTTGTTTCCTGTAGTTGCATTGATCAATCACTAATGGCAAATTATCACAAACTTTGCAGCTTAAAACAACATAATTATTATTCTGTCCATTTGAAGATAAGCACAGTGTGTTTCTGGATTCTTGGTGGATATTGTCTTGGTGTCTGCATTTCTTTCTGTACCCTTCCTGCATGCAGAATTTGTCTGCTCCTTTGATCACTGCCCACCTTCCATGTACAAAGCTGGTGATAACGGGCTGGGTCTCTCTCACACTGAATCATTGTATAAGGAACATTTGGGTCTTCTATGTTTAAATGCTTCGAAGTCATATTGGGTTCACCTAGTCAATCAGGATAAGCTTCTGTCTTAGGGTTAGCTGATGGTGAATTTATTGTAATTTTACCACATAACATGACAGGGAGATTCTGAGAATTTTTGTGAACCTATTCAGGGAGCAATGACTGTCACCACGATCACTTGCAAATCATAAAGAGCCGAGGCCCATGGAAGGTAAATGACAGTAATTGTTAGTGGCAGAGAAGATTAGAAAGCAGGGCCATGGGGGTATGTGCAGTTTCAATGGGCTTCCACATGACGAAGCTCAGCCCATCAAAAGCAACAACTTACTACGTCTAGACATGTATTCCTCATGGACACAGTGCCAACGATCACACATCCTATAAGAAAACCCACTGGAAAGCCAGCATTTTTTCAGAGATTGCAGTGGTCAGAGTTCCCCTATGAAGCTCTTAGGCAGCAGGGAGGAGGCTGGACTGCCCATAGCATATTTTTATTCGCCTATTGGATGCCTGGCTCTCCCTCTATATCAGCCTTGTTTTTGGAAATTCTATCCTTTCAGATTAGAGCTCTCTTCTTTTCTGTGGTCATAGTAAGAAAGAACAAGGGGTTACAGTTAACAGACTGCAGGTCAGAGACCCCGTTTGTGTGTTACCAAAGATGTGTAATTCGGCCTTCCTTTGAAATTGTCAGTAGAATTTGCATCAGACTGAGGGATGTTATGTAGACTCTTTAATTTTTATAAAATGATTTCATTTTGGTTCTCTCTCTCTCTCTCTCTGTCTCTCTCTCTCTCTGTTTGTGTGTGTGTATCTGTGTGTGTGTGTGTGTGTGTGTGTGTGTGTGTGTGTGTGTGTCTGGGTACCTAGAAAGGCCAGAAGAGGGTGTTGGTTCTCCTGGATCTGGAGTTCCCGTCAATCTTCAGCCAACAAAGGTGCTGAGGATGGAATTCGGAGTCTCTGGAAGAGCAGTGGGTGTTCATTTCCCTGAGCAGCTCCCAAAGCACTTAAAAGCCGGTGACGGGCACTGTAAACAGGCAGGATTGGTGCAAAGACTGTCTCAGGGCATCTTCTAGTCACTGCCTACTGAACCCTAGCACAGTCCATTGTTAGAGTCAATCCTGAGAGTGACAGACAGAGGGTACCATCTCCAACTTCCCTCCTTCGTGTAAAGAAAAAAAAAAAACCTGTCATTAATTCAACACACGACTATCAAACCCTCGCCATATGCTAGGACTGTCTCACAATAACACAAGGGCTCCACTGATGCAGGAGTCCAGAGAGGACGTGATCAGTTGTACAGCAGGGAGGGTTTTTAATTTTGTAGTGAGAGCACAGATTATTTAAAGTGATATTAAAATATAGAACATACTCCATAGGCTGGAAGACGGCTTGAGCCGATAGGTGGCTGAGGAGCCCACATTCTTTATTTTAAAATGTATTTCTCAATTCATGTTTATTTCTCCAAATGAGGCCTTACCCCTTTAAGATGTTTCATTGGCATAAATTAATTATGCCATGTCTCATTGTGCTATTTTCGTATGAGTATCACAGCACTGGTTTACTACGTTCATCTCCCCATATTTCTTTCTTTTGTTTCCTTTTCTACTTTCACAAAGGTTGTTACAGGAGTTTGGGTGTCAGTTTGCAGAAGTATGAGAGAATTTGTTTCCTTTTCTACTTTCACAAAGGTTGCTTACAGGAGTTTGGGTGTCAGTTTACAGAAGTATGAGAATATTACCAGTGCTTACACCACTGAAGAACAAGTCCTCCCACCCCAACCATTAATTGCATAGAAATTCTAAGAGTAGGGCCTTGTGAGTCCCCTACTCACTCCATGATAAGATGTGGACTGGCTCTATCTTGTGGCTATAATGTTCAGGTTAATCACCATTGGTATGAGTTTATGAATGCAGCTGCCACACCTTACCCAGATGACAATGATTGACAGCATGTCCCAGATCTTTTAGTCTTCTTTTTAAAGGTTTATTTTCTTTTGTATGTATACATGTGTGTGAATGTGATGTGTGTGTGTGTGAATCTGATGAATGTGTGTGTGTGCGTGTGTGTGCATGTGTGCATGTGTGTGTGTGTGTGTGTGTGTGTGTGTGTTTGTGTGTGTATGTGTAGGCCAGAGGGCATTGGATCCTTTGAAATGGAAGTTATAATTGGAAGTGTGGGTGCTAGGAACTAAACCCAGGTCCTGTGCGTGAGTGGCATCTGCTAGTCTTCGCCGATCCACCTCTTTAGCCCTCTCACTTGCTAACCCCTCCCTTTTGTGTGATGCTCCTTGAGCCTTGGAGGAGCTAATACATACATTCCCCCCTTTTTATGGCTGGGCATTAACAGTCACTTACTCTCTGCACTTTGATAGTTATGAGTCTCCAGCAAGAAAGTTTTAATAACAGGGTAGGGGGAAGTTTTGGTGACAATATGTGTCGGGAGTCTCTGGATCACATCAGAGAGTGAAACCTGAGGACACATGGTCGGAACATAGGGTCTCTCAGTCTATTTACATCTCTAAGTGGGTTACTATTGATCAGTTGCAGGGTGGAGGTGTCCTTGTGGGTCTTTGTGACCATATTCCTTCTCTGAATTGTGACACCAAACTGCCATGATGTCTCATGTTCCTTTCAGGGAGACAGAGGGAAAAGACATCATGTCAACATGACACTATAATGCTTTGTACTTAGTTGTAACTCATCAGAAGGCAGCTGTAGGAGGGGCCTCTCCCAAATCATGCAATGTGACAACTATTTGTCACATGTGTATTGTCTGGCCATGAGTAGAAACTTCTTGGGTGTCAAGTGGAGACTCCTCATACTTGAAGTATTGGGGAATAGGACGATTTTATTACACATGGTTATGATCTCAGTACAGGACCCAACAGAAAGTCCATACCTGAGGCCCATTTGCTGAACTAACATACACATGTACCTCTTTAAGCCATACTTTCAGTCGTGACAGCTCTCTGGTGGCCCAGCTCTCCATTCAGGCCAGCTGTTTGGAAACAGAGGCCATTGTTTACAAAGGAAATTGAGCAAGATTGTCTGGTGAGACCCACTATCCACCTACCGCATGCGGGAGTTGGATCTGCACCACAGTATTTTTAGAACAATGATTTGAAGAGTAAGAAAAAAAAAACTGCTAGAATATCTTACCTGTGGATAACACTGTTTACTCTTTTTTGAATATGAAGGAGAAATTGAGAGTTTGAGAAATAGAATGAGCAAGGGAAATTAGTGATGGGTTGAGACGCACAGGGCCTGAGCCTCCCATTTTCTTAGAGCTCCCAGGTCTCTCTCCATGGTAAGTGAAAGAGAATGGCTCACTTATCCACAAGCTGGATTCATATAGAAGGATAAATTGTGGTGCAGATAATAGCTAATGTAATGCCAGACTTCTCTCAGGAACTGTGGAGATTTCAGATCAATATGTAGTGAAGGAGTACATGGTGATGACTTTCTGAAAACGTGATCAATACGTATACATCACCAAGATCAGAATTTATTTAAAATTATGAGCAGCCTGGAAGGCTGCCAGGGCTTGAGTAATAACTCCAGGCAGTCCGAGCCCATTCCAGCTTCCTCCGTTTATATAAATTGCTGGAATCTCTCATGCCTGACCCCTCTGATGTATCAGCTTTGTTATGTCGGTTTAGATACATGTAAATTTCCTAGGGGCATTTATTAGCTTTATTAAAAAAGAGGAAAGTGTCCAAAGGCCCGTGGGCATATGCAGCCCAAACATAAGATTAAAAGAATGAAATTAAATATTCAGGCTGCCAAACACCTCATCAAAAAGCCAGGCCAGTTCAGCCCACCGAGGCGTACCAGATTGACAGGTTTGATCATGTGTTTTTCCCTATGAAGGTTTAGAAGACCATGCTACCGTCTGGTTGGACAGACAAACAAACTGCAAAGGCAAAGACCCTTAGCAGCCTTGCCTTTGAGATTCATGCCTGGAATCTGTTATTAGAAGCAATATGGCCGATCTTAATATATTAGAATGAACCAGTGGATAGGGGAAACCCTCAAAGGAAATCTCCTTTATTGAAATGCATCCAAATAGCATCTGTAACCCCATTTGCCATCTTCCTTTGATTGATGACTGTCATCTCTGGAATATTTCACATTGTCATATCTGACACTTTTCCCTACGACCTTTGTACTTAAGCAGGTGTGCAAACATCATATTGCTCTAAGTTAGTTTTGACTCAGGGTGGTTCCTTCCTTTCCCAGGGGATACTGGGAAATATACGGAGACAACTTTTGGTGTCACAATCTGGTGTCACTGGCTCTTGCCATCCAGTGGGCTGATCCCTGGGATGCTGTGGAGCACAGAGCAACTTCTGCAGCAAACATCTGGCCTCTAGGTCAGAGGTGCTGACGCAGTACAACGCAGTCCAAGTTTCTAGACCAACATCTGCTATTGCTCTATCACTTCTTGTTCTTTCTATCACAGCCACATGTCCTTTGTTGCTTCTCACCGAAACTTTTAAAGTTGAGAAAAACCAACTGAGACTGTCACACAGATACTCTGGTTGAATGAAAGGGCATCTTTAGCATGTGGTGAGTCCTTGTATTGAAGTTCCTTATCTTGCATTCACTTCAAACTCAATACCATCTCTTGCCCAGGGGAGGTACTCTGGCTAGCATTATATCAATATGACATAATCTAGGGTCATCAGGGGGGAGGGGATCTCAGTTGAGAAAATACCATAAGATCCACCTGTAAGCAAACCTATAGGACGTTTTTTAGATTAGTGGTTTATGGAGGAGGGCCCAGAACGTTGTAGGTGGGTTTGTTCTTGGGCTGGTGGTCCTGGATCCTGTAAGAAATCGGGCTAAGCAAACCATGAGGAGCAAGTCAGTAACCAGCCCTCCTTTGTGGTCTCTGCATCAGGTCCTGCCCCAAGGTTCCTGCCTTGTTTGATTTCCTGTCCTGACTTCCTTTGATGAGGAACTGATATAAATGTATAAGCCAAATAAATCCTTTCCTCCCCAAGATACCTTTGTCATGATATTTTATCACCGCAATAGTGACTCTGACTAAGACCGAGAGTTACCATGAACTGGTGTCCCACAATTTAGAGAACACTGTATTGTTGTGTTCCCTTGCCCCCCATAACACATTATTATGCTTGAAGAATATTCTCCTAAGTTGCCATCAACTTGAATACGTGTTTCTGAGTTCTGAGAGTGGGCATATTTCATCAGAGTGCAACCAGAAGATGAGTTAGAGAAATCTTAGGCAGCGGAATAAAAAGTGAGTGTCCATCATTGCAGATGCCCTCCAGGAGGTTTTATGGGCTCTTCCGCTCCATCAGAGAGCCCATCTAAAATGCTTGTAATCCTTTGCATGGAATTACAGTGACTCTCCCTCAGTTTGTGTATTAAGAGTCATTATCCTGGCCCATAATATTTTGAAGAGAAAGGCTGTGTTCTTTGATATTAACCGATGGCACCACTGAAGAGCGGTTATTATCGTCATTCCAAATATGCACTTTTGACGCTATGTCCTACAGTGGACCAATTTACCTCTTTGTGCAATCTTTGCTGAAGGCTATCTATATATCTACATTTTTCTGTTTATTGTTCTTGCTGGAGTACCTGTGGCAAAAGAAGTTATGCGGCCTCCTGGCTGCTTCAGTGAGAGGCTGGAAACCTGCAATCTGTACTTGAGGCTCCTGGGTTCCTGTAAGCCGGAGACTTTCTGTCCAGGAGACAGACATGGCAAGAATTATCCTCCCTCAGGGAAAACCAGTCAGTGTTTCACATTAAAAGAGTTACGCTGCATTATGAAAACAGTCTGGGCTTGGCTGGGTTTTTTTTTCCTCACTCTGAAATTGGTTTCCATACCTATAATTATCTTTGAGAACCACCATAAAAGCCCTCCAATCTTTACCTCATGTCGTTCTTCCTTGGGGGCACTGATTCGGGACCCATCCAACTTTTGCACCAAGCCATAATTAACAGAATTATATTTAATAATCCCCCCTGATTCTGAAGGGAGCACAGCAGCAGATAATGAGAGTGGCAGAGGTCTCCCAACCCCCCCTCTCTTGGAATTGTATCATCACATCCTGAGTGCAGTGTGCTGCCCCTGTCATCCTGCATTGGTCTCACTGGTCCAGCAGCCTCTGCCTTAGTGACAGTTAGACACAAGAGAGAGACACATATGATCTGTGGGTTTTCTTCTTTTAACTAAAGGAAAAAAAAGTCATATACTTAAAAGAACACACAGCCTACTGCTGTCTTCGGCAGCTGCAAGATGTTTCACAGTGTAGAACAAGGAACGTTTCCAAATCCCTTCCATGCAGGACCAGGCCTTGTATTATTGATAACTTTTACCCATGGGATTTTGGCCCAATAAGAGATTTCAAGGTTTTGGAAGGAGATGAACTTAACAAGGACTCACCCATTCAAGATTTTATTATTTCATTCTGTTTTTAGAAACGTTTTCTAATTTGTGTGTGCATGTGCATGTATTTGCGTGTGTGCATGCATGCGTGTGTATGCATTTGCATGGTATTACCTATACTCACATTTACATAGGGAGCCAGAGACACTTGAAAGGCATTGGGAATCCTCCCACCCTTTGGCTTATTCCTTTTGGGTAGTCTTTCCCTGAAGCTGGAGGTTGTGCTTTTGGCGAGGCTGGCAGGGCATCAGCCTGGTGATCATCCTGTCTCTACCTACCACCACAGTGCTAGAATAACAATGAAGATGAGCTGGTGCACAGCTTATTGTGTGGGTGCTGGGATCTACACCCAGGGCCTCATGCTTGCACTGCATCTGCTCTTACCCAGCGAAGTGTCCCTCCAAGCCCCTGGTTCACTTTTCACTTCTCTGTGTACCTCTGAATCATTATGAGGCTCTGTTCTCCCCCAGGGAAGAAATAGCATCCAATAATTTCCCCAACAGTAAGAACTATACGTTCAAGAAAATGTCTGTGTTCTTACAGCAAAAGAAAACTTATATGCAGGTCCCTTGTTTTGTTCTATTCTGTTTGTTCTGAAAGGATCCTAAGTGAAATGGCTTTGCTTTTAGATTTAGTGAATGTCCCACCTGACATAAATTCAGATAAAAGAAAAGCATTTATGTGTAATCTCAGGCAGGTAGTGAAACTGCTTCTTATATGGAATCATAAATTTTACTGCTAGAAAGGGCCATAAGGAACACTTAGTCCAGCCCCTTGCGTGTGGTAAATGGAGGTAACTGTGTGGTCTCTTCAAGGCTGAAGTTAAAAGTTAGTCTCTGGGAAGTAAGGCTACAGTTTGGATCTGGAATGTACCCCAAAGGCCTACATAGTCAGCGCCTGGTCCCTTGTCAGTGGTCCTACTGGGAGATGTGGAATGTTTAAGATACAGCTTAGTGACAGAAAGTTAGGTGATTGGGGCATGTCCTTGGAAGGGAGGCAGGACATCACCCTTCCTTATTCTCACTTCTTACTCTTGTTCTGTTATGCATTCTTACTGTAATATACACCTATGGACTCTGTATGCATGAAGGGAAAGGAAAACTTGGTCCAGCCTCCCCTTCCTGCTTTAATACAGCTTCACAGTGATGAGGTCAAACAGTCTTGGGTGGAAACGTTCAGACTGTAAGCCAAAGTAAACCTGCTATGTTTATAAATTGATTTATCTCAGGTATTTGCTACAGTGGGGGAAAATAATCTGACTAACCCATGGAATTGATGGTGGTGGTGTGTGGACAACCCTGTAACAGCAATGAAGACGACCAACGAAAGTAGATGAAGAATGTATGGGAGCAGTTGAATAGAGAGAGTCCCTCAGTCGGCAGCTGAAGATTAGCTTCATGTTCCGATTCATGATTCCAATTGGATTCATGTGGTTAGGCAGGTTAAACCCAACACAGCACACTCAGCCTGTCTTATATACAACCTGGGATAATATGCAGGGAGGGGCTTGTAGCAGAGATCAAGAGGAGCTGAAGAGCATCCATTGTAGTCATAGCTGAGATAAACTGGATTATATCATGAGCAGACACAATCCATCATTTTGTAGGGTCCAGGGGCAGGGCAGGAATAGTTCTTCAGGCTCCAGATCACTTTTTTTTTTTTTTTGGTTCTTTTTTTTCGGAGCTGGGGACTCACTTTTTTTTTTAATGTCATCTCAGGTGGCTTCATCACAGGGCTGCAGGCGAGAAAGCTACAGGTTCCTCACATAAATATCTTTTGGGAGCATTGTTCTTAGTGAACATCAAGAAAAGTTAGGTGTGCTACAGATTGGGAGGTCAGTTTATAGGTATAAATTGAATGCCTTGGAAAGAAAAACGTGGTGCCAGGAGTTACTGTGAAATGTATGGCCCCTGACAGTGTGCAGCTGTCACAGGGAGCTCAGTGGCATTTCTTCTGGTGATGCCATGAAGGCTTGGACTCAGCTGCTCCTATTTTATCCTTGACTGTGGGTAAGGGTGGCAATAAATGACATCCAAGACACAGGTGCGGCCATAGATTCCTTTGGGGAATTAAGACAACTTTTGCTATATTGTGGCTTATCTGTTGTACTTTTCAGCCTGAAGGTCAGATGTACATAATACTTTGAGGCAGTTATGATTCTGGAAGCTCAGGGGATATAGCGTGAACGAGAGGTCAAGGAGGGGACCGACCTGGATTTATGTTTAGAACATGGTTTTCTCCAGAGTCTCAGGTCAAGGACCTGTCTGACAGGGTGAGAAACTCAGTATAGCTTCTGAGAGACAGCTCATTCTCTGAGCTGCAGGAAGTGACATTTGTGACAGTTGGAGAGATAGGTAGAGGAAGGTATTCAATACATGCATTATAATTTAGCGTTTTAGGCTTAGCAAGAAATTTGATCAGGCAGTCTAGAAACCCGGAAACACAGATGGTCAGAACTGTAGCAGAAGATGGGCCCATTTAGGAGGGGCGGCTAAGAACGTTAATAAACTGCGAATGTACTCTAGGAAAAGCTGACGTTCAGAAAGGCAAAGAACATTCTAATCAATGTCTACAGAACAGGCTCAAATTTGAGCTCTGCAATAGCCCGAGGACTCACACACTGACAGTCAGCTGGTTCTGTTTTGCCTGGAGCAAGGACAACCCAGTTGGGGCAGTTGAAATGCCTGGAGCAAGGGGTGTCATGAAGACCGATAAGCGGTGCTCTCCTGTAGCATTCTGCTTCCCCCCTGTCCTTTCTGTTAGGGGATTTGTTCCAAAATGGAGAAGTTAACAATGGCACCATAGAAAATATTGGAGAAAGAGGGAAAACCTATCTGTGTTAAATGCTGTCCAGGACTCTTGGCCTAAAGGAACGATAGCCCAATATAACTGGGATTTTTTTTAAAGGTGATTATTAAAGGTACATTATAATCTAGAACAGCAGCTGCTCAAAAAAAAAATACCAGTGTCAAGGAAGCAGGAAATCGAGGTCCATCAGCACGTCTATTGTTTGGTGGTTTCAGAGATGAGGCATGATGGTGGAGAGGAGGAAGGGTGTGGAATTCATCAAACACAAGCCACGGTAAACTAACCTCGAATGGCACTTGTTAGTGTCTTTAGACTATGAGTTAAATGACATGGGAAGGCAGGTTGTAGACTTTTGCCAGGCCTCTGTGAAGAACGCTAGAGGGGCCTGTAGTTCTAAGTCGCAGAATCTCAGCAGAGAGAGGAGGTTCCGTGCAGGAATTGAGCTGGAGGCTGTGACATGGCGTGCTTCGTGTTTCTGTCTCAAATGTCCTTTCTCTCCCAGTAACTTGGAAGTGGATGATGTGCTTTATATGTGGGCATGTGTAAAAACAAAATATATGCTTAACTGATATGCAAATGTTTAAAGCAGAGTCTCAGTAACCTGAATGATAGGTTCAGAATGCAAAATGTTGTTATCGACATAGAATTACCGGTTCAAATCAATAAGCTTTACTAATGAGATAAACATTATATTGTACTTTAACAGATTAAAAAAGCCGAATGAACAGCAGAGTGAAAAACTGGCTATAAATAATTTCATTTCCCCCTTCCCCAAACTCCCAAAACAAATAAATTGAAACACCTCCCAAAACAAAGCAAAGAAAATATGACATTTTGTTTGACATTAAGTTAAGTGAAAGTCAGCCTTGTGTTGCAGTGTCTAAATATTGACCCACACAAGGCCAGCAAATATCACTATCTTCATAATGTTGTGTTTAGTTCTCAACACCACAATGTCCTGTGGGAATTATACCAACTTCCTGGGGCCACAAGTAAAGGAAAGCCTGTTAGTTCATTGTCTCAGCAACCACTTACACATGCCTAGATGTGCTAATTACTATACTAGAGATAAATTGATAATGTCTCCTCTTTGTCTGTCTGTCTGTCTGTCTCTGTCTCTGTCTGTCTCTGTCTCTGCCTGTCTCTGTCTCTGCCTGTCTCTGTCTCTGCCTGTCTCTGTCTCTGTCTGTCTCTGTCTCTCTGTCTCTGTCTGTCTCTGTCTCTCTGTCTCTATCTGTCTCTGCCTGTCTCTGTCTGTCTCTGTCTGTCTCTGTCTCTGTCTCTGTCTCTGTCTCTGTCTCTCTCTCTCTCTCTCTCTCTCTGTGTGTGTCCAGCAAGAGTCCACTCAGGGAGGCTGACGGTGATGTGCATGGGTGCAGCAGGAGGGGACAATGGAACTGGAAAGATTCAACTCTTTGGGTTCTTCTTCTTGGGAAGTAGTAATGAACCAGGTAGAGCTGGAAGGGGCGTGGTCTTCTTGCAGAAGGAATGCATGTGGGAGAACACGTGGCATAAAAGATCCTGGTTCACTTGAGGACAGAAAATACTTTAGTATTATTAGAGCCTGTGTAAAAATGACACAAGCTGAAGCCGTAAGTGGACTAGGGCCAGGATTGGACAAAGTAGGGACTTGACTTTATCCTGAGTACGCAGGGAGCCAAGGAAGGGATTTTAACAGGGGGTGGGTGATCACTCACTTGGGTTTGAAAAACTGATTGGATATAGTGAGCCAAGTAATGGAAGAATGAATGGGACAGTTGTTCAGATAAAATGCTCTGCAGACCTGCTTTCAGATGATGGCAGTTCGTGGGAAGTGGGGGCATAGTTTAGAGAGATTAATGAATAAATATCAACATTTTGGAAATGTCAGTTATCCTGAGGTCTTCTCTCTCTTTCCCTATTTCTTCATCTTGAGCAGACAGAGCTAGTCCAGCACTTGCCAAATGCAGTGTTGTATCTGTTGTTGTATCTGTATGCTTGCCCTGTGTAAATCTTCATTGTTAGCTCGACTGTATTTAAAAACATTCCATGAGACTTAGGTGTGCTCCTGGGTGTTTCTTTGAGGAATTTTCCAGAGGGTGAACTGTAAGGAGGGCCCATGTTGCCATTAGATACACCATGTTTGGTGTTGCATATCTGGATTTAAAGGGATATAGAAGAGACAGCAGGCAAACAGTAGCAGGACCCTTTGTCTCTTTTCTGATCTCTCCCGAGTCTCTGCTACACTCTAACCCCTGACGGACCAAGCCCTCTGGAGCCATGAGCCTAGATAAAATGCTACTCCTTTCAGGCTGTCTTTGTCAGGTAAAGGATGGAGGTGTCTTTGTCACCCACAATGGACAGTCCTCTTACATCAATTGACAATCAAGACTCAGAGACATGATCATAGACCAACCAGACAGACAGTTGCTTGAGCTTCTCTTCTCAGATGAGACTAAGTTGTGGCAAGCTGACATTTAAAACTCCCTTCTCTTCACATTTCTCCTCTTCTTCATTTGGTTCATGGGAAAATTATTTCTTCTAGCAGTTTCCTGAGGTTGGACTGTACCATTCTTTAATTTGATCCCCATGACTTGAATATGCCTCCAAAGAGTTTGTTTAGAACAGTTTCAAGAGAGGCAGCAAGGTCAGTAGCTACTGTACAGAATTTGACAGAAGGCAGAACTCGTTTATTGTGAAGCCTCAGTTTTCTCATCTTTAAATGTTGAGATGAGACTACATATACTTCTAGCTGTAAAGACTGTGGTGATTCATTTACTGTTTATTAAAGATATCAAGTATAGTAAACACTTAACAACTGTTGCGATCATCGGGGATTATTCAAGGCTGTGCTTGGTTTCGTAGATTCACATTAGGCTGGCAGAAGGAGTTTATGTACTTGGGACTCAGGTGTGGGAATAGATCTGCAAAGACTGTTTATCTCCAGTGAGCCTGCAGGTTTCGTGACCCTGTACAGTGAACCTTCTGTCCCACGGTCTTTGTCTTTCGTGTAGCTCATCTTGATTCCATGGATGCCTTCCTGCCCTTTGTGCTTGGAGAAGGTTCTGAGCATGAAGTCCCAAGCCCATGGTCTTGTTGGGATATCTTCCATTGCCTATCTAGTTTCTGTAAACACTCTTTGGGAGCAAGCCTTCCAGGATCCTAACTCTGTGGTTTTGGAAACCAAGTTGGACTTTGATGTTAGACCCACTCTTGCTTATACATCACTGGGCAGGAGGATTTGACCTTGGTGTATATTTAAATGACCAGAGACTTTCTCTCAGGTATAGCATTGAGGTCAGCCCTGCCCCTAGAGGCATTGCAGGTGTGGCTGCTGTGTCACATGTGCATCATTAGGTGGCAGAGAGAATCTATGTCTACACCAGTGTTCTGACCTGTGAACATCTGGTAATAATTAGTAGCCTAATGCATCCTGAGAAAAAGTGAGCCTGCGATCACCATCCCATCACCATGCAAGTCTGGGTTGGGGGTGCCGACCATGTCCAAGATGACCTTTTCCCAGGGCCATAATGCATAAGTGAAGCATAGCACTCCTGAGACCACTCCTGAGATGACCCCAGACACAGAGAGACTCTGGGCGCCACTAAAAGGAGTAAGAAAGAGGTGGAGAAATGGAAGAGAAAGAGAATCAGAAGAATGTGGGCACAATAAAGAGAGGCAAAACTGGAAACTCAAGGTTAGTGAGGAACAGCCTGATGTGAGTAGCTGGTGTCTTACCTTCAAAGGCCAGGTAGACTCGCCTGGTTTGGTCTGCTGCCCTGGGACATGTTGCTGTCTGGGGGCTGTGCAGAAATGGCCCCACCCCTCTCCAGGGTATCCTGGGAGAGCCGACCTTGGGTATGTGAAAGCAGAAGCCTCACATCCTGTCCCTAACCAGCTATAGTACTCCAGAAACACACCCTCACACTGTGGGAATCGTGTATGAGTGAGCCAGCCACAATGGAGGGTAGCTGGCTCTGCACTTGTCTCTTGTGTGTTGGCATGGACGAGGGGGAAATACCTTCCCCTGCTCCTTGTAGCACTTGAGAGACCAGGCCTTGCACCTTGCCTGGGCTGCACAGTAGAGCTTTCCCTGGAGGTGGGGGCATGGGCAAGCTGGACTGGAGGGTGTGAGCATGCAAGTGTTGGCCTTGTCTGTGGTGTGGTGGCATGGACAAAGGAGAGATCGCCTCCCATTTCTTTGCCCTTGCCATTTGCAGTGGGTAAGAGAGCTGGCCTAATGGGGTCAAAAGAGCAAGAGAGTTGTCTCTGCCCTTCACCTGCTGCAGCATTTGAGAGAGAAGGCTTTGAATCCCAACTGGATAACATAGTAGGGCTGACCCTGATGGTGGGGCATGGGTGAGTCAACCCTGAAATCTGTATACTGTGGAACACACTGTGACACATTACAGCTTCCACAATGAGAATTTTTTTCTCTGTTGTAGGGGAGGTTGAAAGGGTGGAGGATGGGTATGAGAGGAGGGGGAGATGAGTGGGGTTAGGTACATGATGTAAAATTCACAATCAAACGTTTAAAATAAAAGAATTAAGATCAGAGTATTTGCCTGTGAGTTCACATAAGCCAGAGAATCAGTTTCTTTTCCTTAAAAAAATTTTTTTTATGAGACAGGGTTTCACGGTCTAGCCCTGGCTATCCTGGAACTCACTAAGTAGACCAGGCTGGACTCAAACTCATAGAGATCCTCCTGTTTCTGCCTCCGCCTCCGCCTCCGCCTCCGCCTCCGCCTCCGCCTCCGCCTCCGCCTCCGCCTCCGCCCCCGCCCCCGCCCCCGCCTCCGCCTCCGCCTCCGCCCCCGCCTCTGGAATGCTGGGATGAAAGGCATGCACCACCATATTTTTAAACATTTCTTTTGACCACTTTCCCCTTCATAGTCTTTGCTGTTGGTGATCTTTCTCTGCTCATCTTGATGTGCAGTATTCTTTGTCTAGGGCTGAAGATGGATAACCGCAAGCTCCAGACTCCTCAGTTCTGGAAGGGGTTGCAAGCTTTTCAGTTTCTATTGGATGCCAGATGGATTGTGCTTGCTTGCTGTGTTCTTGAGGGCCACTTAGAAGCTTCAGCTCTCTGTACATGTCCCGGAGTTCTTCACTTCTTGCCACTTTACTGCCAGAACTGCCCCTGAAATCGAATGTCTTCTTTTGTCTTTTTGTCTAGCCACTGCCAATTACAACCGGATTCACTCAATGGACACATCACTCTCTGTTCACGTTTCCTTGTATTTTTTTGTACCTGATGCCCAGCTGCTGGGATTCCTTACCTTGTTCAGCCTCAGTTTCTCTTCATCCAAACTCAGACATGCAAGGATCTTGTACCTTATTCTAGTTTTGCTTCCAGCTGGACCACATCTGGTTCCTCACTCTGCTTCACATTCTACAGCCTTGGCCTTACTCCGTACTTATCAATTTTAAAAGGACTCAGATGCCTTAATTCAGGAGAAAATAGTCTACAGTTAAGTGAAGCACATGTCATGCTGTTGAATATTTATGCATTTATCCCTGCATAGGGACAAATGCCCTTAAAAGATAACTTGACGGAAAACTTTAAATTAACCAAAAATATACAGCAGTCTTGCAAAATGAAACAATCCAATCCAGCTACATGTATTTATGAGACTGAGAGTGGGGAAATAGAATCAACTTAAAGGGCATTTTCTCTTAAACGTACCTCTGTAGGCATCTGCTTTCAACCCTATATCTGTTTGTTTGGAGGGAAGCATAGAGCCACTGAAGCAAACATTGCTTTATATACTCGGTGATCGTGGATCGATGATGGGGCTGGCGCACGGAGCGAAAAGACCTCGAGATGCTGCTGCTGTTTTCTTTTACTGTTCAGTCAACAGGAAAAAGAGAACTCAAAGAAAAGAAATAAAATACAAAGAGAGGTATTTTTATCTCCTAATTTCAGCTTTCATTCTTCTATAACCACGAAGGTGTGACTGTCTAACCATCATCCTCGCAGGCAGCTCTAAAATTAAAACAGACAAAGCGTCTAAGACATTATTTTTTTAGATAAAGAAGAAACCAGAACTTTTAGGGTCAAAAATGAAATTATTACTTATTAAATTAATTTATTTACAGTGCATATGTGTGGGGAGGTGTTTGTGCATACATATATACCGTGTGTGGAAGTCAGAGGACAGCTTATGAGAGTGTTTTTTTCCCACCATGTGGGTCTCAGGGATTGAACTCAACGCTGTGAGACTTGACAAGGAATTTTACCCCCTGGTCCGTCTTGCCAGCCTGCAAGAGCTTCTTAAGTGAAACTCTGCCACGTTGGTCAGACTATTTGACTACTTTTAGTATTGGGCTATCTTTCATCCCTTTAACCCATTTATGTTCTGATTTGTAAATTGGGGTTCTTATGGATGGAAATCATATTCTAACATATTACACATACAGAGGTATGATTAAATTTGAATAATAATGGCATCTGCTCTTTAAAAGTCGACTTGAATCATTTCTGCCTTTTGATTGGGATGTTTGAGTCATTTAGATTTAATGCAATTGTTAATATAGTTATCTTAAGATCCACCACCTTCCTGTATGTGTTTTCTCTTAGTGCTGTGAACTCTGCATTCTGTTTCCCTTTCTCTTTTTCAAATTGTTTGTAATGACCTAATTTCACTTTGACTTCCTGTTGGGATTGTCAGCTCTCACTTTTTGAATTTTCAGTGTTTGTTCCATTGTTCACAAAACACATACCAACCTCGCTCCTCACCAAGGAATACCACATTACTGGATGTGTGTATACATGTGTATGTATGTATGTATGTATGTATGTATGTATGTATGTATGTATGTGTGTACATATGTACGCGTGTGTATATATGTATGTATGTATGTGTGTATGTATGTATGTATGTGTGTGTGTATGTGTTATTATGAATGTATAGAAAACAGTATGTTTCCATTTCGAGTCTTCTGTGCAGGTCAGGTTCCCCAGTGTCAAACTGCAAAGCATTGTTACCATTTCCACTTTAACCAGATTTGAAGATCAGTTCAGAACTAAGACGAGAGCCTTCATACTTCCCTATACACATCTGATTTCTGGAACTGTAATCCTTCTTTTGTGTAGATCTGTGTTTTTATTGTATGTTCCTTTCCTCCAGCCTAAGAAGCATCCTTTCATATTTCTTGTAGACCAGGTAGGTCTTTATGATTCTGAAAAAGTTTTTTAGAAAGATTTTAATTAAGTTAATTAATTCACTACTTAACTAAATTGAGAGAGAGAGAGAGAGAGAGAGAGAGAGAGAGAGAGAGAGAGAGAGAGCGCGCGCACGTGTATGCGAGCATCTGTGCATGCACATGTGGGTGCTCACAGAGACCAGAAGAAAGCACTGGATCTCCCATAGCTGAAGTTACAGGAGGCTGTGAGCTGCGTGATGCAAGTTTTGGGAACTAAACTAGTCCTGGAAAAGACAAGCAAGCATTTAACTACTGAGCTAGCTCTTCAGCTGTTTGAAAATTCTTTATGTCATCTTCATCTCTTGAAAGTGGAATTCTAGATTAACTTCCATTCATCTTTTGGTATTTCACTATATTATTATTATTGCTGTTGTTGTTGTTGTTTCATTATATATAGTATTCTGTTATTTCCTGGCCATCTGTTGTTAAAGGGAAGCTCCCTTACCATAGGGAAGCACCTTACATTCTTATTTTTCTTCTCTCTCTAATACTTTTCTATACTCTGGATGATTTTTTTCTTCATATCTGGCTTTAAGTAATTTAATACAGTGCACCTCTGTGTATTTATGCACCTTTGGGTATCTTGGGTTTATAGATTTATAATTTTTATCGTGTTGAATAAATTCAGCACTTATTTTTTTTACTTTATTTCTCATCATATTTGGTTACTAATTCAGTGGAGTCCTTTTAAAACCTATCGTTGTCCTGTATTACAAGATCTCCTTTCTCCCTGGATTACAGTCAGTGGTCTATCCCGTTATGTTCACATGTATGTATTCTTTTTCTTCTGCTGTGTCTAACTTGCTGTTTATTGTATATAATGTATTCTTAATCTTAGTCATTATTAGTCTCTGTAGCTATCTGAAATATGAGATAGACTCATAATAATCATTTTAATATGCTGGTCAGCAAACCTACAAACTATATTATTTCTAGGTCAGTTTTTTCCTAATTTTTTCTTTTTCACTGTAGATCATTGACTTAGTTACTGCTCTACTGCTGTGAAGAGACACCATGACCATGGTTACTTATAAAATAACCCACTTTGGGAGATTGACTACAGTTTCCGAGAGTTAGTCCATGCCAGTTATGATGGTAAGCAGGTAGACGTGGTGGTTGTGTTGTATTTGAAAGGTTACCTCCTGACCTGAAGGCAGAAGAAATAAATAGAGTGAGAAAACGACCGCCCTGGGCATTTGAACCCTCAAAGCCCACCCCCAGTGACACATCTACTTACTCCAATAAGCCCTCACCTCCTAATCCTTCCTAAACAGTTCAACCAGCTGGGAGCCCAATATTCAAATGTATGAACTTATGGGAATCATTCTCACTCAAATCACCAAACCATATCTCCTCTTTCAATACCTGGTAAATTTTCTCATTTATACAAATGATAATGACTGAGGGGTAGGCTGAGACACAGCCAGCAGAGTTCCTGCCTTGTGTCCAGGGGATTATGACTGGTTATGTATAGGAAAACACAGTCATCTGAGTTGGGTCATTTCTGTGCACCATGCTTTCAGATTTATTTGCATCAATCTAAGTAAACCCCATTAATTTAGGAGGTGGATCTTCTAGGTCGTGTGTTTGGCCTCGTGTCAATGTTTAGTCATATTCTCCTTGTCCTCAATCTTGGTAGACATGAATATGACAACTGTGAACTGGAAACTGGGTGCCCTGGGGCTTTCCAAAGGCATGGCTTTAAGAACCAGCACAAGGCCTGAGACAGCATTTTTACTGGGAAGGGCTGTTTACTGGAAAGGATTTTTACGGCAACTCATACCAGCAACAGACTGTATATCTAAGGAAGATTATGTTTAGTAAATTTTTTAATAGATGAATAGATGATTCACCTTGTTCTGGATAACTTTGAAAATGCTATAAATACACACTCACTCTCTCTCTCTCTCTCTCTCTCTCTCTCTCTCTCTTTCTCTCTCTCTCTCTCTTGAACTTTTTATTACATTTCAAATGTTATATCCTTTCCGGTTTCCCATTCATAAACCCCCTATCCATTCCCCCATTCCCCTTCTTCTATGAGGGTGTTCTCCCACCCACCCACCACTTCCCACCTCCCCACCCTGACATTCCCCTACTCTGGGGGTTCAGCCTTGGCAGGACCAAGGGCTTCCCCTCCCCTTGATGCCCAAAAAGGCCGTCCTGTGCTACATATGCATCTCTTTTTTAAATGCAATGAAATCATTTAACAGAGTCTGCTCTTTTCACATGTGTCTGAGCCTTGTTAGACAGAACCAGAGTTGTGTTTAACCCCCCCTCCCCCAACCTCCTAAACAGTCCTTCAAGGTCCTCCTTGGCACAGCTCATGTTTTAGTGACATTCTGCTGGCTGATGTGAAGACAGGAACATTTTCTTGGATTTCTTAAGGGCTTTATTTGTTTTCTTTAGCCTCAAATAGTTTTCTAACTCATAGGTGACTAATTCTATTTGGAAAATTCAAGCGATGGGGTCTTTTGATATTGCTAGGGGTCCTGATCCACAGACTCTAGCAGTTCATCTTCCCTTGGACTCTGAGGTCTATTCCTCAATACAGACTTCTTCCTGGAGTCTCCTCCATGGTTGGCCTCTTGGATTCACTCTTTTGTCTGTTAGGTGAGGTATTGAGGGCTTCTTTTATTTTCATTATCCCTAGATTCATGCATTACTTCATGATGTGTCATATTTTTTTCCTGTATTTTTCTGTTTTTTCCCTACCCCATTGTTTCAAATAAGAGAGTAAATCAGTTCCCTAACACCTTATCATAACTGTGAGAAGAAATACCTGTTATCTTGGTTTGATTTAAAGCATCCCAGCCTGCACAGTGCATTTCTGTAAGTAGAAAAGTTTTTCTTGCTTTTGTGTGAACATTTTGACTCTGGTCAAGTTTCTCCATTATCTGGGCTCCCATCCGTTAATCTGCCTTCTATTGACAAGTACATAGTAGCGAGTCTCCCGACAATTTATGGCTCAGCTTTGGAAAGCAGAAATTTCCATGATAAGTTTATCCTTCAGTTTTCATAAATAGATACTAAATACAAATAAACACCAACAGGCAATGATTTCACACTCTTTGAAAGCAGACTTTCATGAGCACAAGGCACAATAGTACACATAAAAACCGCACTAGACTGAGACTCCTCTATTTTGAGAATTGTATAATTTTGTTTTTATGACATACTCATGGCGGGACAATCAAATTCAGAATTACTGCTTTTAAGTGTTCTTGTTGAGTAATTCTTTGGAAGGGATCCCTTTGTGTTCAGCGTAAGTGGACTATTAAAGGGTTCCACTATAATGAAAGAAAAGATTTAGAGTTATAAGTATTTACTTGAATAATCAGTTTTGGAAATAAAAGCCACAGAACAGGGCTGCAAGTAAATTCTTTAATGAGTTATGGTTTTCTCAGCATTCATAAAGGTTTCCGAGTCTTCTTTTTTCTTTGTGAATGTATATTTACATGTTCATGTATGTTTATCTGTGCTTGTGTGTGCGTGGTGTACAGGTAGTGTTAAGCCCAGAAAGGCTGCTCAGTGTAGCTGGCAAGCTCTCCTTTATCCCCTTTACGGAAAACTCTATCACTTAGAGCATCACCAAGCAAGCTCCTGGCATGGTGGAGTTCAGACACACATCTCTGAGTCTGTTGAACTCCAAGGATGCTTGCTTCCGGTCCTTTCTTCCTTGTTAAGGTATAGAGACAGCTGGAAAACATTTTCAAATTTTTTTTTATTATCTCATATCACAACTCACTTTATGATATTGAAACACAGCTTTAAAAATCTTCTCCCTTTTAAATAAATCCTGTGGGACCAATGTCTTAATTGATTTTTATACGTGAATTTGCATATATATATGCATATATATTGAAATTCAGGTCAATAGTCATAATGAAGCAGTTTCTCTTCTAATTAAAAAGAAGTTAACATTGCATGTTGTACAGGCTCAGGGATAGTATTTATGGTTGGTTAAAATGATCACAAATTATTTGCGATTCCTCTTGTGACGAGGGTATGTATTTGCTGCTTGTCTGCCTCTAGGCAGGCCTGTGGCTTCTTTTGATTGACGCAATGAAGTAGAAGTTTTACCATGAGGTCTCAGCCAGGGCTCTAAGAAGCTTTGAAGCATTTGCTTTGATCCTTCAGAGCTCTGCCTTTTGAGGGATGAGAGACAGGTGGAGAAAGACCCCGAGACTGTAGTTATCCCACATATTCAGCGTACCCCAGTTGCAGTTCTAGACTTAAGAGCGAAGCCAGGTAATGTCATACAGAAAGTGGTCTTTTACTGAAGCACAAGCAAATCACCACTTTATATAAGTAAACTTCGTGTTCAGCTTTTTCATTTAGCGAGAGGTGACTGAATACAGTATAGAATAATAGTCCTCCTACACTCTGCCTTCCTTTAGCTTTTCCTTTCTTTTAACCTAATAATTGTTTTAAGATTTATTTTACTTGTATTTCTCTCCCCCCCCCACCTGTGTGCATGCATGCGTGTGTGTGTGTGTGTGTGTGTGTGTGTGTGTGTGTATGCACGCATACGTATTTCTGCATCTGCCTGTGTGATGACTTGTTTACAGGAGTAAGGACATCTACTGAGGCCAGAGGTGCCTTGGAAGTAGAGTTCCAGGTGATTGCAAGCTGGCTGAAGTCGATGCTGGGAACTGAATCTGCGTCCCCAGCACGAGCACTTCCTCCTCTTAACTATTGAGCCATCTTTGTAGACTCTGGGTGTCTTGTAGCCCAGCCAAGGATAACCATGAACTTCTGAGCTTCTGCCTCCTCCTCCTAAGCTCTGGGATTATGAGCATGCACCACAGTCTTAGTCAGTGTTATACTACTGTGAGGAGTCACCATGACCATGGCAACTCTTATAAAAGATAGCATTTAATTCGGACTGTTATTATCATCATGGCGGGAAGCATGAGGTACCAGGAAGAGAAAGACTCTGGGCTTGGAATGGACTTTTTGAAACCTCATTGCCCACCCCCAGTGATACGCTTCCTCCAACAAGGCCACATCTCTTCATCTTTTCAAGTAATGCCAATCCCTGATGACCAAATATCGAAATATGAGTCTATGGGGGCCATTCTCATTGAAACCACCACAAACACCAAGTTTACTTCATATGTTGAACCCAATGCCTGTGTTGTACTTGTGTAGAGAAGCACTCTGTTGACAGAAGCATATCCCCAGACCTTGTCTTTCCTTTCAATTGGCTTTTCTGACTCATCCATTTTTTTTTCCTTTTCTGAGCCCTTCAAAAGCCTTTGAGTTTTGCATTTGGTGTTAATAACTTCATTTGCTATTAGTTATTCTATATACTACCTAGGTTGAGCATTCTAATCTGTAAACTTAAAAGTCAGTAATGCTGAAAAAAAAAAAAAAAAAAAAAAGGAAAAGGAAAAAAATCCAACTTTGAGTACTGACTGGTTGCTGCAATTGGAACTTTCCACACTTGACCTCACATGCTAAGCTGGTGTTAAAATACAAAGAAGCCCAAAAGTATTGTACGAAGTCATCTCCAGGCTATGCTTCCAAGGTGACTATGAACCATAAGTGAGTTTCGTGTTTAGACTTGGGCTCTATCTCTCGCACATCTCACTATGCGTATACAAGTATTCCAAACAGCTCTGGTCCCATGCATTCTGCAGAAAGGATACTCAACACATGCTTTATATGGACAGTGAGTTCTTGAGAGCAGTTTTCCTTGGAGTCTCCTAGCACACTTACGTAAACAGATGGCAGTTCTATCCATGTTAAGTTGATGAAGCAATGTACTCCATTATTATAATACTTTCTTTTGCAGTCTCATGTTGTCTGGTAGACATGATCTCACCGTTCCTCTGATTGTACGGTCAGATAGACAAGCAGGATGAGCAAACTATCCGCACAGGAATTCTAGCTCTACCTTGACCTTCGTCTACTCTTTGGAGACCTGCTATGTGTGATGTCAGTGACCCACCTGGGTCCTTGTCACAGAGTCATAACAAGGTGCTTTACTTGGTTTTCATAAAACTAAGGAATGGGCAATCCAAGGGCCTCGGCTGTATTTCAGGAAGACTCTTCTAAAACTCAAGTTATAAATCTCCATCTTGTTCCTAAGCTAGTCCTACCATGTTTCTTTCTCATTTTTACTATTTTTAATAGTGTGTGTGTGTGTGTGTGTGTGTGTGTGTGTATGTTTGTAGGGGTTTGTACATGTGAGTGAGTGTGGTGCCCCTGGAGGTCAGAAGGAGTCAGAGCCCTTGAAACTTGAGTTGCAACAGTGAAGTGTACAACAGGGTTGATGGAAGCCAGACTTGGGTCCTTTGCAAAGAGCAGTATGCACTCTTAACTTCTGGGCCATCTCTCTAGCCTCGGATTCTTATACTTTAGACTCTAAAAGTACTCATTTCTATGGGTTTTGTGAAATGACTAGCTATGTGGATTTATTTCGCCTTAAAAATCTTGGACCTGACATATTTGCTAACAAGATTTTGTTTCTTGGGTTTGGAAGATCTAGTTCCCGATTCGTGAAACATTTAGTTGTAGGCCCCCCCCCCCCATCATAGCATCACAGAGCTCTCTGGGATTTAAGAACACAGATGACACTGGGTTCTGGTCCAAGCTCTATAGCCATCAGAACTGTATAGAATTTGTGTTGAGGCACTGTCTCCTCCTCTTCCCCTCCCTCTCTCCCTCTGGCCTCCTCCTTCTCACTCTCTCTGCTGGAAAGGAATACACAGCTTCCACCAGTTTGCGATGAACCTGTTGCTTGCTCTTCCTTCCCCAAGTTTTGAATCAATATCTCAGGAGCTTGGATTTTATGATATTTCTCTACCTCTGTTTCAGTTTGATCAGGAATTATAGCCTGTAGCATCACTCCTCAAACCCAAATACACAATTTCCTTCAAAAGAACATTCCACTGAAGGGCACATAGGGACCAAAAGTCAATTTTCAGGAACAACCAATGTTATTGTATCAGGGAGGAAATTGTTATATGTATTTATCATCACACTATATTTCATTAGAATTATATGAGTGCCTCCCAAACAGAGTTCTTAAGTGGACCAGAGTTACCTGGACCCTCTAACAGACAAAGCCAATAGGAAATTTGGTACGGAGGATTCTTTCGGTTGTTGGATATTTGTAGGTGCATTGAAATTTGAGAAGTGTCAGTGGATGATATTTTGGAAACCCCACGCTCCTTTAATGACAAAGAAATCGAAACACATAAAAACCAAGACACTGAAAACGCAGCCCAACTCCAGCCTGCTGGTCACGTGGTCAGCACAGTGTAATTAATCGCAGGCTGGGGTGGGTTATGGCATTGTTTTCCTCTTTTTTTTTTCTCTTTTCTTTTGAAAAGGGATGTGCACGCACATAAAGGGAAAACTGACATGCCTTTGTGCGCCTGTCTGTGAAGTGCTGTCTTTGGACAGAGCGTTTAGATGGCACTGTCTGTCTGGTGGGAAAAGGGTTTCAGCTCTTGTCTGTTGATCTTGAGGTTTTGTTGCACCAGGGAATGACGCACTCTGCATGTTTCTAGCCACAGAAGCAGAAAGTGCCCCCCCACCCCCAGCCCCTTCTTCCTAAGATGTCATATCTTGAAGAAAAACAAAACAGAAAAGTAACAAATTTATTCTCTGGGAGCTTGGAGGAGCATGAATTATTTATTTTTAGAAATCCTCTACTTTTCTTGCATGAAAGAGAGCCCTATTATTAAAAGTGAATGTTTCTTTTTCTGCATGTCAGTAACTGGGAGATGAGAACGGACCGACTGTTAGATAGCTTCCTCCTTGGAGACTGGGCTCCCCAAGGCAGCCTCTACGGCAGCTAAGTTATTTTTAAGATAATAAAAATCATTGAAATTGATGTATTAACACCCACAATTGATGTGACAGGGCTCTGCTGCTGAGGCAGGCTAACAGGAGGAAAAGGCCGTTAAAATGATCCCAATTACCTTTTAATTATGAATTAAAACATTTGCATAAATCACGGCACAGAGCATTTCTGGGTTCACGGGCACGTGTCCATGTCAATTGCTTGGCTGTATTAGGACCTAGCTAGGGGGATCAGTAAATTCTCCCCTACCTTCATCCTGGAACAGAGGAAGTCAATTCTTCTTGCCTGGGGAAAAATTTTTACATTTCCCCTTGATGCTGTAATCTCATTTTCTCCTGAAACAGTTGTGCGAATGAGAACAATCGTTTTGTCTCTGCAACTCAGGGAGGCTTTCTTTAGAGATGCTCAAATATGGCGTTTCCTTGATAAAAATAAATTTCGGTTAGAAAGAGGCAGCTGGGCCTTTTAGCCCTGGAGGGACGAGAGTGAGGGGAGGATTACAAATCAGGCTTGGCATTTGGTGGACAGTGGCTTTGGGACTCTTAGCCTCTCCAGGTCCTCAAAGCAGCAAGTGTGCCTCTTTGCTCTGGAGAAAGTGGTAAGTGGGAGACGGTTAACATTTTATTCCTAGAACTAAACACTGGCTTTTTCAAATTAGTTTTTGTCTTTAGCAGGAGTAAGGGAGTATTTTAGTCATGTTTATAGAAACCTAATTATGTCTGGTTCATGCAGATGATCCAACCGTTCTAGTGAAAAGGCACTGTTTCCCAACCTGCTCTTGTCTGAATAGGCAACCCTTCAAATGAAAACCTGACGGTTGTGGAGAGGTGGTTGATCTCTGCTGTTGCCGACCCCCACTCTGCCCAGCCTTCCCCACCCACAGGAGTTCAGACCTTTGTGCCACTGACAGCACTTTCTCACTTGTGATTCCATCTCTCTCTCCTGTTTCTTCCTTTCCCCCTCTTGTTATTATCTAGGGGCAGCTCAATAGAGTCCTATGAAGCAAAAGATTAGAAGCAACTCAAGCATCCATCAATGGTTAAATAAAGTGTGGCACATCCATTTAACGGACTACAATGGAGCTGTAATAAAGGATGGAGGGGCCGCACGAAGTGATAAGAAGAGATCTCTGAGATTTATTGTGAGGCGAAAAATAAAAGGCAGAGAACAGTGTGTATGCGCCCTGTCCCTGTGTGAGCTCCTTTGTGTAAAAACATGGTGAGTGAGAATCTGTACCTTCATTTCCTCTTATACTCTTTAAAAGTGTAGAGTAACGCTTTACAAATCTCGATAACAGTGGCTAACACAACCGCAATGCAGGCAAAAAGGATTAGCAAGGGAGATAGTTCATTTCATCCCTTTTGTTGATTTAAAGAAAAAACCAAAACAAAACAGTAACAAAAACCCAAACAACAACAACAACAACAATAACAACAACAGCAACAACAACAACACCCGAGCCATTTGTAGACTGGAGGTGTGGCTTAGCTGGAGATCCAGCATGGTGATAAAATGTCTGAGATAATCAGCTTATCAGAGGACTATTTATATGTTTCAGTCAAGTCAGTTGCTCGGCCTTGATACTTTGGACCTGTGGCAGGGCAGTCTGTCCTGTGAGAGTATGTGTGTAGGAGAGGAAGTATTTATGGGATCTAGAAAGAAGAGGTAGGGTGTGGTCTGTGGTTTCTAATAGACCAGTCAAGGACATGTTCTCCATGACCTCACTTTCTTCTACTGGGTCTCAGTTCTGGAAAGCTGCATTTACAATGGTAAAACAGGCAAGTACCCAAGCCCTTGTCATAAAAATTTTAGAGGACATTTAAAACCCCAACTGTAAAAGGCCTAACTCAGTGGTAGAGTGCTTGCACAGCACACACAGAGCCCTGTGCTCTGTCTCCAGAGGCAACATCAAAAACAACAGCAAACCCAAAACAACCACAGAAAGAACTTCTCATTGGAATAGATGATATATTTAAGAAATTGCAAGAAGCCTGTTGGTAGTCAGAATATTCATGGGTGATTAATGTCCATATCAGAAATTAAACATTCCCCCAGCACAGCACGCAGATGTGTCCTTTTCTCACCTGCTCCCCAGTACTAGCCACTGTGATGGATTCTCACTCCTGTTACATGTTAGTCTTTAAGAGACAGAAATCATAGTTCTCAGACAACATGGATTCATTACGTGATGAATATTTTACTGAATTCATGAACTAAGTGGGGAACTGGTATGACACTGTGAGGATTAAGCTTGAGGCCAGTTTGAGGGGCCCAGATTAAGCATCCTTACTGAGTGTGTCTGGTGCTTTGGCATGAATAGGCATTTGAATAGGAGATTGCCCCCCTCTGTACTAGAATTAGGTCATCATCTAATTTGGAGAAAGAGTAAATCGGACAAAAACCAGAAGATGGTGTCATCTAAGTGGAGACGTCCATGTTAATGACACACTATTTTTGAGAAAAATCCAGGAACCAGTTTAGCTTTAATATCTGAGTATTAATACAGCATAAGCAGATCAAGACCCTAAGCCAGATGTCATGGCACATGCTTATAATCTTATTACGCAAGAAGCTGAGGCAGGAGGATCATAAGTTTGGGATTGTAGCTAGCTTTCCCTTTTTTCCCATTCCATTCTTAGGCAAATGGATGGAACTAGAAAATATCATCCTGAGTGAGGTAACCCAATCACAGAAAAACACACATGGTATGCTCTCACTGATATTAGCTCACAGTGGCTAGTACTGGGGATATTAGCCCAAAAGCTCAGAATACACAAGATACAATCTACAGACCACATGAAGCTCAAGAAGAAGGAAGACAAAAGCATGGATGCTTCATTCCTTCTTAGAAAGGGGAACAAAATACTGAAGGGAGGAAATACAAAAACAAAGTGTGGAGCAGAGACTGAAGGAAAGGCCATCCAGAGACTGCCCCACCTGGGGATCTCTCCCACATACAGTCGCCAAACCCAGATACTATTGCTGATGCCAAGAAGTGCATGCTGACAGGAGCCTGATATAACTGTCTCCTGAGAGACTGTGCCAGAGCCTGAGAAATACAGAGGTGGATGCTCGCAGCCAATCATTGGACTGAGAATGGGGTCCCCAATGGAGGAGGTAGAGAAAAGATTAAAGGAGATGAAGGGGTTTGCAACCTCATAGGAAGAACAGTACTATCAATCAACCGGATACTCCAGGGCTCTCAGAGACAAAACCACCAACCAAAGAGTACACATGGAGAGACCCATGGCTCCAGCCACATATGTAGCAGAGAATGGCCTTTTTGTGCATCAATGGGAGGAAAGGCCCTTGGTCCTGTCAAGGATCAATGCCCCAGTGTAGGGAAATGCCAAGGCAGGGAGGCGTGAGTAGGTGGGTGGGGGAGTACCCTCACAGAAGCAGGGGGAGGGGGTATGGGGTAGGGAATTTCTAGAGGGGAAACTGGTCCAATTTAAAAAAAAAAGCAAGAAGCCTTTTACTGGCCAAATCGAGAGCATGCTTGTCCCTAACCTATTAAATAACATTTTTTTCTTTGTGGTCCCATGATCCATCCCCTCTCTCTCTCTCTCTCTCTCTCTCTCTCTCTCTCTCTCTCTCTCTCTCTCTCTCTCTTCCTTTTCTGTTTCCTTCACTAATTTTTATGTCTTAGTTTGCAAGCACTCTTTAAGTCTTCTTATTGGATGGGATCCAACATTCCAAATATTAACTGGTTCGATGCCAATCTGACTTAACCCTCCACTCAGATTTGAGGTTCTGTGATCACTTATTATCTCAATGCTGCTTGTCTTAGGGGAATACTGTGAGCCGTCTTATTCTATTGGGGCTGTTTCAGTCAGAGTCCCCACAGGAAGCAGATGGTATGCTTGAAATAGGTTAAGGCAGCAAGCAATTCTCCAGTCATTTAAAAGATCTATTTAGAAAGGTGTGCTATGAGACAACCATAGGGGATGCTGTCAGGAACTGGGTGCCAGAAGCAAAGCCATCAGACCCCTCTGGCTGCAGAGTGTAGGGACAGCACTGAGAGCACTGTGGCGTTAGTCTCTTTGGGAAATGTAATAACTTTTGGATGGGGAGAGGCGATGAACTTGACATGACCTTGCATCAAAGAAGCCCTTTCCTTTCTTCACAGAAGCACCCAGCTCCCCAGTGATTGAAACTCGCTGGAAGGTAGGACTCAGGTACCTACTGCTGTAATCCACAGAGGTCAGTATAAAGGTCAGAGGCGTGTGGCTCTTTAGGGACACACTTGAGCTATCTGGTACAAATTCATTTTACTCTGAGGCATGATCAAATATCACTCAAGTTCACTGTGAGAGAGAAATTGTAGTTTTATGAACTTAGGGTTCATTCTTTTAGATCGTAGGAAACAACTTCTGCAATCTCGACAAGATGCCTTCTGGCTGTCACTCCTAGCTCCATGTGACACCCAGTGGAAGGCCAATCCTCCATTGCATCCCAAGAAATGCTTCAAGGCTTGACCTGCCAATGTTTGCTGGCAATGCTCGTTTCTGGGTCCTTTTGGAAAACCATCAGTCCCACCTTTCCTTTCTTCTGAATGGTCTCTTTAACTTACACAGGAAGCACAAAGTCCTTTTTCCCACCCTTTACACAGGCTGGGTGCATTTTTGGTTAGACTTTGGGTCAGCATCAGGATACACACAACTACAATGAGCAGACGGTGTCACATTTATGGGCAGGAGAATAAACACAGGGTCAGTCACAAGCCTAGGAAATAGTTCACATTTCTTTCCCCCAACAGTCAGGTAAATCACAGGGTAATCGTGATGCAAAGTGGCAGGGGAGCTGGGAACAAGAAATAGTAGACTGCCAGCTTCTCACTTGCTGCCATTTTAAAATCTAAGCTATTTTAAGGCATCCTGAGCTTCTAGACTTTAATGTAAAACCTCTTTACCTTTAAGTGCTGCTAGGTAAATGAAGGTAAATATTTCACTGTTTTGGAAGTTACTAAGACACAGATCTGCTTTTGGGGGTTGGAGGATGAGGCTTTGCAAAGCTGTGGATAGTAGGGAAAATTAATCATGATGTCTCCTTCCATCACGCTCAGGTGGGGACTCTGGGTCCAGGGAGAGGCGATGTATATTCCTAGGAAACTGCTGAGTACACCTCTTCAACTCACCTTCTGGTAATGGACACAGATCTCAGATGCCGGGAAGTTTGGACTGGGCATCGGGAATGTATGGAGGTGTGTGGGTGTGTGAGCTGACACCTAGAGAAATCAGGGAAGCCATATCTGTCTTCCTCAGGAGAAGAGCCCTGTGTTGTCTTCATTGACAAGAGTTTCAATTCTTGATACCTGAACTGCCAATAAAAAATTGAATATTTGACATAAGAGTCTTTGATATTTAATGTCATTTACCTGAACTACGGAGGCTTGGTTCTATTGGGTGGAGCAACACTTTAAGGTATTGGAAGATCAGTGTGTCAGTCCTTTTCCATTTAGCTAGTAGTAAGCAGATACTTTGTGTCTGAGGCAGGGCTAGGTATTGAGGATAGGGCAAATGATCCAGACACTTACCTCAAAAATCTAAATTCTGATCCAATTTATTATTTAATCATTTAAGTGATAATGAGTTACAATTATATAGTATAATATATAATTATATTATATTCATTTGGAAAAAGACACAGCATTATGTATCAAATACAAACAAATTACAAAGGGTTGGTAGTGTAGCTCAGTAGTAGAGCACCATCCAGTGTGTACAAAGCCTGGGACTTGATTGATAGCAGTAACAAAAACATACAGAATATATGAGTTAGTCTTATCAACTATAAAACATACAGAATATATGAATTAGTCTTATCAACTATAAAAGCATCCAGAGAAGAGGAGGTTGGGAAGTGAAAGTTGGCATCAGGGAAGATAGCCTTATTCGCCGTGAAGTCCTGGCATGGGTTGTCCAACCTGAGCTTCCATGCTTAGTCAGACCTAAAGGACAGGCCCGGAGCAGCCACTGTCTCTGTGGTTCATTGCCTGTGGCTGTGAGGCTGGGGCACTGCACAGTCACACATAGCACCAGCAGCTAGGAAGGAAGAGTTACGAGTCCAACACAGGAGAAAGAGGGCATGGTAGTCACCTGTGCCTCTCCTTGACCAAATATGGCCATATTTTGTTTTTACTTCTCTATTTCCAAATATGCCCCAAAACTCCTTTATTTCAGCCAGTTGTGATCTAGAAAATATTTTGGGAAGCAGTTTTCATCATTAGTCATTGACATCTCCAGTTTAGTAAAATAGCAAGGTATGGGAACAGAATCACACACACACACACACACAGACACACACACAGACACACACAGACACATATACACAAACATAGGCATGTGTACACACATGTACACATATGCATATAGACACACAGGCATACATGTATGCCCATACACATGCACAAACAGACACACAGTCACACAAACACACAGAGGGACATACATATGCACATGCATGTACACACACACACAGATACACACATGCACACAGACACACATGGGCATACTTCGTGTGTGTATACACACATACAGGAACAGAGACATATGCATGCGTAAACACATGTGCGCACACACATGTGCAGAGACACACACAGGTATACACGTGCTCACACATATATGCACACACGTGTCCACACCCAGATACACATTCACACAAAGACACGCAGGCATATACACTTATGCAAACACTTGCATGCACTCACTTATGATTGGTTTGCTGTGGTGTGAAACAGTTCCGTAAGTTTGCACAGCCTACATTTCTAAGGCGTTGTTACTCTTTCAGTAGTAACAATAAATATTATGCTAAATATATTTTTTAAAAAAGTACTTCAAAAAGGTCCCTCTTGGGTGCATTCCATTTAGGGGATGATCTTCCTTGTAACAAGCACATGAAGCACCATGCCTAAACTCGTGACAGATACTGTATAATTTCGACTCCCCAAGGGCCTGGTGGAGGTCAGCAGAGACTCCCTATCAACTAGAAGCTCTCATCAGTCACGTTCTTTGCTGCCTTGTTAAGCGTACTTTGTTGTTGAGTAAAATTCATTTAGAGAACATGCACAGCCCTGCCTAACTATAATGCCCCCCAGAGAACTTCCAGCAAATATTGGTCTCCTTGTAAGACAAACAAAAGGTCTGATATGGCCAGGGTCACTGCGTGGGAGGTAGAATGAGCCATCTGGGACTTTCCTTAATGACGGCTGGAGGTTCATGACCACAGAATCCTTGAGACCTGTGGGTAAATAATTCTGAAACTAACCATCATTACAGCTAAAGGAATTTCACATTTCTTCATCCACATGTTTTGTCGTACTGAAAAGAGAAGGCGACTGCTCGTATTCTAAAAGCTTATGTTATTTGATGAGAGAAATCTCCAGGTGATGCGGGACACAACTGTGGTGAGCAGAAACCTGGGTTTCTAACCATAGGTTTTACTATTTGTGTCCTAGACGATTATCTATTGTAAAGTTTCTTCCCATTTTCCCCCAAATGGGCACATTGGAGGCATTTTAGTGAGGATTAAATGAGTATGTCAAGTATCAGCTAATTGTAGGAACTCGATAAATGTTAATTTCTTTACTGTTCTTTTCAACCCCAAGTTATTTTATCACAGTAATAATGTATCTTTCTCTCCTCTAGCTATTGCTAAGAGGCTTTTGTGGACATTGATTTTCTTCATAAATAAAGACTGATGCTTCCTGGGGAGGTAATAATAGATTTTTTGCAAGGCCGATGCCTGGCTGTCCCTTCTGCTTTTTGCATTGAATTGAAGAGAGACCATAGCTAAATAAAGGTTATTGAGCAAGAGGCTTCTGGAGTGATGGAAAAATATCGTCTTTCTAGTTAGGTTTGTAAGATGTTTGATATGATTTATGGAATGATTGGCATATTGTTTTGTTTAGTAGGGAGAAGGGAGACTGAAGCCCTTTCACAAAGATACTTGCTTATTTATTTATTAAGGTGTGTGTGTCTGTGTCTGTGTCTGTGTGTATGTGCATGTGCATAAGTGTCAAAGGACAACTTTTGGGAGTTGGTTCTCTCCTGTCACCTTGTGGAATTGAGGACTTGAATTCCTGTCATTAGGCCTGCATGCAAACACCTCTAACTGTTGAGCCATCTCGCCACCTCTATTTGTTTACCTTAAACGGCATATACATGTACACATCTATTGTGTACAACATGGTTTTCTGAAGTATGAAATATATTGTGAAATGGCTGTATCCAACTAGTTACAGTCTGTGCTGCCTTACACAGTGTACCAGTCGTGAGAACTCTGCATCTACTCTCTTAGTGGTTTCTGAGGAACCTGTTCACTGGGACTCTTTTAAAGCATGCAGTCTTTGGAGTGACTCAGTGATGTTGATGGAGTAGAGATGCCCATTATCTCACTGAATGCTAGAGTTTGGTACACTTAATGCTTTGCTTCACTCTGGACATGTAAGCCAAGCAACAACTTGGTAAAAATTCTTATTCTTCAAATTGATGAAGCTACTTCTCAACGGAGACAATCTCATATTCCTCCTAAAGCAACAGTGCCCAGAAAAAAACTTAATTCTTTTGTACCTCAAATAAAATATTTTCCTTATGTTTATGCAGATGAATGAAATTTCTAGCTGGGATATTTCATTGCCAGATTATTCCTCGAATCCCAAGATCTGAGCCAAAGATTTAAGATGCATTTCCTCAGAAATTATTTAAATAAGACATAATATAATATACCGTGGAGACCATAATTTACTTCAGTATTATATTCTTGTTGTAAAAGAGTTAAATAGCTCCTGGGTCTAGCATATGAGTTAGGAGAACTTGTCTCAATAGATAATCATTAATTTTTATGTGAATTTATATAAAAATTCTACTGTGGTCACAAATCATCTGCATTTAGTACATCACATGCATCTATTTTAAGTTCTTACTGGGCCTAGAATTTTCTAGGAGTTTCTTAATGAAAACTACATTTAACTAATTTGCCCTGATTTTTGGTAAGTAGCCATTGGACAAACAGTTGACATGGCATTCTGTATGGCCTCTTTGGGATAGTTTCTTTCTCTATAAAGCAAGGAGATTATTCTCACACCTCCAGGCTCTGTGGTTTTATGGCTATAGAAATCAGCCATGCCAGGAGAAGGAGTCCACTGCTGACATTACCTGGAAGACCGGAAACCAGAGGCAGGGCTGCCCGGAGACCTAGGATAATACCAATCTCCCTGGAAACAAAAGCAAAGAAATGATTCCTAAAGATATTCTGCTATACTGGTAGACTGACGCCTCCCATAATCACCATCAGAGAGGCTCCATCCAACAGATGGGGACATATGGAGAGACCATAGTCAAACGTTAGGTGAGCTCAGTAAAGAAGGGGAGGAAGGATCAGAGAAGCCAGAGGGCTCCGGGATATCACACGAAAACCTGCAAAATCAACAAACCTGGGCGCTTAGGGGCTCAAAGAGACTGAACCAACAACCAGGGAGCCTGAATGGTTCTTTTTTTTTTTATTAACTTGAGTATTTCTTATATACATTTGAGTGTTATTCCCTTTCCGGTTTCGGGCAAACATCCCTCCCCCTCCCCTTCCTTATGGGTGTTCCTCCCCACCCCTCCCCCATTGCCGCCCTCCCCCAACAGTCAGTTCACTGGGGTTCAGCCTTAGGGACCCAGAGCCTGAATGGTTCTAACCTGCGCCCTCTGTGTGTATGTTTTGGTGGTATAGCTTGGTGTTTCTGTGGGGACTCCTAACAGAGGGAATGGCATTGTTTCTGACACTTTAGGTTGCTTCTGAAAACCTTGTCCTTCTACTGGGTTGCCTTGTTGAACCTTAATATGAGGGGGGGTGCTTAGTCCTACTGCATCCTGGTAGTCCATGTTTGGTCGACATCCCTGGGAGGACCGCCCTTCTCTGAGAGGAGGAGGAGTGGATGGGGAAAGGGGAGGCAGGAAGGGACTGAGAAGTGAGGCGGGAGGGGAAACTGAGATTAGTATATGAGAGAATAAAGTAATTAATAATAGTAATAATGATAACAATAACAATAATAAGATAGAAAGCACAACTGACTGGAAGATGTCCTTGGCTGCTTAGGAATTCTCAGCTCAGGAATGTAATCACTTCCTCCTTTAGAGGATACATTTGTCCATTCTTATCCCATTGGCTTTATTGCACAAAATACTCCATCTTTTCTTATTCTTAATAATGGTTCACTTGTTAGTCCTTGTGACAGATACCAGGGCAAAAATTAAAAATAAAATATCACAAAATAAATGGAGTTGGAAGGGACCGTGACAGATCATCTGGCCCAGCCATCTGCAGTCGCAGCTTGCTTTAGTCTTCTCTTGCTCTAAAAATAACCAAGACTATCCAGCCAAGTCCATATCGCTGAGCATGGCCAAACGTGTCGGCCACACTCAGGGACCTTCCCTCTATTTATCCTTGGGACTCCTTTGCTTTGCTTGGAGAGAGTTTCAGGAGAACATCTGACTGCAGAGTAGTGTCTGAGGTGAGCAGCTGTAGGGAACAAGGTTCTGTGGGCAAGGCACATCTAGAGACATTTTAGATTGACCCGCATTTCTGTTTCTGTCTGCTTCAGGGGGGCTTAACCTTCTCTGCATGCAATCACGTTTCGTGGCCCCTCCCGTGGGACCTAAAGAGAACACTAGTAAGAGCTTGGCACAGGGAAAAACTTAAATTAGAACACAAGAATGTCAACACCAAGCTTCTAGAACATACATTTCTGTGTCTTGATCACTGCTGTTTTGTGCACACTGTGGACGGTTCCTGGCACACGTGTAGTAGAATGAACTTACTCCTGTGACCTTCTCCCTATACCTTGTGCTTGTCATTTCCCCTCTGCCCTCCTTTCAGCCTAATCTCCTCTTAATTTCTCTCTTACCTGAGGAAATCCAAGCTGTTAAGGGGAAAACAGTGTTGATATTTAGACCCTTCAGCCGCAGCTCTTTGATTTGAAAAAAAGAGGGAAGGTGGTGATTGCTGTGGCTGAGTGGGACAGGTGCTTCTCTGCAACTTATCTGCTCGTTTGTGAGGAAGTTGCTCCAGAGGACGCTTACGTGTGCTAGCTTATTCCAAACCCAGATCTCACCCTATTTCCAAGGGGCATGTCTAAGTGACTCAGCCAAGAAGCTGCAGCTGAGCAGATACCTCTTATCTCTGTGTTCTTCTGAAAGGACCAGCCACTAGGGCTTGTGGTCCCTGCACAGAGACCTGCAGGATCATTGGAGTGTGCCAACTCTGGTAGCTGGAAGCTCAGTCCCTATCTTTTGAGAAGACCCAGTGCTCAGAACACAGGGGCTACCTGGTCCCTTTGCTGTTCTCTGAATTGCAAGTAAATAATGCAACCCCCAATCCCCAGACATGGTCTCGTGTAACCCAGGCTGGGCTAGAATTCACTATGGAGCTAAGAATGACCTTGTATTTCTTATTCTCCTACTGTCAGTCACTTCTCAAATGCTGGAGTTAGGGCACAAATCCCCATGCCTGTTTTGTATGATGCTAAGTATTGGTTCTATGCATGACACGATACGACCTACCCTGACAATGGGTTCCATCCATTCCCATCCCTGACAAATCTCTTTATCCAGAAGGAACATCCTTCTCTTCTCCAAGTCCCATCTTGTAAAAGGCAGTCAGCCACATTCAACTCAGCTCTCTCTAAAGTCCTTCCACCCCTCTTATGTCACCGAGTGTTTATGCATGCCTCATATTCTGCCTCGAATATACTCTTCTGCCTATTCGATTGAAAAGTGGTTTCCCACTAGATATCTGGTCTCAAACCCTGAGTCTCTCAATGTTTCTTTGTATGCAAAAAAGAAAAGGGTTTCTATACAGTGATTAGGTTTAGTATATTGGGGTAGGAAAGATTATATTGGCTCATCTGGGTAGATCCTAATGTCATCACATGTCTACTTTATGGGAGAGGCATAGGGACACTTCGCCTAAAAGATTTTTTTGTAAAACCAGACATCGAAGGGATAGGGGAACAAAACAACCAGTTCTGGCAGCCACCAGCAGCTGTAAGAGGAAAGGCACAGAAAGGCACAGGGTGTCTGGAGGGAACACAGCCCAGCCAACTTCAACTCCATGACAGTGAAACCACATTTCTGGGATCTCAGCCCATGCTACCCAGCCTATACACATGGAATTTAATACACCCATAAAGAAAAACGAAATCACTATACTTGCAAGAAAATGGATGAAAGTAGAAACTATTATATTAAGGGGAAAGGAAGCAGACTTAGATAAATACTACCCCTTTTATATGCAAAATTAATTAATTATGTGTGTTTGCCCATGTGATGGAAGTAGAAAGAAATCCATGAGAGGGGAGGGAGAGACCTTCAGAGGATCATGAAATAAATAGTGAGTGAGTGAGTGAAGGATCAGAAAATGGGAAGGCAGTGGGGAAGGGTAATGGTGAACAAATCATAGTGTCACATGCATACAAGTGTTATAATATGATACGAAATGAAGCACCCATGGGAATGGCTTTGTGGATAACAATTGGTGTGTAAGCGTGAGGAGTGAGTTAGGGTCTTCAGTACCCATGTAAAAGTCAGGCAGATGTGACAGTTGCTTATGATCCCAGTACTCATGGATAGAGACAGGGATCCAGGGGGCAAGTTGGGTAGATAGACCAGCAGGAATTGGTGAGCACTGAGGTTGCCAAGAGACCTTGCCTGAATAAGTAGAGACTGATGAAGATATCTGACGCCATCTTTGGGCTCTACATGCACCTGCCCACAAGTACAAAGGCATTCACAAACATGTCCCTCACCACACACAGATTGAACATGAACACATCCAGGCACGGAACACAGACACATATACACAGATTCACACAAGTGAAACATTTACTTTGTGTGTCAACCAAAAATTTTTATTGAAGTTAAAGCAAAGCAAACCAAAACCCCCATCTCCAAGGCTATCAGCCTACAGTTCCTAGTGAAATAAAACATTTCCACTGACTATGAGTTTGTAGATATTTGGCTTCTGAGATTCTTTTAAGCTATTGGGCCCTTACACAGTCCTCTCTTTAGCCATTTCCCTCCTGGGAGGTCTGGGTACTGCCCGGTACTTCTACTTGACACTTCTACACCAAGGCCCTGGCCAAGCAACTCCTAACCTTCTCCCCCACCATCCCAGTGACCTTAGAAGACTTCTGTATGCCTTTGTTCACATGGGTGGCTGCCTTGTCTTTTATCCTTTGTTCTTGGTTTAGGTCAGAGCTTTTACACAGAGTTGAGATCAAGCATGCATATTATCAGGGCTATATTATAAGTTCAGAGAGATGAAGGGAAACACCATGAGAGTTAATTAACAATGAACTATGAGACTCTACTGTTCTGCATTTCACAGATATGATTTGGCCTCTGGCCCGGACCCCCTCCAGCCTGACACCCCCTACCAGGGCTATGGCCACGTTGCTATGGGGCCTGAGCTCAGTTACCATTGCCACTGAGAGAGGGCAGGGAGTCCTGCGCCTGTTTTATGAAAGGCCCAAGATCTCATCGCTGGAATGCTTCTTTCTTGAGGGGGAAAGCAGACAAGGTTTTGTGGTATGGAATCTTGCAGGCCCACATCAGTGCATTCTGGCTTAATCGTCTTTGAGAACCGCACTATAGGAACCATTAGCCATCTAGTTCAGGTCCTCCTCCAAAATGAATTGAAGGTATTGCTGGCAATTTGTTTTTATGTCACACCTTCAGTGACTGAAAATGTCAGCAAAACAAGATAAAAATCAGGCTAAAGCAAACCAACCAAGAAAGCTGAAATTCTCCCGAAGGAGCGAACTGCATCCACTCTGCAGAACCTGAGCAGATCCCCTCTCTGCCTCTCTGCACCCCACTTTATTCTTTCCCTTCCCTGTACAGGGATGGCTTTTATTTCTACACCTCAGTACAAGTGTCTGAATTATTTTTTTCCAAAACACACATTGCCTTCTGGTGACTTTAAAGTTTCCCTCAAGATCAATGAACCTTCTCCATTTGTGCAATTAAGAGACCTATTTTGTTGATTTCACCTTTAAAATAATGCATTTCGTGGTGAAATTTTTGTCTCTGCCTCTCATAAGGCTTAAAAAAAAAGAGATATCGAAGAGTCAGTTATAAAATAAATAAATCAATAAAGAAATACTGGGACCTTTAAAGTGACCTCACTCCCTCTGGCTCCTGCTCATTAAAATGTTGAAGTCCTTGTTTTCCCTGCTTCAGTGGTGACATGAACCCTTCTATCCAGTCCCAGCAGAATATGGGATAATTGATGTGCTCATCAAAGCTTGTGTCTTTGAAATATGGGTAAATGATTGGATAGTAGTGTGCTCTTGATAGGTATGGAGTGCCAAGATCTATGAGGGATGGTTTTGGACTGTGGTTGACTGACCACTCTTGTTGTTTTTGATGATTCCAACTCCAGGTGTAAATGTGGGTGGATGTCCTCTTTGTGTGCTACTAAATCTAGGAGTAAACACAAGGCATTCACTCTTCAGGGAGTTTGGAAAATAATAGAATAGCTTTTGCTTTTAGGATATGGAGGTCAGACATCCAGACATTTCTTTAACTTAGGTTTCCTCAGTGAGGAGACATTTTTCTAAGACTTAAAGAGAGATTCTTGTTGGGATAGAAAGGGTTGAAGGTAGGTGTGAGCTCCATCGCCAGCAGGGGGAAAGAGCACGTTCTCATTTTGATAGTGTTTTAAAGAAATGGATAGTTGTTAGAGCCATGTAGACAAGTTAACAGGTGACCTTAGAACAACCAAAAATGATACTAACTTTCTCATTGATGCAAGGTGAGCACATCTGTTGCAGCCATTATCTTTAGTATTACTGTTTGTCTAGAGTTTGATAATATGGAAGTAGGTCTCGGCAATATCACCGTATTCCATTTTCATCATTAAGCTTCATTATATTCTGCTTTATCTGCATATGTACACAATCTGATCCATTAAATATAATTTTGTTTTAATTACTAGAGTACTTTGTTCTTGAAAGCACGCTAGAGGGTTATTTTGTTTTCTCAGGTAATAAGCAAATATATATCCATTTTACCATTCTTTTAAAGTAATTTGCTTTTTCCTATCAGTTTTTAATTTAGTAACAGTGATAATAGTTCTTGATATGTAGTAGATTACACAAGGTCTGGGTGTCTGTCAGCTGATAAAGTGCTTTTCTTTCACTAGTTGTTGTTGCATTAGACCTTTTTGTCATTGAGAGTAAACACTTAGCACATTATAGAACATTAACATTGCCCTTTAGTCTTTGAGAAATGCATCCCTTGATGTCTTTCTTAATCTTTAAATAAGCTTCAATGCACAGGAAATAAGACTCTTTAGCTTATTAATGACTTATTTATCGACACCTATTTTCTTGTTGGATTAAAAAAAATTATTATATTGGCACATTCTTGATGAACTTCTAAGTAAATCACTTCAATGTGTTTTCCCCTGTCTTCAATTTAGGGTGTTGAAAGTTAATCAATCAGTTGCAGGTACACTGACTGAAATGTAACACTTTCCCAGTGGGTCTCAACAACCTTCATGCATCTTCTACCTAAAACGTAATGATAATTTCTCTTTGTTTCAGAAAAAGTTGGAAAATGGCTGTTATATATATCTCCTATCATATCCCAATTTTTAATTGCTTCATCCAAGGTCATTTGAGTTTCTGAAAACCTTAGGTTTGAATTGTATTTTAGGAATTAATACTAACAGTGTTGGGTAAAAATGTTTGTTAAACACATATAAAACAAAGAACATTTATCAAGAAAACGTAATGAAGCTTAGCAAGAATGAACAATCAATCAAATCAGACAGTGGGTAAAATTCATGAAGGCATCAAAGAGAATATAGGAAAAGAATATAAGCATTTATATTGAAAATTGTTCATTAGTCATTAGAGAAGTACACATAAGGACCACAAAGAAACTTTAGCATATACCTACATGATGGATAAAAATAAAAATCGGGCAAGACTAGATGCTAAAGATGACCAGGAGGATATAGATCCATTATTGCTACTGGTGGGAAGACGAAGTATGATCATTGAAAAGTCACCTGGTAATTTGTTTGAAAATAAAATATGCACTTGTCTTATGCCCTAGGAATTGTACTCTTGGCATTTAGCTTTGAGAAATAAAATTCTATGCTTATGCAAATCCCCGATCATTAATGTTCTCAGCAGTGTCATTTGTAGTTAGCTACAACTTTCCCTGGACAGAATCCAAGTGTCCTTCAATAAGTCTACACTCAGACAAACTCTTGTACGTCTAGATGATGTAATTCTACTGAACAATAAAAAGAAAAACAAGATAAAACAAACCCCAAATAATTAAGACATGCAGTAACATAGACTGATCTGAATACCTTCATTGTTAGCAAGATGGTGGGAGGGGTTAATCTTAAAAAGTTTACAGGATGTATGATTGTGTTTATATAACGTTACAGAAATGCTAAATCTGTAGAGATGGAGAATAGTGATACCTACAAGACTCAGAGGGCTTTGGGCAAAAATAAAAAAGTATATGTGTCTTTTGTGGTGATTACAGGAAGTCTATCAGGCAACAGATTGTGTGAACTTTGTACCTATACATATCATGCACACATACAGACACACACACACACACACACACACACACACACACACACACATACACACACACGCACACACACACACGCACAGCAGTGCTTTACTGAATAAGGTCTATATCAGATTGTTCTGATGTAAATTTCCCATGCTATTTTTTTCATATACTATGTTACATGAAATTGTTATCCTTGGTTAACTTGGGAACTCTCAATGCTAGCTATATCTGTGTTCCATCTCTTATATGACTTCCCATGAATCTAGGTTTATTGTAGGTAAAAAGTTTAAAAAATGAGTAAGTAATGAATTAATTGGAATATTATCAGCATTTGTAGAATATATTGCATATACAATTCTTCATACTGGTAATTGAAGAAAATTCATAAACAATAATTTTCCCTCTACATGTCTTAAATTCTGGTACAAGATAACTTATTATGGTTTCATTTGATCAAACAAAATTGACCATAGAGATTCATTATACTCTTGGTCTGAGCATTGTTTCATGAAGTAATGCTGTATTTTATGTGTTTGTCCTTTGGGAGGAAGGGGAAAGCAGTGGCAGCAGGGTTCAATGTAGAAATTGGTCATTCCTTGAGGTTCCTTGGTAATATAATGAGTTAATAGGTGCCGTATTTAATGTTGAAAATAAAGGATTTGCAGCAGGTATGCTTATGGTCTCTCAGTGACTTACCTTTGTTGAGATTGCTCCTGAGGGGATAGATTTAGAATTAGATTTCCTCATCTCTACTAACATGTTATCAGCCCTAAACCTGTCACATGTCAAGGCAATTTCAAGAGCATCTGGGGAATGAAAAAGGGCATGTGAATATTTTGTGAGTCATAATTGTCTTTGTCACAAAAAAGACATTTTAGTAGGGACAACGAGGTGACAATGAAACTGTCTTGCCTTGTGTACTTTTAAACAAGTGCATGTCATACTAAGAAACTTAAATGCCCTTCTGTCCATTTCATTTATTATCAGTTGTTATCACTCATTTCTATTGTATCACTAATGGATATTTTCCTCATAACTTGAGTCTTATTGAGATAATAGACAATATCTTGGGCTTTAAAAATAAAATCCAGCCTTAGAATATTTCTCATAGCTGTTGGTAATAATCTCATGATGTTCCTTGACCACTATGAGTAAATTTGGGTAGAAATTTAGAATCATAAAGGATGTTGTGTTCATTTGGTCCAAATTTGTTAATGTTTCATTTGACCTCTGTGAGGGCACCAGAAGAGTAGCCTGTAGCCTTCAAGTCAGACAATGCTTTCACTTCCCACATAGTCTTGCAAATGAATAGTACAGGTGGATGAATTCAGAAACCCAAACAATGCACATCCCTCACAGAAAGCCTAACACCACTGAGAGCTAACTCTAGGATAGACTTAGAAACAGACAGCAAGTTTTCCTGAAAGCCATCATTACCTTTGGTGTATTAATTCTACAACCTTATAAAGCAGGGCCATCAGGTAGGGAGCAAAAACCCAAGTACATAAGCCCTTGGGGACATGTCACATTTGAGCCATAGCATTTGCACCTGGTCCCCATATGCTCATGTTTGTCTCATAATGTCAGACCCATTCAGTCTTCCAAACTCCCACTAGAATACTCATTATGTTCTTCCCATGGCATTTGAAAGCTTCTCTGGTTTATAGCTCTGAGCTCTTCCACATTCCTCTCACCAAACAGTTAAAAAAGAAAAAAAAAAACCCTTTGTGAAGAGAAAACAGCCTAGAGAAGCTACTTAATGGGAGAAGGATTGATTTTCCCTCATTGCTGAGGACTTTAGTCCATCCTGGATGGTAGACTGGTTTCATGGCATCAAGTTGAAGCTCCTCACATTATGGACAGACCAGGAAGCATTTGTGCACAGGAACCTGTGGAAGCATGTCACATTCCAACCCTAATACTTGGAGTCTGGGTATTCAGTGAACTTCTGGGAGGTTAGAAATTATGGGATATTGTGTGGTTACAAAGGAGAATTAAGAAAGACTAACCAATGCCCTTTTTGCCTTGTCTGCTCTCTCTCTCTCTCTCTCTCTCTCTCTCTCTCTCTCTCTCTCTCTCACACACACACACACACACACACACTTTACTATATGTTGCACTGAGAGGCACTAACTCCTCACAGAATGATTTTTAGTGATTCTTGACAAAATTCTTGTGTTTGACAACTACCTATGGTTGAGCTAATGAACAAGAATATATTGGACTGGAGAGTTGGCTCAGCGGTTAAGAGCACTGACTGCTCTTCCAAAGGTCCTGAGTTCAATTCCCAGCAACCACATGGTGTCTCACAACCATCTATAATGAGATCTGGGGTCATCTTCTGGCCTGCAGGCACACATGCAGACAGAAAGCTGTATGATGTAGACATAATAAATAAATAAATATTAGGAAAAAAGAAATGTAAATAAGAATATATAGCCCCAGCATCAATGTCAGTTGCTACTTTAATTACCTTAACAATAGGATAAAAGTAAAACAATGGAGATGTATATGGAGCTTCACCCAGTTGTCAACATCACAGTAGCTTCCTTGCTAAACCCGAGGATGGTTTTAAATATGGGGTGAGTGATTGCTTAACTTTGTGTTTCTACAGTGTAACAGTCATAACCACACAGGTTTACATTTTGACCACACTTCTAACATTTTCTCTATTGCTTCCGTCTAGGCAAGCAAGCAAACAAGAGGCGAAGCATTGATTTTTTTGTTCTTTCCAATTTCTGTGGTGTGAAGACTCTTATGATGGCTAATTTCAAACATGTAATATCATGTCACCGAACGCACAATTGGGAAGAGATTCACAGTGGGGCGCCATTAGATAGCTGCGGTTTGTGTGAAGAATTCCAAGACAACGAACAGACAGACACTGGAAAATGTAGTGGACTAATCAGTGAAGAGCGTTTCTTACTTTTGTTTTGAAAATGCATTATTTGTTTGCATTTCAAATGACTTGGTAGCTGCATTTAACAATTGGGTGTGAGAATTCCTACATGTTTAGCAACTGGCTTAGATGAGCCAGTCAGGACACCTGCAGTAGATGGTAATACAATATTTTACATTATTCTTGGCATAAACTGAGAGTCTGTTTTCATACCTCTCTTCTCTGGGTCCCAACTCAGACTCTTAGCAAGTGCTGTTGAAGTACTACTTTGTTTCTGGCTTTACAGAAGAAATAGGAGAGTTAGCAAAAACCATCCACAGATCCTGTAGTAGTAACATTTCCCATTTCTGTGATAGAATATTTGATGAAAGTCAAGAGAAGGTGAGATTACTTTGATTCACAGTTTTAGAAAATATAGTCCATCTTGTTGGGGAAGACATGGTGGAGATACACGCAGGAGTATGTGGCTAGGACTTCTTGTACTTGGGATCCAGGAACAAAAGATAAAGTGGGAAGCAGAACTGAGCTGTAATCTCCAGCAATCTGCTTCCTGCAGGTAGGCCCTACAGACTAAAGCTCTCACAACCTCCTAAAAGAATGCCAGTGGCAGGGGACCAAGTATTGAAACACACCAGCCTCTTGGGCTCATTATATTTCCAAGATAAACATTGCAATGCCATATTAGTGTTGAACTGGTGACTGGGCCCATACCTTTCTCTGTCCACACAATCCTAACTAAATAGTTATACTTCTCTTCAATTTCATTTGTGGAGTATATGCTTTCTTAGATCCCCTAAGGTCTGGTTACAGAAATTTTTTCTATCTCTTACATCATCAATTTCCCATCTTCTATTGATTTATGCTATCCAACCTTCCAACATGCTGTTATTTCTAGCATCTTCTGCCTCTGCACTCCTGCTCTCACATTTTAGTCAGTTTCTGCCCCATTTCTTTCCTCCATTTTTAAGAGACACTTCCCGAATGGATATCTATGCATCTAATTCTATTCTTCAAAGATGTTGTGAGTCTACTCGTTGCTGTATTTTATTTCCCTGGTGGGTGAATTTCTTCATGATCCTTGAATATTGGTGTCCTAGTACTTAGAATTTGGGTGTGTTTCTCCGCACATCAATTCTAGATCCTTGACTATTCCTTACTATCTCAGAACACTCAATGCCATCTATAATTCAGTAACCCTGTATCTTCAAAATAGACCTCTACCCCAATGTCTAGATGAAACTCTATGCCAAACTGACTTGGAATAGTAATACCTCAAACTTCTGTCAACCAGGCTCTGATCTTCCTTAGCCCTTTCCTCATACACATTCCAGTCTCTCAAGAGACAAATACAACAAACAGAATATTAATGTAGTACCAGTGACTGGGCTCATACTCTCCTCTGTCCACTCAGTCATAGCTTAATAGTTATACTCCTCTCTAATTTCACTTAGTTTTCATTTGTGGAATATATTGTATTCTTTCTCAGCTATTCCAAGATCTGGTTGCAGAAAATTTTCTTCCCTCCAGTCTCCCATCAGCTTTATTTTTTGAAACCATCTTAATCAAGTCCTCTGCTTGCAGCCCATGTTTAAAATCTGACACTCTCTGTAACCTCCTATGGTGTCAGCTGATCTATTATATCTTTCCTCCCAGAAGAGCGAACTCAGTTCCTTGAGCTTGCTAAACATGAATCCTGCTAGCAAACTGTTCGCTGTGCTATCAACTGATCACTCTCATTTCTCATCTGGATTATTCTGTAAAGTTTAAATAGTCCAGCATTCCCTTCTTCCATTGCCTTTCTACATAGCAGTAATTGTTTTGAACTTAATTGAATGTGGCATGTCACTCAGATCTCTACAGCAGCTGCCCATTTCACTCAGCCAGTGTCAAAGACCTCAGTGGCTACCAGGCATTAGACGGTCTGCTCTGTTCTCTCTGGTTCTTCGTCTCATACTAACCCACTTTGCTGCTCTTGGAGCATGGTGGGCCTTCATCAGCCATTGGGGGTGGTTGTTGCTAGCTCCACCCAGGATGCCTCACTTGCCAGGGATTCTCTTCATTAATTTCTGGTCTTTTCAAAGTACTTTTAGATTGTGCTTCTCACTGAGTCATTTTAAGCCACAGATCAGATTAATCTGATTAATTACTTAATCAGATTTAAACATTAAACAATGCTTTAAATTTTATTGTTTTAAATTATGTGTATGTGTGTATTTCTGTGTGTGGGACTGTCTAAATGAGTATGGGTGCCTGTGAAGGTCAAAGTTGTCAGGTCCTCTAGACGTGAGTTGCAGGCAGTACTGAGACGCTTGACATAGGTGCTGGGAACCAGGTTTGGTCTTCTGCAGAAGCAATGTGTGCTCTTACTGCTGAGTCATCTCTCTAGTCATGCTGAATTTAGCTTAAAAATAAAAATTGTGATGCGATGAAATCACACATTTCCTCTAAGGCAGGCGAATAAGCCCAGTCTCAGATGTGGTGGATACACTGAAAGGAAAATGAGCGAGTCTGAGGCCAGAAGGAGAAGGCGGATGAAACAATCTCAGTAGCAAAACAAAACCACAAAGAGAGAGAGAGAGCCACGACCAAAACCACAACAGATTTGGCTCATACATTTCTGTTTTATAACAAGCAAATTACAGCGCAGCAGTGAGGAAATAAAAGATACAAGAGACAAACAAAAGATTAAAATTTTCCCTGATCTGACAAAAGATTGTGTACAGATTCTGCAAGGAGCTCAAAAAAGTAAACACGGGACTGTTGTTCCAAACCCTGAGAATCTTGCTGAACTCAGCAGGTATCATATTATTGTTTAATGGGAAGAATGCATTGTTCTGGTATTATATGCTATACCGGGGTGAATGCGATTGACAGTAATGCACTGCATATCTCGAAATAGACGAGAGGAATTTAAGGCATTCATCTTAAGGAAATAATAAAAATTTAAGGTGATGGATATGATAATTATCTCAACTTGGCCATTATCTAAGGTATACATGAATTCAGATATTACATTTTTCCTCAGAAATACCAACAGGTTTATGTGTCAATCAATTTTAAAAAAATTCCCTGTCATTCAAGAGAAAAGAATAAGCTAGTTCTCCAACGGGAAAGATGAGAATGACTACCATCATGCCTACATACAACACTGTCCTTCACAGTAGGCTAGCCCAGAGTCCTAGGTTAACAGCTTGTTCTTTATGGAAGACTTTCCATTAGCCAAGGCTATGCCAAAACCGTGAGCCTGCACAGGTTGATGCTTACTCCTTGGCATTCACTTCACCTCATGGAAGAAATATATCTTTATTCTTTGGGACTAGATGTTAGAAGCATGTTCTTTCCTTGTCCTATTAGAAAACGACTAGAGGAAGAAAACGACCACACGGCGGACTAAGCAAAGAAGCAATTTTAATAAAGAGAATAAAGAGGGGAGTGGTGGCCAAGGGGTCAGTAGCATTTGTGTTAAGTTAATATGGTGGGATACCACAAGAAACAACAGAAGCATACAACAAAAATTAAAAAGAACTGTGCTGCAGTGGGACCAACAAATGTCTGGAATTCTAACACTAAACCATCAGAGAAAAGCTTAAGGTTTTTTGTTGTTGTTGTTTGTTTGTTTTGTAGAGTTTATTGATGGGTGAAATGGTTGGTCTCAATCGTCAATTTGACCACACTTGGAGTCACTTTGGAGACACAGCAGCTCTGGGCATTTCTGTAGAAGTTTATTTGGTATAGAAAGACCCATCCTAAATGTGGATGATACGAGTTCGTGGGTTGGGGTTCCAGACTGAAGAAAACAGGAGCAAGCTAGCTGGGCAGCAGGTGCGTCCACCCCCTTCTTGTCGCCTGACTGTAGATACAGGGTGGCCAGCTGCTTCATCTGACAGCAATTCCTTCCTTCCCCAGCGGACAATGTGACCATGAGCTAAAGCAAAGTCTTTTTCATTAAGATGCCTTTGCAGGCATCTTGTCACTGAAAACGGAAAACTCACTAATGCAATAAGAATTCACTAAAATAAACCTAAATTCTTCATCTGGTTGGAAGAGACAGAGCCAAAAGAAAGATCTAATCTAATTTCCTTAGGTAGGGAGGCACCTGGAATTAATAGCATCTCAACAGAGATGATGAATGACATGTTTCAGGAAAGAAAGTTGCCATGGTAGAAATAAAGAGTAGGGTCGGAATAAATAAAAAGAAAGAAAACAGATAACCACTAGCCTCATTACAGGAACCACAAAGCAATACAGGCAACAATAAAACTATAACATAAATATGTAATATGTAACATTATGGAAAAGAAGATAATTATCGTTTTATTAAATGTTGAAAATGTTTGTCTGTGGTAAAAGGGCAGTTTAAATATGCATATATATATTTATATACACACACACACATATATACAAGAACCACTTAAAAGTAAGGTTAAAAAAGTCAACACATACAAGTTGGGTAAAGAGAATCACAGACAGAAAGCGGCAGTGGCAGCATTAATATTATACCATAATTAATGGAACTGAAAGTAAAAATACAAAATGAAATAAACACATTAACAGAATAAATAGGAATATTATGCAATTATGGGAGGCAAAATTTACGAATGAATTATAAACCTGTGTGCACTGAACATCAGAGCATTTAAATAAATTCAACAAAGCTGTTAGAAATACCAGCAAACCCTGACAAATAGGCAATCATAATGGGGAATTTCCGTATGCATCACCCAAATGGGCTGGATTTAGAAGCCTCGGAGTAAGCAAGAATAAATAAAATTGGTAGAATGCAGCTTGTGAGTCTGATTTTATCCTTTCTCCCATTTCTCTGTTTTGTCAGCTCAGTACACCATAGCAAAATATTGGAGACTGAGGGGTATACGTAGCAGAGAGAGATTTTTTCTCGGTTCTGGAGGCAGACAGTCCAAAGTCAAGGCCCTCCCAGGTGTTGTTCCCTTTGCCTTGCAAATGGCTTCCTTACTACTCAGCTTACAGTTCCACTTTTAGGATCTTATTTGACCTAAATTGCCTTCTTAAAGATATTAACTTAAAATACAGTCACATTGGAGGCTAGGATTTTAAATGTTTATGTGTTTTAGGGGAACAATATTCCGGTCTTGACGCTTCTCATACACATAACAGTTTACAGTTCTAGTTGGTACCCTAAACCTGAGAGAGCAGGGCCTTCAATTGAGGCAGAATAAAGTCTCATGCAATAGTCAACTTTATCCAGAGCATCGGGCAGTTTATACTCTGAAGAGTCACGCAAGTAAGGTGTTCAATTACAAGGACCAGCCACATGAGGCAAACACGTTTCTCCACAGAGGCATAACAAGAGTTGAAGTAAACTCACTCCTATCCGATACACCTGGAAGGATCATGAACACATGTTTCAAGAACAATCCTGTGTTTTTGAAGAAGCTGGTGTCACAAGACTCTTGTCTGGTTTTCTTGGAGTTTTCTCACAGGTACTCAGAATTCCCTTTGCACTGTTCTTGCTCTGTGTTTCGATAACATACCATTCTGAAATCTTTAAGAATTATTCTAAATTTACTCTGTGGCCTATAAGTGGCACATTCAATGCTAGATAATAGAACATCTGTTTATGACATGGGTTACTAAGTATTCCAAACTTCTTGTTTTCAGAAGGAAGACAAAAGACTCCTTTCAAAATATTACTTCTCATAGTGACGTATCTGGTCACCCAAGAACGCCGATGGATGTATAATGAAACTTAGAGAAAGGAATGAAGTAGCTGAAGGGGTTTGTATCCCCATAAGAATAACAATACCAACCAACCAAACAGAGCCCCCAGGGACTAAACCACCATCCAAAGAGTACACGTGGACAGACCCTTGGCTCCAGCTGCATATGGTAGCAGAGGATGGCCTTGTTCAGCAACAATGGGAGAAGCCCTTGGTCCTGCCTTCCCTCCCCCGCCCTGCCCCACCAGTGTAAGAGAATGTTAGGGTAGGGAGGCAGGAAGGGGTGGGGGGATGGGTAGGGGAACACCCTCATAGAAATTGGGGGTTTATGGATGGGAAACCTGGAAAGGGCATAACATTTGAAATATAAATAAAAATATCCAATTTAAAAAAAGTAGCATAAAATAGGGACACACAAGTAAAAAAGAAAAAAGAAAAGAAAGAAACTTTGTGTTTTCATATTGACTAACATCGAACCTATTTACAGTAAGTGGATCAAGGAGTCGTTTTAATTTCCACTTCTTATTACTTAAGAAATATGTTTTATAAGGTGAGGGCTGCCATGATTATTCTAATAGGTCTGAGTAATGTCAATTGAAAATCTGAAAAGCATTTACATTCTAGATTCCATGGAGAGTCTAGATCCCATGCTTCTGAGTAATTCGAGGAGATCAGAATGTCAATAGGAGCACAGGTTGGGGAAAAGTCTGCCACAGCCCTGATGGAGATCTTTGAGGAACTCGAGACTGGTAGGGAAATCACTTCAAATGCCCTTAAAATGGACTTAGAAATAGAGCTTGAATGCATGAATGACGTGTTGGAATTTGATAAAATTGGATTAGATGAATAGTTAATTCTTCCAGATAAGCAAATAAAATTGTTTCTTAAGATGGCTGAACGTTATTGAAATGGCAACAAAGGATTTAGAATATTATCGTGTAAGTTGCTAAGTCAGATAGAGGGTTTGAGAGGCCTGACACAAATTGTGAGAGAAGTTCTACTGTGGTAAATGGTAGCAAGCAGCATCACATGCTATCGGCAAATCTCTCATGAAAGAAGAGAGTCAATTGATGTGGTGAACTCCGCTGACGTCTTATTTTAAGAAATTGCCACAGCCACTCCAGCCTTTAGCAACCACTACTCTGCTCTGTCAGGAGTCATCAACATCAAGGCAAGACCCTCCACCAGCAGAGAAGTTAGGACTTGCTCAAGGTCAGGATGACCTTTAACATCTTCTAGGAATACAGTGTTTTAAAAAGAAGTATGCACATTTGAAACATGGTACCATTTTCTTACTTAATAGAATACAGCATAGTGTAAATATGACTTCCATATATATTCAGAGACACCCACCAAATCCATGAAGCTAGTTTTATTCTGATGCTCATTTAATTGACATATATGTTTTATTGAGCTCTTTGAGGTGTACATGGAGGTAAAAATAACCCTAAAGTCTTTTTCTTATTAAGCCTCAGTTATAATGCTTTGATTTTATGCAATCAACAATGAAAATGGTTTTTATTCAGGAATCTATACTAGACAGCCTGGCAGAGCAGATGGGACAGTATTTGAGTTTTTTTTCCCTCTGTTTGCCTATGCTTTTCAATCAAATGGTTTAAATTAAGATGAAGTTTGGGCTCCTAAAAGAATAACCCCAGGATTTGAAAGTTTTAGATGTACAATATATGTATGTAAATTAAATAAATAACGGGAATTATCAATGACAGTATTTTGTCATACTTTTCGGATGGGTCAATGAAGAGGTGATTTTGCAGATTGTAGGTATAAGCCCTGGATTCTAGGCAAATAATTATTATAATTTCCAAATATATGTGTCATCAATTGTGTCTTCACTAAGAAAAGTTTTTTGGGAGACGTTCATGTCTAAGAATCTACCAATTCATCCATGCGGAGAAATGAACACATGCCTTGCAGAATGCATTTAGCTTCTGCTTGTATCTGAGAGTTTCATTTCTCAACGTGTTTAATGATTTTTATTTTCTTTGAGATATATTTAAGAGAAATTTTTATAAATTAAGAAAAAAAATCCTTAACCACCCCCGCTAAAAATCAGTGAGTGAAAATGCCTGGGAATGGAGAGTGTAGCCCGACAGGAATGTTGGCTAATAGTGGGGTCTGTTGGGCAATTGGGTAGTAGCTAGATACAAAGACATGACCTGTAGTGTGTTGTGGAGAATCCCCAAATATGAAGGCAGGTATCCATGTGACCTGTCTAATAGTACCAGCGTCTCTTACAGAAGCAGCCTGGATTTGACCACATGTACCCTTATGTGTAAAAGTACAGCTACTTTTTTTTCATTGTGTGCCAAAACAACCAAGGACAGGTTAATAAGGGAAGAGTTTATTTTGAGTCATGGGTTGAGGGGATATGGTTCATCATGATAGGAAGACACCGTGATGGGAGCGTGAGGTGGCTGGTCATGTTGCACTCACGATCAGGAAGCAGGGGTGTAGTGAGTGCTGCATTTATTTCAGGCTAGTACCATGGGATGGTGCTGTGATACTCTGTGGGACTTCCATCCTCAGACCAAACTCTCTGGATAATTCATAGACATGCCTAAAGGAATGTCTCCTAAGCGTCTCCCATGCCAGTTAGATGGAAGTTAAAGATTAACCATCAGATTACATGAAGACGTTCGTCTGTGGGGAAGTCAGAAGAGAGCACGTAGAGTGGGCCTACACTCAGTCAGTTCTTACTGCATCAAGATCAAAGTACTAGATGTTCTTACAGTAAATGCATTGTGCAGTCAATCAAAAACAACCAAAAGGACAAACGTACTGGTACATATGCGTATACACCCATGCACGCACGCACAGGCACGTGCACACACAGATACACATGCACAATTTCACGCTAAGAAGGAAAACCTCATTCATACCGCAAGTGCTCCTTGGAGTAGAAAGGTAGACACCAATGTTATAATGCTTGGCCAAGGCATGAGAAAGGAATGTGAGTGGGTTAGAGAATTATAGAGTGGAACAGAGCAAGGTTGTGCTGTGCTTGGACCAGGGCTAATAATGGGCTCTCAACCTAATGGTGTGATTAAGGGAGCACTCTGTACCTGATGTCCAAACATTAATCTCTGGACTGTAATTATAGATGATCCAAGCATAAAGAATGCATCTTTAAAAACACTTTTTTACAAGCCGGAATTAAAACATTCCATATAGCTACCTCAGGTATGAGAAGCTGGAAATAAATTGGATATTAATGAATCTGTCAAAATAAGAAGCATCTGTCTCAGACTACATAATGGAGAAGTTATTAAAGTACGAGAGCTAGAGGAAATAAAATAGCCCTGGATAGAAAAGTACTCCACCCTACTTTTTGATCCACCCTCCTGGCGAGCCACTGGGGGACAGGAGTTTCCCACCCTAGATGTAATTATCAACACAGATTCTCAGCCTCAGTACTCTGCCTTTCACATACAAACTCTTAGAAGAAAATAGATGCTTGCAGGTTGAATCTCTCTCCTCTGGAGTATTGAGGAACTTGGAGGATTTAACAACATGAACTTATGTTGATGTTCTCTGTGGTCTTTGGTACCTCCTGGCAGTAGATCTTGAAAGACAATGCCCTAGACATCTTGGAATACCATAGGTTGGGTAATTCCTGGTCATCTGAAGGCTGAGGAAGCTGATGCATGATAGCCCCCCCTACCTTTTTTTTTTTTTTTTTTTTTTTTTGCTTGTATGCGTTTCTTGGTTCTGAGTGTGGATTCTTGGAGAAGAGCTTGACTCTCGTTACAGAGCGTGTGCCCTTGGAAACCGGGCTGCGCAAGAATGCTTGGGATGCTAGTGAGGGCTTCAGGAGACTGTCAAGAAGGCTGTGCTGCTACAACTTTTCTCACCTACCTATTGAGTGGCTACTGAATGACTTCATCTTTCTAAAGCCACCTATCAGGATTAGCATGCTGGTCATCCGATGTGTGGAAGTTTCAAGACAAGAGGGAAACAGCATGTATTCTTGAATCAGACTGATGAAGGATTTTATTCAGATTTGTCACGTCTATGTGTGAGACACTGGGGAGAGCGACTGATCCCCTGGTTTAAGGGAGGTGTTTGAATCGTGTAACTGACAATTTTGTGTCTTACACGGATATTAAACCCCACTAACAATTGTTGGATGCCAAAATGATCATCAGTGTACTTACTTAAATCATTTAGGCTTCTTACAAGCTAGACAAGATGATGAAGTATAATCCCTCCATACAGCACGTGATACATTGAGCTCCAGAAAAATAAAGCAACAATGGGGGCGTTAACACTCGACCACGGAATTCAGCAAAGGTTAAAATGCTACATAGAATTAGTTTATAATTACAGTCACGAACCATCGCTGCTGCTCTCTACTCATTAGTTTCATAGAGTGGGATATTGCATCTTTAAATGTTTAAGCAGAAGTCTGACATGACAACATTTTGTGAAGCTAATATTAATATTAACCAGATATTCTTGTATTAAAGAATAAATAGGACATATTTTTATATAGAGAGAAGGGGCATGCAAGTTGAATGGATGACTTTGTCAAGTGAGGAAAATGATCTTTTGTGTGCACAAATGTGTATATCATTCATTCATTCATTCATTCTGTGTGTGAGCGTGGGTGCTCGCATGTGACAGTGTGAATGTAGATTTAGACAACCTCGTGTGTCATCCTAGCCTTCACTTTTGCTTGAGAGATGGTCTCCTTGTTTGCTGCTCATACCAGGCTAACTGGCTCACAAGCTCCTGGGATGTTCTTGTCTCTGCCTACCATCGTGCTGCTGGTGCACTGAAATTCCAGATGTCTGCTACTGGGCCTATTGCTGTGTAACTTCTGGGTACTTGGACTCAGGTCCTCACGCTCGCTCAGTAAGCATTTTAGCCATGGAACTGCCCCTGCAGTCCTTCAGGAAAGTGATCTTGTTTTGGAGGATTCTCTGGATAGTGAAACAGATATTAGTATAGTGTATGGTGAATTTAACTAAATGTGAACATTTATATGATATAATTCTTACTGAACACTGACCTGTGGCAGGCGGCATCTGAGGTGATTTTTATATCATATCATCTCATTTAACTCTTCTAAGACCTTCATGCTGTGTGATTAAATTTCATGGCGTTCATTTTATGAAGGAATAAATGGAGGCACAGCGAGTAGGCTGGCAGGCGGGTGCAAGGTGGCACAGCTGGTGAGCTGGGCCAGGGTTTGATCTCACCTATCTTCAGCTCCTACCTGTGTTCCTCAGGTCTGGTGGGGACTCATCTCAGTGGAATCTAACTATAGGAGCTGATCCTTAAGGGTGAGAATTGGCCAGCCACAACCCACCCACACACTCTGCTTCTAATTCCCTGAATTAAGTAGGGAAGCATTTTTTGTTGTGAGAACTAAGCCCTTGATTTGGGCATGCATCACATGACATCTGCTTGTAAACTTCTGCCTGCCTAGAGCAGAGTGATCCATTTGCATATGTACAGATTTAAAAAATACGTACAGGGTGGGAAAGTATTGGGAATTTATATTAAAGAGAGGAATTGAACTGTGCGCACAGCTGAATACATTTTTCAAGAGGATGGAGAATTTTGATGCAGTGGAACACATCGCATTGTACTTTTGCACTTTTCTGGTATTTAAATGGAAGATGCTTAAGCGAAGTTTAAATCTAAATGAATGTTAGCTTATTTTTCTTTTCTCTAGTTCTCTCTTTTGTTTGCTTATTTTGTTGTGACTACAGTGAAACAAACTGCATTTTCCAGTATTTTAATATCTAGTAATATCATCTCAAATTAAAAATTAAATATTTTATCCTACAAATGTTTTACTTTGGATGTAGGTGAAGTTATATTTTTGTCTATCTCTATGAATTCATATGATTTGAATTTCAATATTTTTAGTGTGTGTGAGTGCATAGAAGCTTGGTCACCATGTCAAGCATATGGAGGTTGGAGTATAACTTGTAGGATGCGTTTTCTCCTTTCACCACCATATGCATTAGGGTTAGGACTCATAATCTTAGCTTTCCTGACAAGCACTGTTAACTTAGAGCTAACTCAACAGCCCAAATCAGGTTTTGTTTGTTTGTTTGTTTGTTTTTTGGGTTTTTTTGTATTTTTAAATAATGGAGAAGAAATGACTGGAGTTATAAATAGCCACAAATACTTCTTAAAGTGTCCTGTTTGTGTGTGAAGGGCTAAACAAATCTTGGTTATCACAATCATAAAGAAAGAAACACAAAACTCTGTTTTTTCTGTGTCTCCTTGTAAGTGTCCTTGGGGCAGGTGATATGAGAGACTTTAAATGTTTCACTTGGTTTATAATCTACATAATGAGATAAATATTTTGGATGAACTGCATTTCAGTTCCCTGTATAAATATACATACTGTATATGTATAAGGCACTATATATTTTTTTATTTTTTATTTTCTTTTTTTCCCCACTATACCTATTTTTGCAGTCATTCAAATAATGCAGAATGGTGGACAAGTGTAATGTTGAATGCCTCAAGATTGGTCTTCAAACCTTGAAAGATCCTATATCATAGAAAATAATGATATATTATAAGTTGGTCTGAATTTAGTGTATGAACCTCACCTTTATTCACACCACTGTGCTACAGTTTATTAGAAGTTCAGAATTGCTGTGAAACAGATACACTCATGAGTTCCTCCACCTTGGGCAACTGAACCTAAAGTGTATCACGATTGTTAAACCTAACAGTGCTAGTCAGGGCCAACATGATGTTATAAGTCATGGAAAATGCATGTATTTTCACATTATATTTGAATAGAAGGCACACACACTACTCTCCATTTTATTTGCATTTAATTTTCAAATGTACACATTAAATAGGAATAAATTTAAGGCCATGTTATGAGTCTGTGAGATTTCTCTTTAAAACACACACAATTTATTGAAATGTTCAATAACTTAAGAGCATGCCCATTATATATTTCATTATTCAGATGATCAATGCACATCTGTAGTAGAAGATATTTAGCTGAAACTCAAGTCTAAATATTCCCTAGGGATATTTGCCATATATGTATATTTAATATTTCTACAAAACATCCATATCCTGGATTCATGCTTCCATAGGTGCTTGCAGGCAAGTGGAGTGTTAAGAAATTGGAATTTTAGAAAAATGCTTAGTAAGACCTCAAAAGCAATTGTAGTATAAAATTAATACTGATGCATGCCAGTTTCCACAATGTTTTTACCCACATTTTATTTTATCCAATGAGAGCTACATTTTCCGGTGTTTCCTAAAAGAGAACGTGTGTGGGTGTGAGAGAATGAGAGAGAATGAGAGAATAAGAGAAAGAGAGAGGCTCTGTCTAGTCACAGCATGATTTTCTTTTCATTTTAGATCCAGACCACCTTTGACTCTCACATACAAAACCATGAGATGGACGGATGCACATGGGGGCTCAGTGGCGATTATACATAATTCTTTGCTTAATCTGCTGCGTGACATCAAACTACTCTGCACTTCCCAGCATTGTCACCCTTCCTACAGGTATATATCTAATCTGGAGATAAAAATTGAGGAATAAATGAGGCAAAAATAAAAGCATTGTTCAAAGTCGCCTTTTTACTGCCTCGGAGTTTGGGAATGATTGCTCTCTACATTGGCATTTGAGGGAAGAAATTTGGCTATTATAGTTTTTCTTGTTATTTTTATTAAGCGAATGAAAAAGGATGGTAGCCATTCAGCCACTAGGGTGTTGGAACAGCAAATTGAGGGGCCCCCAAAGACCTTGAGACCCATTTTTGAAGTTCAATTCCAATCCCTAAGATTAGAGAAGCCCTTCCAAAATGAGGGTCACAAATGCATTTGTGATTTAGACGATTTGTCTGGATGCTGTCAGGGAAACAATTGGCCATTATTGAACAGAACTGCTGATTTTCCCTCTGTACCATTTTTTCCTTTTGTTTCGGTCATTGCTGAATGGTAAAGTCTGACAGCAAGTTAAAAAAAAATGCTAGTTGTATGGTAGCGAGGAAAACACGGTGATAAAATGGGAACAAAGTAGTAGGGAGACAGAATTTCCCTTAGTGATGACAATGGTGTTTTCTTAAATAATTTAATTGAGTTGCAAATATATTTGTTACTTACATATACAGATTATATAGGCTGTAGTTAATGTTGGGGCATATATTAGGTAATATAAACCTCAGTACTATGAAGGAGCTCTGTTGCTGGGTGGAGGCAGTTGACAATTTCCATAGGGCCTTCTCATCTTCACTAACTCCAGCATCATCCTTCATTGTGTCCCCCTTCCCATCTATTCTTATGGCTCATTGGTTGGGAACAAACCCAGCACCTGAAAAACAGCAAATCCATTGATGGAACTTCAGAACTAGATGTGGAGTGGGTGGTCTGGAATGCTTGAGCCTTTAGTATTTGAATCTCTGCAATCTTCAGGAACACTCTTCATTATCTTGCAGTGGTCTGCTTCCTGCCCCACTCATCTCCCTCTGTTTCCTTCCTGTCCCAGGAACACATTGCCATAATTTCCTGCTTGGGTTCTTCCTAGGTTGCATGCTGCCTGTGAAGTCTCTTGTCCAGTTAGACTTGCAGAGAGCAGCCTTGAAACATCATCAGATCATGTCTTCTCCAGCTTCAAAGGTGTCAGTGGCTTCCCGTACACTTGATGTGCTCTGAACTCCATCTCTTGACTTTTAACCAACACCCTGGCTCTTGCTCTGTGCTGGTCACCTCCATTACTCGCTTCTTCTCCTTCACCAATGACTCTGACAGAGCTCCATCTTTCCAGTAACCAGGCCATTCGACCTCGCATCTCTACAAGGCATTCTATGTGCTCCTCACAGAACTTTAGCCTCAGCTTAAAGCCCTCTCCCAGCTCATATATTCCTGCAGTTACCTTGCTCAAGGAAGAGCTGTTCTTGGTCAAGTTCTCCACCAAAGAACATGTGAGAGTCTTCTCTGGGCTTCTTGTAATTTCAGACATCGCTTTGAAGTTCAATAAACATAAGTATGCTGCCCACCATTGGTGAGTTAGCAGACAACATATAGTCTCAATGGAGGGTGGTGGCTATGTGGCCCTAAGTCTGGTGGAGTCATGGAGAACTTGACCTGATGGGTTTGAGTTCATACTTTAGCTCTGTCTCTTGATAAAAGTGCTACCTTTGGCAAATTACTTAATAACCTCTGTGAACTATTGCCCATTATGTAACATGGAGGTTATAGTATTATTTTACAAGGTTGTTGTAAGGATTATGAGCGTGTGTTCCATGTAATTAGCATGAATAATAATGAATAACATTTACCGATATTTTTCTGAGCCAGGTCCTAGGTTGAGAGTTTATGGTACCACCATAGATCTTTTCACAAGCCATGCTATTATTCTCATTTTGCATAGAGAAAGAGTTTAAGGTTCAAGTTTAAGGCCAAAGTTATTTAGTTGTTAAGTGGCAGAATCAGGATAAAGTCATGAATTAAATTATCGAATCAAATCTTGTAGATGTTAAGCTACTGTAGCTTCTATATGTTACATGGAAAAAACACATCCACATCATAATAAAGTGTTATCTTTTTTGAGTCAGTAGACAAAGGTAGTCACTGAGAAGAGGATCTAAAGATATACAGTGGGAAGCCATATTAAGGACTCAAATAACCACTAGAAATGGATTTGTGTGTGTGTGTGTGTTGGGGGGGGCTTTGTGATTTTGATAGTCTATTACTATTCTCATTGCTGTGAACCAAATGCCCAACGCTAAGCAATTTAAGAGAAAGGCTTATTTTGGATTATGGATTGAACGGATACAGGCCATCGTGGTAGGGAACCAGTTCACCATTGTGGGGCTACAGCTCATCATTGCAGAAGTACAGTCTACCATCGGGGTACTGTGGGACTTAAAACCATGCTAGGAAGTTTGGTAAGGTAGAGCAGGTCGAGACCTGGAGAGTTGGTGGGGACACGACTGAGGCTTAGGTGACTCCCAGCTCCCTGCCAGACTTCTGACGTGGAACACTGGCCATGTTTCTCACATAAAAAGAGACATGACCTGTGGTCATGTAGACTCAAGAAAGCTCTCCATGCTAATAACTTACCTAGAGGCCTAGAGGATTTAGCTGATAAGCTTCCCTTCCTAGACATTCCTCCCTGTAAAAGGTGTTTAATCTCAGGCCACCCTGAGAAGTGGGTATGGTTTTACGCATACATTTTCCTCCATGACAATAAACTGTTTGGAACCATGGACTGGCTCTTTTCATAGAAGACCTCTCTGTGCCACAATCACCAGCAAACTTGTTGCTGCCAAACCAAGGACTATCTCCACTGGGACTCAAGGACCATCCCCCCAGGCTAGACATAGCCTGAGAGCCCCAACTTCATTCTCTGCTCTTCTGTGACTCCCATTGGAGCATGGAGGTCCAAGAGCCTGAGAATCCCATGGCCCTGGTTTCATCGCTGGCCCAGGGACTCCGAATCAGCTCCAGCTTTCCTACATCTCAGACTGTGCTTCTCACCCACCCAGAATGGTGTCTTGAGGCTTCCTTACAGCCAAGCACCCACCCCAGCGGAGGTGTGGGATAAGCACAGTCAAAATCCCTGAGTTCTGCCTCTCTAAGCAGCTGTGCCCAGTGGTGGAGAAGATGCAGGACATTAACCCTACAGGATACAGCCCATCATGGTTGGGATGCAGCCCATCATGTTTGAGATGACATGAAGATAGGAATACCAACAGACAGTATGCAGAGAGAGACAACTCCACGAGTCACAGGAAGCCACAGAAGGCTTTTGAGTAGGTATATCACATAACCAATTTTATGTTTTAAGGAAACTGACTCAGTAGCAATATAAAGACTGAGAAGAAACCAGAGAGACCAGTGACATAAAATTACAATGGTATTGAAATGTCTGAAGGAACTATAGTTGCAGAACCAACCGAACTGGAAGAAGCAGAAGGGGAAAGAATGAAAAGAAGAGAAAATGCTTTACTGGTAAGCCCCTCTAGGTGCACCTAACCCCGAGTGGCCAGTTTTTGCCCCTGAGGACTTCTAACCACCAGGGTCTGTCCACAGAACCCATGAATGTGCCACCCCAGGTCTTCCAGACTCAGATGACCAAGCATCACCCTATAGAGTACAAAGTCCAAGCTCAGGACTTTAAAAAAATCCACCAATTCCCACTCTGAAATCTCCAGTCTGGAAAGCTCCATCCCCCAAGAAACTCTATTCCCCACCCTTACTCCCAGCCCCCATCTTCTGCTCAGTTCTGGCTGCTTCTTGCTGAAGCAGAGGCAGCTACCCTCTTGGACTTCCCCTCCCAATACATCGCTTTTGTGGCACTTGTTGTGAGGTGTGACTTTACGGTATTCTTGGCTCTTGACTTCCAGGACACCTTCCTTCTCTTGGCTGTTACACTTTCTCCTCAGAAGCCTTTCCCCTTAGAGCTTTAATACTTACATCACTCACAGCTCATGGAGGTTGGTTACTTCAGAGAGAAAAAGGAACTTAGCTCAATAGGACTCCCAGGCTTCTGCCCTGGCAATGAGGAGGGAGTTTGGTTGAATTTATTGTGCTTACACTACAGGCATGGAATTTCTTTATTCTGCTCTGAATATCATAGCTTATGGTAGTACTCCACAATAAGTTAATAATATGGTGTCACCATGTGGGTCAATTTCTGGGCCAAAGACGATGCTTCTGTTACTTTTCTTGTCGTTGTGTCAAAGTAACTGAAAAAAGCAATTTAATGAAAGTTTATCTTGGGTCACAGTTCAAGGTTCATCATGGTGTAGATTGCATGGTGGTGGAAGCATAGGGTACCTGATCATATGGTGTGGTGCCTACAGTCAGGAAGCCAAGAGGGATGGATGGCACTGTATTACTAGCCTTCTCCTTTTATTTATCCAACACAGTACATAGAGAATGGTTTTTCCTACTTCCACACAATATAGGAACTCTCTTACAGATATGTGGTGCTGGTTGGTTTTTATTGTCAACTTGACACAACTTAGAGTCACCTGTGGAAAAGAAAACCCCAAACAAAGAAAAACCTCGCTTGACCAGATTGGCCAGTGGTCATCAACACATTCCTTGTAAGTGCCGGAGTTCTAAAATGAGAAGGCTTTGGCGATAATAAACACAAATATTATAAAACAAACAATAGTCCCATTGAGAGACAACCATTGATGAATTGTGGTCAAGTCAAATCAATCTTTATGAGAGATTGTCTTGATCCGTAATTGCTGTGGGATGGCCTAGATCATAGTGGGTGGCGCTATGTCTAGGTCTCCAGCCTGGGAAGTGTAAGAGATCAGCACATGCCAGAGGGAGGCTAGGAACATTCCTTCGGGTTCATGCCTCCATTCCACTTTGAGTTCTTGCCCTGGCTTTTCTCAAAGATGGACTGTGACCCAGAAGCAGAAGCCAAATCAGGAGTTTCCTCCCCAAGTTCATTTTGGTCGAGAGTGTTTTAACATAGCAGCAGAAAGCAAACTAGAGCACACGCCCAGAGCTCTGTCTCCTGGATAATTCTAAATCCTGTCAAGTTGACAGCCCATATTAACTACCACAGCCGTTTACCTTCAACACACCCAGGCTGGCCCAGAAGACCTTGATGTGAATTCTGTACTTATGTCTAGATTGCCAGGGGGTGTCTTCTGTTCTTTTATGTTTATATCACTGCGTTGTGTGGCTTTTCCATTTCTGTGGGGGAGAAGGTGGGATTCCAAGGTGAGCAGGTTTTACATGTATTTGGGAATGAAATATTTAATCTATAGTTAGAGAAAAGTGAAACTAAACAAAACCATAGAAATTGACTGGAAAAGTAAAACCAGTGTGTGTTAGCAGTTTATGAACATTTTTTTCTTTTCCTTTCTTTCTTTCCTTTTTTCTCCCCTTTTGCTGACAAAGCTCGACAAGCTTGGACAGAAATCCTTGCACAAATCTGATTATCAGACTTTTCCTCGCTGCAGCAGGAGTCAGCATAGCAAGGAGACCAACAGAATACACTGTTATAGTCTCCTTTCTCCGTTTTCCTTTAAGGGAAGATGCATCTCAGGAAATGCAGGACATTTGTGATTCTGTGAAAACTCACATGGCTTCCTTATTTCCACAGATCTCTTTCTGAATTCTAGATGGGGCCAGGGCATTCTGCAGTCAAGCACGATGAGTCTCCATCTGAAATTGCCTCCGTCCACAATGGCTCTTTACCTGCTCGGTCCAATATTTCTCTCCAACTGCTTTATTTCCTTTAGAGATGAAACTCAAACTGAAGCAAACATAATAGACTTTTCAACTTGAAAGGGATGATTATAAGCCAATGTCTGTGTTTGCTATGTCCGGATCTCCAAATTCACTCTGATAGATGGTCATTGCCAAGATCCTCAGAAGTGATGGGGTCCAACATAACAGCATGTTAAACCGAGCAAGCTTTGAAGACCAAGATTAAATAAAACAAAACAAGCCGCTGTCCCACTGAGAGGCAACCATTTAAGAATTTGGGTCAAAGATGTCTGAATTGGAAGTGAGGGACTGGATTCTGTTTTTCTTTTCCTCTGTCACTACTTATCCGTGTGGCCTCTGTTCTTTGACCTCTTGAGGACCTTGGTTTCTATATTTGTGAGAGAGGAAGAGAGACAGGCTAGTGGCTTGCAGATGACGCTCAGTGGTTGGGATGCATCCAAATCCGTGAGGAAATGAGACTGTCATAGGTGGCACACTCGTTTGATTTGTAAGTTTGGACTGTGTGTTCGGTGTCTGTGTCAGTTTCCCCATGTCTTTATTTGATTAGGTTTGAGTTTTTACTTTCAAATGTTTTGTTTCAAAGAAAAATCTGAATTCTAAATTTTTTTTTCAAAAGGGCAGAATGAGTTCTTGCTTATTCTTCATTTAGATTCATTTTTAAAAACATTGGTCCTGTCTCCTCTCTCTTTTCATGTGTCTCTGCATGCACGCATGGTTATGGTATGCTTGAAAGTGGAGATGGAGTTTATTAAAGATATTCAAGCATAGAGGTCAAGAGAAAGAGACGATCAGAGAAAGAAGATAAGACTCTCCGGAGAGGGCCATGTGCTCCTCATGGAAGAGTTGCTATTTTTATACTATTTGGAGCAATTTGAGAGTAAATCACAGTCATCATGGCTCCACGCTTCAAAGCACTCCAGTGCTTATCGCCTTAGCACAAGGATATATCTACCTTCATAATCATAACGGGTGATCCAATTCAGGAAATCCAGCTTTGATACGACATTATCTAGTATACAAAAATTTTTAAAAATGTTCTGGTTTTCTAAACATTATTTTTTAAATATAGTTAAACTTTGAGGTGCTGCTAATAAAATGAAAATCAGGTCTGTAAGCTTGAGACAGTTTGTCGCCAAGTCTGAAGACCTGAATTCCGCTCCCGGGACTCACACGGAAGAAGGGAAGGACCGAGTCCTGCATGCTGTCCTGTGACTTCTACACATGCACGGTGGTACCTCAGGAGTTTCACACATCTCTGTGTGTACATATGTACACACCTACACACACTAATACAAAAACACACAAATAAAAATATGTCTAAAAATTGGAAATAAACATATAGCAGGAAAAAAGGCTAATACAGTGATGCTTTCATTTCCAAAGTATTGAGGGAACGATGGCAATCTGATGATTGGTTGCTGCTCCAGGGTTCCGGTATGTAAATTCACTTATTTGGCTTAACATTTTCAGAGTGCTTAGATACATCATGGCTGGTAGCTGTAGTAGAAAATAACGGGTATGGTGGCAGAAGCTGGAATAATGTCTTCTTTTTATTTCCCTTTTATTTATTCACATTGCATCCCTCTCACTGCCCCCCTACAGGTCATCCTGTCCCTCATCTCCACTATCTTTCTCCTCTGAGTGGGTGGGGGGACACCCAAGGAATGCCCCCAGCATTCAAGTCTCCATAAGGCTAGGCACTTCCTCTCCCACTAACCCTAGACAAAGCAGCCCAGCTAGAAGAACATATCCCACATAGAGGCAACAGCTTTTAGGATAGTCCCTGTTCCAGTTGTTTAGGATCCACATGAAGTCCAAACTGCACATCGGCTACATATTGGGAAACCTACATCCTGCTCATTTATGTTCTTTGGTTGGTGGTTCAGATTCTGAGAGCCCCGAGGGTCCAGGTGAGTTGACTCTGTTGGTCTTCCTGTGGAGTTCCTATCCTCTTCCCGGCTGCAATCCTTCCTCCTATTCTCCCCTAAGAGTCCCCAAGCTCCATTCATTGTTTGGCTGTGGGTGTCTGCATCTGTCTGAGTCAGCTGTGGGTCAAGCCTCTCAGAGGGCAACTTGTTTCTGTCTGCAAGCATAACAGAGTATCATTAATAGTGTTAGGGATTTCTGTTTGCCCATGGGAGGGATCTCAAGTTGGGCAGGTTAATGTTTGGTCATTCTCTCAGTCTCTGTTTTTTCCCTGTGCCTGTAAACAGGATAAATTTTGAGTTGAATGTTTTGTGGGTTGGTTGGTGTCTCTATCGCTCCACTTGGGTTCCTGCTTGGCTATAGGAGGTGGCCTCTTCAGGTTCCATATCCCCAATGTAGTGAATCATAGCTAAGGTCAACCCCATTGATTCTTAGGTATCTTTTTTATCCCAGGCTTCTGTCTTGTCCTGGTAATGTCTCCCACCTCCTCACCCCCATCAGTAGATTTTCATTCATTTTCATGGCCATCTAGGCATCTCTCCTGTCTTTACCCACACCTGATCCTGAACCTCTCATTTCCCTTCCCATAGCCCCTCCTACATAGTTCCCTCCCTTCATTTGCCTCTTGTGACTATTTTATTGTCCCTTCTAAATGAGATTCAAGCCTCCTCACTTGGGTCTTCCTTCTTGTTTAGCTTTCTTGGGTCTGTGGAGTATAACATGGGCATGTTTTTTATGGCTAATATCCACTTATAAGGGATTGAAAAATTGGGGTAGAGAACTAAACAAAGAATTCTCAATGGGGCAACCCTGAATGGATGAGAAGCACATAAAGAAATGTTCAAAGTCCTTAGTCATTGGGAAATGCAAATCAGAACAGCTCTGAGTTTCCACCTTACACCCATCAGAATGCCTGAGATCAAAACTCAAGAGATAGCACAAGGTGGCACGGATGTGGAGCAAGAGGACCACTTCTTCATTGCTGGCGGAAGTGCAAACTTGCACAACCACTGTGGAAATCAATTTGGTGGTCTCTCAGAAAACTGGAAATAGTTCTCTCAATAGTACCTCAAGACCAACTATATCACTTCTGGGCACATACTCAAAAGATGCTCTACCATCCCACAAGGACACTTGCTCAACTATGTTCATAGAAGCTTTATTCTTAATAACCAGAAACTGGAAACAACCTAGAAGTCCCTCGACTGAAGAATGGGTTAAAAAAAAAAGGTGGTACTTCTACACAATGGAATATTCTTTAGCTATTGAAAGCAAAGACATCATGAATTTTGCAGGCAAATGGATGGAGGTGGAGAATATCATTGTGAGTAAGATAACCCAGTACAAGAAGGACATGCATGGTACATATTTCTTAAGGAGACTGTCTCCTTCATAACCACGGTCCCAGTACCAGTGGTGGAAATTACTATCTATACTGCTGTCCTCACGACCAGACTCCATGCTACCTTTTATGGGCAACTAGTTAGCTCAGAATTCTATGCTACACTCAGTTCTCATACAGTTTTTGTTTCCTTTACTCTTAAATTGTTGTTCAAACTTCTTGTTTTGCTTTCTTGACCTTGCTATGTTAGAGATTGGGGGATGTTTGTTTTGTAGAATGCCCTAGGTCTAGTTTGTTTGACGTTTTCTGGTGATACAGGCTATGTGACCTCATCAAAGATGTTGTCCCAGTTCTGGATTCAGACAGTTCTCTAAGCTGTCCTTAATCTTTGTAGGGAAAGGCAGTACTCTTGAGTGCAGATCTGGATGATAGGCATGCTTATTACTGTTTGTCTATGACTCTCCTCTCCTTGAACAGACTTTGAGACCCTGGTCTTGGTGAATTTTCAGACTCTGTCCCTCAAAGCAAAGGACTTCCCGCTCACATTCCTACAGCTCAATACTAAAGGAGTAAAGCTTAGTGGAACATACTTATTCCTCCAAGGCAGGTGTGAAGGGTTTGAGTCAGGATTGTTCAATAATAAAAGGATGAATTATAGAGTATCACATGACCAGGAGAAGGAAGACAACATAAAATAGTGCATAGATTTGTGTAATCTATGTTAATACGTAGTCATTCATTGTACTTGAGCAACGTTCTCCATATATTCTAACTCTTTAAGTGGTTGCGCCTGGGTTAGTACTATATAAAGCATACCTTGTCATATCAGGGGCAGGAAATGAATTTGTGTTAGATTTCTTTAAGAAGGACTTTGCAATTTGAAAGTGTGATCCACCTCATGCTAATGAGAAGCTTCCTTTTCTCCCATATGGATTCAACTTCACAAAATGTCTTCAGTGGTTAAAAAAAAAAAAGGATGGATTTAAAAAAAATAATGTGACTTCATACACTGGGCAGGGTGGTGGCCTAATGGACCCTCTGCTGATTTGTGCCCAGTAGGACTTTACTTGGTCCTTGATTAAACCAAAAAGATATTGTATTTTACCAGCTGGAGCTGAGGTGTGATAAGGAGGAAGGGTTGCAAGGCAAGCAGCTCTGGACTTAGAGGCAGGAGGACTGAAAGTTTGAAGCCAGCCTGGGCTACATAGGGAGAACATGCTTCAAAAATCTATCTTACCAACCAAACAAAACCATAAAACAAAACAAGAAGCCATAAAAATCAGCACCAGAATCATATTGATTTTTCTTTGGATTATATGATGCGTGAATAAGTTAGAGATAATCATTATGGATTCACAGTTGCTGTGTTTCTGAAGCATTTATTTGCTCATTTGTTACTAAAGTATTCTTTTAAAATTAGTCCTAGTGCTATCAAATAATCAAAATGCACATGCGGAGTATAAGGAATGTCTGATACCTGTGTCTTTTTTAATTATTATTTTATTTATTTACATTCCAGACATTACCCCCTTCCCAGTCCCCCCTCCTACAGTTCTTCATCCCATTTGCCTTTGAGAGGGTACCACCCCCCAGGCATCCCCATCCTTGGGTCCTCAAGTCTCTATAGGATTAGTCACACTCTCTCCAGCTGAGGCCAGACAAAGCAGGCCTCTGCTACCCCGGGGGACCTGTGTCTTAATACAGGTTTCTAGGACCAGGCAGCCATTTATGGCCTAACAAAATAATACCATGCACCACCACCGGGAGAAGAGCGCCCTTTGGAAGTATTTAAGGCAGCTCTGAAAGCAAGGAGACCCCCGCTATCATGCTTCTCATTCCTGGACCCTGAGCCTGAAGTGGACCTGACAGGAACAAGTTAGACAGGACTGCTTTGGGCTGTAGGTTTCCTGTGTTGATAGGTTCCCTCTTCAGAGCCCTTTGAGAAGTCAGACATCCAGTCCCTGAATACATCCTGACGTTGGAGCAATTTAAATTGCAAGAGCTTTGCGTAAATGGAACAAAAAGGAACTGGCTTTTGCAGTGTGGTTATGTTTTACTGAACTAGCAATGTAGCATGACCTTCCAATGAGTCTCTGGGATGCAAGAGGCCGTGTCTTTGCCTGCCAGCCACCCACCCTGCTGATGCAGCATCTGCAGAGCCCCGGGGAGCCCACTTTGAGTGTGTTGAGAAGGAACTCCTTGGTATTAACTACTTTCTATTCACAGAGAAGGGAACACTTTCTCTGAAGCCATTCTTAGCTATCAGAGGGGATCTGAAACATTTGGCAGGACCATTTCTGAAAAACAGCCTCAGACTCTAGCCCTGCTTTACTGAGGTCACCACTAGCCACGGGCTAGGGGTCCCCCTCACATTTCACAGGGCAAAGCTTTGATTACATTTTTTCGAATGGCTTTCAAACTTAACTTCCAGGCTTGCATTTTTACATAAATGAAGCGAAGTAAGTAATCAGCACACTGCTCTGTTTAGTGAGGACTGGTTATTGATGGTAAGTAACAGCAGCTGTCATTACGTGCTCCTTAAGCGGCATGCGCATGCGCCATTGGGGAAGCTTGCCACACATTGTCTTATGCAACCCTTGTGTGTTCCTGCTGAGGAAGTCTGTAGTGACTTCCACCCTATGCAAGGCCAAGAAAGAAGCAAAACTTTATCTAGGTGAAACAAAAGGAGCTATTCTCACCTTTAAAATTCAGGTAGATGAAAAGAAATCCATCGCCCAGAGGCTTAAAGCAAGAAGATGCACACGGTTCCTACATGCCATTGGGCTCAGGAGGGGTGGAGCATTCTCTAGACACAAACACCTGAACCCCTTTCTGGTGGAACCTAACCTCAGTTTATCCCGATGGCCATTGTAAGATGCGATGGGATTCTGGGAGTATTAAAAGAGAAAACGTTTTCAAGTGAACACGATAAGCTGTTTTTGTCAGCTACTTGTTCCAGGCCAAGAACCTAATCTGAATGCGTAGATTTATCATTATTTTTATATCTTTATGTTACAAAAACAAAGAAAGCTCTTTTTGAGGATTACAGCCCAGCCTCTGTTTGACTAACTTCACTGTGTGCTTGACCTCTCTGTGTCCTGATAGCCTGACATTTGAGGGGCAAGTGTCTTAGGAGATGGATATATACTTCAGTGAGGAGAAAAGGAGGCACAGCCTCCTGCCAAGAGAGAGTTCACAGGTCCGGTCACTGAATCCGAGTACATTTCTTAGGTGTAATAAAAGGACGGGAGGGTCCCGCGGGCTCGGCATCCTGTGCTCAGCTTCTGTCTTCACCCTTCTTGGAGGGTGCTAGAATCAGATTCTTTCCCCTGAAGAGGAAAGGCCTTTTCTTTGACAATATTAGGTCTATTTAATTTCAATATAAAGCAAATAAATGGGAGTAAAATTTCCTTGTTGATTTTTTTTTAAAATCCCTATGTAGCAGAGGATACTTCTTTGACTAATTAAGACTAAAAATATTTCTGACACACAATATAGTCATATGAAGAAACTCACGGATAAAACTATGAATTTTTTTTAGTAGAAAATACTGGAAGTGGAAACTAGTAAGAAAACAGCTTAAATATTTATTTTTTATTTTTAGACAGAGTCTCATGTTAACCCAGGTTGGCCTTGAACTCAAGTAGCTGAGGATAACCTTGAATTTCTGATCCTCTTTCTTCCAATTTCCAATATTGAGATTTGAGGTGTTTGCTACTGTGTCCAGGTTATAGGGCTTCCTGCAGTTGAACCACATCCTACTCCCAAGAAATGTTATTAACAAGAATAAACTTCACCTCTTTGAGGTATTTCTCTAGACTCCAATTCTATTTGCTTTGATTTTTACTATATTTTTATATTGAACAAAACTAAGAGTGATACATGGGTTTGTTTGTAAATATTCTTATATTACTATTAAAGCAGAATTTTTAGAAAAACCATAGCATTATTGTGAGAAGGCTAGGCTGACTCCATGACTCAAATTGGCAGTTAAGGAGACAAGGCCTAAATCTCTGTTTCCAAGAACTGGGCAAGTCCAGGCAACTCCAGACCTCGGAAGCCACCTGGACGCCTGGCCTGAGGCAAGGACAATGGGTCAGCAGCAGTTTCCAGACTTCCTCAGCTACTTCCTTAGCAACCGTTTCCAGTCTTACACAGCAACAGCTTCCAGCCCCCATGTCCTAGTAATAGGATGCCCCTAGAGATGGATAAAGGTCACCTATCCAGAATTCCCTAATGTGCTTTAAATCAGGCCTACAAGCTCACTTGGTTGTTTCTCTGTCTTGGTAATGGGAGATCCCAGCATGCTGGACTTTTGCAGAATAAGACACTCACTGTGTTTACATACTACTTGAGTCCAGGGTGTCATTCTTTGGAGAATCATGGACCCTTACAATAGTGCATATGGTAAGCTTGGCCTATTTCTAGATAGGACGAAGGGTTGGAGTGGACCATAAATGAGGAAGAGGGATGGGTGAATCTATAGCAGACTCAGATAAGATTAGCAGGGAATGGTGGTGCATTAGTATCCTCTGGAAGAACGGAACTGGTAGATGGATATGTATCACAAAGGGGATTTACTAGATTGGTTTAAATAACATGACTGGGTATTTTAACAATGGCAGTCCTCACACCTCAGAGGCCGAGAACCTGGTAGCTGCTCATTCCTTATGGCTGGGAGCCTCAGGGGTCCTCACGTGGCACGGAAGATCTGGAAGATCTCTGGAGAGCAGCATGTTTTCAGTCTGCATCAGAAGGCCAAAGAAGATGGGCTCTTCAGTCAGCAAAGGATGTCAGCACGGTCCAGGGAGAGGGTTAGAAACACTGTCCTGGTGACGGTGGGGCAAGTGTTTTCCTCCACAACTCTTTAAATCTAAGCTGCTGCCGGAGAGTGCTGGAAGCTGTGGGGAAAAGGGTCTTCTTCCCTCAGCTATTCTTGCCAGCTAATAGACTCTCCTAGAGTCATATCCCCTAGCTGATTCTAGATGCAATCAAGTTGACTACCAGGACAAACTGTGACATATTATAAATATAATTTTAGGGTACCTTCCCAGGCTTTCTCCTTATTATTTTTCTTTCTCATTATTTTTCTTTTTGCATAACATAGCTCTATTTTGTAAGCACCCTAGTTTCCAGTAGTGTTCTTGTCCTGTGGAAAATCTCGCCAGAGAGAAATTTTCTCATGATGTACCACAGCAAGCTGGATTGGGTAAAGCTTCTTGCTTTCAGTCCATAGTTTCAAACACACACACACACACGTGACTTATTAGTTAAAAAAGGTGCTGGGGACATGAAGGACTAAGAGCCTGAAGGATGATCCCACAAGTTTTTATCCTGAACTCTTGGGACCATTACTGTGTGGGCCAACAGAGAAGAAAGTGCTAATGAAGAGGGCTGCTGAAGCCTCTATGTCAGATTGTCATCCGGAGAAGGTCTGGAGGGTGTAATGAGGCGAACAATAAAGTTGTTAGAGTTTAAAAAGGTTAAAGCATCTTCAGGGATCGCTACTTGTGCTTCAAGAGTATTGGAATGCCATGCCAGTAATAAGCAATATGCAGTCCAGAGACAGGGAGGCAATTAACTCTCCGAGTTGGCGAAAGTCTGTCCAGATTCAGCATGGTTGGAGGAGACTGTGAGAATGTTCCCTCTGAGGCCAGTGATGATGAATCTTCGCAGTCTGTCAGCAGGGTTTATGGAGTACCCACCAGGTACATACCATATAGTTAGGTTTGAACAAGCCCTCGGAAGCCTGGGATGCATGGGGTATGATGTCAGTCAGTATCCTGAAGTCTGCAGCCTCTCCAAAAGTATGCGGTGATTCTGTTAAGATTTTAGATCTGGAACAAAGTTGCATAAGACAACGGTTTTGACTAGATAGGTGGCAACAAAACTGGAAGAAAGACAATCTTGTGTTCATCATGCTGGTAAGTTGTTGAGACTCTTATTAGTGAATTAGTGAACACCCATTGCACACCCCACACTGTTCTTTTCCACTGGTGGTATATTGAGCAGAGTGGATCCTCTTTGGGATATTTTTCTCTAGTGCACTTTCCTGGGACAAAGCCCCACTGTTAAATGACTCCTTCCTATTATTTTTGCTGTTGTTTTGAGGCAAGCTCTCAGCATGAAGCCAACTCTGGATCTCCTGCCTCAGCCTCCCACATGAGGAGATTATAGGAGGGCACCATGATGCCTGGCTACTGCCTTTTCTACTGTAGAATAAAGGAGGAATATGCCAATCATTGCTTTCCACCCAATCTGTTCGAAACAGATTCTTTATCATGTTAAAAAAAAAGACAGGATTTCAGAAGTAGGTGAGGGCTATTCTCTGAGAATGTCTGTTTCTCTGGTTTATTATATATCTTTGCTACTTAGGAATCTTGTAAGGATAAAGACTCTGCAGGTTTGGAATTCATTCTGGGATTCTGCACTGCTTTTAGATGACCATGATAGTTATACACCAAAGAGTCCAAACTCACAGAACTCCTGGTACATGGACGTGGACTTAGATAAGATTTGATTAGCCTGTAAGACATTTTAAACCTTTCATTATATGACATAACATAGTGTTGTGGTTTGAATGAGAAATGGCCCCTGTAGACTCATATATTTGAATACTTGGTCCCCAGCTGGTGGGGAGTTGACAGAACGTTTAGAAGGTGGAGCCTTGCTAGAGGAAGTATATCACTGGTTTGGGGCAGACATTGAGGCTATATAGTGTTACTCCATGTTCTGTTCTTTTTCACTGACTCCTGTGTGTGGATGAAAATGTAACCAGCTAGGTTCCTGCTCTGGCCTCCAACTCCCATGCCTTCCCCACCATCACGGACTCTCGTTCTGGAACCATAAGCCAAAATAAACTATTTTTTTTCTAAAGGTTGCTTTTGATCATGACATTTTATCATAGCAATAGAAAAGTCATTACTATACATGGTAAAGTGAAATGAAAAAATATATCAAAACGATATAGCAGCATGATAGAGGACTGGCTGTTCTCAGTTGACTTCAACCTTGGTAAGGGAAGTATAAAGAGAAAGGCAAGTGCCCCGCTCTATCTCGCCAGCAAGAACACGCGGGGACACATGAATCCTTCTGCAGCTAAACGTTTTTATTGTATCTTAAAGAGAGGGCCTGGGGCGCCAGCGTGGTGTGGCTTATATACATCCTAGCGCGGCGCATCCACACCTGATTGGTCACTTACCCATGATCTCATTAGGCACGCCCCGGAGTGGGCAAAGACCTGGCACGAAGGCACTCTTGCACATGCGCACACAGTTAACTTCCTGAAAGGAAGTCGGCTGCGCAGCAGAGGCCAGCGCCATCTTGTAATGGCGAAAGCTATCCCGGCTTTCCACGTGGAGCGCAGTGGAAGCCAGCGCCATCTTGTGGTGGCGAATGTTATTGTGGCTCTCCACAGGCAAGCAATGATTCCCCAGGGATGGACAGTTGCATGCAAATGTGCTGTGTGGCCTGGAGCTAAGAGTAGAGAAGTAACAGTGTTTGCTCTGCAATTGCAAGTTACTTTCCAAGCCAGTAAAATTTTGGGCTTCTTGGTTAATATGGATTCTTGATAGGAAAGTCTAGGACTTGTCAGTTGTAGGAAGGTAGCAGAGAGAGCCACAGTATTCTCAGAATTCTCAGTGATTCACCTTTCCCAAGTTGACACCGTTAGGGGAGGGGAGAGTAGAGTTTTCTCAGAGCTAAGTTTCCCAAAGATTTTTTTCTTAAATGGCTCTACGTCTGGGAATGGTGGCTGTAGCTGTAAATACTCTTGCTGCATGACCATCGGCATTTCTGGGTTAGTAAAGTGCTTTACCTGTGCGCCAAAATATATTTTTCAAAAATGTTTGAAACTAGGTAATCAGCAACTTTGACTTTGACAGAAAGCTACAGAGAAATCAGGACCTGTGTCTTTCTGTACCAGCACCCTCCACTTTGTTATGTGATGACTTTCCCTCCCAGCAAAGGATTTCTGGCAGCTTTTAAATGTTTACAGATTGTCATTGTGCTCGCATTCGGCACACAGAACACACTTTGCAATTTCCTGTTGTATTTCTTTTCTGTGTGCATTGTTAGTCAGAGATCAATATTTCTTGTTTTTAATGATCCTATTTTTTTATTTTAGAAGTTAGAGCAGATATTGTTTATGAAGGCAGAGTGAAAGGTACACACACACACACACAACACACACACACACACATACACACACTTACAGCTTCTGAATGAAGTCTAGACTGCAACACTGTCATCTATTGAGGACTGACACTCTTTGAACAGAATATGAACCCAACTCCCCAAAGACAACTGAGAAAGGTCTTGAACCAAGTCAGAGTTAAAATATAGATCCTATCTGTGCAGTTTGTGTTTCTTTGCTGTTTAAACACATTTCCTTTAGGAGCAGACACAAGGGAGCAAGAGTGAAGAGAATAGCAGAGAGTAAAACATTCTTCAGACACCCAGGGCAAACACATCTCTGTAAGCAATCACAATAGAATGAACACTTGTCTAAAACAAATGCCGCTGTCCTATCTGCTACCTTACAGAATGGCTTCTCTCTCTAAATAACTGCACTATAGCCTAGGTTTGCTCCACAGTAACATAGTCTGAGGGTGATTCGCCCCTCATTCCTAAAAAAAAAAAAACCACAGTGGCTGGGGTCTAGCCTCAGACCTCCCAAAGAGAAGCAGTAGATCCTGTTTTTCATAAACAACCCTGATTAAAATTACATAAGTAAAATTTGAAAACTACTAACAGAAGTTTGGAGAGAAGGTCCTATTGAAACTTTCCCTAGAAATAGACAGAAAGCTTTTGCAAGGATGTTAATTTGTCTATCCACTCATGCCCATTATTAGGTATCCCAGGGTTTGCTTTTAACCTGTCAACTGTTTAGTCAAATAAATATTAGCTCTGGAACTACAAAAAAAGTAAAATTTCATTAAATAGTAGATTTTCTATAATAAATAAATTTTAATAAGTAAAGAACTAGTTTTCAAAGTTTTACTTTCTTTTCTTTTTCTTTCTTTTTTAAAAGATTTATTTATTTATTTATTTATTTATTTATTTTATATGAGTATACTGTGGCTGTCATCAGACACACCAGAAGAAGGCATCAGATCCCATTACAGATGGTTGTGAGCCACCATGTGGTTGCTGGGATTTGAACTCAGTGCCTTTGGAAGAGCAGTCAGCGCTCTTAACCGCTGAGCCATCTCTCCAGCCCTTTGCTTTTCAAATAAAATAAAAACAGAGTGTTTCATTTTGTTGTCATGTATATTACATTGTGAAGCTGAGTCTACCTGCTCAGTTCCTATACCATTCTTTTAAGGTAGGTAGGTATTGATAAATTGCATCCAGTGAACCATATCTTACTTCCTTTTTAAAAAAATAAATTTTACTGAACACAGTCATGCCCGTTTATTTGTGCATTGAATGTAGTGCTTTGGGGCTGTAATATTAGAGTTGAACTGAGACAGAGAGGTCTTTTGATTAACGGTAAATGAAACATTTGCTATCTGGCTCTTTATGGAAAATCTTGCCTTAGTCTGTTAAAGCTGCTCGTGTTTGAGATGTACATCTTGTTGGTCTTGGGGCAACTCAAACACCTGAAGGTTATCTCTGTCCATGGTATGTACTTACTATTGTGCGCTGTCTAGATTTATTGTTATTTTTATGTTTTCATGTCACAAAAACAATGAAAATTCTTTTTGAGGACAATGGTTCAGCTACTGTTTGGCAAATTTCTCATGTCCTAACTTATATAATGACAGTTGAATAACACAATGCCTTATGGGATATTTGAGAGTATTTCTTCTTGGGATCCTTTAGTTAGTCCATGTTGTTTGGTTTTATCTTATGTCTAGTAATTATTTTTCTGACTCTTAACTTACAGTTGAACAGCATCTGCTCTGTCTTTCCCCTTGCTTGTTAGCTAGTTGAAAATATACTCCTCTAATCAACAGCCAATCTAAGTCTGAGAGGGTCTCCAATTTTGTGGTAGGAATTGGCAGGCAAACTATGTATACTGTCTTACCAGCTCTAGTGACAACAAGCTGAAACCTAATCACTTGTAAGATTGATTTAATGCCCATATTTTTAGTTAAGTTTTTGTTACTACACCAGATGTCACAGATAGGATTATGTAGATGTTAGACAACCATGCTTGCCTGCACCTGCAATCACAGTACTTGGGAAGCTGAAGCAAGAGGCGCATCGTGAGTTCTAAGCCAGCTTGGCTACAAAGTGAGGCTCTGTCTCAAATCAAAACAAAACAAAAAAGGAGACAAAACAAAGCAGAAACAAACAAGACAAAAAGAGAAACAAAGAAATATCTAGAGAATTCATTGGTTCATGGTTCTGGAGGGTGGAAAGGAAAGAGTGCAGCATCACCGTCTCCATAGTGTAGGGACTGGTGTAGGTCTCTTTGCTGAATCATATAGCACGACAGAGAGCATCATATGGGGAGACAGTGAACATTTTGGCTGAGTCTTTCTTCCTACTGTCAATTCATTAATCCTTTCATGAAGCTTCTTCCTTTATGACATCATTTAATCCTCGAGGTTCCCACCTCTAATTACATATGAATTTGGGAAACATTTCCAACAAATGACCTTTTCAGGGATATATTAAAACTGTTCAATACACACACACACACACACACACAGCCTGTGAATTACATTTGTTACTTGGTCTTATATAAGAAGATAAACCTGTCTTTGGAAAGTTAGATCTTAAAGGTGAGGTCATTTTGAGTATTCCTGAATCAGGTAGGGAATAGGGTGTAATTTTGAACTGTACCATTAATCTATGATAGGGCCACGTAGGGGAAATCATATTGCATTGATAAATTTCTACTCTCTGCAAAGCATTCCATTCCATTCTACTTATTTTACATAATTCGAATGTCAGTGAAAATACACTGTTTGGTGAGCAGAGATAATGAAGTCATCAGCACTGTTAGAGATGGAGAGTATTTACATTGTAGAGTAGGCTAAGTGATTTTTTTAAAGCTGATGACAGAGGAAGATTAATCAAAAACATTGCAGAATGGGCTAAAAGAGACATTTTGGGAATCCTCATGTATGGTCCTTTTAATACGATCTAATCAGACTCTGAATCTGAGTCCCATGCCCTTGTACAGAGGTGTTGAATGTTGTCTGTTGCTGTTCATAAGTCTATTTTGACAGAGCTCCAATTCACATAATCATATCTGGAGCTTATCCCCACAATCGAGCTTCTACCTCTCCAATCATTAAGACTCTAGACTCCAGAACCATACGACCCATTTTAGCAGCGGAAACAGTTCACCAGGATGCCTCACCTGCCACATGAAGAAAAGCTTTACTCCTTATAGTGCATAGGCTTTTAAAATTGTGGTGTTCGTACTGGACCTGTGGAAGACCAAGATTAAAATAGAAGTAATCACTATTTATTTGACACAGACTTGTAGGCCCAAGACAAGCTGAGCTCACAATCCAGCTCCCTTGTTTCTAATGAAGTTGACTGGGAGTGGGCACAGTGGCATTCAAGCTTTTTGGATGTGGCTTATCTTCTTCCTGGCTTCCAGTCAGAAGCCATGGAACCATAGTCAGAGACGAGAGTCTGGCTTTTCCACATTGATTTTCAGTGTCTCTGTTACTTTTGGAGAAGCCTGATTCTCAATAACACTACATCTCTCAAGCTGTCCCTGAAAGGGACCAGACACTAACCTGCTTATTTCTCTCACCTGAAATTGTTCTGGAAGTAGAGGCAGTCCCAACTAGATGCGTTCATTCTTAGCAAAGGACAATGCCACAATTCTCAAGTAAAAAAGGGAGAGATCTATTGAAATCACTTTCCTTCTTTCAAATAAACACAAACTTAAGTGTTTTCATACATTTCCTGGTGTCCATTTTCTTTTTCCTAGGATGACTCTGAATGGCCAGTGGCTCTTTGTAGACTACTTCAGCGATAGCACTCTAGCAACAAGTGCTAGACAGTGGTGAAGGGGTCAGACTTTCACTCGGGCAGCATCTCTCGTGATGTTTCTCTGCCTCAACAATGTACAATGCCAGCCAACAGGAGAGGTGGGGGGTCTGCCAGGGTGCACCAGATACTAGGTGAGCTAAAAACACAAGCTGTCCTTTCCTCCCGTGTTTCATGGAAATGGAATTTTAAAGGGAGTAGACAGGGGAAGGGGAGATAGAATAATAGTGTGGGGTTTTGTTTCTTTGTTTCACGTATTCCAGGTTAGCCTAGAAGTCTCTGTGTAGCCAAAGTTGACCCCGAGCTCACTGGAGCTTCTAAAATATAGAGTGCTAAGATTATAGGTGTGTGCTGGGCTCCCTTCAAGATAGGCAAGCTCAATAGGATTGTTTATATATATAAAAAAAAAAAGAAGTCAAGAAGTTTCTTTTCGTCTTGTGAGAAACCCTCAGCCCTTTTCTACTTACATTCGCTCAGCCATAGTGTTAGTTGTATAGTAATTTACAATGCAAAACTCCCATAATTAGGCAGATTGCATTTCTATTAAAAATCTCACAGCTGATGTAAGAGCATATTTCTTGTCTCCCTTCAAACCTTCTCCAGCCTTTATGGTAATGGTACCCATTCTTTATACGATCTCGCTTTACTTTTGTCACAGTTCCCCAGGTGGTTAGAAATGTTACTTGAGAGACACAGACACAGGCACATGTTATGCAACTAACAGGCCTCCACTAAATAGAACAACAGACCATTAAAATACGAGCATCCGTCCAGGCTAGCTCTCGTCATATTTCTTTCCACAGCAATGACCTGACCCAATGGTTAACTAGGCGGGGGACTCCATCTCTTCATCCGCACTCTACATTAAGTGCCAAATAAGAGCAAGACACAGATAATGAATTCCTACTCTCAACAACAAATGCTCAAACGCTTCCCATCCTCTGGATGCCTCCTGTTGAGGCTGCTGAATCAGGAGTTGCACATTTATGATAGGAAACGGAATAATTCGCCTACTCCAACCCACGGAGAGGTGGTATCCTACAGTAAATGGCCCTGCTGTATAAATAATAAAGTAAAAACGGGCCCGAAGCTGCCTGGGTTTTTGTTTGCAGGAAATAGGATAACTCTAAGCAATTTATGATTCTGTTTCCCAGCGAGAGTCCGAGGGCTGTTTAGTTAGTGATGGAAATCACAGGGGCAGCTTCTTGTCAAGATGGAGCCACAAGTATGAGGCAGAAAGAGAGCAACAAATATTAAAAAGATGTCAGCGGCCAGTATGAGTTGATCGTGACTTGTGGTGCTGGGAAAATGAAGCATGCCCGAAGCATTAGTAGTGAGAGAAGTAACCATCACAAAACCTCTGAGGCCAGTAAGAGCTCAAATCCCCTGGACCCGAGATGCTCACTGAGGAAAGAGAGAAGGGATAATTGATGAGCCCCGGAGGCTTGGTCTGTTAACACGCTATTATTTCAGTCAGAGTAATTACTGACTTGACAATATTATGGATATGCATTCCGGGGAGCAAGCATTCTTGGGATGTTGCTTGAAGTAAAGCTTTCAGGTTGCCAAGGTGACCAGTCCTCTGTGGCTTATGTCCCAGGGCAGAGAAAGGCAGCCATGTTCACCTTTCCTTCTGAGGTGTTAAATACAGGGGAAATGATGTCTATGCCTTGGAGGACTTTTTTTTTTTCTTTTTGCAAAAGTCATGTAACAACAAAACTCCAAACCTCCCCAAGATCAGATTCCAAGCTGAGGATTATGGTGTCGGTAGGTTCCATTTATTGAGCAGTTACTGTACGTACGTGTAACAGAAGGTATACAGACTATATTACCATTGGTGGCCACAGTAACGTGAGGTAGGCACATTTTCATTTGTGCCTTTCAGATGACTGAGGTATAGTACAGGGGATTGACTAACTTGGCAGAGAAAAATGAAGTTGGTTAAGTGTGGAGCTGGGAGTCGGACTGAATTTTGTTTGATTCTAGAGTTTGGGGATGAATTAGTGCTCATGTAATAAAAAAATCAGTAAACATTCTATTCTTTATAGCATTTATTAGCTGAGTACTGATTATATGTTATCAGTTGGTTAAATATTTTAATATAACAGGATACGATTAATATGGCCTCAAATGCTTGGTGTCTTAATATACTACAATTTGGGGGTCGCAAATCACTACAATGAAGCAAATGAAGGGTGTGGTTGGTACAAAGAGGTACTACTCCATGAAGTCATGAAGGACCCCGGTTTTCTCCCCATGAGCCAATCACTACATGAACTTGCTACTTGTTCCAGGGAGATGACAAACCCCACATAGGACACCTATCACAAACACTCTGAGCATACCTTGGTGAACCAATGAGTTTATTAAAGTTATTTAGAGAAGCAATATATGGGTGATGGGTTGCTTATACCATCCTGGATGACATAAATACAGACCCTTCACCAAAGACCCACCCCAGTACTAAAGAGCTTCCTTCTCCTTTAGTGATTGCTCATATAACCCAGGGAGGCAGCTTTATGAATTTTGAAACTCTGAGCATCCTGAGTCTTGTAAATTGTGTGAACTTCCTGAATTGTACAGTTCTGTCTCTTACACAGAATGACTTACACAGCAGGACCTCACAGGTCTAAAAAGAAAGAACAGGGGCTGATGGGAAAGGGACACCTGGCTTAGTGCAGAAGTGACCCAATGGTGGGCTCCTGGCTGGTTGCTGCTGCTGGATGAGGCATTCTACCTGGCTCAGGGGCTGCTGGAGGACAGAGGTTAATTAGTACTGTCAAGGGTAAAATGTTCAGTGAGCACCCAGTTAATCTCTGGCACAAAATTTGACCTGCATTAACTTATTCGTCACAGCAATGGTTTGACATTCTTCTCATTGATCAAAAAAAGGGAAAGAGATATTGGTCATTATACCTAACCAATATTACCTGAGCACTCACTTCACTTATGGTGAAGGATGACCAAAAGCTCTCCTCCAGCAGAGGTAGTTAAAGTTTGTAAAAACCCTTCCTCGTGGATCCACTGACCATTTTAATGTAGCTGCCAGCAACCTTTCCTTTTGCAATCATCTCTCTAGCTTCGTCCATCCTTGTGGTTCCCTGGATAAGCCTGGTTCTTGCCTACCTCGGGCAGACCTTTGCCTGAGCCACTGTCCACATTTCTCCTGACTTGTCCTCTTCTCTGCAATATCCCCTCAGCCTGAGCTTAGACGGCTGCTTTTCAGAAAGTCTGATTTCAAAGGCCAAGTTAGAGATTCAACTCCATTATCCATTAGTCTTTCAAGTGCTGTATGTATGATTGACCCCACTACATTTCAACACTTAGCTAGGTATCTGTCTCCTTTACCGTAGGCTGAATTCTACAAAGGCAGAGGTGTGGTTTAGCCTCCTTATGTCTGTGTAATGGTATCCGAGGTGCCTGATCACAAAAGAAGACCAGTGAGTGTTTCTGAAATGAGTGGATTAAGACAGGGATACGCACTCAGTGTTCTGATGCTGTACTCTCTCCTCTAAAGGCTTCATTCTTAATATGTTGTTGTTTCCTGTCTTACATGGGTTAGGTATTACGTTAATCCATGGGAAAATTTAAAGAAGAGAGAACTTTCTTATGTTCTCAAGGAGATCACAGACCAGGAGACATGGCGATATATAATCCTGAACTATGGCACCCTTGGATAAGTGCCACTATTGAAGGAAAGGGGGTGACAGTGATGTGAGAGTATAGACAGAGGAGAGGCTGGGGAGGTGTGACAAGGTTGCACAGGGACGAGGTCCTGATGAGCTGTGCATTTAATAAGTGTGTCAGGAGAATGGGGAGAAGGCTTAGCAGTTAAGAGTGCTTCATTCTCTTGCAGAGGACCCAGACTCAGTTCCTAACAGCTATGTGAGAACTTATATCTGTTGGTAACTATAGTTCCAGAGAACCTGATGTCTTCTTCTGGCCTCCATGGGCTCCTGTATGTATGTGGTACATATAAAGTCATGTAGGCATACACACACACACACACATACACACACACACACACACACACTCACATATTTGTATGTGTATAGTGAGTTTGAAAGACTATGCATCAAACACAGAGCAAAAGATTGGCCAATGCATAGGACATCATGTAAAAAATGACCAGGAATTTTTCAACACTTACTTACTTTAATATTAACAATCATGTTTATGCAGCTGCAGAGATGACTCAGCTGTCAAGAGCATTGTCTACTCTTTCAGAGAATCTGGGTTCAACCCCTTCAGTTCCTGTTACCCACATGGCAGCTGACAAGTGTCTGTAACTACAGCTCCAGGGGATTTGACACTCTTACACAGACATACATGCAGACAAAATACCAATGCACATAAAATAAAAAAAATAAATCATAAGGATATTAGCAGTAGATATCCATTTGTGTGTGTGCGTGTGCATGGTCTCACACAAGTGTATGTGAATGCATTTGCACGTCAATGTACATATAAGGTGGTGGTTAGGAGATAACTCTGGAGTTGGTTTCAGCTACCATATAGATCTGTCCCTGATGCTAAATTCAGGTCACCAAGCTTTGTTGCAAGTTCTCCTAGAAACTTTACTTATAACACTCCAAAACAACAACAACAACAAAAAAAAAATCAATCAAATGTCCCTCAACATGGAACTGGATAAACTAGTTATGTATAGCTACATGTGAATGATGTGTTTTATTCTCTCAGTCTATAGTCAGCCCAGTAAGGGTCTTACTCCTTCTCTTTTGTGTGGATTAGCTAGTTGGGTTGTGTTTCCAACAGGATGAGAAACAGTCACCATCTATGTCAGGGACAAAAGACGGAGGCCATTTTAGTCATGCCTGCTTGCTAGCCCAGTTAGAGTTCTGGTGGTGTACCACATGCTGTTTAATAAAAGGGATTGCCTTGTGGGTAACTTGCCCTTTGGTTGTGTGTTTATTCGTGTGACATCAAGAATACTCATTTATTGCACTATATGATCTCTTACTCCTCAGAAACAAAAACAGAACAAATTTTTGTTACATCCTACTCTGTGGATGAATTACAGAAGGAGCCAGACACTGGTGTGCATATGGGGAAAGTTCATCTACATAAAATCCTGATGAGAAGAGGTTTCTTGAGGAGGAAATTCCTAGCAATGGATGCAAGTGGACATTTAGGGATGACTGGGTGGTTCACGCTTTAGTTGTTGGTATAGTTACAGGAATGCATGTATGCTTACATTTTTAATGTATATAACTACTTACCGCAGGTGAAGTTTGTTTTACTTAAGAAGTAAGGCAACAATAGAGCAAGGAGATGTGGAATGTTACTTTTTTAAAAGAGATAGGTAGGCCACAGATTGAATGTATAGTGGCCACAGATTGAATGTATAGTGGCCACGGATTGAATGTAGAGTGGCCAGCCTGGAAGAAGGCTCAGGAGGTCAGCTGGAAAGAAACATGTGAGAGGGTAGGCTTCTTCCAGAGGCAGATCGATCTCAGTTTGTTTATAAAGATACAGTAAGACATACTGCCTGCATTAATGCATTACCAGACACTCTCCACCCATGGACACCCATTCATCAAACTGCCCTTGTCAATTATGGTTGCTCTACTTCGAAACCAATTCTCTTCTTTAAATAAAGGATACCAATTCATTTCACAGTTCATCAGTGCGTTGTGTTGGCATATTTTGAAGAAACAAATAACCACCTAAATTATACAGCTAATGGACATGTTTCGGGAATCACTGAGAAATAAAGAGGTGGGAACGAGCGTGAAGGAGGTCAGTTAGCAGATATTCACACCAGGAGTCCTAGCGTTTCTTTGTTACTTACTGTGTGGCATGCACTTGGCTAGACTCTCTACTCATGGAATTCCAACTTCAATGAGTTGGAACAATTATCCCCACTTTGCAGATGGGAAAATGGTTAGGTGCATTAAGTAATTTGTTGAAGTTCCTAGGATTAATAAGGATCAAAGTAGGGAGTTGGAATCCTGGCTCGTCTGCCTACAGAGCTTCAATTCTTAATCTTCAGACTCTAAGACTCACAGCTGAGACCAGAAGATGCTGGTGCAGGGATAGAAGTGCAGGGGAGGAAGATAGCCGTTGATGGGGTGACCTAGACTAACGAAATTCACAAAGCATTGGCAAGTATGGCTGACTGTCCACATTCTAACTTGATAGCTAGGTAGATAGTAGTACCATTCATAATTTTGAGGACACAAACTAAATTACTTATTTTGGTGGAAAACATTGGAACAGGAAGATGAGTTTGGGGTTCAGACAAAATGGGCATGAAAGGACCTATGAATGTTCATGGGGACACACTCATGTGGTGTTAGAGTAGGATCACATCTCCCTGTTCTCATTGTCTTTGGAGCTGCTTCATATTAATCTGTTTGTCCTTCTATAGTGCCTGTTAGCAGATATGAGCGTCACAAACTTCCTGGGTCGTAAGCAGTCCAAAGTACCAATTGCTTTCTCTAGCTGCTGTGAAGATTCTGGTGTCCCAGAGTGGACTATCTATCCACTCCCAACTGTCACTGCAATTAAGTATGTACTTTGAAGGCCTTGTTTTGTATTGTTGAGCTGAGAACAGAGACACTGCGAGCCTATGGGTCTCAAGAGTGGGTCTCTCAAGAAAATGAGGCTGTTTCTAGAAGTGGGTAAGAGGATTCTGGATCATAGAAGCAGCGGTTCACCCATGACTCATGCAGGCTGAACCCCTTGTTTATTCTTGGGTATCAAGTACTGAACCAGAGACTCACAGCCCTGTGTCTGTTGGATGCGATTCTCCCAGTCTACGGGGCACCCTTGCAATGATATTCTTTTCCCCAAAACTTCATTATGATACTCATCTTTCTTCTATTCTCCCTTTCCACTCTATCATTGTGTTGCATTCATGTTGTGCCCTTTCCCCCATCATGTTGTCCAGCCATCTATATGCAGCCTGAAGGCATGGCCTTTAGGACATGTTGCACAACGATGCCTGCTACAGTGGGTGTTTGCTACAGGTTTGTTGATATAAAGTAATTGCAAGTAGTAGTGTTTCCACTCTGGCTTGGGAGATGTGTGAAATCACTTGTTCTCACATGACGATACATTTCAAGGAAACCTAGTATTTTTCCATACCAGGTGTTTACAATAGAATCAGAAGGATTTGCCCTGGGATTAGATTTAAAATTAAACTATCTTAGTGTAAGTTGGGCTCAGGATAGGGGACACTTTTTACAGACACATGTGACAATGGGTTATGAAGTGAGAGGGTTGCCAGTATAAAACTAGTAGTTGTCTTGTGAAACTTCTAAAACAAAGGGGAAATAATTTTGCTTTTGTAAACCACGAAGGCTGATAGGTGGTAATTATTTTCTGCTTGGCTGCAATTATGATTTCATAACATAATATAGTATATTAATGACTGTGTTATTTTAATTGGAGAAGCAAGTATATTAAGCATATCTATGAGAGTTTAACACCAGTAATGTGTCTGAATTCTTAAGTTTATGGAGAAAGCTGTATACCATTATTTTTCAATGACAGAGCATTTAACTCTAAAGCCAGAGAATTTGAGGAATGAACTCATCAACACTAAGAATGAACCAACTGGAAGATTTTATTTTCACAAAATGTACACTAGAAGTTTTGGGTCACAAAGGAGAGATCACTAACCTGAGGTGCCCCCATGACCCTAACCATAGCTCCCTTTGCTGTAAAGTCGGACGGGATTGTTTTCTGTGGACTCAGTAGGCACAGACACAGGTGTGAATTGGGGCATTTATAAATCTGTCTCTAGTTTAAGATTTCTTAGACTCTTCAGGCCTTTTGCGCTTCTCTGAGTTTTGTGTCTTTTTCCCCCTTACATTTAGGGACAACTCCAGATTTCACCCTGAGAGCTAACCTGGGTGACAGGAGAATACGCTTAATGAAAATTTATGTATTACAGTTTTTCTGTCCAACTGGCACAATGGGCAGGTTTGTCACGGACCTTGGTGAAAACTGCCAATATTTGTTGAATGCCAGTGGTATCTAAATGCCACATATCGTGCTTACCTCTTGCTCCTGGGATGTTGAGTATTCTGTAGAAAATCCTGTAAGGCAAATATTCCTTTTGTTTTACAGCACACTGAACCTTTGAGTAAATAATTTTGCCCAAGTACACACTGCGAGTAAATGTTGGGGTTTGAAGCATAAACACTTGCTTATTTGGGGATTACTTTTTATAAATGCTCTATTTCGCTGTAATCTTTGGCTCTGAAACAACATTAGAACATTAGAAGTAATGGGACTGGCGAGGTGGCTCAGTGACTAAGAGCGATCGCTGTTCTTGAGCAGGGTTGGAGTTCAGTTCCCAGCACCCACATTAGGTGACATCTTACCACTCTAACTCCAGCTCTCTCACTGTCTCCTGGCCTCTCTTCACACATCTGTGTGCAACATTCACACACACACACACACACACACACACACACACACACACACACACACCACCACCACCACCACCACCACCAACAACAACAACAACCAAATAAAAAAGAGGGCACTAGATTTATTTTACGATCATTCAAGATGTACTTATAAATACATACCCGCGTGTAAGTGGCATTTATATTTTAAGGTGGGCAAAGTTAATTCTCATGGTCGAAGTGGCAAGCCCTGTTCTTTTCCTTCTTTGGATTAAAGTTGTTGCCTCTGAAGCTGAATACATATGCGAATGTGATCAATATATTTGTCCATTGAGACTGTGGAGTTGAAAACAGGGTTCTAACAAGATCCTGCCAGTGCACAGAATTCTGTAGAATTCTGTAGACAATTCTATAAGGCAAATATTATTACTTTTGTTTTGCAGCAGACTGAACCTTTGGGTAAATAGTTTTGCTCAAGTGTACACTGCCACATAAGGAGTAGCCTCAGCGTATATGCACGGCCCCTGAGTGCATCCGGTTATGGTTTTACTTCATTGTCATAAATGGCTGAGGCATCCATATATTACCCAGTCATGCTTTTCTAATGGGGATAAATGGGCCGCATGGTGGACTCTCAAGATGGCAAGATACACAACTCATGCTCAGTGAAGCGGGGGAAAATGTGTTATCTCTCTGCCATGCTGTGACATTCATATATTCCAGTCAGGTTTCAGGAGGGTATTAAATCCAGAGAGAGATCAAATGAAAATAAAGAGACAGACCCCCTCTGCTACCGGCTTCTCCAAAAAGTTTCTCTTGGCTTAATGCTATTTGCATAGCGTTTAGAAAGCACAACTGTTTTCATTTCGTTTTTAAAGGAAATCTGCTAAAATGCTATATAAGACTTTCGATCTCCCTGCAAGGTACATTTTGTTAAATTGCCTCGGAATCCAGGGGAGATTTTTAATAAATGATAACTTCAGGGAAAGAGTTTCATTCTGGCTTAATAGTAACGAAATGTGGAAGTTACTTATAAATTATAAAAACAATGTAAGTTCAATATTTTATTTCCTAAAGGTTACAGCTTATATAATGTGTTGCAAATAATTGTTTTTGTCTGGCATATCGCCTTCTGTCTTTTATTGTGGTGGCGTTTTAGAATCTAAAATGTATCTATCTCTGGTTAGTGAATAAATCCTGAGAGCACATGCAGTTTCATTATTAGACAGTGCCTTTCCCCTGAAAGCATATCCTTTGGTAAGCACATTTTTAGAGAAGCTGCCATTTTCAGATCTGTTCCCCTACCCCAACCCCCTCAAAGAAGGCTATGAACATCGGTTGGATTTGGGGGTCAGTGCCCAGTGGTTCACAGAAAATACTCCATGATTCTCCCTGTTTGGCTAGACAGGCCAGGCCAGGCCTATAGCTTGACCTGTGTAGCAGGCCCAAGATCAGGTATCTAGATGGAAATATAAGTGGAAAGTGGACCCAGAGTCTGAGGTGTGGCCTTTACAGAACATTGGACAGCGCATGGAGTGCTTTGGCAGAATCAGTCAGAAATTATGGGCTCAGTTCCAGCAGCAACTCTGCTATTTTTACCTGAGAATTAGAGGTGGCAATGAAATAAGGACTTTGTACTTGGACAAGAAAATCGCCAGTAGCTTTAGTTTTTTTTATTTTTTATTTTATTTATTTATTTATTTATTTATTTATTTATTTTTGTTCCCCTCCCCATCCTCCTCCCATTACTGCCCTCCCCACAACAATTCTGTTCACTGGGGGTTCAGTCTTGGCAGGACCAAGGGCTTCCCCTTCCACTGGTGCTCTTACTAGGCTATTCATTGCTACCTATGAGGTTGGAGCCCAGGGTCAGTCCATGTATAGTCTTTGGGTAGTAGCTTAGTACCTGAAAGCTCTGGTTGGTTGACATTGCTGTTCATATGGGGTCTCGAGCCCCTTCAAGCTCTTCCAGTTCTTTCTCTGATTCCTTCAACGGGAGTCCCATTCTCAGTTCAGTGGTTTGCTGCTGGCATTTGCCTATGTATTTGCTGTATTCTGGCTGTGTCTCTCAGGAGAGATCTATATCCAGTTCCTGTCAGCCTGCACTTCTTTGCTTCATCCATCTTATCTAGTTTGGTGACTGTATATGTAGGGGCCACATGTGGGGCAGGCTCTGAATGGGTGTTCCTTCTGCCTCTGTTCTAAACGTTGCCTCCCTATTCCCTCCCAAGGGTATTTTTGTTCCCCCTTTTTTTATTATTAACTTGAGTATTTCTTATTTACATTTCGAATGTTATTCCCTTTCCCGGTTTCCGGGCAGACATCCCCCTAGTCCCTCCCCCTCCCCTTGCTTTAGTTTAAAGAAGAGAAACTAAGACTTTTTAAAAGACATCGGTCTCCAGTTGGTTCAATGTCCACTATCAAGGGTCACTTTCATGATATCGTGGATCACACATCATGGGCCCAGAGGTTTTTAGCTTTTATATAAGATATTTAGAAATTAAAATTAGAACTTACATTGTTTTTATAATTTATAATGATTTGAGGGACTCAGACTCCCTCCAGCCCATTTTAACATGGCTTAAGATGGCGACTAGAACTCAGTCATCTTCTAAAGGAGGATTAAAAATCAGATAAGGCATTAATATCCTTAAGAGAAAATTTCAGAAATTGTGTTAATTTACTTTTCCTTGCAACTCATTTGACATATGATTTCTTCTGTGGTCACAGACAGCTGCAAAGAAATCTGGGAAATATCTTCATTCTAGGAGGTAAGAGCAAGCAGTGCTTGTTACCTAGGGAGGAAGGAAAGATGTTACGTTGGTAACGTGCTGTCTTTGTCATACCACATCTTAATAATTATTTAACTCACTGTACAATTTTCTAATTGCAGAGAATGACCCTCTAAACTCAATAGGGCCAATTTTTGTAGATAGAAAAATAGAAATAAGAACAATTATGTTTTTATTATCTTTCTAGTCACATAGTCACATATATTTATTTGTCTATTGTGACATCACCTCTATTCTATTTAGTTTCATTCTCCATCTTTTCAGTTTAGGCAAAAATCCTCTTAAAAATTATACTCTTTAGCAACATTGGTGAAGCATCAGGAGAATGAGAATCATCTGACTGTTCAAAGAGGTCCAAGTAGGCTGTCTGCCCAACTACTCTTGGACAGGGCAGGGAGCTCACCTAGACAACTTTCTGTGAAATTAATAGAGTATTCTCTAAAGCATAAATCTATTGTTTCAGTCTCCACACTAGAGATCTTCTTTTTCCTAGTTTGGTCACGATTACCATTCAAACAAACAGGTCTAATCATGGGTCAAAACCCAGTTTCATATTGGACTTTTATTTCATCCCCTAAAGACTGGAAGGGGCTGAAGGCTAGATGGTGTCGTGTTTTATTTTAAGTTGCTCTTTATGGCCAATAGCAGGGTGATTTCTCAGTGAACTAAATTCTTTTTGTCGTTTATAATAATAGTAAGATCTGTAAACATTGTGGAGTTTGGGGGATAAAAGAAATATTATTCTTAACCTGCACGGCACTCACCACTTGGGCATTGTCTATTTTCTTTTACGAAAGCACTTAAATAGATTAGCTGCCCCATAGAGCTTTGAAGAAATGAAAAATGCTATTGGAAAAGGTACCGGTGATCACAACAATACACTAGCAATTGCCATTTAGCTTATCCCTTTGTAATCCTCTGTTCCACCTCACTGAAGCTGGTAATGCAAAAACCAAACCCAGAACCCGAAACACACACACTGAGACAGCCTCGCCTGTATCACACTGGTAGCCAGTGCCTGCCTCTGTCCCTGTCTCCTAGGAGTGGAAGCCACTGGGCTGAGAGGAGACTCCTTGACCCTTCCTAACTTTTCGAGGCAGACAATGCAGAGAAAACACTGGTTCCAGAGCGCGTAGGCATTTGCTGTTTGAAGTTGTCACTCTCTGTCACAAGTAATAAGTGTCCTTTGTTGTGTTCCTTTATGAGTGATCTCTGATGTGCACAGAAAACAGCATCAGACTGGAAGCTCTTTGATATGCAGAATTCACTGGGGGTTCTTGTCTGGCCACTGGAGGTGGACCCTTCAGGTTCCATATCCCCAAGGTAGGAAGTCACCCCCATTGATTCTTGGGTGCCTTCCTTATCTCAGGTCTCCACTGGAGATGCCTCCCATCTCCTCACCTCTATCATTTTCACAGCCATCTAGCCATGTCTCCTGCTCTTCCCCATACCTGATCCTGAATCCCCCATAGTACTTACCATCTCCCCTCCCTCCCAATTCCTTCCTTCCATCTGCCTCTTGTGATGATTTCACTCCCTCTTCTGAGATTCAAGCTTCCTTGCTTGGACTCAAGAGGGCCTGGGGGATGCATGCCTGCCATCCCTCCTGCAGGAGATTCAGGAAGAGGAGTAGAAATTCTAGCCAGCCTGGGCTACTGCAATAGTGCTGTATCTCAAGATGAACATAAAAACAGCCAGCCCCTATCTTTCCCCAAATGGGAAAATGTCTTACTTGATCCAAGAAGTCAATTACATTGTAATAAGGTCCCCCGTGATGAATCTGGACATCCACAATACGTCATATACTTTACTACTCTACAGATGGTATCACAAATGTTCTTATGAGAAACATCTGAAGTGACATAATCGTTACCCCCATTTGATCATTGTTTAATGTGCATGTTTTGTTCCTATGAAAACATTGATTCTACCCCTCAAATATACAATACAATCATTATTTTAATTAAAAATAAAAGTGCACCCTCCCCAAGCTCCCACCAATGGCAGACACCTAAGCAAACAGTGCACTTTTTGCAGCAAGAAAGAACAGTCCTGAATAACCTGGTTTTCAGCTTCACTTGTTTAGGGAAGACTGACCGCAAGGGTCTGAGGTGTTGCTTTTCTGACTTGTTCCCTCCCTCCTGTGTCCTGAGGTAGGGAAGCATGGTCTTCCTTCTCGACCTCTGGTCCTCGTTTGACAATGTAAACCTTTCAATTTCATGTTTAGCTGTCCTTTCATACATAATAGTTTATCATTGGGGGAAAAAAGAGATCAATATTTGTCCACAAGTCATTGCTTTTGAGGGCTTGGTTCAGAAGAATGAAAAAGTACCGAGGGATATTCTTAGCATCTACCAGAGCCCTAGCAAAGCTGCAAACCTCCTAGGTCCGCAGAGAAGCTAGGATGATGAGTAACGTGCACAAACATTGCTAGGAAGGACACCGAGGAGTCTTCCCTAAGGCGTGCTGCTTTATTCCTTCAGTGAGACAGCCAACGTGGAGGCCGCTAGGGCAGCCCTTCAAAGGGGGCATTTATCTGTGGAAAATGGCTCAGCGGGATTCACAACAAAGGATTTCTCAAGATCAACAGTCTTTGCTGACATTGGAATGGGTTGGGGGATTGAAAATATGATTAAAATAAAACCAGGAGACAATGGCGGTGGTGGAGCGAGATCCCTTCCGGCCCTGTGGGAGGGAAGAACAACTCAGCAGTTTTCTGGTGATGCGCAAGGAAGCCTTGCAGCAGCTCCCTTGAAGGGCTGTTTCTTTTTTCTTTTCTTTTCTTTTCTTTTTCCCTTTTCTTCCCTTCCCTTCCCTTTCCTTATCTTTTCTTTCTTTTTCTTTTCATTCTTGAAAAGAGGCAAGGGGTTCCTCAGAGATATCAGTAAACATGTAAACCCAACGCTCCGAGACGGTTTTAAGTAGTTATATCAACCAGTCATTGTTTTGTACTCTAATAAGTTCGACTTTCTTCAGGGTCCCTGTTCAGTTAATATGTCTGCATAGGTAAATGCAGGCACTGAGGCTGTGTAAACAGAGGGATATGGAGCACCCTCCTTTAAGATTAACTTCACTATTCGTAGCATGCCAGTGTGACAATAGTCTCCACTAACGGACAGCCCAGGAAGAATTTAAGGTATTAATTATTTGGAGGATATTTGGAGAGTGAAATCAAAGCAGGAGCCTGTCAAGATAGGAATGCAGGTGAAGGCAGACTGCCCATAAGGGATTCAGGGCCCCAGCATATGGTCATGCATATTGTGACCTATACAGCTCCAGGAGGTGGCATTTGCATGGCCTCCATGAATGTCACTCAAAAGTTATCAAGTATAGCAGCTACTAGTACTGTTAATATTCCCAATATAAGACTCAAAATCCTTCAGTCTTATTCATTTGTGCTAATGTTAATTCTCTAATTTCTCTAGAGTCATGTAAAGTAGGCCCAGAAACATTCTTTATGTAGCCTACTATTTGTGTGATATGAATCTGACAGAGATAAAAGGCGCTTTTTCTTTTTCAAACAGAAGGATGTGCTAGAACACTGTTTAGAGCTCATCTGCTGGGATCACAGCTGTGAACTGGTACGAGTTCAAATGGAATTGCCCAGTAAGATACCTCCTCCTTGGGAGGAGGGCTTTGTAGCCCATACCTGAGTTTGATCCATCTTCATTCACCAATGAGTTCTTTACTCTTCTTCCTCTTCCCCTTTCAATCCTTAGGTAGGGTCTTAGCATTCATGTTTCACAATGTTGTTAATAAAGATTATGTGATGCTCCCTACAGAATAAACACCTGTATCTAAGAATCACTAAGAATTAGCATCCTGACAGAGTGCAAGTAAATGGGAGGGACTGTGTTTTAGTATAATGCTCTGAAGTCCAAATTAACGTCTTCTCAGTTTACTGGTAAATGCTGCCATTAGTCACGTGAAAATGCTAGAGGAAGGATGAACGGTCCACAATGGGTACTTGTGTTTACAGGTGGGTGAAACAAAGAGGGAAGAAAGACTTCTCCATTGTTACAAACCTCCTTCTTTTAGACCAGAGGCAGAATAGAAGACAGGAATTTTTGGGGAAATGGGAAGACAAAAGAATGCTTACTATGGTGATTTGAATATGCTTGGATCAGCAAGTGGCACTATTAGGAGGTGTGGTCTTGCTTAAATGGGTGTGACCTTGTTGAAGGAATGTGTCACTGTTGGGGTAGGCTTTGACAGACTTCTCCTGTCTGCTTGTGGATCAAGATATACAACTTTTGTCTCCTCCAGCTCCAAGTCTGCCTGAATAGTGTCATGCTTCCCACCATGATAATTATGGACTGAACCTCAGAACTTGTAAGCCAACCCCAATTAAATGTTGTCCTTTATAAGAATTGCCTTGGTCATTGTGTGTCTTCACAGTAATGGAAACGCTAATGAAGACACTTACCTAGAAGTCTGGTTAGGCCTCACATCAGCTGAGAAGCAAGTATTTCAGCATAATACCCAACTACTGAAGGATTTTCTCCCTTCCCAGATAAAGACCTCCAACTAGGACTCACCAAGAATGTGAACCACAGCAGAAGACACGTACTAAATCCCTGGTGCCGCTCTAGGCTCCGGGGTTTCACCTTATTGATTATAATCCTTCCAGCCTCACTTCTCAAGAAGAGAGAAACAAGAAAATCTGTTCCATCCATTTGCCTGCAAATTTCATGATGTCATTATTTATAATAGCTGAGTAATATTTCATTGTTTAAATGTACTACATTTTCTTTATCCATTCTTCAGTTGAGGGACATCTAGGTTGTTTCCAGCTCCTGGCAAATGCAAATAAAGTTGCTATGAACAGAGTTGAACAAGTGTCCTTGTGGTATGGTAGAACATCTTTTGGGTATATGCCTAGGAGTGATATAGCTGAGTCTTGAGGTAGAACTATTCTAAATTTTCTGAGAAAGTCCCAAATTGGTTTCCAACATGGTTGTACAAAACTTACATTCCCATTAGCAATGGAGGAGTGTTCCTTTGCATCCTCACCAGCATTAGCTGTCATTTGAGGTATTGATCTCAGCCCTTCTGACAGGTATAAGATGGTTCTCAGAGTCACCTTGATTTGCATTTCTCTGAATGAGGTAACCCAGATCCAGAAAGACAAGCAAGATATGTACTCACGTATAAGTGAATATTAGTCATAAAGCACACAATAACCATTCTGCAACCCACAGATCCAAAGAAGTAACAAGGGAGACTGGAATCTCACTGATAAGGGGAGCTAGATTAGTCATCCCGTGGTAGATGGAGGGAAGGAATGGGGTGGGAGAGAAGTCTGGGAACAGGAGGGATCAAGTGGGGAGAGGATGCAGGGAGAGAGCACTAGAAATGAAAACTAGAATTTGGGTGCATCTCTGGGATGAGTTAGAAACCCAGGACAATAGAATCTCTCAGGCATCTATGAGGGTGACCCTAGTTAAGATTCCTAGCAATGGGGGATATAGAGCTTGAACTGTCATCTCCTGTAACCAGGCAAGATTTCTAACAAGCCTAGCCACAAAATCTTAGACCCACAATTTGTCCTTCCTATAATAAAAGATGGAGCAGAAATTGAGGGAATGACCAACCAATGACTGGACCAGCTTAAGACCCATACCATGAGAGGGAACACACCCCTGACACTATTAATGTTATTCTGCTATACTTGCAGACAGGAGCCAAGAATAACTGTTGCCATAGAAGCTTTACCCCACAACTGATGGAAACAGATGCAAAGACCCACAGAATATGGTGGAAAGGAGGTGGAAAGGGGGTGGAAGGATTGAAGGAGCCAGAAGGTCAAGGAGACCACACAAAAAACTACAGAATCAGATAACCTTGGCCCATAGGGACTCAGAGGGACTGAACTGGCAACCAGAGAGCATGCATGGGATGGGCCTAGGCCTTCAGACACATGTAACAGTCATGCAGCTGGGTCTTCATGTGAGACCTCTAACATCTGGAGCAGGGTCTATCTCTGACTCTGTTGCCCACATTTGGATCTTTCCCCCCTAACTGGACTGCCTTATTTAGCCTCAGTAGGAGAAGATTAATCTAGTCATACTGAAACATGATATGCCGATGCTGTTGGTGTCTATGTGAGGTCTCCCCTTTCCAGAGGAGAAGGGAAGGAAAGGTGGGTGGCTGGGGACAGGAGGTGAGAGGGAGGGACTTGGAGGAGAAGAGGGAGATAAATCTTCAATGAAGATGTAAAGTAAATAAATGTCTTAATTAATAGAAAAGAAAGCAAGTCTGTAACTTAAAACACCCAAATGGTGTACTTAGCTGGTGCTAGGATATGTAATTGCTGTTCCCCCTTCAGAAGACCAGATCTTGGGTATGTTTTCCTCCTTCCTTTTCTGTTAGACCTTGTCATTTAAAGGTCTTCATGAGCAGTGTCCATTACTACACTGGATCCTCTCCTAAGAAACCCATGTTCTTACTGTCCCCTGTCTTTACTCTTTATGTAAGAAACTTCCTTCCTGTTTTTAATAAAATCCCAACTTGGCTTCATACTGATTAGTCCTGAAATTCTTTTCTGAACCGAAGTCATGACTCTCAGTTTGTCTCAGTCAAGAACCATAAATGATTAAAAGAACCACATAAGCTGAGGGTGGCAGTGTGGAGCTGTGACTTTGTCCCCTCACTGATGACAGACAGTCTGAGATAACAAAGAATAGAATGGATTGCTTTGACATGTACATGAGTGTTTGTTGGGACAGCTGTTAAAACCTCTGCCTTCTTACTTCACTTCTCAGTGGCTTGGTGAGTGGGAGCTGTGGTAACACTAAGTCTGTTCTTTGATCCTCAACACATGGAGAAATGGTACTTTCCTTTGCACACAAACCCGGAAAATACCACGTGGTTTGCCTTGGTTAATGAAGCATTGGACAAGGCAAGAGCAATGAAGGGTATAACTCTTTGGAGGTACCTTGAGTACTTGATTTAAAAGCTCTTGTTTCTCTGATTTATTGACTATTCTAAACATGAGTACATATGGAGCTACTGGCAGGTTTGTGATGGTCACATGCTATGAATCAGATGCAAATCTTGTGTTTGCAAGCCACTGAGATCTGGGGAACTGCTTGGTTTTGCAGCATAACTTGTCCCTGAACAAGCTCTGATGGCTTTACACAGTGCTGACTCAGTCTCTGAGAGCCATACCTCACAGTCTGAAGATGGCGATTGTATAGTTAGTGCACCTTGTAGACATGAACCTTCTGAATGTTTCCTGTGTGGGTGTGAATAAACATGTGTGTGCACATGTGTAGAGGAACTCAGATGTTATTCCTTTCATGTAGTGTACTGTCCCTGCCAGGGGGGACCCAGTTATTCAGGGTCCCGAAGAGGCTTTCTACCTGTGGGCCAAAATGGGGGTGAAGAGAAGAAGGAGACCAAGCAAGAGTTCTGTTGTCAAGGTCTCGTTTATTGGGATGAACATTTGCAGCTTTTAAGGCTTTCTTCAGGTGGGGGAGGACCTTTGTGAAATATGAAGGAGGGGGGAGATGAGGTATAGGCAGTGATAGCTGGAGGCAAAGAAGTCATGGCGATGAGGTCAGGTGGTGGAGACACTGGGTGTTGACTGAGGAGATAACTGGCATCTGCTCGAGCTGAGGCATCCTTGAATGTTATACTCCTGTGCCAAATTCATGGGAGAGGCTTTATCCAACAATCTTTTAAGACTTATGGCAGTCATCTTGGGTGAGTCTCTGTGGCCAAACAGCCCAGAGTCACCTAGTCACTTTGAGCCAAGCAGTTCAAAAAGCCAGCTAGGCCAAAATCCAATATGGCTGGATGCATGGGCGCCCACTTGTCCGGATTTCATGGGACCCAGTTATTCAGGGTCCCAAGAGGCTTGCCACCAGTGGGGCCAAAATGGGATGAGAGAAGAAGGAGACCAAGCAAGAGTTCTGTTGTCAAGGTCTCTGTTTATTGGGATGAACATTGCAGCTTTTAAGGCTTTCCAGGTAGGGGGAGGACCTTGTGAAATATGAAGGAGGGGGGAGATGAGGGTATAGGCAGTGATAGCTGGAGGCAAAGAAGTCAGGCGATGAGGTCAGGTGGTGGAGACACTGGGTGTTGACTGAGGAGATAACTGGTATCTGCTCGAGCTGAGGCATCCCTTGAATGTTATACTCCTGTGCCGTAAATTCATGGGAGAGGCTTTATCCAACAATCTTAAGACTTATGGCAGTCATCTTCGGGGTGAGTCTCTGTGGCCAAACAGCCCAGAGTCACCTAGTCACTTTGAGCCAAGCAGTTCAAAAAGCGGCTAGGCCCAAATCCAATATGGCTCCGTGCATCTCCCCCATTTTTCTTTTATAAAAAAAACCATTAGGTGGAAGTAGTGGTCTGAGAGAGATCAGACATGCCTCACAGAGTGCCCAGCTCGGCCATGGCGAGCCACTCTTGCAGTTAGGACTGCACCCCAATGGCTAGGAATGAACTTATGCTGTAACACACCGTTCTGGGCTATACGTGTGTGTTATTGGGGGAGAAACTGGGCAGAGGAGCATTTGACCGGCCCCCAAGACGTTTAAACGGGTGTAGCCACCTCTGTCTTAGGATCACCTCAACCCCAGCCTTATCTGTCATAGGATCACCTTGTCGCCCCAAGGTTCCTGCCTTAGATTGGTCAAGGGTCAGAGGAAGTTGCCCGTCCCCTGAGGATAGCTACATCAGGTCATCTTTCATTCCTTCACTTGAGCCCAGGGGCTTAAAGAGCAAGGGCCAGATGGCATTAATATAAGAGATTGTGGAAATTGAGCCTCTCCCGATAAGTTGTAGGCACCTCATCTGGTTCTCCTCAGCTGCTATGGCCATACCACCAAGAGCCTAGTCAAGCCTCTCCTGTAATAAAATTTAGAATTCCCAATTGTTAGCAACTACTCCAGAAAGTTCACCCACTGTGCCTGCCTAACAATAGATTGGGGGAGGGTAGCTCCAGGAACTGCAGACACAATGGCTGCAGCAGTAATGGCTGCTACAATAGCAGCAAAAATGCCAAGGTCTTTCCCAGGACAGTTCAGGATCAGTCATTCTCTGGAACAACCAGCAGGCAATGGAACCATTTCTGAGATCTGCAGAGCCAGGGCAGAGTTCCCCAGTCCACAGCAGCTTCAGCAGCAGCAGTGCACAGAGGGTCGGAGCGAGGCCGGTGGGACGGGACACACTGACTGCAGCAACGCCAGAATTTCTGTGATGACAAAAGATGAGGGGAATCCTCCATCTTCCTCCAAGGACACAGGAATGACTCCAGGAACCCGAACTAGAGAGCTGAATCTTCATGCTCCCAGGATCAGCATGGCTCACCAGACACTCAGGCAGCTGGCACACTCCTGTAGCATCCTGTAGAAAAAACACAAAGATTCCCTCTTCCCCATATAAAATATCTGAACAGGATCATGCCAATATGTGGATCTTTCTATTTCACCTAGGCAGAAGTATGCCTAGTTGTAGTGTGCTATAAACTCAGAGTGTTCCTTGGCATCCAAATTTTAAAATTGAAATAAAAGGAGCATTTTTTAGCATACAGGGATAACTCCCCTTTTTTATTTATTAAGATATAGTTAAGATATTATTTATTAAGATAAGTCCTTGAGGATTAAATTGAGGACACTGAGCACTTGTATTTATAAATTGACTTGTATACCAAATTATTGTCTCCAGCATTATTGTTTTGGATATATAAAGAATGAGATTTTTTGACTAACTGTTCCTATGTAATTTTTATAATCTGTCTGGTATCATTGTCCTCCCTTGTTAAGGGAGCCCAGGCAAACAGTTTGAGTTCTTAAATGTCCTATAAAGGAACAGTAGTACTTAGTGTTCTTAACCACCAAGCCATTTCTCCAGCACCTACCAAATTTTATTTACCTAAACATAAGCATCCAGATTCAGTCACTAGAAATCCTGAGCCGGCAAGGTGAGGCTGGGAGTTGGTAAGCAAATGGAGTCTTCCTCTTTTCGTGAGGGGTGTTATCAACTCCATTACCATTTTCAAAGAGCTGGGTCTATGGTTTTGTTTAGTTGTCTGAGCCAGAGCACTGAAAAGGACAGTGAGTTGTCAGACATTACACTGAATCATCACTCACTGATTTCATGTAGAAAACCTGCCTCTAATATAGCATTAAGTAATTGTATAATTTGAGGGCTAGTAGTATCTAAAAAAGGAAACTTTTTAATGTAAAAACCATAAGCCATACATTGGCTATCAGTATATGAATTGAAAGCTTGATTTTTTTTTAAATTTTAAAAACAGTGGCCAGCATTAATTTAATAATCTGTGTTGAAGCAGGGGAAACTCAAGAGAATAAACAAGTGATCCAATCACATGTAGCCTTTTTCATTAGATGAACCACCTATAAATACAGTAAGCTTCATTTCCTATGGGTTGCATGCACAAATTTATAGGAAATACAAAAGCAAAGAGTAAAATTACCAACTTTGCCTGAAAAATTTGTATATGTGATAGGCCAAATATCAGTATTTTGTAATAACCAATTTAATTGCTGTTTTGAATAAGATATGTTTTACCAGGTTTCTTTCTTTTTTTTTTTTTAAATACTTTCAAGACTCTAGCCTACAATTCTGTATTAACACAACTGAAGCTTTATCTCCATAAGCCTTGTGTTGCAGGGCAACAAGGTAGAGAGCCATGGGGATGTAGAAAACCAGTTTTGGTACCAAGACTCTTGTTGCTCTCTCTCTCTCCTCCGTTTTTCTAGGCTATCTCTCACCTTTTTCAGACTGTCTTCTACAAGTCCAGTCTTATCTACATAAACACAGCATTCCTCTGTTAAGGCTGAGCAAAGTCCTCCTTGTTGTAGGAAGATTAAGTCTAGGCCTCTTCTATTTTGTAAGACTACTTCAGACAACGAGGCAACTGAGTCTTTTAGGTTAGCCAATCCATCTCTTAATTCAGCAATATCCTTATCTATGGCTTCACTAAGCTGGTAATAGTATTGATGGGAAGTAACGAGGGAAGCGATGCCAGTGCCTGCACCCGAGGCCCCTAGACCTAGGAGAACCGTGAGAGTGATGGCAGTTACTGGTTCTCTTTTTACCTTGTGAGGCATATCCGAGCCCTTTTCCCAGGATTTAAGAAAAGTCTCTGGCTCATGTATGCTGAGTCTGGGAAATAATTGAACCAGCACACAGTAATCTTTAGTCTTTAAAAATTGAGATGTTATAACATATGTGGTTAGACCAGTGGAACATGCTAGATAAGTATACTTGGGGGCTTGTAAATATGTATTTTGATTGTCAACGATTATGGTATGATTACATATTTCTAATAATTGTTTAGGGAGGAGCATGTTCTTCCCGAGGAGGCAGCTTCCTATCCCTGAGACTTCTGTGATAGTGAGTTCTATGGTGTTCCAAGAGACCACCAGTGTTATTAGTATATGTGATGTTGCTAAAAGTGGCTATACCCTCACAGAAAGGAGGGTTAGCTGAAAAACACATCCAGCATTCCTCATAAATAGAGGTATTTGTTTCCTGTTCATGATATACCAAGGCAAGAGCTGAGGCGTTAAGAACAGATAAAAATCAGGCTTTGGGGACATTGGCCCAACAGGTATGGTGGGCTGAAAAAAGGGTAGTTGGAGGACTAGAGGTGTTAAAGGGGGCTGAGTCACCACCCTGGGCTGCAAAGGAACCCTGGCTATGCAACTGAGGGTTAGGCCCAATGGAGGCCTTATGTAAGTTGGGGTGGTTTTAATTAATCTAATTTTGAAGGTTACTCCGGCGTCTCTATTGGCAACATACATCCGGAGACCCCACTCAAGCCCCCATGCCAGTTTTCTGGGGTGATCTTTTTCCCAGCATCAGTAAAAGTTATTGTAAGAGGGTTGCACCAGCCCTTGGAAGGCTCAGTGTTCCAGCATTCCTGAGTTAGAGTACTGTTTCTGTTAGAATTATGCCACCCCTTTTTTTTTACTGTGATATAATCCCAAGAGGAGGTGGGTTTCCAGTATGCGTCTCCTGTGGTTTCACACCCCCAGGAGGCACAATAGAAGTGATCCCTGTATCCACACTTATAGTTTAGGGAGCGATCTCTGTGGGATCCGGGACAGACATAAAAGTCAGTTTCCCTAATGTTGGTGCGTCATGGACAGTGTCACAACCGACATATCTTTCATTAAAAACTAGACCCGACCCATGAGGGGCTTCAATTAGGGGTAAGTATTTGTCTGCGAGGCCCCAGTAAGATTTTCCTCCTGCAGCTAGTTTACATAAATCTGGCCTCCGCCTTAAGATAGCCCTAAGTAATTCTCACCTCTCTTTTGTGTCTTACTAAGTCTTTAGCATCAGGATTCCAATCTGACACTATCTGAACCAACACACAAAGGTCAAGGACTGCCTTTAGAACTTCTAAACTTATACAGGTTGTGATCCCAGAGGCACAGTCCCAAGAAGTGTTAGAGTACTAACATATGCAATGTTACATCATTTGCAATAGAAATCAAGCCTATCCCCACACCTATCCCAAAAGGAAACCTAGGGCAAACCTGAAATTTTATTTTCAAGCACACTCAAGTGAGCATTAGAGATTTCCTGTAACAGCCACTAACAAGCAGCCCAAGTGGGATGGTGAGAAAAAAAGAAGAGAGTCCAGAAAATAGAGGTCTGCTGAAGAGGGCAAAAGCATTTAGTCACATAGAAAGACAATCAAAAGATTAACAGACAAAAAAAAACAAAAGTGCACACAAAACAAAAAGCAAGCGGCCGCCACAAGATTGCCACAAAACTGAGCTGATTCAGATGGGAGCTTCCATGAGCTCAGCAAAGACAGATGAACGGGAGCAGATTCCACATCACTCCTCCTTCCCAACCAGAATCTTCCCATTGTCAAAGTCACAAGTAACACAAAACAAAGACCTAAGACACACAGACAAAGACCACTGGAAATACAGACAGCCGGAAAGGCAGGTCTTTTCTCCAATCCATGAGAATCGCCAATCCTCACCAGCACCCAGACGGAATCTCCCAGGCATCCTGGGGTCCCTTCTACCTCCTGGGACGTCTCCCAGGGCAGCAATCGGTGACTCCTGGCACATCTACTGCACTCACATTTGCCCTCTCCTGAGACACGATCCTCCCTCTCAGCCTGAGATGGAGCAGCTGCAAACCAGAACTCCAGAACTCCAGAACTCAAGAGCAACTACAGACCCAGAGTTTAGCTGGCACAAAACACAAAGACACAAAGACACAGACACTACCTCCTGAATCGGAACCGCCTAGGATCCTTTTTCTTACAATAAGACATTTAAACACTTTCCAACCTTATTCCAACTATAGGAATTAATTTCTGCTCCTTCAATAATAAACCAAGGACAAGTTTCTCACACAAAGACAAAAAAAATTCACTTAAAATTAACCATGGACACTTTTCATCAATAAAACAAAAGAACTTTAGGATCGGCTAGTGTAGACTTCTAGCTACAGATGTACGCTCCAAAAGCCAATTGAAACTTTATATTTATTTGTACCTTTTTTGAAAGGAGTTAAAACTACATCAATGGGTGAATCAACCAGCATTTAAAATTTTAACCTTTTCTTTTAAACATGAAACACAAAACATTTAAACAACGAGAAACAAAATCACAGACATAAACTGACAGACATGGACAGCTTGGTGCACCAGGGACAGACAATAGACATAGAGGAAAAACTAGATGGTGTCCCAATCAAGGGACCCACATATCCTACCTATGGAACCCAGAACCAGAAATAAGCATTTCTCCAATAGAAGCCAGCAGAGAGGCAGGACGCCTCCTGCTTTCCCTCTGTTCCTAGGAGAGCCTGAAAGGTTTTTTCTTTCTCCAAAGCATCTGCGGAGAGTCCGGAGGACTGTTTTCCCAAACCCATTCTCTCTCATGTCAGGGTGTAAACTATCTCTAGTCAGGGTCCAAAGACTAAACATAACTCTAAAAAGAACGACACAAAAAAACACGTTACCATTACCTTGTCCCTTTTTTATTACAAGTTTTACTTATGCTAGCCCAAATCATCAAGGCCTTTTCTAGCCCATTTTACCCCAAGGACACTTTTCATCAACAAAACAAAAAAAATTGATTAAATCCTTTTTCTTAACTCTTTCCTCTCTCCCTGAATGAGCGCTTGATCTCCTATGAATCAAGCCTCCTTAGACAATACCTTCCCCATGGCGATGGACCCACACTTATTGACGGGTCTTACCTCCTCTCCAGTGATGCACGAGCGATGCAGCCTGAGAGTCCTCAATCTCTCCGGATCTCCTGTCTCCATCGTCCGGTAGTTGGTCAGCATCGGGGTCCCTGTTCGGGCGCCACTTGTCCCGCTTGGAAGTGGGGACCCAGTTATTCAGGGTCCCAAGAGGCTTTCTACCTGTGGGGCCAAAATGGGGTGAAGAGAAGAAGGAGACCAAGCAAGAGTTCTGTTGTCAAGGTCTCTGCTTATTGGGATGAACATTGCAGCTTTTTAAGGCTTTCAGGTAGGGGAGGACTTTGTAGAAAATGAAGGAGGGGGAGATGAGGGTATAGGCAGTGATAGCTGGAGGCAAAGAAGTCAGGCGATGAGGTCAGGTGGTGGAGACACTGGGTGTTGACTGAGGAGATAACTGGTATCTGCTCGAGCTGAGGCATCCCTTGAATGTTATACTCCTGTGCCGTAAATTCATGGGAGAGGCTTTATCCAACAATCTTAAGACTTATGGCAGTCATCTTCGGGGTGAGTCTCTGTGGCCAAACAGCCCAGAGTCACCTAGTCACTTTGAGCCAAGCAGTTCAAAAAGCGGCTAGGCCAAAATCCAATATGGCTCCGTGCAGTGTACCTTGTTTTAATTTTTAAAAACATTGTTTCTCATTGTGATGGTTTGCATATGCTTGGTCCAGAAAGAAGCACTATTAGAAGGTGTGGCCTTGTTGGAGGAAGTGTGTCACTGTGGGGGTGGGCTTGGAGATCCTCCTTCTAGCTGCCTGGGGATGTTCAGACTGTTCCTGGCTTCCTTCAGGTGAAGATGTAGAACTCAACTCCTCCTGCACCAGGCCTGCCTGGATGCGGTGATGCTGCCATGTTCCTGCCTTGATGATAATGGACTAAACCTCTTAACCTGTAAGCCAGCCCCAGTTAAATGTTGTCCTTTATAAAACTTACATTGGTCATGGTATCTGTTCACAGCAATAAGACCATAACTAAGATACTCACGAATCTAGAATTTACCAAATAGGGTAGAACGCCTGGTCTATCTCTTTCTCTCCAACAATGGCAATACAGCCACATCTGGCTTTCCTCTAATGTTTACATTAGAAAATACAGGTGTCACTCAGTAACTAACTGTCTTATATATTTTAACATTAGTAATTAATAAAAATGCTACTTATTAAAATATCAGTTGTATTTTTCGAAAGTTAAACATGTGATCCTTAACAAATTACTTGTCCCCAGTCATGTTTGGCAGTATTGAAACAGACTGGAGTAAAATGTGTTTTGACTTCCTCAATCCTATCTATCTTTCAAGAACTCAGAGTGAAATTTGATCTGTCTAAGGTCAAGACTGTAAAAATTACTGGCTAATTTTCTCGAGAGAAAATAGAAGAGAATTAGGATCCACATAAAACAATTCATTCCTGTAGCATGGCACCAAGCTTGTAACAGATGAAATTATTATTGATCTTTACACATTATTTATGGTGTTGATAGATGGTGACATACGTGAAATACAAGGGTGATCGCTGCATTTCGGACTCCTCAGCCAACTAAAACAGAAAGTGTCTCCCAGTGAAGCCTATGAAATCCAGGAAGGTGATATTACCTTTGGAAGGGAACACTATGAAAGAAATAAGGGGTTAAGAAAACAAGGTATTACTTTATGGATGGTAAATTTATACTTCAAATACTTTAAAATGTGAACCAATAGCTGATCAAATAATATGAATATACAAAATCATAGATTCATAGCCAGTATCTCTATTTAAATGAATTTGATTACAGAAATACACAAAATGAGAAATTAATATGCTTTCAAAACCAAACCAAAAGTTTGAAAAATGAAACCAGAAGTCAATTTATTAAAAATTAAATTCTGTGCTTTATAAGATATCTTAAATTCCTATATTTACAGATAATGTCTACTTTGGTATGTTTTAGAGTAATTTGTTCATAAATTTTAATGTTCACATTATTCTCACTTATGCTCCCTGGTGGGCAAGAGATACAGAGGGTTAGATTAATTTTACTTTCATCAGGTTATGAAGTTTTGTCACTTGCTAGGAATGGCACTAGCTTGTTTATTCAGTAGCTTCAGTATCATGGTGTGCCTCTTAAGAGTATTTTCTTTGCATAAGTTCTATTTCATGCATCTCTCTCATGCATTCATCCTGCTTTGTTTTAAAGGAAAGGAAAGTGAACTTCACAAATATGAAGAGAGGGTGGAAGGGCACTGAACGGTTTGAATAAAAAATGGCCCCCATAGGTTCATAGGGAACAGCACTAATAGGAGATGTGGCTTTGTAGGAATAGGTGTAGAATAGAGGAAGTGCGTCACCAGCGGGTGGGCTTTGAGGCTTCAGAAGCTTAAACCAGGTCTAGTGACTCACAGTCTCTTCCTGCTGCTTGCTGATCCTGATGGAGAACTCTGAGCTCTCCCTCCAGCACCATGTTTGCCTGCATGCCACCATGCTTCCCATCATGAGGACAACGCAGTGAACCTCTGCACTGTAGACCACCTTCAAGTAAATGTTATTTTTTAGTGAGTTGCTGTGGTCACAGTGTCTCTTCACAGCAATAGGAATGCTAGCTCAGACAAGCACCATGGTTACTGTGGCAGAATGGCTTCTGTGAGCCATTTCTGTAGTACACGGCCTATTTCAGTTTACTGATGTCCATTGGTATTATTGTCCTGGATCAGTCATGGCCATGGAAGTGAAAAGAATAGACTCAATCACCTCTGTTCAACTTCCCCCTCACTTAGTTCTGGCTAATGAATACCTCTTGTCATTCTTCACTTTTGAGTAAATTATCTACAGTAGATATTAACAGTGGCTCCAATGGCTCTCTTCCAGAAGCTCAGACTCCTGCCTACCAGAGAGAGCAGTATTAGTCTCTTCCAACAGAAGGCTATGGACTCCAGTATGGCAGCCCAGGATGCATATTGCTATAAAGATTTGCTTAAATTTAACCCCCATCCACTCGGATTTCATTATGCTTCACATTTCTTAATTTTTTATTATTATTAAATTTGGACCTCTGCTTTATCATCTGACCTGTTGCCTGGTGGATCTGCATGAAAGGTGACAATTTGTCTTAAGCAGTATTGTTTTTTTGACAAGTGTTTTTTCAATTAGTTGATTATCAGATTGCATTTTATTTCATTATTTACCAAAAAAATCATTTGAAGACTGAAACCTGGGAGTACTTAAAAGAGATAATGAAGATTAAAAATATCTTAACCTACTAAAATAGACAACCTCTATTAATGGTTCAAATAACTTCTTAGTTTGAAAATGGTATGGTGATGATTGAAATATCAGGCTTCAGGCTCATGTCCATTAGGCTGTTTTTTTTTTTTTTTTTTTTTTTTTTTTATTAACTTGAGTATTTCTTATGTACATTTCGAGTGTTATTCCCTTTCCCGGTTTCGGGGCAAACATCCCCTTCACTCCCCCCTTCCTTATGGGTGTTCCCCTCCCCACCCTCCCCCCATTGCCGCCCTCCCCCCAACAGTCTAGTTCACTGGGGGTTCAGTCTTAGCAGGACCCAGGGCTTCCCCTTCCACTGGTGCTCTTACTAGGATATTCATCGCTACCTATGAGGTCAGAGTCCAGGGTCAGTCCATGTATAGTCTTTAGGTAGTGGCTTTGTCCCTGGAAGCTCTGGTTGGTTGGCATTGTTGTTCATATGGTGTCTCGAGCCCCTTCAAGCTCTTCCAGTCCTTTCTCTGATTCCTTCAATGGGGGTCCTGTTCTCAGTTCAGTGGTTTGCTGCTGGCATTAGCTCTGTATTTGCTGTATTCTGGCTGTGTCTCTCAGGAGCGATCTACACTTCTGCACTTCTTTGCTTCATCCATCTTGTCTAATTGGGTGGCTGTATATGTATGGGCCACATGTGGGGCAGGCTCTGAATGGGTGTTCCTTCAGTCTCTGTTTTAATCTTTGCCTCTCTCTTCCCTGCCAAGGGTATTCTTGTTCCCCTTTTAAAGAAGGAGTGAAGCATTCACATTTTGATCATCCGTCTTGAGTTTCATTTGTTCTAGGCATCTAGGGTAATTCAGGCATTTGGGCTAATAGCCACTTATCAGTGAGTGCATACCATGTATGTCTTTCTGTGATTGGGTTAGCTCACTCAGGATGATATTTTCATTAGGCTGTTTCTTAGGTAGTACAGTGTCTCTATTTTGGAAAGCTGTGAAATTTTCTGCAGGTGGGGGATAGCTGGCAGAAATATATCATTAGGAGCTGGTCTTTGAAAGGAAGAGCCAAGCCTTGGTTCTTGTCCTGATCTCTGCTACTTGTTGTTCTATGATATGAAAAAAACACCTCCATAATGCTTCTACCGCATGCTTCCACCACATACATTCCAGTCTCTTTGCCTCGATGGAGGGAAGTTCCCCGAAACTGTGAGACAAAGTAGACCTTTCCCCCTTAAGCTGTTCAGACCAGGTATTTTGTCCCAGTGAATTAAATGTAACTAATGCAGGTGAGTTCTGTGAATGGACTTAGAACAATAAAGAAGCCCTTCTCACGAATAGAGTCATACTACACAGAAAGCAGCCATGTTTCTGATACCGTGGACATGGTCATGACTCACACCAGTTCTCACACCCTCACCCCTTATATACCTGGTGTGAAAAGTGAGGGAAGGGTCTAATCTTGGTCATTTGTAGACACCGGATACATTTTCATAAATACGTTCACTTGTGTATTTTAAGAATTGTTACGTTTATCTATTGTGTGGGCACATATGTGCCTGGCATATGCATAGACATCAAAGGACAACTTCCAGAACTCAGTTCTCTCCTTCTACAATGTGGGTTCTAGGAATCGAACGTATGTCCTCAGACGTACCTACCCACTGAGACATCTCCCTAGCCCTACTTAAATACTTCTACCTCACAAGAAGAGAACAAGTATTACGGTCATGAAAATATTGGACTCATCAGCCACATGGAGCAGCCACCAGCTGCACACATGAGGAATGGCTTTCCACTTGCCTCTCCGTTAGCACAGCTTCCACATGCACTCATTCTTCACCGCGCTCTGTTTCCTTCTCATGTTACTGAGACTCAAACCCGGGGCCTTTTGCACGCTAGACAAGTGTTCTACCTCTCAGTTACATACCCAGGCCACCCCAGTTTTAAAACTCCTTGTCCTTCAATTTAATAAATATTTTTCTTATTTTCTCCTTTGTGTTTAGGGCTCATTTAAACCGAGAACTTGCAGAGCTTAAAAATGCATGAGTTGTTCATTGGTTATGGTATAATCAATAATGTTGCCAGCAACCTTCATCAGACAATGACATTTACTTCGCTGTGTTAGTATGCATGAGAGAGGCAAAGTAAAAAAAAATTTTTTTTAAATGAAATTATATTTCTTCCTGATTTTGCTTCTAAATCTTCTATAGGGAATTGTTAAATCTGATGACTTCAACTTGGGGTTTGTTTATTCAGTGGGTTCAGAGAGCATCAGTTAGCATTTGAGTTTTCCGTAAAGTCCCACTTCTTACAATCAGTTTTCTCCCTGTTCAAGGGCTTGTGGGTCAGGGTACTATGTGTGACCTGTCCTAGTGTGAGACTTTGCTAACACAAAGTGACAGAGTAGCACAGCAGGCTGTATCTCTTACTCTTAAGTCTCTCCGGTAAGCAGCAAAATAACTAAAAGTGTATGGAATAGACCTCTGCGCGTTCGTGCAGGCAGGGAAAGGTTACCCATACCACAGGGGAGAAGAACAATGCAGGGCACATCCTAAAAGCTTATTGGCTTTCCGTTAATTTGTCTTAAAGCTGTGAAGCAGCTGAAGGAAAAAAAATTGACAATAATGTTCCCAGCTTTGGACCTGGGAGTTTGGATGCTCTGGCGATAGATTTCGGCCTTGTGGATAATTTTCAGAATTGCATAGCCCTGAATTGGCTACTTGGAGTTGCTGGAACCAGATGAGGAAATATTATGTCAGGGAATCATAGAGTGTAAAGTTGAGCTCCGACTCTTTCCTCTCTCCCTCATTGTAAATCCCTTTATGGAACAAAATTACACTTCGTGTAAAACTCCAGGATTCTTAACTACCCTCCCTAGACAATCTGTCTCCTCCTTTCCCCCATGCTGCCTTTTATCTCTGTTTCTCCTCTTTTCTTCCCTTTTCCATTCAGGAGAACACATATCTGGCAGCTATTTTGCTGGGAGAGCATTGCATTGTCTATTTGGTTTTAACATTCAAATGCTCAACTTGAGTTCCCTTCTCTTTAGACAATGTGTAAGAATAGTGCGTTGGAGTTTAAGATGTAATTTCCTCTCTCCCCACTCTGCTCCTTGTAGCCAGCAGCCTGGCTCATGGTTTTGCATTTCCCAGGCATTCAAGTGTTTATAGAAGCTAACGATCCCGATCTCTCACGTCCTTTTTATAAAGCTGAAAATGATAGTTGAACATGGCACAGTTCCCAGTGAAGCTGCGCAAAAAGTGGCAGACCAGCCGAAGCAGGGCTGTAGAAAGCAGACATAGGTGTGTGATCTTAAAAGAGTTGTCCCAGCCACCCAAGCGCCACGTTAAATGGCACAAGGATTCTGCAACTTCATTTGCCAGGTGAAAAGAAAACTGAGAGGATATTTGAAATCTTCCCTCACCGAGCTCCTTTTGAAATTCTGTCTACCAGCTTTTAGTAAAGACAAAAAGAAAAAAAATGTAGTGCTAAATGAATTAAACAGCTGGGGCAAGATGGGAAGGGATGTTTCCTGCAGCAAGGTGATTGCTTATAAAGAAACAAAACTAAACAGCAGTAGGAATTATGGTCTTATTTTCTTTATTCATTAACCCAGCAAGGAGAGATACTTAAATAGCTTCATATCAAGGAAAACTGATTAAAATCATAAGAACTCTTCAAGCATTAGGCTTAGGGTTTTTTGTTTTTTGGTTATTTTGGCTACAAGTGTGTGTTAGCTATATTATCTCTGAGATTGTTAGGTAGAAAAAGGCTGATATCGATATCCAGATGTGAAAAAGACCAATAGAACCTGGAATGACTCAGTCATACCTAGGAGCCTGAGGATTAGGATGATGATCCAAACAGATGCAAGAATCAGGTCACTGGAAATCTGCCATTGAGGAAAGCTAGTCAGGAGAGATGGTCAGTTTAATGCAGTAATGGCAGGAACTCCATGCTAGCCTCAGTTCTAGGGATTTTGAATAGCTGGCATGTGACAATTTCTCCCAGTTTACACATGAAGCAGCCAAGGCATGGAGCCGTCACGCAAGAAATGACTGTCAGAGCCAGGGTTTGAAATATGTTCCTAATTCCTACAGTTCCCTTCTAGTAGGTAAATAGCTTCTACCAGGCCTGGTGAAATGTCCAAAGACTGATCTTCTTAGAGACTCTGGGAGAGCGTATGATGATATCATTCATTGACTTGTCAACTTGTACTGACATTTGATTTCCTTAAAAAGTACCTAAATATTATAAAGAGTATGTTTTTGTTTTAGCTTCAAGTGTGGGATATAAGGCTGCTTCAGATTGTCCACAGCAGCTGACTATGATTTGCCTAATACTCTAGTAGACGCATGATTTGGCCAGCAGCAGAGTTTCTGTGATCACGTGATGTTTGGAATTCTGGGTACTTTTCAGAGAGTATATAAATGCTATGGCCCTAAGAGGCTAGATGGGTTGATGGATGTTTAGTGGTTGATTGTTGTTGGTTGCTGTTATTTGTCATTGGTCATTGTTTGTTAAATAGTTGTTAAGTAACTAGTCATGCACAAAGAAGAAGTAAAAAGATTGTGAGGATAGGGAGGAGGAAGAAGAATTAGAGGAAAAGAAGAATTAGAAGAAGAAGAAGAAGAAGAAGAAGAAAAAGAAGAAGAAGAAGAAGAAGAAGAAGAAGAAGAAGAAGAAGAAGAAGAAGAAGAAGAAGAAGAAGAAGAAGAAGAAGAAGAAGAAGAAGAAGAAGAAGAATTAGAAGAAATTGTGTATCTTGATGGCGAAGACCAAACTTGCAGTAAGGAACTTGATGCTCTCTAACCAGCAGGAAGTAGTCTAATGCTACTCCCTTTCCCATCTATCCTTTTTCTATTATCTAGTGTTAGGGGATTGAACGAGTGAATAAGGGTGGAAGGAAAAAAAAATCCACAAAGTAGCCAAAGACAAGCTACAACAAATCTAGTTTGGAATCATACCATCATCGTGGCTATGTCCTGAACCACTTCCCCAGAGTGGATTTCTTTTGCCTCTTTTTGACTCTAAAGGCTAGAAGAGGTATATGGCAGTTGTTCTGGATCTCATCTTAACCTAGACAGAAAAATACCAGGCTTTTGTGCTGTTCCAGAGGAACAAGGAAGGACTTACTCTGGGCCTGGACAAACCTCTGTCCACTTGCCCACTGTTGAGATGTTTGCTTAGATGAGCAGCCATTGTAGCAGGGCTGTTAGAAGCAGAGGTGAGGCTGTTGGTTACTGGGGTACATGACACTGGGGAGTAGGGCTGAATACTTAATTATATCTTCAGATCTCTGAGGGAGAGGAAAGAGAATGAGAAGCTGAGTGGCTACCCTTAATGTCTACTTTTGAAAAGCCAGATTGCTCCTGGAGTTACCAATCATCATATACACTGGGGGTTGAGTTCTTGCCATTGGCAGATAGGGGTTGAATTAAATCTTGGTTTTATAATTTGACCCATAGTTCTAATGTAGAGATGTAATCAAGAGGGGTTGGATGATACACCATAAGCCTTCCACCCTCATATTTCCTAGCGTTCCTTTCCTCTCTCTGGGTACAAGAGAACTAGATTGAAAGAGGCTTCTTCCAACTTGCAGAACCAGGTTGCAAAGTAGTGTTGAACATGTGACATGCCAAGCCAGCAGTTGTGGTGAACTTTGGGTACAATACATATCATTGTCTCTTATTTGCTGTATTTTTCAAGGATGATTTTAAATTCTGGCTTCTTGGGGCTTGAGAGTTGAATTTTATTTATTGATATTTATGGCAGCTACTGAACATAGCTGTGAAGTTGGCCAAGATCATCTTAGATCTGCCCCCATTATTATGGTGACGACTGCAATGTCCCACACAGGCACTGCTGCCCCTGACTGCCATGGCAAAAGTAGATCATTGATCATGGCCCTCCTTCCCACTGAGCACTGGTGCAGGAAGAAATTATTCTTCATTCACCTCTCAGGGCAGCCACGGCAGAGCTGGCACCAGAAGGAGAAATGATTTCCTATTCTGGCTGGGGGACCTTTGTCTCTGCCTGCAGTGTAGGAAAACTAGAAGACTGAGGCGTTTAGGACCAGACAAGCCTAGGTTTGAATCCGGGCTTTGCCTCTTCCCATCCTGCTATGCTGGCTTACTTATCTGAGTCTTTTCCTCCTCTGAAAAGTGAGACAAATAGGAACAATTTTGTAGGCTGTGTTGTGATACTAAAGGAGATGGAGTATGTCCTGTTGCCAGATAACCCAGCCCTGTAAAAACCTTGCTCACTTTTCCACCAAAACAAAATAATAATGAACACACTTTTAGAAAAATGCATCATATTTAGGTTTTAATAGGCAAGTATCTTTAATGAAGGGAGTTAATTGTGTTAGCTTTGTGTCTCGGGGCTGAATATCTTGAGAGAGGCTCAATTTGCTCCAACCTCTCAGTTCGTCCCCGGTTCTGTAGAAAACGTGGCTCAATTTCAGTTTCCAAAATGTCAAACTTGGCAGAGGCTAGTGTTTTAGGGAGTCACGAAGGCATAGAATCCAGAATCTTCACCCTTGAGGAAGTCAAGCTCAAGGTACACAATGGCAAATAAACATTCTGTAGAATACAAATAACCGAAGCCTGGAAATAGACCCACATATGCTAAATTGCAGCTCCATAAACGCATTCGCTTCTAAAGTATCTGCATAGGCAGACAGATCAATGGAACAGAATAGAATCTTAAGTAGGTCCAAAGACTTCAGGGAATCTAGTGTATGACAAAAGTGGCATTTAAATCAGGAAAGAAAGATGGATTGTTTTGAAGATGGCACCTAGTCAACGTTTTCAGCCATTTAGGAAAAGAATTGGATCTCTAGCTCTCTCCTCACGCTAAAGTGCATTTTGGATGTACCAAAGCTTTAAAAATAAAATGAAAAACTGTAAAATTTTTATAAGGCATCATGGAGTACTTTCTTTCTTTTTTTTTAAGTAATCTTGGGTTGGGTAAAATTTTTTTTAAGCTAGAAACCACCTGAGTAGGTACTAACAACAGAAGAGTCATGTAAATCTGTTTGAACCTTTAAAGCTCCTCCAGGGAAAAATAAAGCAATTAAAGGCAAAGATGAAAAGATGAACTGTGCATGCAAATGTCTGTCTCTGAGGGTATTCAAATAAGACCGAACCAAGTTTTATACATGTACAGTATGTATGCACTGTATGGTCGGACATATATTAAAGAATGCTCCAGACTGACAAGAAAAATATAAGTGGTCTAGTAAAATGGGCAAAGGATATGAAAAAGCACTTCAGAGAGGGGGAAAATCTCCATTTTATGCATACAAGAATCTTTGATCTCATTCATAATTCAAGAAATGCAAATCGTAGACCAGTTTCTCACTGACCAGGTTGATGATAGAAAAATTCCACATTGACAAGAGTGGCTAAGGGTATGAAGACAGGCGTGCGCATGCACACACACACAGACACAGACACACAGACACACACACAGACACACAGACACAGACACACACACACAGACACACACACAGACACACACACAAACACACACAGACACACACAGAGACACACACACCCCACGCTAAAATGCTAAATGTTGGTGTCATTAGCTAATACTGTACAAATTGAAATATGCAGTTCTTGCAAGTTCTAATTTTTGTGATTTGTCCCCTGACTTTATTTGCAGGGCTACATAAAGTGGTGTGAGCAAAAATAGTTCATTGCTGTATTGTTTCAAATAGTAAAAGAAAAAATAATCCACGTGTCAATCCATGTGTCAATCAATAGGAGACCAACTATATGAGTTATGGTATAATCATGTAAATTGTTATATAACCATAGAAAACAATTTAGTGTACCTACATGTGCTGTTATGGATCTTCAAGGCGTATTGTTAAGTTGAAGTAAGAAGTATATTTAAGAATGCTCATGGGTATACAAGCATACCATCAAATGCTGGGGGTAAGGAGAGCTGCTGACTCTAGTTACCTTTCAAGGAATAGGGATGGGAGAGGAAGGGAGAGGGTCTCCACCTATCTTTGGATACATTTTGTACTACTTTAATTTCTGATCAAAACAATTTGCTCCCAGTGTTGAATAATTAACTCAGTGGTAGAGGTTACCCAGCATGCATGAAGTCCAAGTTCCATGCCTAGTAACATGCCAAAAACATTCTAAACCATGTGTTATGCTTACTACTAGTGAATGAATTACAACTAACTAAACTGATTGCATAGGAATATTCTTAGATTATTGTTTTTTGTTTTTGTTTCTTTGTTTCCTGGATCTCCTACCTTACCAAGTCAAAGTCAGGAGTAAATTTTTCTTAGAGAATGAAGCTATCTGGAGAAACAGGAAGCTGATCAAATCAAAGGGATACTCCAAGAGGGAAAGGCTTCCTATAAGTAGAATTCTTTGCTAGTCCCCTCATGTGCCCAAAGGGGAAAAGCAGGGTTCTTGGAAGGACTTCCATGCACAGTGAGTTGGAGATTCTGACTTGCTTCCCCACCCCCCCACCTGTGAGAATGAGCTCATCAGAACTCTGTGCCATCTGACGTCGTTGTGTACACTGGGTCTGCAGGGCAGTGTCCCCTGCAGTTACCACGACCAGGTGGTTTCACAGAAGAGAATGCACTGTGTTTCTCAGGCAGCAAGTTTCCCCACACCCTGCAGTGACCTCGGGCAAGCTGCAGCCAACAAGAGACAAAAATTAGATCTACCATAGCAAAGGTATGCAGACAGCAGACTCTCACCAGACACCTGAACCAAATGTCTCTGTAAAAATCAGGCTCCAAACACAGGGAACAGAAGTACCAATAGCCCAGGAGCAACCACGCACCTAGCAGTAGAACATGTCACATAGACCCACCCATCCCAAGCACAGATCATGGGCTTTTTGAGGACACTATGACCACAAATCATAGAAGGTATTGGTTGAAATAAAATCATATCATAAAGTCTCTTCCCTTTGCATTTTTGCATACATTTTTCATTGAATCAGCCTGTATACTGAATGGCTTCATTGTTGAGTGCAGGTACACATTGCTACGTTAAGAATAATGTACTTTCTATAAAATTTGCAAAGCTTTGCCAATCTGCTCCTTGTGACTTCTCTGTAAGCTGGACAGGGAATAGCAGCTTTCATTTCACCCAGCAGGAGAAGTGGCTTGGGATCAAGTTAAGTGTCTTGCTTACCATGAATTCAACTGTGGTAAAGTTAAGGGTCATAACTGGGTTTTGAATTTCAAAACAATCACTCCTCAGAGATCTCATGGTCTTTGTGGCCCTATTATATTGTGGCTGAAATGGCCACAATATAATATGACGTTGGCTTTTAATGAGGCCAGGGTACAAGAGGATCAAGAAGATACATGTGTGGAAAATGATTGGATTTTTGTTTTTAGCTGTATTTCTTAAACCTACTGAGTATGAGATTCCTCTAGGCACCTTCTATGTACACAACAATTTTTAGGGTTTTAGAAATAACAGTTGAAAGGCAGTGACATGACTCTCTCTCTCTCTCTCTCTCTCTCTCTCTCTCTCTCTCTCTCTCTGCGTGTGTGTGTGTGTGTGTGTGCGCGCACATGGGTGCATGTGCATATGTATATGTGATGCATGTGCAAATGTTGTATATGAGTGATATGCTTATGTGTGCGCATGTATGAGTGTGTGAGCACATGTATATGTGTGTGTGCCCTTCTGTGTCAGTCTGAGAAGGATATTGTGTGTCCTGTGCCATAATGCTCTGTCTTATTCCTTTGATTCAGAGTCTTTGACTGAACCTGGAGTTAGAAGACAACCTCCCAGTCTCCTACGGCCTCCGTTTTCTATCCATCTCCCAACACTCACATGATGTGAGGATACAGGTATAGATGGCCATGAGAGTGTTAAGACATGAACTCAGATCTTCATGATCACACAGCAGACTCTTTTACCTGTTAGGCTGTCTCTCCAGTTCCTACTTAATTAAAAACAGAGAAAAGAACTTCAAGAGGGCCTGGAGAGATGGTTCAGTGGTTAATGCCCTGCTTTTGTAGAGGACCAAGGCATGATCTGTATAGCTAAAGAAAATGTGCTGGTCCTCACAGTCTGTGTTTCAAGACTTACTCCAAATTGGAACCTGGAGTTTTCTTGGGTGCTGGGGTCTCTCTGTCCAACACAAGCGCACATGTTTGTAGCCTGTGAACATCTTCCAGGCATAGCATCTTTCCCTCCAATTCTTTCTGGATTCTGGGAGCTTGTAAATAGATACAGCCTTGGCCGGTGACAGTGGACAGTGACTGAGCTCTGTGCTGTTCAGCTGTGAAGTACCTGGGGTGAGTGTCTAAGAATGGGAATTAACATTTGATTAGCATGACACAACTGTGGGCGGGCTCATCTCATCAGCACGCAGTCCTGGCTCTCCTGCCTTTTTGTAGACCTCCCGTGGGTTCACCTCCAGCTACTCTAGCCACCCTCACCCACACTATCCAGCTCCTTGTCAGGTTTTTCTAGTCCGATTGCTTCTTTATGTGGCTTTTTGATGTTTCAAAAGAAGCGTGGAATGTGATAGACCTTTCATTTTCAAATGTGCTTTTCTGGCTTTGATGCCTCATCAGAGCCATTCGTTGGAAAGACCAGGTGAAGGAGAAGTGGGGGTTCTGCTCTCTCCCGGGCTGATGAATAACCTCAGATCTGCTACATTTTCCCATCTGTGTCAAGAATGTGGGTTAAACAGAATGTCTTCACTTCCCTTAACTTTTCAAGACACCTGCCAGGTCTGTTGCCTAACACCTGACAAAATATAGGTCTCCGATTCACACTCGCCCTAGTTATGAAATGGTGTAATCCTCAGTTGAACAGTGTGGCCGTGTGAACTTCTTTTTTTTTTTCTGAAACCCCTCTCTTTGGAATATTCAGGGTTAGGTAGGCAGCCCGTGTGTGGCTTTCTGTACACCTTTCTTTCTCTGTTTGGCCACCCGCATAACCATCTCACTTCTGCCTGGGAGTATTTTAAGCTTTGACCTCTTTGGAAGAAATAGCCCGAAACAGTTGAGAATGTGCGAATATTTGCGTCGCTCCGAAGTCTTGATCTCTGGAACACGGTGTTTCAAATTGCAGGGGAAACAAAAGGCCGTCTTGTGACAGTCAGAAATGGTACATTTTGTTCTGAAGCGCTTGGACACACTTTAAACTACACTAGACAAGGTCAGCCAGAGATTAAGATAGAACAGCAAACCCATTAAAAATTCATGCTGTGTTGTCAATAGTATTTATTTAAAACTGACCAGTAAACATATGAAAAATTTAAAAAGCCAGCCCAGCATGGTGGCTCACACATGTAATCTTAATACTTGAATGGCTGAGGCAGGAGAATGGCTACAAGTTTGAGAGCAACCTAAGCTTCAGAGTTAGAACTGATCTAAAAAAAAAAAAAAAAAAAAACCGAAATGTCTTGTTATTTGCATTTTCTGGTATTTTTATCACCATGGAAAAGAGCACCACTGGACTATGTTTCAGCTAACAGTGGTGAGAATGTTTCCAGGAGAGTACACAAACATGCTATTATTAAACATGCTTTTATTTGAACAATTGCAATCTCACATAGCATATCCATTCAAAAGTTAAAACAACAATTAGAACTAGACATAAAATATCAGTTGACCCAATTCCTGTGAGGCTAATAGAGTTTTGACTGTCATCGAGTGGGACTTTTACTATTCCTTCATTAGGGTCCCCTAAATCCAGCTTTCTGTTACCTGAAAAACAATGCTTCATTTGTCTTCTAGGAAGCTGAGAAGAGCATCTGTCAGACGAGTAAGGTATGCTAACTGCCACTCTGTTCTCCGGGAACCCCAGGCAAGAGCAGGACAGAACAGAGATGGGGGACTTCTATTCATTTTACTCCTACATGGAAATATTCTAAGGGCATTAATTTGGTGAGGGCATAGTATTAAACGTTAGATCAATTTTTATAAACGTTACTAAGATATATGTGCAGAAAACCCAGTGTGAATTAGATAGTACAGATTTGTGCTGGAGAGTCTGGAGTCCTTTCTGTGGTCCTACCTCCCAAGGTAGAGAGTATATTTATTTCTAGATCCAGGCCTCTGAGGCATGGACCCCAGCTCATCTAGATGGAATTCTCTTCTTAATTAAGCTGCCAAACAAGGTGCTGTGGGCTGTTGTCCTGTTCACTTTGGGAGAACATTTGCTAGTGCAAAGGTTGCTAGTATAATGTTTCCATTACATTTCTAAGTTATCTTTAAAATCTTTATCACATGCTAAGCACTAAGCTTCATGCTTATGGCACAACATAGAGCAGACAAAATACCATTTACAGAGATAGACTCTGCCATTTTGTAACTTGATGCCTTACCCTGTACCTTTCAGAATTAGTGATGTAGAATGTGAAAGAGAACACCATAATTCTGGATGGGAAAGTCGATGGCAGATGAGGAGCTGGCTTGAAAGTATAAAGAGGATTATAGACTTGGGCCCTGGCTTAGTCCATCCCATGCTGAATGAGTGAGCTAGCCTGTGCTCTCTACGTGCTTCCAGGAATCCTACTAAAGCAAATTAGGATATCAGAGTGTACAAATACTGACTGAAACCCAGAGGTCAAATATTTGAAAATGAAACATTAGATAATTTTAAAAATCAGGTCCACAGCTTTGAAGAGAAGTACTTTATTGACTGAGTTTTCACCCTAGTTCCCAGGAACAACTTTCTTCTCTCCATCTGTAGACATAAAGTTCATCTCTTCTGAAATTCCCTCTCAATAATGCCCAGAAATCATCCTTATACACATGTCTGCGCATCCCCTGATCCAGCCAGCTTTACATATGGAATTTAGATACCACAATACAGGTACTTTAAAGTACATGAAATTATATACACAGATTTTTGGCTGACTTGCAACTTGCTTTTAAAAAAAAACAAACCTTAAAATTGTTGGTCTCTTTAAGGTCACTCTGTTCATTTTTTTAAACACTGTAAATCTTACTTAACTTCCCCTTTCGGTAATAAGTAAGATTGACTTTAGTTTTATTTTTCCTCAGCTTTCAAAACAATTATAAAATAAACAATGTATGCATGTATTCCTACACTTAAACAAGCACTTCTTTAAGGATAGATTAGCAATGACGCGCTGTATCAAAGCCACATGTGGATCGATATTCAGTGGATGTGCACTAGAGAATCTCTACTGACAGAACCTTACGAGCAGGTTATGGTAGACCTCTATCCCAAAGAACCTATGCTTACTAAGGACACAATGAGTTTCACCCATCGGATTGCCTTCTCTCGTAGTTAATCTTAACTGTCAACTGGACAGAATCTAAGATCACCTGGGAGCAGGCCCTGGGGGTATGTGTAAAGGGGTGTTATCTCGTTTGTGTTAAGGTGAGAGGACACACTGTGCATGGGGGCATCACCTAGGCAAGGGATGCTTGACCGTGTAAAGAGACAGTAAATGGAACATTAGCATGCCTGGGTTCCTTGTTGTCTTCTGACGTCATCAGCTGTCTGAAATGTCTGCCGCTGTGACTTCCCATAGTTGACTGCAACCTGGTACTGTGAGTCAGAGTAAATAAACCCATTCTCCTCCAACTGCCTTTGTAGGGGTGCTTTACCACAGCAGCAGGGCAGGACCAAACACCTTCCAAGACTCCATTAGATTTTGCTTGCTTCCAAGTATACAAGAAGCCTATATGTAGCTTCTCTGGTTGTACTTTATCTGCATCTTTTGCAAACTGGGGCTGATCTGAGAAATGAAGGCAATGCATAATAAGTTGGTACTCAATGGTTGTGAAGTGTCTGTTGTGCAAGATGAGCAGTTGCAGAGGTCAATAACATAGCATCATGCCTGCGACTGATTCAACAGTGCCTCGCGTATCACTTAAAAGGCTGTAGATATCATGTGAACCATTCTTACTACTGTTAAGAAGTCCTGATAGTCTATTGAGAAGTTTTGTGACCTCTGGCAATCAGGGAGATTATTGATTTTTGTAAGTTTACAAATCATTTTAACTTCTGGGACTCTCCTATTCATTGGCCCCCCATTTCCTATCTGGTTATTTGATTTTTCATTAATCGATGAATGTGTTAAAATAGATTTTTATCTATTACAGATATTATGCCTTTGTCAAAAAAAGGGAAACTTTTCAATCTCTTGTGTTAGACTTTGTAAGGTCTTTCCGTTTTAATAATGCGTTCAAATTTTATTAGTTGAAAGGTGAGTGTTGTGAACATTTCTGTTTTCTGTCTTTCTCAGGGAGGCCTTTTACATTATAAAATTATGAAAATATCTCACTCGCTTTTCTTGTCCCCACGCATGTATGCACAGGTTCACCTCTTTACTCCATCTGGAGTTTGTAAATGCTGAATGCAATTTTCTACCTCCAGCAGTGTTGCTGAAATCTAAATTTGTGTTTTCCTCGAACTAATTGGTTTTATTAAATTATCATTGAATAGTCTTATTTATACTATTATCCAAAAGTATAAACTATTATATGCAATATAGAAATATATCTCTATATAGAAATCATTCAATAGTATAAGTAAGAGTGTTCGATAGTGATTCTTATTGAACAGTCTATTTCCCACACAAACATGAAATATCAACTCCCTGTATGTATACGTGGGTCTATGTGTGTGTAGACCCATAGGGGGAAGCTTGGAGCCTGCGGTATTAGTGACTTCATCTTATTTGGGGGGACAGGGTCATTCACTGAACCTGGGCTTCACTATTTGCCTCCACTGGCTAAACAGCAAACCCCAGGCATTCTTCTGTCACTTGCTCTCAGACCTGGTTATAGGCATAGTCTGTCATGGGTTTTATAGGAATGATGGGGACTTGAATTCAAGACCTCATTCCTACACAGCAAGTGCCTTACCCTCTGAGCCATTCCTCAGCCCAAATGTTGACTCTGTTATGAACTTTATAATCACAGAATCCCCCTGTGTGTGTTTGGGTTTGCTTCTAGACTGCTCTCTGCGGACTTGTTTTAATTCGCCTGAGTTTTGCTTAGCAGAGGACTTCAGTGTGTTTCTCTGTCACATAAAGCGGTACCTTTAAGTGCTTGGTATTAAGTTGTGCTTCATATGGTTTCGTATGTGTTTAATTCTGACTTCATGTCTAAAAGCTTAACATTATTTAGAGATTTCTCAACATACTTGAGTTTTCTAGCTTTCAATACATAGACTTGCAATAACCAATGCTGGTCCTTCTGCATCATGTATAAATTCTCAGTGTAACATAGGTGGCTTTCTAAGCTGGGGCATCTGTCTGGTACTTTCTTACCTTTCACCCACCCTACTATGTGTTCCAGGATGATCTAACACTTACACCAAACCGTGACATTGTGTTTCATGTCCTTGGGTATGGGACCTTAAATTCCTTGCTTCTGTACCTTGAGTGTCTAACTCTATTATAAATATACAAAGTAGAGGCTCTTGGCTTTACCTTACTGGCTCAGAGAATCCAGAAGGTCCTCGTAACTATTATAGCAACACTTTTTCCACTTGAAAAAGTTAAGTATAAACATGCCAATGTGTTTATCTGTCAGTTTTACTTCCCAAAGGAGAGTGGAGGTCCCCAATGGAAGGATATAAATAAAAATTTGTCGAAGCAAATTTTCCATTCAAATGATGATTTTTACCTCAAGCCAACCCAACTGATTAATGTGTACATTGGTCTGTTTGTGAGTATGCATTTGTTGTAGAGACAAAAAATAAAACCAGTGCTCTCCTTTAGAGGTGAGTGGCTTTAATGGTATCCCCTCTTCCTGGTTTAAGTGGAGAATGAATGCATGCTTGTAGGGTAGATCTGGCCAGAGACACTCACATGCCAAATATCTATTGTAGAAAAAAGTCTTTTTTTCCAATGTGATTCCTGCGTGATTGCTCTGCCTTCTTTCTCACTTAGCATGTGGACTACCAGGATTGATCACTTTGACTGACTTAACTTAGCATTATATCAATAGAGTGAGACACTGGGCTTTCTCCACTGTGGCATTGACTGAATCCACTGGCTGTTTTGGAGCCTGAGAGAAAGGCTCAGTGTCTTTGACCCAAGGCTTCCCCGTTGAAGACGAGTCTATGTCCCAACTTAGTTCTGGAACATTGATATTCATGTCAATGAAGTTTCTATTTCTTGTCGTTACCTGGGGACAATCTCCCTGTCTCTGTTCTAGTGACTCACAATGATCTGGTCTATCTTACTTTTTCTATTCAAACACTGGCAATAGGTATTTGTCAGCCCTATGTATATGCTATAGCATTTATAAAATTATCCAATGGAAGAAAAAGATGATTTGACAAATGATGCAAGAAAATGGCTTAGGAAAAAGTTCTGATGAATCTTTACTGTATCAATATTCACATTAAACACAAGATAGTCATTTCACTTAATATTAGATATTTGTTTTATCTGACAGTTTTATTTATTTGTTTTATTTGAATACTAGCACAGTATCTAACAGAGAGGATTCAGAATGTAGAGTGAGACAGTTAACTTTATGCTAAATGGGGTAAAATTGTCACACTTACAATCTACAGATTCTTCATTTCCTACTGTAGGTAGTATGGACACAGATGTGATGTCCTCTTAGCAACCACACTGGTGTATTTTGTAAAAAAAAAAAGGGGGGGGAGGTTTACACAGTAGATAGTACTATCTTGTCTTTAAGGGTATTGGATCTCCTAGAGCTGTTGTTACACACAGTTGTAAGATACCTGACTTGAATTCTGGGAATCAAATTAAATACAGTACAGTGTGCTCTTAAGCACTGAGCCATCTCTCTCGCCCAAGGCCTGAGTAATTCTGAGAAAGTATCCTTTGCTTTGAAGTCTGGTTTTGTGATCTACAAGTCTTACTTATTATACAAAGACATGGATGACAAGGTCTTAATAAATTGTGACGACTCCTTGTGAATTTCTCTTGGTCAAAAATAAAACTCCTGTTTGGTCGTGAGCTTCTTAAAGAGAGAGGTGTTCAGGATGCCCGTGGACTGTTACTGTTTGGTTCCAAGCTGGGCAGATGTTTACTCCTCAGATGAGGCAGAGCCACTGGAAAGCACTGCATACTAATTACCCAGAGCCATGGGCTTGTGCCTTTGTCATTTGGTCATGTCACAGTTTGGTGTGACACATGAAAAACCTGAACCAGTGCAGTCACATGATTTGCTACTATGCGGCAGAGTCAAACTTGAAACCGAAGGCCTTTCCAATCTTATTCAAAGTTTACTGTCAAATCCATAGCTAGACATTCAAATTTGTAACTGCAGATAGAAGGGGAAGATAAATTACCATCAAGATGCCGATAAAATAATGTTGACTGATTTGAATGAAGAGTGCAGTTGGCAGACACATTTCCCTCTGGTTCACTCACCTAAGTGTCAGGGATGGCTCTGTCTTATATCTCCTCCTTCCTGTATCTTTTCTCCTCACGCCACTGATTCCATTTATTGTTGATATGTTAACTGAACTTCTGCTAATTTCGTATGCTCATGAGAAGGAGTGAGTACCACGTCTTGTAAACTAATAAGCATCCAAACAGAGAAAGAGATTAATAGGTAAGGAGTGGGAGGGTGATAGAAATGATCTTTGAAAACCAAAGTGAATTGTGGTACTCATTATCTCTTGATGAGAAAGAAATTAGAAACTGGATATTCCATTCCAACTTCCGAGTGTCCCACACGGAAGGGTTTTGAAGGCCATGCTCATTCTTTAATTTCACACAGCCCCTCTCTCCAATCTTCTACCTTCTTAGAATTGATTTACTTCATTATTTTTTCCTCATAGTTAAAGGATTTTACACAGAGCCCCAGAAGCTTTCAATTTGGGATTTATCTCATAAAGAAATCTGCGCGAAAGAGTTACCGGTATTAGTCTCTCAAGGCAAGAATTTGGTTTAGAAGGAAAAAAAAGATTATGTAAATTATGTTGATACAAACCTCTATTTTTTTTCATGCGTGTAACCATTCTTGTGGCTAGCATTTCATGTTTCAGCATTTTTAGATGTAAATATTTTCCCTTGACCCTGGCATAAATATGTTTCCAGTAGCACCGAGGTATATTTGGCTTCAAAATCGGTGACCTCTCATTAATGGGTTCCCTGAAAGACACAGCAAAAAAGACCGTGGGAGGAAGTGGTGGTCTGTTTAGTATTTATCAGGCTGCTCCTGTGTCCCTACTGGGGTCCCCAATGTGGCTGTCTCTGCTCCTGCCGCATTAATCACTTTCTCCTTTAAATTCAGGAGCATCATGCTTGGGCGTCCAGGGTCAAATGCAAGATAAAACAATGAGAAAGTCAATTATGGTAAGTAAGCCTGTGGTAGTAAGTTAGAGGTAGCTCTGTGATGATTTCGGCAGCAGTCTGTAAAGGCGTCCAGCTTTCAATTTACATCATTAGAAGTAACTGTATTTATAACCTCGATTAGGAAAAATCTATGCCTAGGAAGGTGATAAGGTACAAATCTTGTTCCACTTAGAGTGATTTGAAATGTAAATGTGCAGCATCCTGGGAGAGATTGGCCCCTGTGCTTGCTAGGCACTTCTGTTCCCACACTGCAGGAACTACTTGCCTGAGGCTGGAATCTGGTTCCTCTGCTTGCTCTATCAACTCTACTCAACGCTGCCCACTGTAAACAGAATTCTGCCCTTTCAGGAAGGATATGTAAGGAATGTCTATATAATTTTTCTCTTTGCAGAGTGTTACGTCTCCCTATGGGAAGAAAGAATAGTAACACCACCAAAGGGAGCTAAACAGATTCTGGTGTCTGATATTTTCAGAGACTTTTGTCATCAGCAGATGTCACTACCCCTCTCCTCATGATAAGAGCGGCTAGATGATTAGTAATTTGTTCAGCGAATGTCTGTGTCATTTTCAAGGTTGGCATGCTTTCAACAATGGCAGTGAGCACATGGGAGCAATGGGACCCTCTAGAGGTGGAGCGACCTTCATACTGGGAACATCCTTGTCACATCATGTTATCCCCCAAAACCTACTGGGAAATGTCTCCTCCTCCACTTACCTGTCTCTCTCCTCTCACAGCATTCTCTACATCCCAAGATTCATCTAGAGACTGCATTCTCTCCAGAACCCACCCAGCCTGTTTCTGTACATTCACATTTAAAGTTGTTCAGCCTTCCATGGCACTAACTCCCACGGTCTTCTCTGATCTGCCTGAGATGGTGCCTCCACAAAGATCCCTGCTACGGCCACTCAGTACTAAGCTGCACCTGCCCACCCCAGTCACTCTTAATTAAGTGCCTTGTTTCCATAACACTTTTTACAATGTGAAATTAATTATTTGTTGGTGCTTCTTCTTGTTAGACTATTCTCCACTGTATCAGGAGATATTGCCTTTCTTGTTGTCTAGAGCTGTGAGCACCTGCCCTCACAGGTGTTTATTAAATGTTCGTGAATGAATGGAAGTGTACTGGTGAGGTTGCCGACTCTTAATAAGCCCCAATTTTCCTCCCAACTGGAGAGTATTGGCTGGAATTCTCTTCTTTCTATATAGACTTGACTGACAAATTGGTTATAAAAATAGGTATTTGATGACTGTTATCTTTTTTTGTGTGGGAAATTTTAATTATGTTCCCAAATTAAGCAAAAGTGTTATTCAGAGACATTGTAGACAGCCCCTAACAGTGCTTAATAAAAGGTGTGTGGCTCAACCGCCAACTCTGTTTATCTGCTCCACATAATAAATCTAGTCATTGTTGCAACCAAAACACTCAAGATTCAAAGAAGAGAGCTATTTGTCTTAACTCGTGGATTCGGGGTTTTGGTGATAGTCCCATGTCTCTGTGTGGTGGCATAAGCCCATGGCAGGATCCATTCTCATGGTGTCTAAGAATCAGACATGATAGGAAGGGATTAGTAACAAGATGCCCACAAGACCCCAGTCAATGGTCTTCATCCTCCATCTAGACTCCATCTTCCAATGTCCCTAGTACCTTCCAAATATAGCATTACCAGGTAGGGACCACACCTTTTAATTCAAGCTTGTTAGTGAGACACTTTATTCTCTAACTATAATAGTCCACCTCTGGCCACCAAAACATTCCATCCATCTAATGATGTAAATACATTTAATCCATTTCCAAGAGTCCGTCACAGTTACAAGAGCTCTAGCACTGCTCAAAAGCCAATGCTCAGTATTAAATGTGAGCATCTGTAAAAATCAGAAAACATGTTACATACCCCACAAAATGTCACAGTTCAGACTAGACATTCCTTTTCCAACAGGGACGTATATGAGATGAGAAAGAAGGGTTAGGTCAACAGAAGACTGGAAATAGCAACTGCAACATAAAGCCTGTTGCTTTATGTCATGTGTTCATGCATATGTTGTCATGATGTGAGCTTTGGTATGCCTCTCTCTCTCTCTCTCTCTCGGGCCATTTCTGCTCATTGCCTACAGAGTTCCTTGGCAGAAAGCCCGGATTTCTGGCATCTGCAATATCCCAGAGTCTCCACTGTTACTTTGCCTTTATTTTCACAGCTTTGTACATCACACTGTCAGAGAGTACCCACTAGAATTCTAACCCCGCCGCATACTGCCTGGCCTCTCACACTTGGGTTTGGAATTTTGGTGGAAGCTTCTGTGGCATTCTGTATGCCCACAAATCCAGCTTTACACGGTCAACACCAAAGTCTGTGAGAGGCTTGAGCAGTAGCTGTGCCTCCATAAACTATATCTGTGACAGTTTGTGAGTGCCTAGAACCTGGTGAAGTAAGTCCTAGGCAAACAACTTCGTAGGCAGCTGGGTGTAAAGCAGGGTATCCCACAGGTTCTCTCTTTTCATGAAAAAGCCTTTCTAATGAGTTTCCTGTTCTGTGTTCTTCACACAGTGAGTATGGACTTCCCATAATTCCCAAGGTTTACTCAAGGTGCTGTTCCTTGCATATGTCTTGGTACACATAGCTCCTTTTCTTTCTTTAAATTGTTGTTGTTGTCATTGTTGTTGCTGTTGTTGTCATTGTTGTTGTCTTATGATGTAGTCCTGGCAGGCTTGGAACTTGCTATGTAGATAAGGAGAACTTCAAATTCACAGAGATCCTGAATCTCTGCTTCTACCTCTGCCTCCTGAACAAATTATGGCATTGAATGCATGCTTGGCTTTCTTTTGTTCATGTATTTTTCAATATGTGTATGTGTCTGGGTGTGGGCATGTGCGCATGATTACAGGTGCTTGCAGAGGCCAGAGGTATCAGATCCCACCGGAGCTGGAGTTATACGCAGTTGTGAGCCGCCTGCTCTGAGCGCTAGCAACCGAACTCTGGTCTTCCCCAAGAGTAGTCCACACTCTTAACTGCTGAGCCCTCTCTCCAGCCCAGGTTCAGCTTCTTTTTAATTTCTTCAGATCATAGAGATATTTTTAGATTCTCTTCCTCCTCTACTGCCAACGTTGTACTGGCTTCTAGGACCAAACTGCACGGTTGTCAAACCTTTCCCATCTCACTTAAACCTGGCTAAAAGCAGATGCCGGTAACCACACCACAGCTTGGATCCTGGATCCTTTGAACATTTCCCACCAGACTGATTAACCTATCACCTTTAAACTCTGGTCCTCCTACAAAGTTTCAGGGCACAGATATTTTGTAGACAACAACTGGGCAGACTGAAAGCATTTCATGGGACGTTTCTTAGTTACCGGATTGGAAATGAGTGGTCACATCAGAGCCATCTGTAAGTAATCATGTTCAAGACAAAAATTTAAGGACTGTGGGCTTCTAGAACGAGGCCGTGGTAAGGTTAACCTTTGAAGAGCAGTTAGAAGTTATTTTATCCATTTCAGAGAGGTGCAGAGAGTACATATAAACAGTCACTCAGGCTACTGTGTGGGGAGATATACCTCAGACTGTGGTCATAGCAGGGGGAATTCAACAAGTAAGGGTGATTACATAACACCAGCAGGAAAATGACTGTGCCCTGCTAATTCTTACCATACTAACTGAGCAAAGGAGGGGCAGAGAAAAGGAGAACAAGCCTGTATCATTACAAATGTAGCCTTAAAAGCTACACTTCTGCACCAATCTTTTCTGTTCTCCACAAGACCAGTTCCAGCTTTGCCCCTAATTGCCTCTCCCTTTAATTATGTGCTATGGGCGTGTTGTGTGCTATATAGCTTGGCCCCTTTGAGGGTCCATACATCACTGGGATGTCTGAGAAATGTTTGCACTCCTTCTTGCCTTTTGTCCTCTTGAGGGCCATAACACCTCCATTAAGAAGACTTCTTCTGGTCCAGTAATTCTTAAATGAGGACCATTTTGTATTCAAAGGCAAATTTTGACAGTATATGTATATTTGATTGCCCAAACTGGAGAAAGTCATGCTGGGATCACCACAGTAAAGCCGACAGGCTGCCAAACAGCCCTTGATGGACAGGACAGCTTTATACACACACAGCAAAGGCTGAGGTGAAATTCTTCATAGGTTCTAGAATACAGACTGAGACCTCCAGGCAAGACATATACCTAAAAGGGGGGTGAAGTTATAAATTAACTCTGAATGTGGAATTAAAATTTTAAATATCTAACTATCACCCTCTAAGAACTAAGGAATTTGAATCCAATTATTTACAGAGCAGTAGAGGAAAGTTGGATGAATGAACTAGAAGTTAAAAGTGTGGGAGAAAAGGACTGTTTTCCGACTGCCTACTCCTGAATTCACCATGTTAAAGATGAACTCCCCCGCCTCTGTGGTGTGGTGTGTGTGTGTGTGTGTGTGTGTGTGTGTGTGTGTGTGTGCCACATGTGTGTAGGTACTCAGAGATGTCAGAAGAGGGTGTTGGATCTCTCGCACCTAGAGTCATAGGAAATACTAAGTCACCTAACACAGAAACAGGGAACTGAAGTCAGGACCTCTGTTAGAACAGGAAGTACTCATAATTGCTGACCAATCTCTCCAGCCCTCAAAATTCACTTTTAAATTATTGGTTTGGGGTTTGCGAAATTGATTTCTACATGTATTATTGACTTTCTCTATCAATGTGGAAAATACTGACAAAAATAACTTAGGGGAGAAAGGATTTAATGTGACTCCGAGTTATGAGGGCACAGTCCATCACACTGGCTGGAGCAGCTTGGCCCGTGCTGTGAGAGCTTATGCTATGGTTTGTTCACACCTTGGTGCGACCAGATACAGAAAACTAGACTAGAGGCAAGGCCTGACCCCACTGTGCCAGCTCTAACCAACCCAGCTCATTTGCTAGGCATTCTCTTCAAATGAGGAAAAAGAGGTATGGAAACTGTTAGAGGAAGTCAGGTTCCTTCCAGGATGTCTCCTTTCTTAAGAGCACCTGGAGGCTTTTCAAACTGTGTGTTCCATACACAGTTTTAAGAAGGAGGGAAATATATCAGTACAGATACAGATAATCAGATTCAGAACTTATTTATGGCTTAAGTTCCAGCATGCTAAGAATGATGGGAAAATCATGAAAATATTTCTATAGACACTGCACACATTTTACAGTAGCAACGAACATGCAAGATACATGGAAGTTTCTGTTATCCATCTCTTCTGTTTTGTTGAGGGATGGGTGCAGAAGTCTTATCGAACATGTCTAGTCAGTCCATCTGGATTCTTGCTTTATGTCTTGCATGGTTTTGTCCTACGGAGTAAAGCTGCCTTCAGACCTTCTGCTGAAAACTTTTGTTTTAGAACATGATATTTATCTTCACACTTGTTTAAATTCTGACTGGTACACAGGGTCATCCCATAATGCAACGGTCTGGTGTTTGAGCCTCTGAGCAGAGAGTGGTGTCTACGTTCCCTGCCAGGGTGAAACTTCTGTGCTGACACAGCTCAACTCGCCTCATGGCTTAACCACTGGAGTAGGTTCAAAAGACCTTGTGATAGGAAGAAGCTCTTTCTGTTTGGAATCTGGACTGCAAATAAATCCTGCTTTGCTCAGAGCCATGACACATCCAGGCTGTATCTGATCCAATTCTTTGAGCTGTAAGTAACAGAGTATCTGGTTCCATCTGCTTGTGGCAATGAAGACACAGGGCCTCTCCGTGACCTCTGATCTGGGCTTATTCATTTAAGAACTCCGCACAGGGCTGTTTCTGCCTCTAGAGTTAACTCTAGTTTTTATCTACCAGAGGGGGACAAAACAATAACGGTGAACCCTTCTTCCCCAACTGCAAATAACTCCCATTAAGTCCAGCTAGCTGAGCGTCATGAGCATTGTCTCAAAAGCAGTTGTCCCAGAAAATGGGGCAACTAAAAACCAAAGTCACTATGGGGACAAGTATAATAATTAACAAAACATAAAAATGTGTTAGAAGGTTCTGTGAAAAATAAAAACTTGAGAGTCCTGGAGTCCATTTTGTTTGCTGTGTACAAAGTTCTAGGGTGAGTCTGTATAGGTCCAGTATGAGTCCTTCATTTTTTTCTTAGTACTGCATAAGAGACAATAATGTAGGGGACTAGATTCCAGTTCGCTGTCACTTTTTCCTGGTTCAGGATGACAGGCGGATGGATAATTCTTTTTCCTCTCCTCCTCTCTTAAACTCCACAGACACTTGCATGTAAGCTCCCGCGAAAGCAGTGTGATTTGACCTAGCCCTCATCATTACCACCGACGAGCCCACAAAACAGATGCTCAATGAACTGTTGGTGATGACAAGGAGACTGGGGAGCCATGATGTGTTAGCCTGAGGTTTTCTTCATGGGGCTGGGATTGAGGAAAGGAGTTGTAAGGAAAGAGAGGCTTCCAGGTTTATGCAGGCGATCAGGGCTCCAGCCAAACACTGATGAATGCTATAAAACCTCACAGCATCAGCAAGGCCAGGGCAGCCACAGGAACTTCCGGCCTGTGGGTGGAAGGAGGGGAAAGGAGATGCATCTGATTGCTCAGCTGCTTGTTTGCAAAGTGGAGACCTCTTGAGCTACAGTCTGTCAATTTGTCAGGGCTTTGTTGGTTTGTTTGTTTTCCAGAAGTAAAAGGAATCAGCCACTTCTCCAGGGGATAAAACGGCCCTGGTTGATGTCTAATGATACGTTTTAAAAAGAAATTTAATTAAGGTCATGGGTTTTGTCATAGTTTGTGAAGCTTTCAGCTTTTGCTGAAGAAAACCCATACAGGGTGAGTATAAAGCGCCCTGTGTGTTTTGTTTGGAAGATGTTGGTGTAAATGGCTGCTCTTTGATGCCCGGGGTGTGAAATTTTGATACAGACATCTTGATAAAGTCTGAATTCTCAGCCTCCTTACAAGTGTTTGATGCCTTGCCATCAAGTGAGTGACAGCTGCTGGTACAGGGCAGGAACGGTAAACAAGGCAGCTTCCAGAGTTTCTGTGAATAAGTCCTTAGATGTAACGAGTTTCTTTTCTTTCAGGATTCCATTGGTTGTTGCTCACTTAATTCAGCTGTCTGATTCCAGGGCTGCACAAAGGAGGTGTCAATCTGGGTTCTTGGTTTATGTCTGTCAGAAGTGTTCAGTCATTTCCCGTGAGACTCTCAGCAGCTCTCCTTTAGTCGCTAAGGTGAATCGAGTCTGTGCTGGTCTTGTCACATTTTGAGCCATCTATACTTTGTTTTTACACTGGCTCTCCTCTGTCTTAACACAGCAGCCAGAGTTATCTTGTTCAAAAATAAGTCATGATATCACTTCTCTGTCAGAGACCTTCTGGTGTCTTCCGAATGTGTCATAGTCCTTGCTTTAAGAAACAAGTCTTGAATGACCCCTTCTCTGTACCTCTCTGATGTCATTTGTCACTTCATTCTGATTGTTTGGCATCTGTCACAGTTGTAGTTAAGCTATGTTCTTGGAATTCCTGTCTCCTCAGAGACTTGGTCTTTTCTGACCCTGCTGTTTAGGGAATTCCCTCCATGGCTGTGCTGTGGCGTGCAGTCCATTTTCTCTAGGACTCCACTTGAGTTATCTTTTCATTAAAGTCTCCTTTCCTAGAAATCTCAACAAAAATGTCTTCTGTCACCCCAACAACTTAGATTCCATCATCTCCATCAACTTATCAACTAATACTCCATCTGCCCATTGCCCCAACAACTATTACTCCATCCTTTCCTTTACCCTAATAACTAGTACTCTATCCTCCCCATCACCCCAACAACTAATACTCCATCCTCCCCACCACCTTAACAACTAATACTCCATCCTCCTCTCTGGCTAGGGTTTTGTTCTTGCATCAGTTTTACTATTTGTTTTGAAACTTGTCTTCCCCATCAGAATATAAACTCAAAGGAAGGCTATCTTTTTTATCTCCCTACCCTTACCCCATACTCAACAACCAAAGAAGCCCCCACACCAGTGGAGATTTTCACATCAATCTCTTGCCTGCTAAATGCTTCATTCTTTCAGCCATAGTCAGTCTTCATTTGCCTAGAGCCCAGTATTATGCTGAACACGTTTACAACAAAAAGGAACCAGAGACGGGGTCTCTAACCTCATAGAATTTAAAATCAAGAGTGAAAAGAAGGAATTAAGCAAGTGTCCGTTTCATGCGGTGAAATTTGAATTTCTTATAGCTAAATTTTACAGCATTGACAATTCTTAAGTGACACAGCAAAGATGAACACCCAGAAGCTGAAAATTAAAACCGCAACCCCTTCCTTTATGCAATGCTAGAGTTAAGCTCCCTTCTCTGGAATGTTGTTAATTGTATCTGTTAGTGCTTCTTCCAAATGCCCTTCCCCGGGCAGGAGCTGTGCTGTTTGCATCTATTTTAAACTTATTAGATGAAACTCATCAATCATTATTATCATGGATCAGCTTCATTTGATCTGCCCTTCAAGGACTTCAAAATAAGAATAACAACTATTTTATCTCACGCATTCAAAATTTAAAAGAAACCCTTTAGCTCCCAATAGCACAGAGCAATGTGAGAATGGACTCTCTTGCTAACTAAGCATCTTACCTTATAGTTCACACCAGAAGTTGTTTTTTGAAAGGTTAGGGTGACTATTAAATTTCAGCTCTAAGTGGTAATTCTACATTTTTCAGTTTGATGCTTTTGAATTGGATGAAATCTTAAAATTCGGATCTTCTTTGAAGTCAGTTGTTACTGTGAACTCTGCTTTTGTTACGTTGGAAAATTGCAGAGAACTTCAAGCTTTCAAGACTTTAATTTTATGTGTGTTCTATGACAGAAATTCTAATTGTCAGAAACAGAGTTTTAGACAGACACTGGCTTGTCGTGGGAGATCGTGGTATATGTTGTTCTGCACCTGGAAGCATAGTCCTGCCTCCCAAGAGCACAGCTTCTCGTTTTGCTGCTGTGTGATGGTGTAGACATGAGGCTATGACTTGCTCGCCGGTGAGAAAGCAGCAGCACGTTTGGCAACAATCCTGCCACTTGTGAACAAAGCTTGATGTAACAGATGTAAGAAATGGGTGACTTTCAGAGTCGTTGCCCTCTCACTTTGGGCCTGTGGCAGCACGCAGCAGTGAGCATTTGGACAGAACCGCCATTACTGTGCTCAGGAAGCTAAAGGTAAGAAGAGAGAGGCTGAAGTCTCACCATCTCTTTAAAGAGCCAGTTCTTCAACAACCCATGTATCCGATAAGCCACCATCTTAGAGATTCCACCTCCTCTCAATATTACTGGACCAGGGATTAAGCCGTCACACATGGGCATTTCTGGGGTCATTTCAAGTTCAAATTACAACACAGCTTCATATTACTGTGTGGGCAAAAGAAGACGTGGTTCTTTTGGGTCCCTGTGCTTCCTCTACATCCTGATTTGGGGTGAAAGAATTAGAGTGTGGTTATATCTCCCTTCGTTTATTTATTTCTTCCTGTCTGAGAGTTGGGCAGGAGGGATCTTTTAGTGAATTCTGAAGAGCAACTCCTGTTCATTGATCAGAGTGGAACTGGATCAGACAGCTAGCTGCGGTGTAAAGCCAGGGCCCTGAGGGAGGGATAAGCTAGTGGGAAAGTTGAAACCACAGAAGAAAGACTTTCAACAGACAGCCTTAGCTTTCCTTCACAGGTACAGATTCCAGAGTCCTCAAACTGGAGCCGTCCGTCCTAGGCAGGCTCTTGTTTCAGGTGCCTTTGTAAAGACACATTTATCACATGGCCTGAACATTCTCTATATTTCCCCAAACTTGAAGACAAAGCATTACCTCCCCCAATGACATCAAATATAATATGAAGACATAAAGAAGTAGTTATTAGATATAATTTTCACCAATCATGACATTCCCATAGAAAATAGTAGGAAAATGGTAAAAGTTTTAGATGGGTAAAATATTCCTTCCACACAGCCTCATTCTCATTAGCATTAGTATTCAAACAAGGGGACAGTAGGGTGAATTCAGCATGTTGCCAATGGTCTTTATCATTCACACCAACTGTTCCTTTTTTCTATGAGGGCAAAGTAGGGTAACTGTATTTTGTCCTTTGGTGGTTTTGTGGATCCTGCTGTCTTAGAGTTCTATTGCTGTGAAGAGTCCATGATCAAGGTAACACTTATACAGGAAAGCATTTAATTGAGGCTGGCATACGGTTTCAGAGGTTCAGTCCATTATCATCATGGAGGGAAGCAGGGCAGTGTGCAGGCAGACATGGTGCTAAGAAGGAGCCGAGAATTCTAAATTTAGATCAGTAGGCAGCAGAAAGAAGAATATGAGTTGCTAAGGCTAGGTCTGGTTTGAACTTCTGAGACCTCAAAGCCCACTTGCAAGGGACACACATTTTCCAACACAGCATATATATTTTCCAACATATCTATCCCAACAAGGCCACACCTCCTAATAGTGCCACTCCCTATGGACCTAAGAGGTACATTTTTATTGAAACACCGAAGCTGCTTTTGGAATAAAAATGTCTGGTTTTCTGAAGAAGAGAATATACTCTTTTAACTCCTTCAGCCTTACAAGTCCAAAGAAAACAACAGCTTTTAAAATTTATACTTGTAAAGAGATAAGACATTTCAAATTGGGTTCTAAATACTGTAAATATCAACCTTTATTGCAGAGACTGTAAAATCAGAATTGTTTACAAATATTTAAAAGCAAGAATGAGTGAGGTCTGGGGGAAGGCAGAAGTCTTTTTCTGAGGTAGTGAGATGTATAATGTGTATGCGGTGTTTGTGCTTATGTGCATGTTTTTGTGTCCTCGTGTGGGTTCATGTGTGTATGAGCACATGCGTACATGTGTAAGTATGCATGTGGAGGTCACCTATCAGGTGTCTTCCTTATTTACCGAGGCAGGTTATCTTGTTGAACCCCATGTTTGCTGTTTCTGTGACTTGGGCTGGCTATCTTGGTTCAGGAATCTCCCGTCTCTGTTTTTGGGGTGCTGAAGATACTGGAATTACAAGTGGGCTGTTCTACCCACCAACCATCTCCTGGGTGCTGGTGATTTGAACTCTAGTCTTCATGCCTGAACAGCAAACTCTTGAATATCTGAACCCCAGAGCTCTGATGGCAGACCTCTTTTCACATGCATTTTAATTTCTCTGAAACTGTTTCCTTAATTCAGTTTTGTTAGCTATTACGGTTTAGTGAGATGGTGGTGTGTTTAAGTTGTTTCTATGCTACTGTGAGTTATTTGTGTCTACTTATCAGTTGTATAATCATTTATTGGAAATTAACATAATCCAGTAAGAAGCAGCAAGATCTGTAGTGGTTGGTACATAGTTCTTAACAGAATGAGACTCATAAATTTCAGCCCACTCATGCATATGTCTTGTGGAATAGCCCGACTTAACCAACACTTTCACCACCGTGTGCTTGTCTAAGTGCTTCTTGATCATTTACTGCCCTGAAATCTGCAGTCATCCTGCTTTTAAAACAATTGTGATGTCCACACTATTCTGAACTATCTTGGGAGCTGGGAGCTGGTGTCACTCAGATTAAGCTTTTTCTTATTGGCCTCAGAGGTGGATACTAATAAGTTTATTACTCTGTACAGGACTGTTCCGTAATGGATCAGAAGTGAACAAGGTATCATTTTGCCTATTGAAAGCTTCATCAGCAATCACGACTGAGATACTCTTGCCCAGAATGTTTTCAATATTTCTCCTCCTAATACCCAGATGGGGCCAAACTTAGGCACCCTCCACATCTCTGAGGAGTAAGGACATGGCATTGCTGGACAGCGGGTGAGCCTCTGCAACAGGTATCATCACTGTCAAATGTTTGAAGTAGAAAATAGGTGATCCGTGCAAATTGTATTTTCTGGATAATATTCGAATGAGACAACTTTACAAGGCTCTAGAGAGGTGAGAACCATGAGTTTTATATAGTGCTGTACAAACAATGGCCATAGAAACATCCATTCTCGAATCAGCTTCAGATGGTATGTTTTAAATATAGAGAGTTTTCAAAAGCAAGGGTCCATGGAAGAATTCTAGCTGTCATTTGCCAAAGACTGTCATTAGTTCATGTCTTGATGTTTTTAACTCTTCCTCATTGAGGAGCCTTTACATCATGTAGGCTCTAGAACTTTCCTTAGAAAATACTACAAAGATATCTTTCACCTCACTTTTAGATGTTTCCAAAGTCAAAGCAGTCTTACTTAAATGAGTGGCATAGTGTTTTAAAGTGGCCCATAGGCTCTTGCTAAAGCCACACAATTTCTAACACATAAACTGTAAAAGCAGTTTTGTGTATCTGCTCATTAGATTATTTGAGACCACCCTTACTAACTGGAGGCCTACAGTATTGAGAAACAGAAAACTTGAACAGGAATCCCCTTTTGGTGCTTCCTGGCTAATTGTTGTGCCTGATTTATAATCTCCAAAGCGGATATAACAGTATATACTTAAAATGATTTCCTTCCTTCCTCCTCCCTCCCCCCCATCTCTCCATTCTTCTTTCCTCTTTCTCTCCCTCCTTCTCTCTTCTTCCCCCTCCTTCTTCCTTCTTTCTTCCTTCTGTTTCCTTCCTCCTCCTTTTCTCCCACCATCCCTTCCTTCATTTCCTTTTTTTTCTTCTGTTTGCTTCCTTTGTTTTCTCCCACCCTCCCTCCCTCTCTCCCTTCCTCTCTTCCTTCCTCCCTTCCTTCTCTCTGTTTGCCTCCCTCTCTCCCTCCCTCTTTTCTACTGGAAATGACATCAGGGAGCTGGAGTGCTAAACAAGTACTTATCACTTACCTATGATTTCTTCAAGGTACATTTTATGGTTATGGTTGTCATGATAATGATATGGTTATGGCTATCATAATAAGCATATCTGATAGGTAATGCATTAGTAAACTGCTTCTATAATAATTCCATGTAACGACCAGTCATCAATGTCTATCTCAGAGAGAAGACTCTATCTCTAACTAAACAAAACGAAACAAAGCAAAGCAAAACAAACCGAACAACAAGGTTGACAGTGACACAATATCCCATGCCAAAGGTTGTCCTTTGATATCCATATGCACATGTACAAAGATGTGCATACATCTGTGCACACTTATATACCCTCCCACACATGAACACCCATCTTTCCATTCTTCAACACATGAGCATATACATGCCCCTCAGTGTTCTGAATAAAACAATGTAGTCTTTGCTTATGAGATCAGTTACCGAGAAACTGATCTTTGCCAGAGTCAGCTAGACTTGGAGTCAGGCTGAGGACTGACTTACGGTTTATCTTCTATAGCTTTTTTTTTTTTTTTTAAAGACTAGCATCTTTTTGTATTCTCTAGTCAGGACCACAGGCAGGCAATCAAAATCCCCAAGGATTGATGCTTACATCAACTTTGTGAACATCCCATTGGGGTCATATGTCCAAATCCAAGTGAAGGCTAGTGTAACAAGGGTGATATACTCTAGCTAGTGTATATCAGTGTTTCATTGAATCACAGATTCTCTTTGTTCTCTATCTCCCATGTGTTCATATTACAGATGAGTTCCACCATATGTGACTTAATCTCATTAGATGTTTGAGAGTTTCAGGTCTTGCAAGAAAGAAACAATGGTGGAGTTGACTACAGTGTTGTGGTTTTTATACCTTAGTGAGTGCTCCTGTTTCTAGCAACATCAATATCATGTAGAAGGACATTTCCAGGTGTGTAGGCTTCTACCCCCGACTATAGGAAGATATAGCAGGTTCAAGGGCTTTAAGGGTCTTTGCTAGGGAACCCAGGTGGATTCTGGAGAGAACGTCTGTTACAGCATCACTTAGGGCCACCATAGGGCTCATGGTCAAAGAATTTAGGGTAATGTTGGTGTTCAGGATTCTCTTTTCTTTCAGTTTCTGAGTTTAGCCTTGAAGATACTGATTTCCAAAAGAGAAGGTTCAAGTAATTTTGCATTGTGTGATTTCTTTATTATGCAGAAGAGGATATAATAAACATGGAGACTGAGAAGCACTGGGAGCTCATTGGTTTTCTCTTTCCTCACCCAGCACAGTGATGGGACTGATCTGTGAAGATGTGTCCCAGGAGAGCTTAGGGAAATCAATAAAATACTGGTTTCGGTTTTAAGCTTTATTGCATACAGAGCCTTGGGTGGGCCCTGACTACCCTGGGATTTGGAACTGTCATTTCTTCAGATTCATTTTATTTTCCCTTTATTTTTCTGATACTCTATGTACTTGGTTACTTTAGCTAGGAGTTCATAGCTTTTGCTCTCTTTGGGATCCTTTTCTATTAAATTATCAGAATTAAAAAATCAATTGATTATACTCTTATTTTAAATATCCTTCCTTTTAATTTTATATTTTTTATTCTAATTTTTTATGATACTGGGAATTGGACCAAGGACTTCATGAATGCTAGAAAACTACTCTACCACTGAACTATATGCCCAGCCCTATGTTCCTAATTGTTTCCATTATTTAATTAGAGGAATAGCTTTTCAAACTTTTATCTATTTTTAATTTAGATATTGAAGTTATTGATTTTTCACTTGTCTATACTTTATAAATGAATCCATTATTCTTTAAGTATCCTTCTAGGTACTATGAATATGGTGACCATATTCATTTTTGTATAGTGTCCTTTCATGGAATTGCAAATTAAGGACTTTGTTTGGGATTCATTACTTTGAAGCTACTCTGGGATACCTATGATTTTAAGCTTTAGTTGTCAACATGGCAGAACCCAGAATCTCCTAAGAAGAGAGTTTCCGTGAGGATTGTTTACTTTCGATTGGCCTTAAGGCATGTCTGTGGGAGACTGTCTTAATGAAGTTAATGTGGGAAGACTTGCCCATTGTGGGCAGCACTATTCCCTAGACAGGCACCTTGAAAGGTGTAAGAATGGAGAAATTGAAGGAAACATACACGAGCAAGTAAGCATGTGTCCACTCATTTTCTCTGCTACTGACTGTGCATATAATGTGACTGGTTGTTTGAAGTTTCTGCATTAACTTTCTCCCAAAGATGGACTATAGCCTAAACTGAAATAAACCACCTTTGCTATCACTTGATATTTTTTTTTGTCAGACTATTTTTATTGCAGTAACAGAAACGAAACTAGGACAATGTCTAAGTAAAAATATCAACTAAGAAACTATATGACAGTACATTGGTTTCAGGGAAAGAGAAGCGAGTGAAGACAAATTTTCATAGTATTTAGCACAAGATAATATAAAATACATGGAATAGATAAGGCTATCTAGGCAGAATAAATACCTGGGGCCTGGCAAATTAGAGGCTGGGTGTAAGGGGCAAAAACAGCAAATGATGCTGGGAAGAAGATATCAATTAAGTAGGAGGTAAATCAGAAGGTACAGACTCAGAGTTCCACATGAGAGAAAGTAGAAATGGGACACAAATTTGTCATGTATACATAGGGAAATTAGCTGGTGCCGGGGCAACAGCTCTAGTTCAGAGGAAAGGTGCCACTCTGCACTGTGGGGATGGCTTTGTCAGCTCAACCAAGAGTCACATGGGAAGAGAGTCTTCACTAGCAGTTGTCCAGAACAGTTTGGGGATTGTCTTAATCATCTTAATTGATGTGGGAAGACACACTGAAGATGGGCAGCATCATTTCCTGGCTTTGAGCCCTTGTTTGAATAGGGGACGAGAAAGCAGAGAATTAAGCATGTGTCCATCCATTCCTCTCTGCTCTTGACTGTGGATATGACAGGACCAGAGTTTCTGACTTCTGCTGCTGTGACTTTACCCACAGTAATGAGTTGTAACCTGAAATGGAGAACTAAAGTAAACCCTTTCTCTCTTAAGTTGCTTGTCATCAGGGGGTTTTATCATAGCAACATAAATAAAGCTAGGACAGCTGTAGTGAGCTTCTCCCCTTCTTCAAAAGACTTCTTGAGTTTTACTCATCCTCTTTTTGAGCAAAGGCATCTCTCAGCTTTTTGTTTCCCATCAGTATGGCAATATGAAAAAATCATAACCAACGACTGGAAATGGCATGAATCTTCTGTACAGGGATTCTTAGGATGTGTTTGCCAGAGTGCAGATTGCTAGGTCCAGAAGTCCCCCTGGGCCATGAGGATATTCTCTGCTCGTGGCAGAAGAGATGGTTAGAAGGGAGTTCTTCCTGATGATTTTGGAGAACTGCCCATGTGCCCTTGTCCCTTCATTCTACATGGAAGTTACTCTTTGCTAAGACAGTTTTATCCGGAAAGCCTAACACAGATCTAACAGCTGCACTGGCTCCTTTTCTGCATTTGGTTTTAAAGATAATTTTATTGCACTTTCCATGTTGAACAATAAATGTTCTATGCAAATAAACCAATTTTTTTGTCTTCCCCTTCATAGCACGTATACTTCATTAGCTTTGGATTTCAGAACATCATTACACAAGAATGAACAAAGGAGACATTCTTCTCTCATTCTTGACTTTAATGAGAAGGCTGTTACAGATTTAGTATCTAGCACAGTGTTGGCTGTGGAGATTCTTCAAGTTTAGAAGGGAAATAATGACATCTGTTTTACTTTATGGAATTGTTACAAAGGTTAAGTACATGAGTTAATATAAAAATGCCATGTAACTGTGAGGAGTGCTCTATGTTTGTCTGACACATTGATTGCACTCAACCAATGCTTTCAATGTTATTATTGCTGTTGGTAATTAATAACCTCCTATGCTTAATAGCATAAGGAGAACAACTGGGTCCATGGGAGAATGAGTTGAATTTACATCTAGGTGGAATCCATTGGTCCCTCAGAAATAACCGAAACATGAGAGCTGATAGCTGGGTCTATAATACGTTAGATATAATTTACATTTAATAACTTTACATAATGTGCTTCTTTTCTTTTTTAATGTGTTTCTTTTCTTAATTAGACAAATCCCTTTGCTTTGATCTATATACAAGTACTTAATTACATCTGCTCAAAAGTGAAAATTAGAGGCTATTATCTGGAAAATCAAAACAGAATCAGTCAATAAATCAACTGCAGAAATGCTTTATGCTAGATGTGTGAAATTTTCTTTCTTCTATGTTACTAATAATTACCTTGAATAATTAACTTGAAAATGACTTTTTAAAATTAAATTCATCTAGTATAACTATTTACTGAATATATGTACTCTGGTGTATGTCTGTGTCAACAACAGTAAAATAACCTTGTTGTATATTTTCTAGCCTATTAACTTGATTATCACACAGTCATCTGATAAGAAAAAATATTGTCACATATGATATAGAGAACAAAGGTATACTAGTCAAACTTCTTATTCATATGAGAATTATTGGCTGAAAATAGTTTTTCTTGAGGATAGAGTTATTTTGGTTCTCTGGCTCAGAGGTTTCAGACTACATCTGTTTCTGTTGTCTGGGCCAGGTGAGGCAGAACAGGTGACGTGAAGGTGTGACAGGATGGAACTGGTTAGGGAACTCGGTGAAACAGGAAGGGGCTAGGACAGGATACATGTTTTTAGGGTCTACCTCACTTTCTTTCTCTGACTACTCTCCACTTCCCATTTTACAATTACAGTAAGTTCATCAAAGGTTTAGTCCATTCAAATCACAGTTCCCATGGTCCAGTGGCTGGCGACCATGCATTCTATACAATAGACTTTGGAGGAACATTTCCTAAGTAAACAGCGTCAGAGGTTATCTCATAGATAGCGAGTAACATACATATACGCATATCAAAAAACCCTACCATTTCAACTTGAACCCAGAAGTATAAGATTTTACCTATAACTTTTATATCTATTTCTCTAATAGTCAATATCTTTGCCATGTGATTTTAAATATATTTTGAAATACTATCTAGTAGCTAGGGAAGAATTCTAATTTTGTTCTGATATTCTCAAGTTCATTCTAGTAGCTTCTTTGGTGGCTATTGCCCTCTGTGGGTGGCAATTGTGCTTTTAACCTCATTTGCCTATACTGGAGCCTAGTGAATAATCTGTCCCAGATCCATACAACTATAAGCAGAGGAAATCTATGCAAAGCCAAGCAAACTGCTAGAGGGTTCTATCTCTTAAAATATCAGATTACCACACTGTTTCTTTAGGAATGTACCTTCCTCTTCTTGTATCAATTTTTGATACACCTCCGAGCAGGTAAATTTTTCATTAGAACTAAAACGTATATAGGTCTCCTTGCCATGTGTGTAGATAAAACTGGAAAATGGCTCATATCCTCAGCTCCTAAACTCTAAAAACGAAACGACACACTGATTTTTTTTTCAAAGCTGTAGTGAGTTTGTGTGCACAAATGTGGACGCTTGCAAAAATCGTTTGATTCTTCAAGCTGATCTGTTCTCTGCTGCTGTGTTGATGGAAATAAATGGCAGAGACTGGATTTTACAGTCCATTTGCACACAGAGGCAATGTACAGATTCAGCCCACATCCAACTATTCTTGGACTCACTTTTATTGCATTCCTCGGAAATGCCTCCAGTGCTTTAGAACTATTACACACGATGATATCCAGAACTGACCAGTGCTTTGGAGATAAAATTTGGCTCAGGATCATGATCCCTTTGAGCTCTCAGCAAAATTACATTACTTTCTACTTTCGTCGTCCCATTTCTGAATCGTAGTGCAAGCCCATAGATCATCTATCTTCTGTTCTTTCTCCAGGTCTTTTGTGTCACTGCTGCCTTCTAGGAGTTTGGGATTATTTTACCTAAGATATATTAACTTTTCTTTGTCCATAGCAGGATATGATTTTTCTGTTCCCTTCCTCACTTATGAAAACCACCTCTGTACTTGCAATGATGTTTAGTATGTTTCTGTAGATTTTATTCTCATCACAGAAATATAATGTGAAGCATTGATTACGGTTGACTTGTTCAAGTAGCAACTTTCTTAATCTGAATTTGCTCCTAATTTAGTAATTTTCTTTTCTTTTATTGGATATTTTCTCTATTTACATTTCAAATGTTGTCCCCTTTCCTGGTTTCCCCTCCGCAACTTCCCTATCTCATCTTCCCTCCCCCTGCTTCTATGAGGGTGCTGCTCCCCCACCCCTTCCTGCCTCCCTGCCCTGGCATTTCCCTACATTGGGGCATAGAGCCTTGACAGGACCAAGGGCTTCTCCTCCCATTGGTGCCTGACAGTGCCATCCTCTCCTGCATATGCAGCTGGAGCCATGGGTCGCACCATGGGTCACACTTTGGGTGGTAGTTTAGTCCCTGGGAGCTCTGGGGAGTCTGGTTGGTTGATGTTGTTGCTCTTCTTATGGGGTTGCAAACCCCTTCAGCTCCTTCAGCCCTTTTTCTAACTCCTCCATTGGAAAAAAATAAATATTGGTTTCCTGTTTTCAATCATTGGGCATCTACTATGTTCATGGTATAATGTAACTGGGAACATAAATGCGAGTTACAGGGCTGTGGTCGCTCTGAGACTGCAGATTGACTTGTGATCTGCCTCTTCAGTTGCTAAATGGCATTAAATCTATTTTGAAAAATTCCGATGAGCACTAATAGAGATTAGTATGGGAAATTTGCCAGCGCATACGAAGGCCGAAAATGCCTGTCAGCTGTGCAGTACAAACCATATATGCATAATTAATCTTTTAAATAATAAATGTGATTAGTTTTATTCCAGCTTTTGCAGATAATTTGCCTGGAGTTAATGACTTTCCTTAAGATCACTTAATTGCAAATAGTTGAGCTAAACTTGGACCTCTGTCTGTTTAATTCTGAAACATACAAGTTCACTGCACTGGCCAAACTCATCAGTTAATAAGCAGCATGAAATGTAGTACACAATGTAAGAACTGAGAGGTGTAATAATTTGCATATAAATATAGCAGTGCCCAGGTAAGTGAAAAATGAGGCTGGTCAGTTAATGAGACATGAATGATTTGTGGCATTTATCTTGAACTTGGATGAGAAGAATTTGGATTTCAAATGAAAAATGATACACTCCTACCTAAAGATTGGTGTCAGCACTTTCAAAGTCATAGGTCATCTGTGGGCAATAGCTGCTGATGTTTCCCACAAGTGAATGAGTATAAAGGCAACAGAAATGAGGTTGCATGCCTTGAACAGGGATCTTGGTAGAATATTTTCAATATTAGATTAGCTGTTCTCAATTCACAACAAGCAATGAAGACTCATGGGAACATTCTGAAGGTCTGGGAGAATGCTTTAGTGAGATTAGTAACAAATGTGTGAAATAAACATAGGGAGAGAGTAGAGACAAAGCACTTCATTAGGATGCTATCCCAATAGCACATCCTGTAGGCAGGTAGTGATCAGAATGAAAAGATTGGCATTTGGAATTGAGGAGGGGAAAAAGTTAGGTAGAAATAGGTTGCACAAACTGCTTTGGGTGTGTGGAAGTTCCAGTTGGAATGAAATAGGGGCATTTTATTTCTGACACACTGAATTTGAAGACATGGTGAGCTTTATGATTAAATGGGGATGTGTAGTAATCCTTGGGGAATATAGGATTCATAGGAGATGGCAGTCAGCAGCGAGAACTGAAGCTACAAGATTGGATCACATTCTGTAAGTAAAGAAAGGGAAAGACGACACAAGAGGTTAAAACAAGTTCTGTCTCACGGAGATACTTACACATAGGGAAAGCCATTAAAAATATACTTGGTGAGCATGTCCTATGTATTTGAAATACTGTAGAATACTTCACAGGCATTTTTTTAAACTTCAAAGCAACTCACTTGTTCCACAAAAGGGAAGGTGTAGAGAAAAAAGTGGTTAGAACGATTGGACAGATAATCATTCATAACTGAAAAGATAAAGCACTTACCCACTGTTTGCTGCCCTCCGGGCACCACGCCAGGCACTGGACATAAGATTACAAAAACTGATTCTGGTCATGTTTGTATCTGCAACACAGACATAATGTCTGAAATCAATTCACAACTTGCTAGAGATATAGAGAATCAGAAGAAGCCAATCTTTAAGTAACTACATGGGAGAGAGGAGCCATAATGTGGTTCTTAGTACTTTAGTAGTTCATGTCAAGTGACCAAGAGCAAACATATCACTGCTTGACAAGCTGTTGCTTATGTTTTCATCACTCTATTTTAATCTACTTACATTAATTTATCTACTTTACCGAAATTCACTTCAACTTAGTTGTCTAGCGATGTTTTCTAGGAAAGGTGTTTCAGTGTTTTTAAAAGAAACTATCTGTCTGTCTATCTATCTATCTATCTATCTATCTATCTGTCTGTCTATCTATCTATCTATCTATCTATCTATGTATCTATCTATCTATCATCTGTCTATTATCTACATTATGACTATGTGTCAGCACTAAAGTAGTAAGGACATGGATCACTTAGACCAGCCTCACTTATAGGTAAAAGTATAAAATGGTCTTAGCCTTTGAAAAGTTTTCTGGTGTGTCTAGACCTTGTCATTTCTTTCTTTCCTTATTTTAAAAAGTAAGTTAATGCACATATACTCACAACTCAACAAATTACCTCCTGAAAATCTGCACAGAAGAAATTAAAGTTTTTCCCCAAAAGACTTATATGGGAATGTAAAAGCACTAGCTTAGCGCTCTTAGGGTTCACTCATTGCTTCTATTTTCATAATAGCCAGAAACTGGAAACATCCTACATGTTCCTCAGCAGAAGACTGGATAAAGACACTACATTTATACAATGAAGTACTGTTTAGCTCTTAAATAAACAAATAATGAAAAATTCAGACAAATGGATGGAACTAGAAAAGTAAATCCTGGGTATGGTAACCTAGACCCAGAAAGATAAACATGGTGCCTATTTGCTTGCATTTGAATATTAGCCATTAAATAAATGATAACCAAGCTACAATCCACAGACCCAGAGAGATTAAGCATTGAGGAAGGGACTTGGGTTAGGGGACACATGCGTCTCCCTGGGGGAGGGAAATAGAATATATTTTATAGGTGGATAAGGTGTGGCTGGGTATGGAAACAAGAAGATCAAGTGAGAAGGGGAAGGGTTAATAGATTAAGGGAGGGGGTGAGGGAAGAGATAGTATGGAAACACAGTGCTGTGGAAAGTTCCTACAATATGTGAGTGTCTCCAAATAATGAGGGAGATAGAATCCCTCCTGGCTACCTCTTGTCATCAAATGACGCTTGGTACAGCTACAAGTACATGGCTTGATCTATTTGAGTTGTTCACTGAAATGATTACATGAAAATCCCCGAACAGCCCAAATATAGTTTGGTCTTCACACTTGATATCAAGACCCCATTGCTGAAAGCATCATACACTCAAGTCCTTGAGTGAATGAATTGGTCAAGCTTATGCCTATATAGGACCTTCTCCATGTTCTAGTGTCTATGTCACGGAAAGGTATTCTTGCAGGCTACCAAAAGTGAAATGTAAACACAAAGCCAACCACAAAACCTTTGATCTACAACCTTTCCTGCCTGCAAAATATGTTAGGGCAGTGGTGATATAAACCTTAGGGAGTAACTAACTGATGTCTGATTTGACTTAAGGCCCACTCCATGCAATGGGACCCATACCTGACACTGCTGGGTCAATCAAGAACCAGAGACTAGACACCCCAGAGAACTATGGTAAACCCAAATATTACTGCTCTAAAATACAATAAAATGACTCCTAATGATATTCTGCTTTACTTTACTTATAGATTAGTGTCTTATTCAACCATCATCGGACAGACGTTTCCTCCTGGATCAGATGGAAACAGAGACCCATCGCAAGACACTATTCAGAGAGAGAGGAGAGAGAGAGAGAGAGAGAGAGAGAGAGAGAGAGAGAGAGAGAGAGAGAGAGAGAATGAGGGGATGGGGGGTGGGGAAGAGATCTTGGAACACACAGCTCCAAAAAAAACAGGTCCATCAAATCCCTCCTCTCAGGGCTCAGGGATCTCCTTGGAAGAGGAGGCAGAAGGAGTCTGGAAGACAGAGGGTATGGAGGACACCAGGAGAATGAAATCTGCAAAACAACTGAGTAAAGATGGTGCGAACACGGAGACTGAAGTATCAATCACCCGGCCCACATGGGTCTGCCCCCGGTCCTCTGCATACATATTACAGCTTTCAGTTCAGTATTTTTGGGACTCCTATGTATGTGAATGAATGGCTTTCTGATTCTTGTGCCTTCTCTCGGGCTCTTTTCCTTCTGTCGGTTTGCCCTGCCCTACTTGCTGTGATGACTTTTGTTTTATCTTATATTTTATTTTGTTATATTTGGTTGTTTTCACTTAAAAATTGTTCTTTTTCTAGGAGAGACAGAATAGGAGTAGATCTAGATAAAAGAGGAGATGGGGGAGGAATTTGGAGGAATAGAGAGAGGGGAAACTCTAATCAGGACATATTGTATGAGAAAATCATCCATGTTTAATAACAGGGAAAAATCTTTTGTGCTAAAAGGACTCGAAATCATAAAAATAAATAATTCAACAAAAGAAATTTTTTGCCAACAGCATTGCATATCTCCAATGGAATACCATTCAATAATGTACAGGAATGCATCTTATATATAAGGCCACATGCTGAATGACAGGATCCACTCATGTGAAATTCTGTGTTACGCTAGTTAATCTGGCATGAAAATGTCAGGTTGGTGACTGCCTTTGTGCACGATGGCTAGAAACTGAGAAGTGACAGGAGGAGGCACGCTGTGTTGTACAGTTGTATGCAATTCTTATGGCTTCTTAAGACTTACATTTAAGATTACTAGATCCTTGGGGCCATTTTTTAAAATGGAGCAATGGAGGCTTGGGAGATGGTGACTTATTTTGTAAAGTGCTTTCTGTGCAAGCCTGAAAATCTAGTTTCAATGCCCAGAACCCACATAAAAAGCTAGATGCAAGGATGACGTGCCGATAATTCCAGCCCTGGATAGGTAGAGGCAGGAGAATTGCTGGGACTCACCAAACTGCTACCTTGTTGAAACAGTGGGCTCCAGGTTCAATGAGAGACTTTGTCTCAAAAAAAAGTAGGTGGAGAGCAATTGAGGAAGATGCCCAATCTCGGTCTCTGTCCTTCACACAGGTACACACATGTGTACATATACTTGATGGCCACCCAGCCTAGCCTAATGGGCAAACTCTGGACCAATGGGAGAGCATGTCTCAAGAGCCACAGTGAATACACTGGAAGAACAATACTGAGTGCTGCCCTCTGTTTCCACGTGCATGCATATGTATGCATGCGTGTGTATGCTCACATTCATGTGTTTCCCCCTGACACAAATTAAAATCAATGAATAAGTGCATAAGTAAATAAACAGTACAGTTCTCTAGAGTATATAACAGCAACTTAGAGTTTATATAGTAAAAGATTTGATTCTGTTAATCTTTAAGTAGGTATGAAAGGGGCTACAATAAAATGTTAAAGGAATATAAGACTAGGTAAGCATTATGAGATTATTGACCATCTTGTCAGTCTTACAGCAAATAAAATACTTCCCATGCACCATGCTCTTGTCTCAAGAGTTCTTCTAAAAACCAGAATGTTTACTACTGGCTGCTCGTTTTCCACAAATTCCGTGGATGGGTGGATTGAAGAAGATGAAGACAGCTCTGGAGGGAAATGATGGAGGGTACCTTACTCGGACATAGATCTTGGGAACAAATCCCTAAAATTTTTTCACCTCATTACTGAAATCTGTGTTGCTTAAAGTGGCAGGGCTTTATTTATTTATGGCTCATGCTTCAATATAGACAAAGCTGTCCAATAAAACCTATTCTTATTAATTGGTTTACAACTTAGTCGATGCCAAAAACTTCACACTGTATAGATGCCTTTGTTGTACCTAGCTTTCATATTTATCAATTCGATTTCACGCTATAAAACAGATGCATTCTAAAAGGCCATTTAGAGCATAAGGATGTTCTATTAATCTCAAAGGGATAAAAATCAATGATCTTTACATTTAATCTGTTTCACTTAAGGTCCCACTAAGAGGTTTCACTTGAGGTCCCACAAAGAGTAAATATAAACAACAAAAAATAAATATGGAAGGATGTAGTGTTATCCCACAGATTGGAATTCTAAAAATGTTTTTGTATAAAGCAATGTGATTGACATAGCATCTTACTAAAATAGATAAGATATTGTAAACTTACTATTAAAAGTGTGTGTATGTGTGTGTTTGTGTGTGTGTGTGTGTGTGTGCGCGCGCGCACGCGTGCGCATGTGCACGTGTATTCTGGGTCTCCTGGAACTACAGTATAGGTATTGTGAGCCACTTGATGGTTGTGGGTGCTGGAAACCAAACTTGGGTTCTTTGTAAGAGCAGCAAGTTCTCCTACCATTGAGTCATTTTATGAACACAAAAATATTCCATAATTTATCTGATATTTGAGATAGGTAAGGTTGCATTTTGATGATTGAATTTTATATATTTAAGAGATATAACTTTCTTTTCAAGTTTGAGAGTATGGCATTCTTTGACCATGAGCTAGGGAATCTGAAATTTGGGGCTCTCTAATTTTTACTATGGACACAGAAGTTTGTTGGACAAATACCTGGGCTCCTTTGTGGGGGGGTCACCGGGCTTTATATCTTTTGCTAATTATCTATATAATCTCACACAAGGCATTTAATGTATCCAAGTTTCATTTTCTTTAGGAGTTTGTCAAATTGATTCTAATGGGTTAACATTTCTGTAACTTTGTTATGAACCTTACGAATCCAATGGAAGCTTTGAACAATTGCACTTACAGTTTTATTGTTATTGTTGGTGAACATTGGCGTGTACTCACTGTACACGATAGTGGGTTCCATAAGGATGTTTTCATACAAGTAACTTTATGCACGTTAGCCATATTCTCTCCCTTGCCTTCTTACCCTCCCCTTTCTCCTTCCCTTTCCCACGGACAACTTCAGCAATCCTCTCATGTCATGCATCTATATGAAGTCTACCAACTACAAATGAGAGAAAATGCATGCGTGATGTTTGCCATTCTAAATCCAATTGAACTCACTGAACAAGATAATCTCATTACATCCATTTTTTCCCACAAACCACAAGTTGATTCTTCATTATGACTGAAAAATCCCATTGTGCAAATATTCCACATTTTCTATATTTATTCCTCTGTGGTTGGAGACCTAATCTTCCTGATAGGCTGATTTGAAATCTTCAACGAAATTGTGCAGGAGAGGTAAATTGTGTCACAAAGTAGATCTATTTCCAGTTTTCCTACGAACCCTAGGGGTGGGCTAATTTATGTTGCTCACTGTAGTGTGTTAAGGCTCCCTAGTCTTCAGCTCTTCACTAACAGGCTTTTATTTATTTTCTGGATGATTGCTATTCTGATGTAGGTGAGATGAAAGCTCAATGCCATCTATGTCTTAGATGTTTGCCATGGGTTTTCTTGTCCGCCTGTGACCCATCTTTCAAGAACTGTGTGTTTATTGATTGGGTTGTTTTGAGTTCTTACTGTTTAGTGTTTGACTTCTTTGTATATCCTAGAAGTTTCCATCCTGTCTTCATTCTTTAGTATAGGCTCTCTCTCTTAGACAAGTAACCAGACAAAGAAGAAGAAAAAGGGTAGAGGACGATTCTTACATGTTTAGGCAATGTCTACGCAACCTGTGGACAGATATAAATGACTTCATATTAGCTTAGGTAAAATAACAAGAGCAACTAATATTTGTCTACTGCTTATTGGATTATTTACTCTTATTATGTGTATTAGCTTATTTCATCACCAGGAAACTTTATGAGGTTCAATAATGTTGTAATTGAAATTCTGTGAATGGGGAAAAGAAAGGCAAACTTATATACCAAGGCCATTCAGTTTGTGAGCAGGAGTTCTAAGGGCTAAATCTGATTATTTGTACTAAAAGCAACATGTTTAACTGTTAAACTTAACTGTTCTCTGGTGACTATAAAATCTGTGTTTATACCAATATTCATCTATCTATCTGTCTGTCTATCTATGCACCCACTTTTCTCCCTGGATCCTACTGGCCACCAGCCCATGAGGTCAAAGGGAGCAGATGTGTGGAACAGTGTGCAGCCAGCTGTGAGTGTAGAAGGATTTTCAGAGACCTCTGCAGTGAGACAAGTCTATTTTTTCCAAGGATTGGGGCTATAAGGGCCTTTTAAAGGATATGGTTAGAAAAGGATAATTGGTCTTAGCATCAAGTGAACAGGAAGAGCTGATTGGTTATAATACAGCATCTAATTATCATGCAGGCAGGAAGCCAGAGAGGGCCACTTGTGCTGAGTTATGCATCCTTGCAGAGAGTTCTATACAAGGTCACTTTTCAGACAAGGCCAGCCACCTGTGTTCAGGGACACTCTCCAGATAAAGGAAGAAAAAGGGAAGCCCTGATTAGAAAGAGATTCCCCCACTTTGCCCTCAGCTCAGAAAGCCATCCAGTCACAGGAGACTGCTACCTTAGTAGCAGGGTTCTCCAACATCTATCTATTCATCCATCGTCTGTCTGTCTGTCTGTCTGTTTGTCTGTCTATCATCTGTCTATATCTATCTACCTATCATCTATTATTAATCTCCCATCTATATTTATCTCTATCTATGCACTGTCTGTCGTCTATGTATGTTCTATTTATCTATCATCTATCAATCTATAATCCACCTTTCATGTTTTTATTCATTAATCTTCCATAGAGCATGATATTACATAGCAAAAGCTTAAGGTTTCCTTATAGAACACATTCAATTCAAAGCAAAGTCTTAATTGTTGGTAACCATTAATTTTGAATAATTATTTAAATTTTTTTATTATAATATTATTGCATTATTTCTCCCTTCCCTCTCCTCCATCAAGACTCTCCCATGTATCATCTCCCTTTTTTTCTTTCAATTAATGGCTTCTTTTCATTTAACTGTTGTTACATTGTATATATGTTACGTATATGTGTATAATAAAATTACAACTTGCTTAGTCTAAATATGGGTAACAACTACTTTTAAAGTGTCTGTGAATTTTAAAAATTGCTTTGCTAAATATTCACAAAATCAAGTTAAGACTCTTATTACAATGGTTGAAGTGAAAAGATTGGTATTATTAAGTATTAGAGAGATGTTAGTGGATAGACCCTTAATTTGGAGGCTGGAGGAGCTACATGAGTAGATCAGCTTCAGAATAGATTCACCACAAAAGCTGAACATGTGTTTGTTTTCTGGACCAACAATTCCATTGTTGTATGCCTTTGAAATGTACTTAGGCATGATTAGGGCTATCCATCGTAGCCCTATTTACAGATGCCAAACTCGGGGAAAAGCTCAGGGCTCCTCAACAGTGGTTATGTATTTGCGGTCTGTTTATCACTGATTATTCAGGAGTGAGGATAAAAAACCCTTCAAGTAATGATGAGATGGACTCTGACAAACAATGCCATGGCAAAAGGCAGCAAAAGTCCCCGATGAGAGATTCTGATCCCAGGAAGTTACCAGAACACGAACCTTAGCGCTCAGCGGTCTTTACCACTGTGCGCAAGGGCTCAGGGAAGCCTTGACTTAAATCTACACTTCTATATCTGAACCAAATGGCTGCATTCAAAGACATATTTACTTTTTGAACTATTTTGAATTTTTTATTAGAATATTATAGCTTATCAAAACAGTATAACCATAAAACCCATGTGAGGCTTAGGGAGTCCTGTCTTGTTATAATACCCACAAGCTTTCAGGCTTGTTACGAATACCATTTTTCCTGTCCTTTCTCTAGTTTTTATCTTCCCTTCCATCTCAATAGGATCCTTACTTTGAATTTGTATGAATTAATACTATTAACCCACCATATCATGTTTTAAAACAATATATTTAATACTCTTTTGTATTGTGTTGCAAGAAATTAAATCCATGGCCTTAGATAATAATACCTTGGTCTAAAATAATCTTTTTTCCCCATTTTTATTAAATTGGGTATTTTTTATTTACATTTCAAGTATTATTCCCTTTCCTGGTTTCCAGGCCAACATCCCCCTAATCCCTACCCCTCCCCTTGTATATGGGTGTTCCTCTCCCCATCCTTCCCCCATTACCACCCCCCCTTCAAGAATCCTGTTCACTGGGGGTCCAGCCTTGGCAGAACCAAGGGCTTCCCCTTCCACTGATGCCCTTACTAGGCTATTTATTACTACCTATGCAGTTGGAGCCCAGGGTCAGTCCATGTATAGTCTTTGGATAGTGGCTTAGTCCCTGGAAGCTCTGGATGGTTGTCATTGTTGTTCATATGGGGTCTCGAGCCCCTTCAAGCTCTTCCAGTTCTTTCTCTGATTCCTTCAACGGGGGTCCCGTTCTCAGTTCAGTGGTTTGCTGCTGGCGTTCGCCTATGTAATTGCTGTATTCTGGCTGTGTCTCTCGGGAGAGATCTACATCCGGTTCCTGTCAGCCTGTACTTCTTTGCTTCATCCATCTTATCTAGTTTGGCGGCTGTATATGTATAGGCCACATGTGGGGCAGGCTCTGAATGGGCGTTTCTTCAGCCTCTGTTTTAAACTTTGCCTCCGTATCCCCTCCTAAGGGTATTCTTGTTCCCCTTTTAAAGAAGGAGGGAAGCATCCGCATTTTGGTCATCCTTCTTGAGTTTCATGTATTCTGTGCATCTATAATGGACATTTGGATATGTACAAGTGGACATTTGGGCTAATGTCCACTTATCAATGAGTGCATACCATATGTGTTTTTCTGTGATTGGGCTACCTCACTCAGGAAAATATTTTCCACTTCCATCTATTTGCCTATGAATTTCATAAAGTCATTATTTTTGGTAGCTGAATAGTATTCCATTGGGTAGATGTACCACATTTTCTGTATCCATTCCTCTGTTGAAGGGCATCTGGGTTCTTCCCAGCTTCTGGCTATTATAAATAAGGCTGCTATGAACATAGTGGAGCATGTGTCTTTGTTATATTGGGGCATCTTTAGGGTATATGCCCAAGAGGGGTATAGCTGAGTCCTCAGGTAGTACAATGTCCAATTTTCTGAGGAACTGCCAGACTGATTTCGAGAATGGTTGTATCAGTCTGCAATCCCACCAACAATGGAGGAGTGTTCATCTTTCTCCACATCCTTGCCAGCATCTGCTGATGCTGGAGTTTTTGATCTTAGCAATTCTGACTGGTGTGAGTGGAATCTCAGGTTTGTTTTGATTTGCATTTCCCTTATGACTAAAGATGTTGAACATTTCTTTAGGTGCTTCTCAGCCATTTGACATTCCTCAGCTGTGAATTCTTTGTTTAGCTCTGAACCCCATTTTTTTCTCTTTTCTTTTTTTCAGAGCTGGGGACCAAACCCAGGGCCTTGCCCTTGCTAGGCAAGCGCTCTACCACTGAGCTAAATCCCCAACCCCAGAACCCCATTTTTAATAGGGTTATTTGTCTCCCTGCAGTCTAACTTCGTGAGTTCTTTGTACATTTTGGATGTAAGCCCTCTATCAGTTGTAAGATTGGTAAAGATCTTTTCCCAATCTGTTGGTTGCCGTATTGTCCTAACAACAGTGTCCTTTGCCTTACAGAAACTTTATAGTTTTATGAGATCCCATTTGTCAATTCTTGATCTTAGAGCATAAGCCATTGGTGTTTTGTTCAGGAAATTTTCTCCAGTGCTCATGTGTTCGAGATTCTTCCTCACTTTTTCTTCTATTAGTTTGAGTGTATCTTGTTTGATGTGGAGGTCCTTGATCCACTCGGACTTAAGCTTTGAACAGGGTGATAAGAATGGATTGAACTGCATTCTTCTATATGCTGACCTCCAGTTGAACCAGCACCATTTGCTGAAAATGCTATCTTTTTTCCATTAGATGGTTTTGGCTCCTTTGTCAAAAATCAAGTGACCATAGGTGTGTGGGTTCATTTCTGGGTCTTCAATTCTATTCCCCTGGTCTATCTGCCTGTCACTGTTGCTCTGTAATACTGTTTGAGTTCAGGGATAGTGGTTCCCCCGAAGTCCTTTTATCGTTGAGGATAGTTTTAGCTATCCTGGGTTTTTTGTTATTCCAGATGAATTTGCAAATTGTTCTGTCTAACTCTATGAAGAATTGGATTGGAATTTTGATGGGGTTGCATTCAATCTGTAGATTGCTTTGGTAAAATGACCATTTTTTTACTATATTAATCCTGCCAATCCATGAGCATGGGAGATCTTTCCATCTTCTGAGATCTTCTTCAATTTCTTTAGAGGCTTGAAGTTCTTATCATACACATCTTTCACTTGCTTGTTAAAGTCACATTGAGGTATTTTATATTATTTGGGACTATTATTAAGGGTGTCGTTTCCCTAATTTCTTTCTCAGCTTGTTTCTCTTTTGTGTAGAGGAAGGCTACTGATTTATTTGAGTTAATTTTATACCCAGCCACTATGCTGCAGGTATTTATCCGGTTTAGTAGTTCTCTGGTGGAACTTTTGGGAGCACTTAATTATTCTATCATATCATCTGCAAATAGTGATATTTTGACTTCTTCCTTTCTAATCTGTATCCCTTTGATCTTCTTTTGTTGTCTGATTGTTCTGGCTAGGACCTCGAGAACTATATTGAATAAGTAGGAAGAGAGTGGGCAGCCTTGTCCAGTCCCTGATTTTAGTGGAATTGGTTCAAGTTTCTGTCCATTTAGTCTAGTATTAGCTACTGGTTTTCTGTATATGGCTTTTATTATGTTTAGGTATGGGCCTTGAATTCCTGTTCTTCTCAGGACTTTTATCATGAAGGGTTGTTGAATTTTGTCAAATGCTTTCTCAGCATCTAATGAAATGATCATGTGCTCTTTATCTTTCAGTTTGTTTATATTACATTGAAGGTTTTCCCTGTATTAAACAATCCCTACATACCTGTGATGAAGCCTACTTGATCATGATGGATGATTGTTTTGATGTGTTCTTGGATTCTGTTTGCAAGAATTTTATTGAGTATTTTTATGTCAATATTCATAAGGGAAATTGGTCTGGAGTTCTTTTTCTTTGTTGGGTCTTTGTGTGGTTTAGGTGTAAGGGTAATTGTGGCTTTATAGAAGGAATTCAGTAGCTCTCTGCTTGTTTCAATTTTGTGGAATAGTTTGGATAGTATTGGTATGAGGTCTTCTATGAAGGTCTGATAGAATTCTGCACTGAACCCATCTGGACCTGGGTTCTTTTTGGTTTGGAGACTTTGAATGACTGCCTCTATTTCTTTAGGAGTTATGGGGTTGTTTAAATGGTTTATCTGTTCCTGATTTAACTTCGGTACCTGGTATCTGTCTAGGAAATTATCCATTTCCTGCAGATTTTCAAGTTTTGTTGAATATAGGCTTTTGTAGTAGGATCTGATGATTTTTTGAATTTCCTATGATTCTGTTATTATGTCTCCCTTTTCATTTCTGATTTTGGTAATTTGGACACATTCTCTGTGTCCTCTGGTTAGTCTGGCTAAGGGCTTATCTATCTTGTTGATTTTCTCCAAGAACCAGCTTTTGGTTCTGTTGATTCTTTGTATGGTCCTTTTTTGTTTCTACTTGGTTGATTTCAGCTCTGAGTGTGATTATTTCATGCTTTCTACTCCTCCTGGGTGTATTTGCTTCTTTTTGTTCTAGAGCTTTTAGGTGTGCCATCAAGCTGCTTATATATGCTCTTTCCTGTTTCTTTCTGCAGGCACTCAGAGCTATGAGTTTTCCTCTTAGCACAGCTTTCATTGTGTCCCATAAGTTTGGGTATGTTATACCTTCATTTTCATTAAATTCTAAGAAGTCTTTAATTTCTTTCTTTATTTCTCCCTCGACCAGGTTTCCATTGAGTAGAGCATTGTTCAACTTCCATGTATATGTGGGTGTTCTTTCCTTATTGTTATTGAAGACCAGCTTTAGCCCATGGTGGTCTGATAGGACGCATGGGATTATTTCTATCTTTCTCTATCTTTTGAAGCTTATTTTGTGATAGATTATAGGTCAATTTTGAAGAAAGTACTATGACGTGGTGAGAAGAAGTTATATCCTTTTGTTTTAGGATAGAATGTTCTATAAATATCTGTTAAGCCCATTTGGTTCATGACTTCTCTTAATCTGTCTATGTCTCTGTTTAATTTCTGTTTCCATAATCTGTCCATTGATGAGAGTGAGGTGTTGAAATCTCCTACTATTATTGTGTGAGGTGCAATGTGTGCCTTGAGCTTTAGTAAGGTTTCTTTTATGTATGCAGTTGCCCTTATATTTGGACCACAGATATTTAGGATTGAGAGTTCATCTTGGTGGATTATTGCTTTGATGAATATGAAGTGTCCTTCCTTATCTTTTTTTTGATGACTTTTGGTTGAAAATCGATTTTATTCAGTATTAGAATGGCTACTCCAGCTTATTTCCTCAGACCATTTGCTTGGAAAGTTGTTTTCCAGCCTTTCACTCAGAGGTAGTGTCTGTCTTTGTCTCTGAGGTGTGTTTCTTGTAGGCAGCAAAATGCAGGGTCCTCATTGTGTATCCAGTTTGTTAATCTGTGTCTTTTTATTGGGGAATTGAGTCCATTTATGTTGAGAGATATTAAGGAATAGTGATTGTTGGTTCCTTTTATCTTAGTATTTGGAGGTGAGATTATGTTTGTGTGCTTGTCTTCTCTTTGTTTTGTTGCAAAACGATTAATTTCTTGCTTTTTCTAGGATGTAGCTTGCCTCCTTTTGTTGGGCTTTACCATTTATCATCCTTTGTAGGGCTGGGTTTGTAGAAAGATATTGTGTAAATTTGGTTTTGTCATGGAATATCTTGGTTTCTCCATCTATGTTAATTGAGAGTTTTGCTGGATACAGTAACCTGGGCTGGCATTTGTTTTCTCTTAGGGTCTATATGACATCTGTCCAAGATCTTCTCACTTTCATAGTCTCTGTTGAGAAATCTGGTATAATTCTCATAGGTCTGCCTTTATATGTTACTTGACCTTTTCCCCTTTCTTCTTTTAATATTCTTTCTTTGTTTTGTGCATTTGGTGATTTGACTATTATGTGACGGGAGGCATTTCTTTTCTGGTCCAATCTGTTTGGAGTTCTTTAGGCTTTTTGTATGTTTATGGGCATCTCTTTTTTTAGGTTAGGGAAGTTTTCTTCTATGATTTTGTTGAAGATATTTACTGGGCCTTTGAATTGGGAGTCTTCACTCTCTTTTATACCTATTATCCTTAGGTTTGATCTTCTCATTGTGTCCTGGATTTCTTGTATGTTTTTGGCCAGTAGCTTTTTCTGTTTTACATCATCTTTGATAGTTGTGTCGATGATTTCTATGGAATCTTCTGCTCCTGTGATTCTCCTTTCTATCTCTTGTATTCTGTTGGTGATGCTTGTATCTATGGCTCCTTGTCTCTTCCTTTGGTTTTCTATATCCAGGGTTGTCTCCCTTTGTGCTTTCTTCATTGCTTCTATTTCCATTTTCAATTCCTTCACCTGTTTCATTGTGTTTTCCCATTCTTTCAGGGATTTTTGCGTTTCCTCTCTAAGGGCTTCTACTTGTTTACTTGTGTTTTCCTGCATTTCTCTATGGGAGTTCTTTATGTCTTTCTTAAAGTCTTCCATTATCATGATCAAATGTGATTTTATATCTAGATCTTGTTTTTCTGGTGTGTTTGGATATTCCATGTTTGCTTTGGTGGGAGAATTGGGCTCTGATGATGCCATGTAGTCTTGGTTTCTGTTACTTGGGTTCCTGTGCTTGCCTCTCGCCATCAGGTTGTCTCTGGTGTTACCCTGTTTTGTTATTTCTGACAGTGACTTGACTGTCCTACAGGCTTGTGTGTCTTGAAACCTATAGACCTGTTTTCCTGTTTTCTTTCAGCCAGTTATGGAAAGAGAGTGTTCTGCTGTCAGGCGTGTAGTCGTTCCTGTCCACTGGCTTTAGCTGTCCCTGTAGGCAGCAACCAGAAGGGCCTGCCCCTCCTTCTGGGTCCCTGTGCAAAGGGGTCCCAGATGGTGGTAGGTGTTTTCCTCTAGAGTCAGAAAGGTGGGCAGAGAGTAGTCTCCTTTGGTTTCCCAGGCATGTCTACCCCTCTGAAGTTCTAGCTCTTCCTCTGACAGGATTTGGGTTCAGGGAGGTGTTTGATCAGGTCCCTTCAGATCTGGGCGCAGCCTGGACCGCAGGGCTCCTGCAGCTTGACTGCCCCTATCTTTCTGTGCCCAGAGGCCCTATACAGTTTCCTCTTGGGCCAGAGATGTGGGTAAAGGTGGGCAGAAGTGGTGCTTTCTCCTGTCCTGCAGTCTCAGGATTGCCTACACATCTAAGTGATCGGCTCTCTCTTCCCCAGGGTTTGGGAGCAGGGAGCAGGGAGCTGGGAGCTGTGGGCTGGGATCAGCGAGGTTTGGGCGACAGCTAGAAACCGTAAGTGTCTGGTCCCAGAGGAATTTTTCCTTTGTGTGTCCTGAGTCCACCAGGCAGGTCACTTAGAGCAGAAAAGTTGGTCTTACCTCTGGTCTCGGTCCTGAAGTCGCTCCTTGGGGCTAGGTTTCAGCTCTCCGTGAGGGCAGCAACCCAAAGGGCCTGTCCATACTTCTGGGACCCTGTGTGCAGTGGCCCCTGATGGCGCTAGGTGTTTTACTCCATCAGTACTCCGCTAAGGCACACAGATGCAGGGGTCAAAACACATCAAACTAATCCATCAAGATTGCTTAGGAACAAAGCTGACTAAAATAATATCTTTAAATACATGATTATTTGTGTAGCTTTATTGACTTTTTATGTCTCATTTATTCAATATGAAATGCATATTTACTTATTTCCCTTTGTTCATACATCCTGCATCTAGCTGAGAGAGGTTTGAGAGCAGTGCAAAAGCTTTTCCACACTCTGTATGCTTTGGATAATTGTGGAAGAAGGCATAGACCTTAAGCATGGTTCAGAACAAAGATCTCAACTTCATATATGTAATTAAATCAATAGTTTCCAAATTTTCTTTTTACTTCTATAATGTGTTTTTTTGAAATGCCTTTAGTGGTGAAAGTTTCATGATTCAGATCATACTTATGTGAGTATATAACATACAGAATGAAGACATCTTTTCTTTTTTGTTGTTGTTTTTCAGGATAGAATCTCACTATGCAATTCTGGATGCTCTGCAACTCGCTATATTCTGCCTCAAACTCAGACTCTCATTAAAGGATTAAAGGTTTGTGCCACTATGCCAGACACATCAGAGAAATTCTTACTAATAAAACAGTTCTTAATTTTTTTTTTATAAAGGTAGAGAATCTTTTACATTTATTTTTATTTATGTGTATATGCCTGGGTGAGTTTATATGCATCATCTGTGTGCCGGTGCTTGGAGAGGCCACAGGAGGGTGTTAGATCCTCTAGAACTGGAATTACAGGTAGGTGGTTGTGAGCCACCTGAACTTGATATAAGCATTTGGAACCAAATTCAGGTCTTTGGAATATCACATGGCAATCTAAAAGACTGGGCCGCCTGCCAGCCCCGATGCAGAGAATTTTGAGACAAGGACAAAAATGATTCATGGGGCAAGGAGCGTTCATGGCCTCACTTTTCATTCACAGCAAATTATAGTGACTCAGGTAAGCAGAAGAGTCAAGAGACAACCATGAAAAGAATGACCTTGTAGGAATCTCTGCTCAAGAAAAGACAGATAAATTCTAAACATAAAGAATGGGAGCAATGGGAGGAGAAGCCATTGGTCCTGCCAAGGCTGGACCCCCTAGTGTAGGGGAATGTCAGGGTGGGAAGAGGGGGTAGTTGGGGAGGGGGAACACCCTCATAGAAGAAGGGGGAGAGGGGATGGGATAGGGGAATTATGGATGGGAAACTGGGAAGGGGAATAACATTTGAAATGTCAATAAAAAACATCCAATAAAAAAAGAATTGAGAGAAAATGTGGAGAATAGGTTAAAAATTAGGAGCAAAGCAGGGAAGGAACTGGTGAGAACATTAGGAGTGGACATGGAGTTGCTTTCCCAGTGACTTGCAAAACAGCTTCACCTGGCTCTATCTATATCATCCTCCTGTGGGATGTTAAAATTAGAATAGCTTTTGTTTTCAATTTGTCTGTCATTTGAAAGTTACAAATGGCTTGGTCCAAATGAGGCTTCGCTTGTAGATGGGCTGCAGTTTTACAGTCAAAGCAGCATGAGGACATTCTAGGAAGCAAGAGAACCAATTGAGAATGACTAGCTGAAAGTCTTGAAGTTATGCTAATTAGGCAGTGATTAGGCTTCTCCAGCAAAGGGTGGCGTTTTTATAGTGAAGCATTTGAGAAATGAAGCCGGCACACTGATTGCAGATTTTAATGAACTGAGATGATTAGGTTAAGAAGCTGGTTTGTAATGTACTCAGGATCTTCAAGTCCCTTATAGTTCTCATTGTTTAATCCTATGTGGCATGAACTGCGAAAGGAACGGTGTCAAAGCCTGTAGAACTGCAATTATAGAAATTCGTTACGGAAACCATGACGTTTGCAGTGGCATTATGACAGAGCAATCACACAGTGAACACAGGAGGGAAAATTCACTGAAGAAACATCAGACTGGGTGTGTAATCAGAGAGGAAAGCATCAATGACTAAGGTAGGTTTTGAATACAAAGAGAGTAGAATAGAAAATTAAAAAGAGGTAATCATGAAATCATTTAAACACTGAAATATTATTGATTCTTAAAAAGTATTCTTATGTATATGCTGTGTGTGTATGTGTGTGTATGTGTGCACCTATGAGTTTAGGCATGTATGTACTATAACGTTAGAGGACAACATGGATCTGCCTTTGCCTTCTGTCTGCTTTAAGACAGAATCTTTTGTTCTCTGTTACATACAGCAGCCTAGCTGGCCTGTGAGTTTCTGGGTTTTGGGTATTCTAACCCAGATCTTTATGATTGGAGAGCAAACACTTTACCTTCTGAGCTACCTCCTGAGTAAACATGTTTATTAATCATTCAGTTCCTGTGGCTCACCAAGCACCTGATAATAAACAATACCACCAATGAAAGCAAGGTCCCTTTGCCATTGTGTTTATGATTAAAATATTTTATTTTTAATTATGTAAATTGATAATATATTGTAGAGATATAGATGTGTGTGTGTGTGTGTGTGTGTGTGTGTTTCCTGTGGAGACCAGAAGAGGGTATGAGACCACCTGGAGCTGGAGTTACAGGTGGTTGTGAGCTACGCAAATGTGGGTGCTGGATACTGAACCACAGTTCTCTGCGTGGACGTACAATCTTTCAACCTTTGAGCCATCGCTCCAGTCCCACTGTTTATCATTTAACTGGAGATCTATACATTGGTCCAGTTCATGATGGCAGTTAAAGGAAATGCCATAGACATTATAAGACTGACAGATAACAGACATTCTTTTCCTACCTTTTTGGAGATTGTAAGTTCAACATCAAGGTGCTGGAAGACTGTGTTTGTTGAGTGCTGGCTTCTTCACAGCCATTTTCTCACTATAAACTCGCGTGGCAGAAGGAGCCAGAGATACGCCTGCTGTCTCTTCTATAGCGTCTCTTCCTCGAGATCTGTCTAATTACAGCACACCCACCACTGTCTGGCAGATTAGATGTCAAAATAAAATTTGAGGTAAGTAAACACGGAGTATGTCTCCGATGCATATTATCACAATTACACACAAATGTGCAATTATTAAAGGAAATGCTTATGAAAGAATGACCTTTTGGTTCTCTAAGAATGTTTAACATAAGGATCATATTTGGCTTGGGTGAGTAGGGCTACCCAGGGTTGAGGAAATGGCTCCGTGGGTAAAAATGCTTGCCATGGAAGCACAACTACCTGTGTTGAAACCCAATGCACTCAGAAGCTGGACACACAGAACAAACAGCAGTAACCACAGTGCCCCCAGGAAAAGGTGGGACTTAGGAGCAGGAGGCTGAAGGGAAATTAGCCTTTGTACCTCAGTAGTGAGACTTGGGAGGGGCCACCCACAAGACCAATCTAATGGTATTTCTCCTGCTTAGGATGGTGAAATCAGAAGAAAAGACCTGTGGGAAATGTCCCTCACAGAGTTGGTTGTTGCACTGTGCAGCAGGTAACTGGAGTCTTGCATACGGAGATCACAGCAGCTCGGTTGGTTGCAGCTCTCTGATGACTGGAGCCGGAACAGGAAGGCGCTACTGGGGAGATAATGATGTGCAGGCAGGCTCCAGTGCTTCTCAGTCATGTCAGACTCATAGAGGAACCCACAGCAGGCCCTGGGGACAGTCTAGATGAACGATTTATTTTAAAACAGTTTGGAAGAGTAAGTCTGTTTGCCAGCAATTGGTTAAGAACTTTTGACTTTTCATTTGAACTCTATCACAAACATTTTCTTCCTCCTGTGTGGTATTTGAGTGGCCAGAGAGAAATACTTTTAACTTAGCTAGGGAGAAGCTGAGTCAGGGTGAGGATGAGATTAGAATGAGCAGGGTGTAGTTATTTGGTTCCCAGGCTCTTGCAGAAATGCATTTTAGCTAGCATGGCAATCTGTGGAGAAGGTTCCCTGAGGCCTTGGAGGCTGCTCAGATCTGTGTGATACTTGTCCTTAGAAGGCAGGAACCCAGAATGCTTTTAAGGATGCTTTTGCTTCCTTTTTATCGCCAACAAGCTTGAGCTAGATTTTCTTCTCTACAGTCCTGCTTTGAAAGACTTCACCTGCTTTGAAGTCACCTTCCTTGAATCCCCTAGACTTTTCTCAAAGATCACCCATATCCAGGTCTCAGAAACCCAGGTTCCAAAACCCCATCTGAAATACTCCACAATGGCCTCTCTACCCATCTTTCCCTCCCCTGCTCAGCTACCTCATAAGATCTTGAAGCTTCACATGAAGTAGTTATGCCTTTGTCTTTCTTTTTATAGTTTATCACATAGATAAGATAATATATTTTAATCACATATGCAAACTTCAGTAGTCTTTGAAGGTGATGAGTGACAGGACACTTTGAGTGGAAAGGTGTTGCAGATCTGGCAATGGGCATCCAATAATATTCAAGATACAGTGTGAAAACTTGAGAAAAGGTCTAAGAAAGGGGGCAGTGTAGAAGAGGAAAAGGGGGAAAAACACCAGGAAAGGTAGGGAAGGTAAGAAACAGTAATAAACGGAGTGGGTGAATATGGATTATTTACATCTTATACATGCATGGGTATGCTGTAATTTAACTTGCTTTGTATAAATTAATATACAGAAATGTAGCGGTGAACCACTGAGCTCCTGGTAGGTGATCTCACTTCTTGCCACCAGAGTCCTCTGGATTTGCAAATGAAAAGACACATACAAGAAAAACCTTTATATTTAATAAGCTCTAACTTGCTCAATGGCTGTGCACTTCCAAACCTTCCCACATCTAAATCTATTGTTTATCTTTGTTGTCCTGTTTCCTTCTGGGCAGCCCTCCCATAGGGCAACTTTCCCTTTGCACGTACGTTTCAGATGTCCCACCCTCCTGTTCCTTCACAGCAGGGTCTGTCCTAAGACCCTCTCATGGTGTGGCCAAATCCCCTCACCTTCTCCCCTATGTTTCTTTCTTGGGAATCCTAAAAGTCCCACCTCTTTTCTTTTGCTCAACCATTGGCCGCTGGCAACTTTATTTCCCAATCAGAGCCAACTGGGGACAGGCTTCCTTTAGCCTACAGGCAGGCCACTGCAAACAGGTTCTTTTGGGTAACACAATTAGCATGAGAACACAAGCCATTATACAGAAATGTTTATAAAAATGTTATTAAAATAACTAATAAGGCCCAAACATTACGTTTGAGTTGAACTTTGGAAATTATGTCAGTGATTTGATAACTCTTGGTATCTGAGATTTGACTTTTGGGAAGCTAAGAGGATGTGCTGATAGAAATGGAACATTGAAAGAAATTATATTGTGATACTAAGACCAATCATAGTCACAGCAGTAACAGGTTTAGGGGAAGAGGTATATTTGAAGTGTGTGTGTGGAGATGAGGGGTGCTGTGGGGGGTAAAATGTGAGCAGGATGAAGGTACCAGGTGTCCTCTCTGCCTTATTCTTTTGAGGCAGAGTCTCTCCTTGAACTTGGGGTTGTCTTGTGTAAACATGTAAACTTTATTTGATCTCCACAACTCACATAAAAATACTGTGCCTGAAGGTTCATGCCTATCCCAGTGCTGGGAGGTGAAGACTGATGGGTTTATGGGTTTGTTGGCTAGCCAGTTTAGTCAGTCTATGAGGTCAAGGTTCAGTAAGTGACCTTTCTGAACCACTAAGGTAAAACAGAATAGGAAGACACTCGAGGAGTACTGGCCTCCTCTGATAACCACCATTTGGAGCTCAACTTCCCTCACACGTGTCTATATGCACATACAACACATGCACATACATCTTTTAAAAAGAAATTATACTTTAGAGTCCTTCAAACAGTCTGAAAGACATGAGATGCACTTGGTAAAAGGCACAGGAAAACTGAGTCTAAGACAGGAGGCCAGTAGGTTTATGTTTCTCATTTCACATTCCCTCTGGGGCAGATCTCCTTGAGGAGAGGTGGAAGGAGTCCTGGTTGGATTTTCAAAGTTTTTATATTAAAGTGATAAATGATTTCTCTGCTCTAAGTGTCTTGGCCTCAGAGCACATGGAGGAGAAAACTTGATGATTGGTCCCCACTGAATCCTTAGGATTTCCACGGCATCTGACTTAACTAGAAGTCTGTGCGGGAAATGTTTGGCCAAGTTAACAGAGTTAAATCACAGTTCCTTCCATCAAATGCAAACAAGCCCTGCTCCCAGTCATTTGGAGATTCTGATCTTATACATGAAAACGTGATGATTGGCGTGCTTGAATGTGAACGCTGACTGTTCGCCGTCTGAACCTAGGCAAATATCCACTGATATAAAGCCCACAATCACCAGTATAAAGGATGCATTTGGGGATTGAGGGAATTTATCAGGCTTGAGGATTGCCTTTGTGCTGAGCTGGAAGTAATCATTGTACAGTAATTAAAGCATTTAAAATATCCATGGTGTAATAAGGAAAGATTTTAGCATTTGCCATTTTCTGCACAATGGTCGATCTGCTACATTATTTCTTTTTCTTTTTTCTTTTTTTGTCTTCCCTGTGAATTCATTTATTGCCAATGTTTTTAGTAGTATTGTGAGCTTCATTGCATAATTAGTGGTATTCAGTTGCTGCTGTTTAGCTTGAAAGAGCTGTAATTAGTTTTCATTCACGATTATGAACCATCAGGGTCATTGTCAAAAGGTATAAAGACTATAATTCTATCACCAGGCTTAAAATCCCTAAAACCATAAAAATCTATTTTTCTCATCTTCAGTAATAAAAGAGGACACGATCTACAAATGATAGAATTTATTCTGCTTGGAAAGACAGGAATATAGGATTTGAGTGAGCGAATATGTGTGTGTGTTCTCAGTAAGGAGTCCTGTGCTGGAGCGGGGAGTTATAATCCCTGCTAGGTAGGAGGGAAATTCTAAATAACCTTGATCATACTTAACAAGTCTCTGTCTCATGTCTTCTTTTCTACTTGTAAGGCTGACGATTTTAAGAAGGGGAAAACCCTCCAAAACAAACAAACAAACAAACACCCTCCCCCCAAAGGAACCCACACAAAAATCACAAAACAAAACCTTAGTTAGTTCTATACTCAAGCCATCCTGGATTTAAAATGAAAACCACTTCACATATATAGTAAGCTTGGAGAGTTACTTCCAGACAAAAGTGAACCATGCTTATCCAGCACACAAGACAGTGATTTTAAATAATATTTTAATTTTATTTATATTTTCAATAATACCTTAAATATTATTTAAAATCACTATATCTTTCTAATGGTGTCACCAGCTCTCATGGTTTTTAAGCTGGGTTAAAAGATTTTGGTTCAAAGCCTTGAAGTCAGATAAACTTATTAGTGCCTGAATGTTTTGGAATATTAAACAGGGCAGAGGATGGTGGAAGCAAATGGGAGAATATATCTTGAAATGTGCTTGATTAATACTGGGGCACGTATTGTGGCTCCATAGCAATGGGCACTTGTATTCGAGTCTCAGCCCGCTCCTTGGTTATAGTCCTGAGAGTCCTTGTCAGTGTTAAGTATGTGGACCTACAAGTGGTGTATATGTGTGATGTGGAGATACTGTGTATGTGTGAGTGTGTGTGTATGTGTGTGAAATATAGATAGATAGATCGATGTGAGAATAATTAATGTGTGTATGTGTAAATGTGTATGTGCTTTATCTGATACATGATGTTGGGATAGTGTGTGAGTGTGTGTGTGTATGTGTGTGTGTGTGTGAAATAGAGATAGATAGATAGATAGATAGATAGATAGATAGATAGATAGATAGATGTGGGAATAATTAATGTGTGTATGTGTAAATGTGTGTGTGCTTTATCTGATACATGATGTTGGGATAGTGTGTGAGTGTGTGTGTGTGTATGTGTGTGTGTAAAATAGAGATAGATAGATAGATAGATGTGGGAATAATTAATGTGTGTATGTGTAAATGTGTGTGTGCTTTATCTGATACATGATGTTGGGATAGTGTGTGAGTGTGTGTGTGTATGTGTGGTGTGCCCTTAGTGGGGAGAAGAGGAAGAGTTACCCTACCCATTCCAGGAATCTCCTTATCTTCAGGACATAAGTGCTCTGCCTGTGTAATGAGTAAACAGTTCAGGTAAATAAAAGCATTTCACCTCTTTCATTTTTGTCTCCCAGGTTGGAACCTTTGCCTATTGGCTATATATACCACAATATGGACATCATCATCTTACTTTAATGGACATTACCAAAAATGGGTCCAGAGTTTGAAAAGAAAAATTTCTAGGTGCAACGAATCTACTGAGTGAGCAAGAACTGTAAGAACTATTATCTGGCAGCCCTTGATTTGTACTAACACCAGGCTTATAGCCATAGCAACTTACTTCATACACTGATTCTAGGAGGCCAGAGCATCTCTTGAGAGACAAGGCAACAGAGACAGTGCAGAGATATGGTCATATGGTCTCTGCTCCTCACTCATCTCCCTGTTGCCTTGTTGTCATAGCTGCAGAGACATTCTTACCTCTTTCTGCTGATGTTGTGCTGCCTGAACCTGTTCGTCTGTGACACTGTCTTAGCCAATAAGTTAGAATCCCTTTTTTCATACAATGATTTTTTTTTTCTGAAATTAAGAAAAAGACACACTTTGTGTAACAAACACAGTCAGTTTTATACTTAATGTGGACTGTTCTTATACAAAAGGAAAAAGAAATTGGCAGTTGAATTAAATATTTGGATATTTAAGCAAATGAACAAACTCGTTTTTTGATGAATGTGAGACTGAGTTAGGAAAGTCAAAGGCACGGATTGGTCATGTGCACATGTGTTGGTGAATCTTGCGGCCATGAAACTTGGCTCTATAAGCCTTTGTTACATGACATTTTTCTTTTAATTTTTAGTTTTAATTATGTACATTTAAAATATGTTTCTAGAGATGGAAGGGTTTTCATTTTTTTCTCCTGGATGTGGAGCCCAGAGAGAAGATAATGTGGGAGTGTTAGGAAATTTTAATTAAGGAAGAGGCACCAGAAAATGGGAGATAAAGTAGTAGAAAAAAAAAAAGGCTATAACGTGATTCTTGCTGGTACTTTTAACTAATTGATAATTGGCTGAAAACTAAAGAATTTTAATTGTTTATTCAAATGATCTGTCTTTAGAGAAATAGAATTTCTGTAACAGACCACTGAAGGTGTTGCTGATAGAATAGTTGTTGGTGATAATGCCCTGATAGAATTCTCATGGGCTGAATACAGGTAGGCAGCAGGTGTCAGCTGCATACCATGTGAGCTCTCTCTCTCCTCTCATGGCCATCTCCATGGGTGGTCTCATACTGCAATTTTGTGTGCAGATCAATAATGATTGGAATTCCAGGCACAGAGCACAAAATCTGTGGGAGGTGTACCAGATCTGTCATGTGAATGTCCATGTCCTTTTAATGCTCAAGGATTTGCATGACAGAAAGAGTTTCATCATGACATCTTGAAGGATGTCCATCCTTAAGTCCTGCCCTATAATTTCTAATTCTCTCCCTAATAGTCTTGCTTCTTTCATATCTTTATTTCCTTCTTAAAATATTGCAGAAATGGACAAAAACTTGCTAAGCAACTGATCATTTTGAAATGTTTATGTCCATGCATAAGCGTATTTCACGTAATTTATCTCGCAAGTAGCATCTAACTTTATTTTATTATGATCTGATAAAATATAAAAGGTCATTTTAATTATCTTATATGCATTAAGATATGGTTTAATATCCTAAAATGTAATATACTTTAGATAGAGTCTGCTGGGCTGCTGTCCTAGTTAGCTTTCTGTATTAGTGTGACAAAACACCACAACCAAAAACAACTTGGAGGGTAAAGTCCATCATTAGGGGAAACCAGGGCAGGAGATCATGCAGGAACTTAGAGACAGGAACTAAAAGAATGTTACTTACTGGCTTTCTTCTTCTGACCTACTCAGCTACCTTTCTAATATAGCCCATGCCTAACTACCAAAGAATGGTGCTACCCAAAGGGGAATGGGCCTTCTTCTAAGGATGGTGCTACCCACATGGTATATATGTCCCACATATATGCCTGTAGACCAATCCAATGAAGGAAGTTTCTCAATTGAGGTTTCCTCTTTCCTAGTGTTTCAAGTTAACAACCAAGAGTAGCCATTGAAGCTGCTGAAAAGAATATGTATTCTGCTGTTGTGACATGTTGTTCTGTAGCTGTCTGATAAGTCTATTTGCTGGTCTATAGCATCACTTAATGTTTCTTTGTTGGCTCTTAAAGTGCAGTTGACTTGTGTATTCCTGAGAATGAGGTTGTAAAGTTACTGTTACTTCATTGGGTCCTCTCTGTAGGTTTATAATCAGCAGTGAGTTTTATAAAATAGGTTTGCCAACATTTGGTACATACATGCTGATAGATGTCCTATTGGTTTTGTTAAATGACTTTTGTCTCTTTGCCTTGAATTATACTTTTTGGATGTGAGTCTCTAGAAATCTAAGCTTGATTTTGGGTACCATTTGCTTGGAATCTTTGTTCATCCTTTTGTTTTCAAGCTCTATGTATATCTTTGTGTATCTTTGCCAGTGGAGTGCACTTCTTGTTGACAGCAAGCAGTTGGGCCTTATTTTTTAAGGAGCCATTTTTTGTCATTTCATTGGAAATTTGAAACCATTTATATACCCAGAGTTATTTTTGAGATATATGCATTATTTTCATAAATTTTATAGTTTTTGTAATATTTTGACTAATTCCTGATTACCTTTTGTTTGTCCATTTTTTATGACTTTTGTTTCTTGTATTTTCATGGCTGTCTATATTTTTATTTCTTATCTATAAGATTTCTTTAATAACATTCTGTAGTACTATCTTAGCAATCATGAATTCCTTTGATTTGGGTTATCATGGGGACTCTTTATTCTTCAATTTGAAGGAGCACTTTTAGTGTATGGTAATCTAGGATGGTGGATTTTCTTTCTGGGATTGAAGCACATCGCTCCACATTGTATTAGCTAGTATTTTGTTGCTGCGATAAGGTTATCTGACAATGCTACACAAAGCAGGATGAGTTAATTTTGTTTATTTATTTAGTTTGTTTGAGAGTTATAGACCATCTAAGCCTAGCAGCTGTTGAAGGTGTTGAGGTGGCTGGTCACATGGCACCTTCAGTTAGAGAATAGAGGGAAATGGATGTGGACGTTTACTTTGTATTTAGTGAGGGATCACAGCTTGTGGATCAACATTTGTGGAACTACTCAAAAATACACAGAAGTATGCTTTCACAGTGATTCTAAATCCAATCAAGTTAATACTGAAGATTTCAGTGGTTACCACATGCCATCCCAAGCATTAGAGTTTGTGCTGATAAATCTGCTATCATTCTGATGTGCTGGCTTTATAGGTGACTTGAAGCTTCATTTTTACATTTTCAATATTCTCTTTTTTCTGTATACGTAGTGTTTTAGTTATAATGCAGCTTGGGAAGATTCTTTCCTGGTTGTATCTATTTAGGCTCTAGAATCCAGATCCCCACCTCTTCCCCAATATTTGTAAAGTTCTCTGCAAGTTTTTATTAGATATATTTTTCTATGCTGTAAGCTCACACTTTTTCTCCTCCTGTACATATAATTTGTAAATGTGGAATTTTATTGGTATCTGAAAAGTCTAGGCAGTGTTGATCCTTTCTGTTATAACTGTCTGAATATTCTAAGTAATCCAACTTACCTACGAATGAAGTGATCTATTTTCTATTTAATCTAGCTATTGAGTTATTTTTTAAATTATCTTGTTGAGCATTCCATTTCCTAAATTTCAGTTTGGTATTTTCCTTCAGAATCTCTGTATCTTTATTGGATTCTCTGTATATATCTTGCAGTTTTTTCCTTATTTCATTTAGCTCTTTATTTTTATCCTATTTTAACTCATTTAGGTGTTTAACTATACTCTCTGTAAATAGCAAGCATTACTATAGTTACTTCTTTTAACTCTTTATCCAGAATTTTATCCACCTATTTATCATTAGAACCAGATGAGTTTTTGGAGGAGTCACATTGCTTACTTATATATATTTTAATTTGTCTGTATTGAGATTTATGCATTTAGGATAAGTCATTGGCCTGGAATTTGAATGTCTTATATTCTTTGACATGAAGTAATCACTGAGCAATGGGCAGGTCTAGGACGTGGCAGGGAGGGTAAAGATTTAATTTATCATAACTATGCTGGCCACTTAAAATACAGTTAACATCAAGGCAGCAGGCCCAGTTCCTCGGACCAATCTGAGACAACAGAAGAAACCACAACCTATAGAGAAACCACAAAGTAATCATGGTCGTGAATAATTACAGTCAATTTTATAATAATCCCATTAAAATTAGAAGAGGAGCAAAGGCATTGTTAAATTTAATATGACATTAATGAGAAGTGGAATGGCAAAATTAAGGAAAGTACCAGAAGAAAGAAAAAATAGAAAGAGAGAAGAGTAAATTGAAAGGACAAGGAGAAAGATGAAAAGACAGAGAAGACATAGTTAAGGATTAAATTTAAAAAAAAAAGGAATATAAAATAACAAACCAACCAACCCCACACAAATAGAGACAGAAAACAATAAAAAAAAAAAAAAAGAAAAAAAAACCCTAAAGGTCAAAAGAAAAATGGAGAAAGAGATTATTATCGAAGAAATACATTTTTTTTACGATGATAAAGAATAAAGGAGAGAAATTAAAAATCAAATACCACAAGGGTGTGGTGGCCCATATTTATACTGTCATTGTTCAAAAGTATGAGACTGAGTTCTAGGTCATCTTGGCCTCTTTGAGAAGAGTCTTTCTTAGATTAGAAGATTTGACAGGATAAAATGAGACAAAGAGAGTAGACATTAAAAAGATAAAAGAATAAGAAAAATAAAACACACAAAAAAGAGCAACTTTCTTAGTAAATATTTAAACTGAATGATGAAAACATACTGGTCTATGATTAACTCCTTCTTTCAAGCCATTTTGGGCTGAGTCTCTATGTAGATTTGCTTCCTCTTTCTCTTTCACTGTGTCGACCACAAACTGGAAGGTGTAGCTTGTAGGCAGAGCTGCCTGTACTTAACTCTGAGCTGCTGTATTGGTCAGGTAGGAAGGGGCAGAACAGAAATCTTTCTCCATCTGGTCCAAGTCTCAGATGTCATTAGGTGTTTGCTCATGGGTATGGGAGGTGCTATGTGGATGCCATCATCCAGTCTTGACCTTCTCCTGCTCCACTTTCCAGGTCTGGAACTTTTCCAACCCACTTCCTTTACACATTTACTTGCGATTCCTTCCTACTTTCAGAGCTCTGCTAGCTGTCTAACTTGATGGCAGCCAGTAAAATGTTACCTCTGCACCCAACTAAATTTTAGTGTTTCTCAAAGGTTGATCGGATTTCAGGACTGTACTCACTGGTTTTGTACCTAGACACAGTGGTAGTTTCTGAATAAGTCATCAATGGCTTCTAATAGAATGGCTTTTTATAACTTTCCCAGTGACAGCACGGCATATAAGCTTGAGGTCTGTTCTCGGCAGCACTGAGATGGATATTAATTGTAGGCTTTTTATTTTTATTATTTTTTGTGTCCTCCCTCCCTCCCTCTCTTTCCCTCACTCCATTCCTTTATTCCTTCTTTCTTTCATTCATTTTGTCCTTTCTTTTAGTAACTTAAATCAAGGCACTCGTTTTCTGGAACACTAACTTTTTTTTAGCCTGCGCTCACATCCTCTGTCACTGCCTTTGGCTTTCCTTCCAGCTAAGCTTTCTCTATTCCATTGTCTAAGTTCTCTATTTTAAAATTCAGGCTCCATCTGAGGGCTTCCAAACCCATAGAGCCTGCATCATACACAGGAAGGGTCTCTCTTCTCCAGACTTTCTAGATGTACTTCCTCAAGATAATAGGTCTTGGTGGGTGACATTGCTCTGTCACTTTCTAAGACTCTGAGTTCTTCTTCTCACTTCTTCACTTATTATCTGTGGTCCTTTGGAAAACTGAAGGATTTTTCTTCTATAAAATGGGTAACATATGTGCCACTGGTCACACAGGCACTTAAAGAAAGATCATAAAGCAACTACTGTATGAAGAGCATTTTGCAAAACTCTCAGAGCCAGAACAAGAAAAAGGCTTAGGTGAGCATGGTGGAGGCTGCTGCCTGAGAGTAATTAAAAGGTCACGGCCATCCTGGGCTGCAGAAGAAGACCTTGTCTTAGGAAAAAGAAAGGGAAAAATGATCAGGGAAGAAAAGAAGGTATGGGTTTTGAAATTTCAGTAGCAACTGAACAAAGACTAACATGAGGAATCCAGTTCCTCAAGGCAAGTAGTTCAGGCTTGAGTACATGTCTTCTCTAACTCTCTCTACTAATACCTGCTCCTACCCTAGGAATCTCAAGTGTTAATTCTGTGATGGAGATCAGCTGTAGACTTTGTTTTTTGTCTTTGCCAAATTCTCCAGGTATTTCTACAGGGGAATCTAGGTTAGACTCTCTACCGTGAGATTTCTGGAATAAATCTTGCAATTTGGTTAAAATGGACAGTTTACATTTTCTAGCTTTAAAAATCAAATTCATTCTGTTACAAATAGGGATCGGGCATATTTCATGAGGAACTGTCACTGACAAGAAGAGTTGATTTCTAGTCAATAACACCATAATAATACCAGAGATATTGAACATTCCTTTCATAGTTGGGAGTGCTAATGCAAGGATGAAATTACTACACTTACCTAACTTTTACCGTCGTTTTTCACATTAACGAGCCTTAGAAGCCAGTTTCATGGAGCTCCAATTACTGAAAGGGCTTCGCAAGTATGATACCATACATCACCGGAAAATATAATAACTCTGTTACAAAGAGAGCTGAGGTAATAAAATTATCATAAACAACGTGATTCAGTTATGCCACAAAACATCCCGTGATTAAAAACTCCTATCCCTGCAGCTTCACGGTTTGGATTCAATCCACTTACATTTTGCACCACTGCTAATTGTATTGTTTGAGGATTCAATGATATGTAAAATATAAAGCACCGACCTAAACTAAATGCATATCTACTCTAGGATGTCTCCATTTGCTACTTAATTTGAATAAATTTGATGACTGTTGGAAAGTTGCTAAGAAGAATTAGTTTAAAAACACTTGGGACAATTTTCTTTCAAAAATGATGCTTAAAATAGACAGCGCTTAACGCTAGAAACGTTTATGTTCCGGCCTCCTATGGATTCTAGACTAAAGCTTTTCTCTAAATGACCATGATGCTGAGCAGAAGAATCCTCCAAGTGGGACACCGAATCCAGGTGACATTAATTGATTTTCCCAAAGTCACACAATTAGTGACAGAATCTCTTAGTTCTGGATTTTCTGTCTCTTTCTGGGGAAGCTTGATAAATGTCAACTGTATTTCACATAGGACGGACCTTGGAGTTGATTTGTAATGTCTGGCTCATTTTATGTCAAAGCTATACTACAAGTTCTTGGAGAATCTGTCATGGATGTGCCCAATCGTGCCACAGCTAATTAGTAAGAACTCTCCTCATTATTACTTGAGGTCTTTTGAGAAGTTTCAAAGCCTCCCTAGACTGTAGAGTTTAAATAGTGGGGTGTGATTAAGACTTTGATAGTATTCTCTGCAGAAATGGCTTTAGTGACATTAACTTGTAGGGACCTGAGGTCATGGTGAATTGGTCATGACTGGCCAACGAAAATTACAGGCATTGTTAGGGAGCTGAGTCATATATTTTGACTCCTTATGCATTTGATGTCATTAGCATTCTAAAAAGTTGAATCTCCATGTTAACCAGGATGATAGCCAATGACTACGTGCCTTCAGATATATTATCCTGACCACTTATACTTTGCTCCTGTTAAGTTCCAATGTCCCAGCTCCTGAACCAGTCTGCATAGTGTAAGTCCTGCCTGCTGATACCCAACTGTATTGAGTTGCTGATAGAAGGGATTATGCTCATGGACAAAGATAGAAAAAATAGCTAGCACTGAAGCACAATCTCTCTAATTGCTTGTCCCTGCTAAAATAGAATATGTGATGTCTGGCAAAAATGTAGGAAGACTAATAGAAGCATGGTGGGGAGGATGAGGAGTGCTTTTAAAAATCTAAGTATTTGAAAATGCAATGTTATTATTGAAGAAACTGAACACCTTTTATCATTATAAATTGTATCAATCAATTTTCTAACTTCTAGGACTAAAATGCCTGACAAAAGCAACATAAAGAAAGAAGTGGTTGGGTTGGCTTACAGTCTGAGGGGAGGCAGGGCAGGCAGAGGGACAGGAGAATGCGAGGCAGCTGTTCTACTGCTTCTGGAATCAGGAAGCACAGAGAGACATATCCTGGCACCCCACCCACTTTCTCATTTTTATCAACCTGGGGCCCACACTTGGGGTGTGTCTTCTCTCCTCAGTTACACTTCTCTGGAAGTATCCTCAGAGAGACACCTAAGGGAAGTGTTCCATGGTGATTGGAAATCCCCTTCAGTTCACTGTGAAGATTCAGTGTCATAGCAAGTTTGAGAATTATTATGAAATATCAATTTGTAAGGGAAATTAATTCAGAGTACACAGTGAGCTGTGTGAAGTCCAAGGTCTATTCTAAATTATGCTTCTAGCATCTTATGTATCAAAGAGAAGCTACTCCTCTGCCCTTTATTGTGTCTCAGACTCTTCAGTTTCAAAGCCTGGCCTTCTAGCCCCACAGGTGTCAGGAGAATGTATGCCCATCTCCTTTTAGGAGTTTAAGGTAGGTGACAGCTGAAGTAGGCTCTGCCTGAAGCTAGCGTCTTCTCAAAAGAGCCAGCTAGCCTAGGTTTTAATGTTGCCATCTTCTGTCTTGTTAGCCATGACAGAATTGTGCCAGTTTTCAAAGGATTCTTTTGATTCGAGTTTCCCTCTGACAGAGATGGCAATATAGAGTGTCACCATGGCCATGAAGGATTATTAGTAGTTTTATGTAAGCTCTGTTAATCATCTGTCTTCTGGCCCAGTCTCCAAAGGCTTGTCTGACACTCCCAGGGAGAAGAGGCTCTTACAAAGTGTGATCCAAGGAAAGAATATCCACATGGACTAGACCCCTGGCCATGTGGTGTTGTTGCCTAGTAACAGAGTTCAATTTTAAGAACTCAGGGGTAGAGAATGAACAGCTACAACTGTGCTTCCGGTGTGGCAGCTGACTATAAGCTTGAGTATCTGAGCTCAGTCAGGGGAACTGGTGATGAAGGGAAGAAATAACTGACTGCTACCAGCCTGCAATTTCACATGTACAGGACAGCAGAAATGGTAGATCACACACACACACACACACACACACACACACACTCAAGGGAAAAATGATGGTCATGTGGGAAAAAATCTGATGACCTCCTTGAATAGTTGAAGAGAGTTTCCCAGTGAAGTGTCTCTGCTAGGCCAGGCAGAAGCTGCAGCTCTTCGCTCAGATAGTTTGCTGTTCGGGTTAATCTGATTGGCAAGCAGAGGCTACCTCTTGATGCAGCATCGTTAGTTGTAGAGACTTAATGGCTATCAGACATTGGGATTTTTACTATTACTATTATTATTATTATTATTATTATTATTACTATTATATTTGTGACCCAATAATAATATTTTCTTATGGCAAGTGTACAATATCACTAACCAAGATATCTGATAGACATCAATGAAATAAAGCTGAACAATAGAAACTTATAAAAATCTTAAAAAAATAATCTGTATAAATATTGGCCTGTAGACTCCACCGTGAAGTTTGAACAGAATGTTCTCAAATAAAAGTTCTGAGATGTTTTACAGAGTTTGCTTTCAGATTTCATTTGATGCCAAAGGATATGCTTATCATTTGCATATCAGAGTGTTTAATTTTATTTTCGAATGGGAAGTCGTTCCCAGGATCAGAAGAACTTCACAGCACACATTCAGTTCAGAACTCTACCAACAAAACTTTTCTTAATATTTTACTTCCTTGAACAAAGATCATGACTCCTTTACAGATCTTCAAACAGTACGGTGACCTCTCTTCAATAGATGTTATTAGTCCCCTTTTCATAAAACATTTTGAAGTTTGTTAACTTAGTAAGTTCCAGGACCATTTGAATGTCACAAGGCCTCTTCCCCCCTGTGGACCACAAAGCAGTTTTGAGACGGGGTGGGGTTATGATTTGCCCTCATATCAAAGTGAGCCATGCAATTGATGTAGGAAGACTCAAGTGTGGGACTTGCTTGACTTCTGGCTGGTAGTTCCATTTCATACTGCATCTTTCAGTAAATGATAGAATTCCTCATTTCAGTCCTGAATCTTCGAGCTTTTTCCCTTTCTAGTCCAAGTCTTGAGGCCCAGAGATCATAAGCTTGTGACTCTGAACCTGTGTTTAACCACATATTGGCACATAGGATGATGATGTTAGAAATTTGAACATTCAGTGTTTTTCCTCTCTACCTCCATGATTCATTGCTTAAAGATTAAAAATTCACAAATGAAATAGGAAGCTCTGTGAGGCCATTATGGCCAATATCAGAAGGCAGAACCATCTGTCCCACTCTAAAATTTCAGAGAAATGTAGACGGCATGTTGGTAGGAAAGCCCTGCTAAGAGGATTCCATGACAAAGACTTCCACTGATGCCTTGTAGTAAGCCAAATTTAGTGTGGTTTATGGCCCAGAAAATGATGCTAGTCAGGAAAACTGGTTTTGTAAATGCCTTAGAAATTAAAGGAACAATTCCCAATTCAATTGTTGTTCACAATGCAAATGTGCTCAGTAAAACTCAACACCAGCCATTCCCAGGAAACCTGCAAGACATTACAAAACACTCAGTTACCACTCATCTCGGAAGCATCGGGAACATTCGGCGTGAAACCAGAACCAAGATTATGGATGGAAATTCTACCCTTTGAGAGCGTGTGCTCTTTCAAGCATAGTAGGATAAAATCTGAACAGTTACATAGCAACAGATAGTGCTGCCATTTTGAGATCTCAGTTGTTCTCCCATTCGTATTCAGATGACTCCAGGGTTTTGCAGCCTCTCTTGGATGAATGGTTGAATGAATTTCATTAATGCATACAATAGCATCACCGGGCAAATTCACAGAGTACTTGCAAGTCAGTGGCCACGTCACCTGGCTTCAGTGTCTTAACCTTGTTGTTTCCCAGAATCTCCAGGGATAATTGCTACCTTCCATATTGCCTAGACACTTATGCCTGGAGAAGTCCGTCTAGGTACCCTGCTCAAGGTCACACAATTCTACCGAGAAGAATTGGTTTTAAGTAGCAGCATTTCGCTCCAAAGTCTCAACTGTTGACTCCTGTCCCATGTGGCTCATACATTCTCTTTACGAATAGAGATTAAACAGTCTTGCACAGAGTTTACTAGGGTGAAAACAGATGAGATGGTACACAGATGTATAAACATGGCGTAAGTGATTAGAACTGTGACAAAGAGAATCACAGTTATCATTCTTATCTGTAGAGGATATACGCCAAGACCTCCAGGAGGTGATAAAACAGCAGGTATAATATTGAAGCATGTATGTCTATATTCATGTTTGTATTATATATATACATATACATATGAATAGTATGTGTGTGTGCACCACTGAGCCATATATGGAACCATATATATATACAGTGTGTGTGTGTGTGTGTGTGCATGCGCGCGTGCGCATGTGTATAAGAGGGGGGCTCTTTATATACCTATCTTAGGGTTTTGTTGCTATGAAGAGACACCATGACCACGATAATTTTTATAAAGGAAAACATTTAAGAGGGGCTGCCTTATAGTTTCAGCGGTTTAGTCCATTGTCATTATGGTGGGAAACATGGTGGCATACAGGCAGACATGGTGCTGGATAAGCCAAGAGTTCTACTTTTTGATCCACAGGCAGCAGAAGGACACTGTGTCATACTGGGTTTAGCTTGAGCATAGGCGACCTCAAATCATGCCCCTGCAGTGACACCCTCCGTTCAACACAGCCATCTGCTGCTGCGACAAGGCATGCCTCTTCAGAGTGCCACTCCTTACAGGTCAGGCATTCAAACACATGAATCTGTGGCTACCAAACATATTCAAGCCACCACACATACCTCTGTACGTAGCACGTAAAGCTTGTGCTAAGGATGGTATGATATTAACAATGACAACCAATAATAAAATGTAATTACTAACAAAATGGTAGAATAGGCCATTATTAGGTAAAATAATGGTTTGTGGAACAGAAGCATGAATCCATGACAGTCGATCTGATGACCTGCTCAGAGAATCATCAGTGTACTCAGAGTGGATACACTGGGTAAAGGGATAATTTATACTCTGAAAATGACACAGCGTTTGCAGCCTGGGACTTTTACCACAGCAAACAATGGTACAAAACGTAAGACATGTGGATCGTTTAATCTAGAAAATTTTAATGTAATCCGTTTAGACTGTTGCTGACCTCTGACCCCTGACATCACAGAAAGCGGACCTGCAGGTGTGGAGACTAGTGTGAGAAAGGCAGGATTAGACGCTGTCAATGGCAGCCCAGGGAGGCCTTTCTGCTGGGTGAGACCCATGCCGTGAATGGAAGGAGGAAGGATGTATGGGCTTTTGAAAGAAAAGCCAATCCAGAGATAGACAGAACTGTAACTAGACGCGTGGGAGAGCAACAGGAAGCCAGAGGCTGGAGAATAGTGACAAAGAAGTGAGGAGCTGGGGTGGGTGGGCAGAGAGGACAGATGCAGGGAGCCCGCTCATATGCCACGGTGTGTTATAGTTCATAAATATATCCCTGGGACAAGTGTTTGTGAAGCATCATAGACAAGATGAATAAACTCGATGTACATTATTGAAGATTATCAGGACCATTCGGTTGCTTCTGTTGAGGGCTGCAGGCATGATCCTCTCCCACTGGAGCTTATTAATTTAATTGGGTTTAAGGTGTGAGGTATATCTGCTTGAGTAAACGTCACCAAGAAAAATTCACCTGAGGAAAATTGTTGGAGACTGTTTTGGCTTTAGTGGCTGTAGCTCTCCTACCTATGGTAAGTAGGTCACTTTCTAACAGTTACCAAAGTATTTCCTAGACAACGAATGCTAACGAAGGAAATACGGTGAGGTGGTGTATTATCCTGACAATGCACCAATTGACTCATGGTTATATAGATCATTAGATAGAAAAATGATAGAGGGAGAAAAACAGGTTTGCAAGTATAGAAATCAGAGCTTTGAAACTGACAAAACACCTAACATAAACATCACAAAGAAGGGAGGCTTTATTTTGTTACACAGGCTCAGAATTTTCAAGTTCCTGGCTCTGCTGACTGTGGGCCCATGGGAAGGCAGAGAGCATCATGGCAGGAGATGGCCTTACCTCCTGGGGGACAGGACACTGATGGAGAAGGAGGAACCAGGGACCATGTACTGACTTCAAAAGCATCCCCAATCCCTCAGAATTTACTTCCCAGGCTAGAATCTACCCTTTACATTCTCACCATTTTCAAAAATGGCAGCACTGGTTGTGATCAAGCATTCAGCAAGACAGCCTGTGGGGAAATTTCATATTTATACTTCACAGCAAGTTTCCTTCAATGCTAGTAAAAGTCATCTTTAGGATCTTTCTTGATTGTCAAAGCTCTAAATAACAACAAGGGTATATTAAATGCACAATGTATTCCTAAAGACATTGAAGACCATTCTGTAAAAAACAACATATCTTTACCACATTTTCCTCAATTCGTAGTGGAACAGGAGATGGAAAAGGAAGGTAACAAGTAATTTTACAGGTACATGAGAAATAGTAGATTACTTCTATGAAAACATTTGCTTCAATTAAAAAAATCCCTGCTGTTTAAGCAGCAAACAGAATATAAGTAGTATTTAAAGGTACAGTAAATAAACTAATTTTTACTAGAAACCAGTATAGAGCATTTTGAATTTGAACATTACAAAACAACAATTTAAAAATCGTTATTAGACCTTATGGTACAAAAAAAAATTGATAGAGGAAAATGCTGGTGATATGATGTTAAGTGAAAAGGTAAGGTAGCTGGTGTGATGTTACACACCGGCAATTGCACCTTTCTTTACTGAGTGGCAGGAGGGACATGAGTTCAAGGACAGCCTGGGCTATATAGAAATACTTGTGTTTCAACATGGCAAAATTGAAAATTAAAAAAGGAATATCATGTTTTAACTATTGTTGCCTCAATAGTGCAATTTGGGGTTTTTTTCCCTCCCTGCCTTTTAAAACTTTTTACTGTATAATATACTCTGCAATATGCCCCTATTGTTTTCAAAATCTAGAAGATAAAATTAAGAAAACAGTTGTAGAAACAATTTTGTTTCCCTGTTGGGAGTTCCAAAAATGCAAATTACTGCTAAAGAAGTTAAGAATTATCAAGCTGTAGATGAAAAACTCCTCCTGCCCCAAATGGCCAAGGCAGAACTCCAGACGTGGATGGGGAGGGTTGGTTTATTCTGGTTTCATATTGATGTGGGATTAAAATGGAGGAGCTAAAAGTCACTGTTTTAGTAGAGAAAAACAGAATCTGGAAGATAAGTTTTGATAACAAAAGTTACTTCACAGTAAACTTTCACCATTCCTTTGGAGGAACAAAGGCAGAGATATTTAGAAGCAATTGGCTCCATGTAGAAACCCAGTAGGTTGCCCTGAGGCACATGAAAGTCGTCGTTCATTCTGTGGGGTAAATTTAGGGTTTTCCTGGTGACTTTGGGATTCAACCCTACACAGTCCCTTTCTTCTTTAAGCTGTTGCTTGTTCAGGCACACGCTTCTAGGCTTACATGTCAGACCTCAGCCATGACGTCCCCTCCCTTCATTCCCACCCCCATGACTGAGAGTTAGGAGGATCATGAGTTCAAGGACAGCCTTCCTCTCTCCATCCTTCCCTCTGCAGCTCTATGTTTCATTCCCTTCTCACTGGCTTGCAGTTCTCCCTCCCTCTTGATTTCCCCTCCCTCTCACCCTCTGATATATTCCCACTTCCATTTACTGAGACAGAATTTCCTCATTAAAACCTTGAAGAAGCCATAAAACACACTGTTATTTTAAATTACTTCATCTTCATACATTTCATGTTCACTGCCTTACTGAGTCCCAAAAGTAACTTGTGAATTATACTAGATTAGTATCGTTTCGCGTTTGTAAAGATAGAAAGCCGCGGCGTAGCGAGCGCCCCATCTATCTGCAATACTGTAGTGTTATTCATCATAGTCAGGGCCATCGCTCCCAGGACAGTTTTCCGTTTTCCATCACACCGTGTTTGGGGTGTGATTCCTAAAGGCATAAAAGAAAAAATTCAATGAGGTGATGGTTCATTTTTTTTAAAAAGCAGGACAAATACCCATAAAGCTTATGTATAAACAGGCAAATTAACAAGGACATTCGATTTGCTTAAGTCAAGGAGGTATTTGCTTGCTGTTTTCTGAGATTTCCATACAGTTGTAGAGTTTTGATATTACTTCAAAGCTCTCCAGGTCGTAAACCTTTAAATCTTTTCCTGGAAAGATACTGCCTCCTTCTTTTGATTTGCATTCATTAACATGTGAGCCACTATTTAGAAAGGATAATCTTAAAAGTCTACTTTCTTTTCATTTACTTTCAGTCTTTCTCTCTTTCTTCCTTTGTCAAAGTCTGGATACGTAGTCCAAGCTAGGGTCAAAGTCATGTTCCCTCTGTCTCTGCCACCCACGTGCTGGGGTTAAAAACCTGCCTCAGCACACAGGGCTTTAACAATGCTTCCTAAGGTCTCCAGAACAGGCCTCAGGAGGGGCCGTTTCCAGGTGATTCCTTCAAAGCATCTTGGGCAAAGATGGAGAAGGGTGCATTCAGGCCTTTCTGCATGGCTCTATGTGGAGGGGAATGCAAGCAATAAGCAATAATACTTGATCCAGAGATGACAAGTGTCATCTGCCGATTCAGGGGGATCTCCATAGCTTCAAGAATGTCACTGATTTTGTCTGCCAATGGCATCTTCATTCCTGGGAGGGCTGTATTTTTCCTTGACAGGAGCATTTCCCCCTCTTGTAAGGTTAATGATTTCATTCAATTGGGATGGCCTGCAAAACAAAATCATAAGGTCGTTTCACTCTCGTCTCCTTCTGTTTTAAATATAGACTATGATTGGTTTTTCTCACTTCTATGTGCAAAGTCAGGGAAACTTAATGTCTTCTGTGTTAATCCTGGGTTAAGTCCTAGAAATCCACCTTCATTGTGTAATTTGACTATCAGTAGCCCACGTTACCGTCATCTTGTATTTAAAGTTGAAGTTTCCTCTTATCCGTAATGTGGGTCTTCTGAGTAAACATGCGCCTTCAGCAAACCTTCTAGTCCCCCCTTTCTCCAAGTGGCAAGTGGAAGGTTCTAGATATCATCAACAATTGGAACAACAGGGACAGAAAATGAGAAAGGCTTCCTAAGACAGTGCTTTCCTGCTCCATGTGTGGCCTCCAGAATCCTGTGAGTCATTCACAACTGACAAGAGGACACATGATGGGTGACTTTCCTAGGGGTTTCTGTGACTTTTTTTATAATTCCTATAAGCACTTGAGTAGAGCTCAGTGACTCTTTGCTGTATGATTGGTAAATGTATCATGAAGTGCAGACTGTCCCTTTCCCCTCTGTGGCATGCCATGGATTTCACCAAGTGTCCGATGAACGTATGACTAATAGGAGATAAATGAACAGACCTGTACATCATGTTGGTCAAACATTTTGAGGAAGTAGTTTCCCCGTTAGCAAGCATTGGAATGGAAAGAACATGAAAATAACAAGAAAATAATATTGAGGTTGCTTGTACACAGAAGCAGAAATAATGAGATTAAAAGGCATTTAGAACAGAAAAAGACAAAAGGAAATAAAGTAGAACGTAAAAGGAGAGGAGTAGAACGTAAAAGCAAAGGGAGTATGTGTGGTTCATTAAGAGCCCATTAGTCAGACTGTCACAATGAAAAGAGGAAGTGGTCCCAGCATGCTGCGTTGGTGGTTAGGTGGAAAATGGCACAGCAACATGTGACCCGAAAGGATTAAAAGAATGGAGTGTCTTTGCCCACAGATTTGGAAGATTAAATAAGAAAGAAGTAGAACAATAGATACTTTTACTTGCTTTTTAAGAAGACTTTCTGTACTTGTTTTTAAAGGGTGGAAGTATAAGTTATAAGCAATATTAAAAGGTTGACATAAAGATTTAATTTAAAGGCAATGCGACCATTACTATGTCTCTTAAATAATAGTTGGCTATTAGGAACCTTTTTAATGAGATTCAATAGCCACGAAAACCAGCATGTCTATCTGTTAAGCTAAATATTAGTAATTTTGCTTGTTATAGGAAATGCAGTTTAATTCTTCTAACACAGTAGGAAAGCTACAAATAATAACAATGAGTTATATTTGCTGAGTGTGTGTAACAAAATCAGCAAATGGAGTGTGCATATGGAGGCAAACGTCCACTTTCTTTAAAAGTGTCATTCTTCAGGAGCCAGCCACTTTCTTTGTTGAGATAGGGTCTATCACTATTAGACTAAACTGGCTCACCAGGGGACTCCAGGGATCTGTTTGACTCCATTCTTCAGCGGCTGGGATTGTAAGTGTCTGCTCTCATGTCAGGCCTTCTCATGTGAGTGCGGGGATTGAACGCTGGTCTCATGATTGCACTTCTGAGCTTTTTGCATCACCTTACCTTCCGTCTTCCATTTTGCTTGTGGACTAGAGTAGAGGTGGACAAGACTCTCTGGCTCCTGAGAATGTAAGCAAATGCTTACTGAAGTCAGGAACTATGCCTGAAGACCACGTAGAAATTGGTACCTGTGGTATTGTATTATAGTAATAATATTGGGAAATGGTGAATGGAAAAACTTTAAAATATTAACCAAGGGCACTGGGAGATGGTTCAAGGTCAAAGTGTTGTGCAAGCATGAAGACTTGCGTTTGGATCACCGACTCCCTTGTTTGAAGCTAGGTACAGTGGTGGGTACCTGTAAAAATAGTGCTTGAGGAGAGATCGAAGACAGGCAGCTCCCAGGGGCTTGGTAACTAGTTAGCCTAGCAGAACTAATGAGCAACAGCTCCAGTGAGAGGTCCTGTGGTGAGCAATAGAAGAACACACCTAACACCGGCCTAAGGCCTTCACATGCACACACTGTACACACAAGCAAGTTACTATTTCATAAAGAGACTTACACAAAACCAAAACTTAGAAAATAAGAACCAACTTCCAGAGGAGTTCTGTGCTCAGATAATCACTGTCAAAACCTTATTTAGCAAATGCAGATACCACAGCAATTTATTTTCTACAGCAGTCAATAATCAAATCTCTGAACTCACTGTCTCCTGCTAATGAATACACAACAAACTTATTACTGTAAATTCTAGCCCATATGTGTCTATTTGTTTTTTTCTTTATTCCTTTGCCATTTTCTGTGTTTTTAAAGGTTGAATTTAATATTCCATATGCTCCGATAATGCTTCTAAGACCCATTTTTTTTCCTCTAGAGATTGCCGACCAATTAAAGTTTTAAATAATCCAAGTATCACCATCTCCTTATCCTCCACAGGCTGCGTTTTGGAGAAGGTGCTTAGGTTAAGAACTGCACCTTTTTTTTGCCTGGGTGTGGTGCCCACCACATTGGCACAGTTTTACAACTCAACGTTGCTAAGGCCTTTGAACCTTTAACCTGAACATCTACTTTAAAGGAAATCTTTATGCGTGTACACTAGATGATGTGGGAGTTGAAAGTCTGGAAAAGATACAGCAAGACCTTTATGTAAGAAACTCAGCCAAACGAGTTCGGTTGAAATGAAGCCCACCATTCTAGAAATAACACAGTGATGATACCAGTAAGTTAAACCAGATGGCACGCTCGGATAGTGTCCTGTGTTGTGTTAGAGACTCTCTAGTCACCCTTCGAAAATCCTTAATACTGAAGTGGGAAGGAAGCTCTTCACATGCAATTTCTATTTCTCTTGATGTATTATCTTCCTGTTTCTTCTCAGACTCTCTGCCTTACAATTGAAAATAGACGATGCTTAAAAGCACCTTTCCGTAAACCTAAGGAGTCTTAGGTTTTATACGTCCTTCATTAACCGTCGCACCTTCTATAAGGAAGAAGGGAGTGGAGTGTGTGGGTTGGGGAGGTGAAAGAGAAGGGAGGAGATGCTATTCGGTTGTAAAATAAAATAATTAATTAATAAAACTGTAAAAAATTAAAAAAAACTGAACAAAAGATGGCAAAGAAGAAAAAAATTGCTTCATGCTTACAGCAGATCTCGCTGATTCTCGCTGATGAGCTTTGTATGGACTTTATAGGAAAAGGTTTATTGAAATGGAAACTTCTAGTTTCTTTGGAAAGTTAGTTATGTCAAATGCTGTGGTTTGCTGGGGCACACAGGTGAAAGGATATCTTGCTAAAGCAAACACTTGAAAGACTGTTTTCCTGAAGCAGACACAGGTGAAAGGACATTTGGATATGGCAAACACGTGACAGAACCTGTGATGAAGGAGTATAAATATGACCCCACAGACACCGAGGGATGAGCACTGAGCCTTGGTTCGCTTTGCTCTGCCTCACTATTTTTTGCTAACGGCACACATGTATTGGTTTGCCTTACATAGTGTGGTTGAGCTCAACTTGTGATAACATTGACATTGAGAGAAACTCGCCCAAGAACTGCTCTCAGGGTTCCTGCAGCAGCTTGCAGCTTCTGCGGTTCATTTAGGATTGAACTACAGCTGCCTGGTGTCTGCTCGCTGAAAGGACTGGACTGTAGCTACTGGTCTGCCTGCCTAGAGGACTGGTCTACAGCTGCGGTATCATATTTAGTGTTTGCTACAGGATTGAACTGCTGTCAAAGAGGATCAAGCTCGCCTCAAAAGAAGTATTGCTGAACAGGTCCACTTCCCCTGTATCCTAATAACTTTTCTCTTTTGTTACCTCTGGTGTGTAGTTAGAGGAGAGGTCGAACCCTTGCAAAAAATTTATGCCTACAGTTTATTATTTTATGATACCAAATTATGTGTACTTGTGTGTGAGATGGGGTTTGTGTACATAAGTGCAGGTATCTGCAGAATCTCAATGTATTGGATCCCCTGGAACTGGGGGTCAGTAGTTGTGAGGCACCTGATGTGAGTGAACTTGGAGCCACTACAAACTCTCGAAATGCTATGCCATCTCTCTAAGTCTTGGGTGTCCATTTTCTCAACCATCCTGTCAAAGGAAGTAGCCATTAGCTGCAGCGAATGGCTGCATGAATGTGACAATTTCAACTTAAGTTAGTTCAAATTAAATAGGAAAGATCTGTTTCCCTAGTCAGAGCAGTCATGCCTCACACACTCAAGTACCTATGTGAAGCTAATAGCTACTGCAAAGGCTGTGTAGCTAGTGAGTGCTTTCAACAATGTAGAGAGAGGTAAGGGGACTTATCCCAGAGTGCCGTGCCGAAGAACCTGCTATCTTGTTTATGCTCTCATTATTACCCAGGAAAGTAGTTTTCAAAAACTTGCGATTCTTTTCTCAGGTGGTTGAGTGTCTGCTAAAGGTTGATCAATAGCTGAAGTTAAAGCAAAAATTGATTCACGGGTGCTAGGTTATATGACGAAAGGGACCTAGAGTTCTGGTGTGTGGTTGCCCGGTGGAGTTGCTGTAGATAATGGTAATGTACTATGCTTTTCAAGAAGTTAGAAGGAGTTGGAATGCTTTCACAGTAAATAGGTGAGCAATGGGCACATAGATATGTTTACCCTGATTTAAATGGCGCGATGTAGGCATTCACTGCAGTGTCTACCATCTCCATATCTCTGCTCAGAATTTCTATAGATGCTTCTTCCTTTTTTCTTCCTTCCTTTCTTCCTCAGGTTGGTAAATCCACACATATTAGGGGTCCTTTTAATTTGTTTTTAAAATCACTCTCTGCAAAAGTTTTCTTCAGCTCCTTAGACAATGAGAAAACTGCTTGTGTCTAACTAGAACCTATGCCATTACCTCTGGGAATCCAGTGGGGTTCAAAGATGAAGTGACCTGGGGCAGCAGCTCTCTGCATTACATTATCACCTGTCACTATCTCTTACATTCTTGGTAAGAACAAGGTGGCCCTCACCACTCGGGGCAGGACCTTGAGCACCAGCCAGGTGCCCAGCAGCTTGCTTGACCTCATTAAAATTGAGCGATCATGTTAATGTTTGGGTTTGAGGCCAAATCTCTTGAAGCTGTTTAAAGTTTTCTGAAATATTATCAGACGGGAGATTTGGCTTGTGATCTTTGCTTTGTATTTTCTAGAACAACCTGAATGGAAATAGATCAAGTGGGAATTAGATCTATAGATTGGATTAAAGGCAAAATTTATGTGCGCTAGAAAATTGCATTTGGTACTTGGCTAGTTACCTTATCTTTATTTTTAGCTCTACAAATCTAGAAAATAGAAAAATTAATCATTAGAGTTAAATGAAAGCTTGGAAGCTAGAAAATTGACACGTTCACTGGCCAGGAGAGCAAATCGCGATGGCGAGTGTTTGTTTTCATGAAGTAGAGATGGGCTCCTGACAACTTCTACTGAGTGCCGTGCTAGCTCACAGCCTGACCTGTGTTTTCATGTCCGCCCTGCCGAAGGTCAAAAACTGAATTTAGATGACAGAGAAAGTAGAGTACAAGGGAACTGTGCAGTTCCTAGCGGCTTTGTCAAGATCATGTGGGACTGGTAACTGATCAGGTTTCTGAAGGCTGCAGATTTTCCTGAACATAAATCAAATCTCCACCTATGAAGCATAACGCCTTTTCCTTTCAGTTTAATTATTTACTGCCGAAGGACACGCTTCCGCTCTTGTGTAGGCTCCAGTGAACTTCCCCGCACAGTGGTCCTGTCAGGCTGGTGCAAATGCCTTCACTAATTGGTGTCCTGCCCTGTTGTCCTCATGCTGAGTTCAGCATGAAGCCGGTCGCTCTCAAAGAACAGGCTTAGTGTGATGAAAGTAACCCTGCAGACCACAGATGTGTGGTGCCTGGGAGTGTTTGTTCAGTCAACATGGACACTTTTCAAACACAAATAATACAGGTGGCCAGGGCTGATCGTTACTGTTAACTCTCCTGGTCAGACTACTCCCTGAACTTATGGGCATTCAGATACCCATTAGAAATTGATGACCCTGGTTCTAATCACCCTAAGAAGTATTCTTGGCCACAGAGAACCCAGAAGACTAAGAATGAATCTTCACTCTTGTGTGCCTACAATTTTCTTGAGCTTGCAAAGGAGACTTCTGGGCAACAATGTTGTCCAGAACCTTGTTTTAGTAGTTTCCTTGTGTACAAAATTATCATTAGTGTCTGTGAGTTGGTTAATGTCCTCCTTATATCTGAAAGTCTAAAAGATTATGACATGAGAGGGAGGCAGAATAGAAGTGAGGACTCGAGGGCAGATCATGACTTAAATTTTGAAAATTATTCTTTACAGAGATTGAAAGTAGGAGTGAATGAATGAGGCAGGCATCTTTCCCATAAGCCTGACAAAATCATCACACTATATTTATATACCCAGAATCTAACCGTTCTCTGACTATATTACAATTTCCACATGCCCTTACCTTCATCTTAGGAGCTGAACTTTATAGCTTCTCAGTGAAGTAGATGGATCAGCTATCACAATGCAGAATTTCAGATGCTCAAGTTGGAGAGTGCCCATTTCTTTAGTTGCAAGCATAGTTCTCCATAATGCACAATTAAAGCCTGACTTCTGTGCTTTGGTGCCTCTAGTCAACCTTTTCAATATTTTCATATATAAAATAAATAAACTCTTACCTAGGCACAGTGACATATTCCTGTAACCAGCTCTTGGGAATCAGAGCTGAAGGACCGTTTTAAGATTGAGGCATGGTCTGTATAGCAAGTCAGGCCTATGTAATGAACCAAACCCACCCAAAGCCTGGAACCCTGCACTAGGCAGCACGTACACTGGCTTAATTGGACAAAGATGGGATGATTTTCAATGTTCTGGTCATATTTCTATGAAATGAGTGTATAGAATTATGTTTTCCTCATTTTTAAAGATGTATATATATTTTCAATATTTTTAGAGATGGGGTGGAAGAAGCTTACCTGTTTATAGCTGTGCTGGCAGGTGTCTGCATCAGGTGAGTAAAGGAGAAAGGTACACAACTGTGAAACCCAACTCCCTAAAGCTGGAAGGAAGAGACTCAGACGTAATAGGATTGAATACTGAGATTAGCCCTGCAGACTACTACAAAGGCTGTTGTGGCTCTGCCACTCTTCTGTCCTCCTCTCCCTTCTCTTCCAAGAAGAAACAAGCATTGGAAAATTCTGGAAACTTTATTTTGCAGTGTGACCATTCTGCCTAAGCAATAAAGAGGAAGAGTTCAGTGTGAACAGATTGTCATGACTCCTTGAGACATCTCGACCTTGTGTTTCAGCAATGATCACACATCTTCCCACACCATACCAATAAATCACAAGGGGAACCTCAAAATCACTCTTTCCCAAGTCCGAAGAACAGCCACGGGCTCTCGTGTTAAGTGGTGTTTGGCTTTCTGGCAATGATTTTTCTGAGGAGCCAAAATTTTCTCTAAGCAAGAGGCAAACGTTTACGTGAATTTTATCAAGATTCAACAAGATTATTATATGGAGCTTTGGAGGTGCTAAGGTAGACTTTTTTGTTGGGTTTAAATTGCTTGTAGTCATATGACCGTTTTCAGTGTGTCAACACCTTGATAAATATCTTGTTTGGAACTTCTAACCTTACAAAAGACGTCTTGTTCAGGGGGCCTGGTCTGGCTGTTTTGAATGGCATTAACCTCAAAAGGGCATTCTCCACATTCACTCATTTTTACACCAGGTCTCCCTTTAGTAGTTGGGCCAAATCCTCTTTATCTTGGGACACAGGGAAACGACTTTTATTCTTGTTTTCAAAAATCTTGCTGATTTGCTGAACAAACCTCCAGCTTGATCTTTTTCCTTTTGTAAGTTACATAAGTCATGCTGTGTGAACTAACATCTTGTCACTCATTGTCCTAAAGCAAGCCAAACTGGTGAGAAGCCACCTACTGCTGAACTTCAAGCCTGTGCCAAAAAGGCAAGAGCTACATGCTGTTCTGTTGTGCCCTTGAGTGATCAAACAGTTCTGAGAGCAAACAGGAGCTTCAGCAGCAGGAATCACAGGGCTTTAGGAGCCAAGCAGGGGACAGAGAAGCCAGGGAGGGCTTTTCTTAAGGTGAGGGGACACTTGGAAATACAGGCACACTGGCTTTGCTCTTTGGTCCAGGGCACTTGAACACTCCCAGAACAGTCTGGCTGATACAAATGCTGCTTAGAGAGTGAAAGAACATCTGAGCATCAATGGCCTGGGAGCTTTCATTTCTCTCTTGCTCTTATTTATTGCTATTATTTATTCTCGCTTGCTAATATTTAGGTGCATATTTATACTCTGAAATTGTTCTGCAATCCAAGGTATCTTAGTCTCCTGTGTGGCTTCACATACACATTCACACGTATGTGTATATGTATGCGCCACAGTGATCTATTCCAGCCTTCTAGTTAAGGCCGTCCAGTTTATCTTTTGTAGAGGGAATGAGAGAACTGATCTGAATAATTGAGTGAATGAGAAACAATTATTTTTAAAGTCACTGTTTACAGCCACTGGTGATTTCGGAAAGCTGCTTATCTTGACTAACACAAAATTTCAATATTGCCAGGCACTGAGAAGAAGTATCTTTCGAGAATCATCTTTGCAAGATCAGTAATTTAGTTAAAAGTGAGTAAGTTTAAATTCATGCAGTTTTTGTACCGGAAGGTACAGAACTAATATTGTATTATAGGTTAAAACTTTTAGAGTAACATTAGGTCTTGAAGAAGTTGAAAAGGGGTAGCTGCTATTTTTTTTTAATTTAATTTAACTGTTTTGAAACTTAATCGCTTTACATCTTGCTCACTGCCCCTGCCTGGTCACCCCCACCCACAATCCTTCCCCTATCCCCCATCCCCTTCTCTTCTGAGCATGTGATCCCCTCACCCCACTCCATGTATCCCACCACCCTGGTACTTCAAGTCTCTTCAAGGCTAGGTGCTTCCTCTCTCACCGAAGCCAGACAAAGCGGCCCAGCCAAAAGAACACATCCCATGTACAAGTACAAGCAACAGCTTTTGCGATAGCTTCTGCTCCAGTTGTTTGGGCCTACATGAAGACTAAGCTGAGCCTCTGATAACTGCTATTCTAATCACAATATTTGTACTTTTATATTCCTCACAGATTGACCTCATCACCGAGTCACAGGCTTCAAAATATGAATCCGTTATTAGATTTGGTGTAAGTGATGGGCCCACAGTATTGGAAATGGGATGAACACTAATGCATGTATAGAGCACTTATATATAATCCCTTGTCTTCATTGTGTCTTAGTTTAGGTTTCTGTAACTAAGTGAAACAGCCTGGGTATTTATAAAAAGAAGTTATAAAACCTGGAAGTCTGAGCTTGAGGTAGGATTCCATACATTTTTGGGAAGTCTTCTCTCCTGGAATGCAGATGGCTGACTTCTTAGTCATCACACTATAGAAAGACTTGAGATGTTTAAGGAACTCTTTCATAAGACCATTCATCCATTCACCTTCATGCGTGTGACTTAACCACATCCCAACGCCCTTCCTCCTTTTGCCATCCCAGGGGGCAGGAGCTTAGAGATGCTATTTCTTGAGCCTCTGTGGACTTATGACACATGTTTCACCCTTTTCCTGCCTTCTCTCTGCCCTTCATAATGATTAATTTATACAGTTATAAATATTAATGGATTCACTGTGACATTTCTATACATGCTTATTGTTATGCTTCAGTCAATCTGTCTCTCATTTTTTTTTTCATTCTCTTTCTCTTTTCCTTGAATTCATTCTGGTTTCACTATAGTGTTACTGTCTTAAATTCTCTCTTTTACACATGAGGGGAAATGCAGTGTGCAATGCTTGTCTTTCTGCAATCACTCTACTTCACTTGATGAGATGACCCCTGGTTTCATTCACCCCCTCACCACTTGCTCTTCATTGTGCATTGTGTTTTCTGATGTCCTTTCTTCCCTTAGTCTGTGCTGCTGTTCGGACAATCACAGCTATCATTCCCCATAGTTTGTCTCCTTGTCTCTTCTTCATCACCATGAAGATTTCTTGGCTGCAGAGACTGATGGGTTCAAGTCTATTTAGCCAGCATCTATCAGAGAACCTGGCAGATAGCAGGTGCTCTATAAAGGTGTATGGGATGGAAAGAAATAATTATGGGGAAAATCTATGATCGATTTAAAGGCATTAACATTGAATTATGAGTGTGAAGTCCAGGAGTCATAAAGGAAATTCCTGAAAGTGATTTATTTATTTATTTATAAGCTGTTTGTCATTCACATTGCTTTCTTAAAGGACTTCAAGTCCTATGATCCTAAGGATTCTGGTGATTTTTCTCTACGGGTTATTTACCCCCGCCTCCAAATGTCCTAACAGTGTTTGGGAGCTGGACCCACATGAACTTCCTTTCCTGCATAACTATTCTGGTGGATGTTTCCAATCAGCATAATTATGAGGGTGAGTCTGTGTATGCACCTTGGCCATAAGTCTTGTATTTGAGACCCCGAATCTAAACAAGAGGATGGGAATTGAAAATCTGATATGCAGTTCTTGGCACCATGGAAATAAAAATGGAGACCTAATAAAGTAGCTCGTTTAGAGTCAATGATTTTTAAAATGAGGGTCAGAGCAGCTTGCGGTGAGTGAATTAGAAGGCAGCAGACCAGGCCTTAAATCAAAGGGCAGTTTCCAGTCTTGTTTCCAACCGTGGCACCTGTCAGTCTTCACCAGCCTTCTTTCCACCTTGCACATGATTGACATCTCTTCACTGGTGAATATTGTACCTTCTCATGTGTGGCCGTTCTATCCTGCACACTGGGTTGCAGGCTCCTCCGGAATAGTGTAATGGTGGGGAAACACACTGCATTTCTTGAGCGATTAATTCTCCTTGTGTTTAGTAGAAGCACACAGAAAGCCTGTTGTTCAATCCTCTGTGACACAGAAAGCAGAAGTAACTTTCAAGATGTGAAGAATGAAAATACTCACAAATCCTTTGCCTTTATTCTCTAAAAGGCAAAGGAATTCTTCCATTATTTGATGTTTTCCTTATCTCCCTTTTAAGTTTTCCATAGTGCCAAAGTAAGGCAGATTTTTTTTCTTCTATCAAAGGGTTACTATATCTGAAGATAAAATAAGTGAAATGCTGAAGTGTTTTTGTCACTTCTGGCTTTAATATTTGTAAATAATGTGTTGCGATTCGTTTCTCAGGAAAAACAAATGCTTCAGCTTCCAAAACTGTCTGTTAAACTGAGAGACAGGTGTATCGTGTTTACAAGGGATGTGACATTATAAACTCAGCCAGAACAACCCATCCAGATGTGCAGTGATCTGTATCCGTGAACCCAGAGGACGCTGTCACAAGTTTTATGGGTAATTTCTGTTTCTGAATGTTTAGACACCTTAGCAGCCAACTGGAATGGGGCCAATATCAGTGACAACACACAGATGAGAAGCCATTATCTAATCAGCTTCCATCAAACCAGTCAGAAGTGAACAGCACTTCCTCGAAACACTTATTACAGATAACATTTTGGTTGTTAAATTTATGAAGTGTAAAGTGCTGTAACTTCTTTGCCGAAAAAGTCAAGACTGCATTTTCATGCCCACGTCCACCCACAAACACAGTTCAGCAAGAGAAGCACTAATAAGGTCATTTGACAAAAAATAAATCACACAAATTGTGTTTAGCAATTTTCAACATTTACTGAGAAAGTCCAGGCAGGGGGGCATGGCCTTGCCAATTATGAAAAATGTTATCCTGAATAATTAACAGAATGTGTTGACAAAAAATGTCAGCATGAGAGGAGGCAGCAGGCTTCATCTACTGGTGTGTGAGAGAAACCTTTTTGAACCCGAAGGCTTGCTAATTTAACATGTTTTCACATTACTATAAATCATTGTTGTGAATTTGCTAAAGACAATGTGGTCTTAGAGGAAACGATTTGTGTTGTGCATCATAAGACACAACACCAATTATTTGGGTGGTAGAATGGCTACTCTATTGATCTCTCTCAGAATTAGGTAGTCTCTGCAATAAGGACATCTACATGCTGATGAATTATTTTGAAGATGTGCCTTGTAACTACTTCAGTTGTAGTCCTCTGTTGCTCCATGTATAACACAGTTTCTTGGGTTCTCTCTGTGATTAGTACCATTGGACTCCTGTATGAGCAACCTCATCTCCCAGTCCCTACAAAAATACTGATACAGATGGACACTTTGTCTGCTTAGCTGTTCCAGGTATCTACAATTATGTGGGTGGCTTTGAATATGTACATAGAGGAAGAATCCCTCAACAAAATATGGGATGGAATATTGGGTATTTAGAAATGGTCCTTATTTTAGTGTCACGACATAGCATCTCCTCTTGATTTGATAGATGTTAGAATCTAAAGGAGTTTGAGGTATACAGAGTAAATGTCTGTCTCCATCATTTCTGTGAGACAAAGTCTTCGTAGGTGATAAGCATTCAGGTAAATCAAGCTTATACCTAGTTCCTAAGCTGAGAAAGTCCTTTTCTCTCTTTGCAGCATTTAACCCTGACTGTGGACCTAATGTTTTCACTGTGCTGCCTTCGGATATTTCTGCTGCTTCTTCCTGCTGTACTAGAGTTCTTTAGATTCTTTTACTGTTTTTACTGGAAGCTTCTTACATCACATATTTATTTGCTTCTTTCTAGTCCGTTGTTATCCTTCCTCAGAGCACTGAGCTGTTTATGCAAAACAGCTCTCAAAATAATTGCTTCTCTCCTGAGATACAATCCACCCATCAACTACAAAATTCTCATCCATCCATCCATCCATCCATCCATCCATCCATCCATCCATCCACATTTTGTGTGCTTCATACTTTATTCAACATCCTGAAAGCCAGAGAATATTTTCCTATTAATTACTTCTTTTGTTATTTTGTTATTCTTACTAATTGTAGCGTGGTTATCATGATATTGGGGATCTAAACCTTGAGCTTCATATTGAATTTACCTTTTCCACAACATCTAATTGTTTAAGTTCTGTCATTTTTTTTATTAATGTGTCTTGTGTTTCCTCCTTTCTTATTGATACCTCTCAATTTACTTTTCTTTATTATACCTTTTGAAAAAAGTTAACCCAACTTTTTAAACAGGTTTTGGAGTCCTTTTAAAGATAGAAATTCATTTGCCTTTAAATTTATATAACTTCATTGTTTTCTATGTTATCTGTTTTATCCACTGAACATCTATTGAGTAAAATTAAAATATCATCCAGCAATGTATCTGCTGATGAATACCCAAAAAGGAAAACCTCACCTCAGAGAGGCCTGAGTTTCCAAACTCATTACAACATTATCTATATAAAGAAGACATGCAAACTATCAACAGCCCATTGACAATGAATCAAAGAATGTCTACACCACACACACACACACACACACACACACACACACACACAGAGAGAGAGAGAGAGAGAGAGAGAGAGAGAGAGAGAGACTATTCGGCCTTAAAAATAGAAGACTATATCATTTGATAAAGATATATGAACAATGAGGTATGCTTGTTAAATGAACTGATGCACAGAAAGCCAAGTCATGCATAATACAACTTAAATTTGGATTTTTACAAAGTCAAACCCATAGAAAAACACAGTGGTGGTCATCGGAGCTGGAGGATAGAAGAAATCAGAAAATGTTAACTCAAAGTGTTTACTCCTTCAGCTCTACAAGGTAAGTTCAGAGTTTCAATGTGTTGTGGGAAGACTGCCAAACACTTTCCATTGTATATTGAAAAACAATGTTCGAGCAGCTTTAGGTGCTCTAAACACATATGCACAAAACCACAGAAAAGTCACTAAAAGCCAACGGGCGTGCTCACTTGCTTAGCGAGAACAATCATTTCACTGTACACACAGATGTCAGAACACGGTGCACAGCTTAAATATTCATTACAGAGTCTTGAGTTTGTACTTGTTGCTTGAGATTCTAATTAAGCCAGAGCACAGGTATAAGGCACTCTTTTGTCCTTCTGAAATTTGTAAAAAGTAAATCAATAACCATATTATTGGGTGAATTCTATATAATGAAAACATTTTTACACATTAACGTTAGCTACCTAGGATTCCCTGTTCCTTACAATTTCTTGTACTTTTTAAGACCCAGGTTAAATAACATCTACACTATAGTGTTTTTTCTCATCTCATGTGATAATATCTTTTAATTTGAAGTCGTATGTGGTTTACTTTTCTGAATAACTCGTGTGGGAAGCAGTCACTTGGTATATTTTTAACTCTTTCTTTGCTCATTTTAACTGTAATTTAATCTTTGAGACATTGTTTCATATGGATGTACATGCTCTGAGGTTAATGATTAAATCTTTTAGTTTTTGAAGCCAACTGAATGTAGTATATAGCTATTAGGTACACAGATAAAGCATTAGAAATGATCAATAGTATGTATGTATTACACTAAAAGAAAATGGTATTATTTTTAGTGCAAATTAAACCATTTGAAATAAATACAATGAAATTGTATATAAATTAACTATTATGTGAACATTTTCTATCTTCATCTCACTCAAATACACTTTAAATTTATAAATTTATAAATATTAAATACTTTTAACAGTTGCAAGGAGAGATTAAATATATCTTGATATTAAGAGACCACAGTCTCTTGAAGAGGTGAGACATATCCTTCAAAATAATTTTATTATAAGGTATCTTCTGGCTCAGAGGATTTTGATTTTTGTCAGTTTGATCCCAAGGCAAAACTTGAGTATTAATATAAAGAAATAAAATATAGTGCCCATGATTTGCAGATTGAAGATCTTATTAGGTAATGTACAGTTCCACTAAATAATTCAAAATTTTAATATAATAAAATATTAAAAATTAAGTCACGGTGGGAGAGCTGGTGACTTCTAAAAACAAAAATTTTATTGGGTCTTTCAGTTCTGTGGGTCAGACTTCTAGAATGAGCCTAATCTTGAGGTCACTAAGATCAAAGTCCATGGAGTCTGGGTTCCTTTCTGAGATCTAGGAGAGATTTCTTCTCTTTCGTGGGGTCTAGAACTTTCCTTCCACTCATTCTTCCATCTTCACAGCCAGTGGTATTGAGGGTCAAAGCCTTCTCTTTTACCTTCTTACCTCTCTTCCCTCCTTAAAAGACCAACTCTGACCACAGCCAAAAAAATTGTTAAATTTATCTCTGGTATATTGGGGCAACCCAGAGAACCCAAGCTATCCTTTTTATTTCAAGGTTTTAAATTATTAATATCTTCAGAATCTCTCTTCTGTTATTAGGTAATGTAATCTGGGTTCCAAGCATTAGGAGATAAATGCTATAAACAGCCAATATTCGGTTTGTGAAAGCATTGTGTTTCACATATGTACAACAGTAAGTGTGTTTTCAATGGATGTATTTCAGTGTCATTAGTAGTAATTCTAATTTTCTTATAATTATAAAGCATTAGAATAGGAAGGGTACAGGAGGGCCGTATGTGGTAGTCAGCATTCACAATAGTTCCTAGTGGTCTTTCCCTCTGGGTACTTGCCCTTGCATGGTCCCTTCATAAACATGGGCGTGGCAGAATGCAGTGGATTTGTGATTGTGTGAATAACTCCTGAGAATTTGTCATTGAGATCTTTGTTGCTGTTATCTTTATATTTCAAGATACAGAAAACTAAATGCCACGGGAGCCTTAAGCATCCCTAGTTCCTGTGAGAAGGCTTTCTATCAATAGCCGGTCATATGGTTGAGCACTTTGACAGTTCCAGGCAAGGCTTCACATGACTACATCCTGGCTGACACTGAGACCTGGACTGTATTAACGACTATGAAAATTCCCAAGCTTAGCCTCTTTGGAATTCCTGACCTATAGTAATCACAATTAGCCTAATTTGCTGCATAGCAATAGACAGCCGGTGCCTTTTCTAACCCACATTTCTAACACTTGGCCAAGAAGCTCTAATTGGTAATTTCATTTTTAAAAAACCTTTAGGGAACAGTATATAGGCTATGACTACTCAAATAAACCCAGCATGCTTGGCTCAATATAAATTAAACTTATTTAACTATGGACAGTTATCAAATTTCTTCCATTATCATTTCCTTTGTCACCAGCTTTCAAGTGATCTCTGTAGACAAAGGACCTGAATTCTGATTTAGTTTATTTTTTTTGGTTAAACAACAACAACAAACAAACAAACAACCCTCCTTCCCCCTAATGACTGCTAGAGATGTGATTTTCCCAAAGGTGTCTTGATTTAAAAAGTAAAATTTAGAAGTGTTTTCTGCTTCTTTTCCTGCAGGGCATTTCAGTCTGTCTGAGGTGGGTTGTTCCCCAGTCAAGGTGAGGCTTGGCACTGCAACCATTACAGAGGCTCACATGACTACAAAGGCCTATTCCCCTGCAGATGCCCACCTCACCAAGAAGCTGCTGGACCTTGTTCCACAGTCGTGTAACTACAAGCAGCTTCGGAAAGGAGCCAATAAAGCCACCAAAACCCTCAACAGAGGCATCCTTGAGTTCATTATGATGGCAGCAGGTGCTAAGCACTTGGCGACCATCCTGTACCTCTCCCTGCTGTGAGGAGACAAGAAGGTTCCCTTTGTATCTGGATGCTCCCAGCAGGGTTTAGGATGGGCCCATTCTGGTACCAGCAAAGAAGGCTCTTAACTAAAGCAGCAGATCCATTCGGTCATCTATTGAAATGTAGGTATAGCAGTCTATTGGTGTAGGCTGTGACCTCTGCCCTTTCTTGTCTACTCCCTCTCTGTCTGTGAATCATATTGTCTATTAGTATGCAGTGCTTTTGTATTTTTTTTTATTTGTCTTAACAGGGTTGGTTTGTTCCCATCCCCTCATCTTCTCTTCTACTATTTTTAAATCTTCCCATTTTTAAAAAATGAAATGATATCTTAAGTCAGGTGAGAGGCAGAATGCCATCATGTAACAATAGAAAGAACCAGTAGAAACTTAAGCCAGTGATAGTGTATACTTTCATCTGTAAACTTCCTTCACTGCATAGAGTAGGATGATAGTAACACTGGTCCCTTGTGCCTTTGCATATGAGATCTCCGTAAATGTCACCATGACTGAAGAACTTTCTTTGGGTAGCAGTCCCTCCCACCTATCATCATTTGAATGTTTAATAATGTTAGGTCTATGTCCATGTGCCATTTATTAATGTTCTGTGTGCTTTTGATGAATATAGCCTTATATTCTCATTCCAATCCAAGCTGTACTACTGAGGTTATCTGAGGCAATAGCAATTCAAAGGGATTCTGGGGATGTAACCATTCCAAAGGATTCTGGGGCAACTGTGGCTATTTGACTAGAACTTATAGGATAGACAATGCTAGCAAGAAACATTCTTTTCTTGGTGAATGGGGATTTCACTTGGAGGAAGTGATAACATATTCATTATTGAGCATTCATATTTCATTTTAAATAAAAAAATAAAGTTTAGTGTGTGAATAATGAAACTAAAATTTAAGCTTCCTAACGCCTATGTTCTTTAAGTATGCTGACCTGTGTTTGCCTTAGGGATTCCAAGGAGACAGTGAGCAATGCCCATTTTCACAGACTCGCTCTCTCACTTTTCCCTCAGAGCAACTCTAATTGAAGCCTTAATACAAGCAAAATTGACTTGAGGAGGAAAAATAAATGTATTCCTTTATCAATTGCAATACATTTTAACATGTTTGAGATAGCTATGGAAAACATGTAAGAAGGGAGACTCAGGTCATTATCAAGGAATATAGTATTTACTCTCTATGTTAGTGACCTTTTCAGTTGCTCTGACAAAATACTTGACAGAACGGCATGAGGAGGAAAAGGAAGAGGAGGAGGAGGAGGAGGAGGAGGAGGAGGAGGAGGAGCTTATTTAGGCTCACAGTTTGAGGACGCACAGTCCACCGTAGCAAGGAAGCATAGCAGTAGGAGTATGGGGTGGTTGGTCACATTGTATCCACAGTCAGAAAGCAGGGAGAGATAAATGCTGTGTTCAGCTCTCTTTCTCTGTTTTACTGAATGGTGCCCACGTTGAATGGGTTTTCCCAAGTCAATTAACCAAAACTAGAAATTCTTGCTCAGGCATGCCCAGAAGTTTGTCTCCTGGATGCTTAAGATTAACCATGACACTTCTTTAGTAGAAGTCTGTACCCTTATGATCTTTATGATATTTCTGTCATCATAGTCTCCCTATGAGATGAATAGTGTGTAACTCAGTGTTTCTCAACCTGGGGTCATGACCCCTTTGCAAACATCTATCTATTTATATTATGATTCATAACAGGAGCAAAATTATAGCCATGAGGTATCAACAAAAATAACTTTATGGTCGGGAGTCCCTACAACATGAGGAAATGTATTAAAGGATCGCAGCACTAGGAAGGTCGAGAACCACTGCAGTAGTTCTTAGGGACACTTTGTGTCTACTAATGCACACTTCCTCTTCCAGGTCATACTTCAGGTATCCGAGATCCCAGAGTCCTCTGCTCACAGCTCCCTCGACCCTGTTTTTCGTGTCATGGGTTCTATAAGCTTGGGAGTTCCCTTTTATGGCTGAAGAAACCAGTGTCTACACAGTAGATCCTTAAGATCCTCATAAGATGACAGGTTTTTGTTTGTTTGTCTTTTTGGCATACAGATAAATACCCAAACACCTTGTAGTATAAACTAACGTTGAAGTTGGAAGGAGAAGGAGAATATCTCAGGATACAGAGTCTATCAAGTTGTGAGATACAGTGTGACCAACCTCCCCATGCTCCTGCTGCCATGGTTCTCTTGCTATGGTGAACTGTGCACCACCATCAAACTGGGAACCTAAATAAACTCCTCCTCGCTTTGTTTGTTGTTTGTTTTCTGTGTAAGGGCATACAATTCATTGTGTTGAATAGTTCTACTGGAGTTCTAACTTTTATCTTTTTATGTGGTCATCTTGTCTACCACACAGCATTTCTCATAGGTTGGTGAAGCATTCTCTGTGTATAATACATAGACACACTCTACTGAAGAGGCACACAGAGAATAAAGGAGCAATGTTGTCTCGGGCTGTGGTGAAAACCATTTCTTAGCATTGCATTGCTTCATTTCTTGTATAGTTGACTCTTTATGCAAACAACATTCCTTTTTGGGTACATGGAATTATACACGCTAAGTGTTTATCAGATAATTTTTAGGAGGATTTGGAAAGTATCACTGCTTGCTGTTATCTATCAGCAATTGAATTTCTGGGATGGAGTTTTTGATTCAACTGGATTCTTTAAAACCTACATGTTGACATATTTCAGTTCTTTTTATATATTTTTAAAATAAACCTTTTTGCTTTGAGATATTTAGATTCATATGCATCTATAAGAAACAATACCAAGAGTGGTATTATATACCATTTACCCAGTTTGGTCTAATACATCTGAAAAAGCTATATCACAAAATCACAAACAGGATATTAACCTTGATACAGTCATGAAAGAGCAGTCCATTATAGCAAGGATCCTGTGTTGTATATTATCCTTTTATATTCACACCCACACTCTCCTCCCCATCTCAACCTCAAACAATGATTAATCTGTTCTCCATCCACTTTGGGTCTTTGAATTTTTTTTTTTTTTGAGACATGGTTTCTCTGTGTATGTGGCCCTGGCTCTCCTGGAACTCACAGCCATTCACCTGCCTCTTGCTGGGATTAGGTGTGTATGCCAAGGTCCAGGCTTGGGTTGGTCAGGGCTTTTGAGAGAAGGGGTATCTGGGAGCAGTAAAACAAAGGATTCAAAGTCAAGTTGTGGGTTCAAGCTGATGGCCTGAGTTTGGCTCAAGATGGCTCACTAGACAGATATTAACTCTGTAGTCTGCTCAGGACAGCTTTCTGCTTGAAACAGCTCTCTGGAGACAGCCTTTTCTACTTGAGGGAGCTCTCTCTTAGAAAGAAAGTCTAAAAGTTCTCTGGATAGCTCATGGATTTTTCCAACTAAAGTCAGAAAAGCTGCTATAAAAAATTCTTGATTTTTTTTTCTAAAAAGTGCTAAGTTCACTCTCTAAAAATCTCTCTCTGGGTAGCTTCTAGAAAAAATCCTAAAAGAGTTACACTAGCTCTCCAAGAAATTCTTGGAATTTTCAATCAAGCTCAGAAATCCTGCTAGGAAAAGTTTGAAAAGAACTATGAAAAATTCTAAAAGAGCTGTATTCACTCTCCATGGATTTTCTTGACCAAAATTGGAAATCCTGTTAGAAAAACTTCTAAAGGAGCTGTGTTCACTCTCCAGAGATCTCCAGACAGCTCAGCTCTTGCTAGAAATAATTTAAAAATGGAACTCCTATGGTGCTCTGCTAGCTCATCTCATTGCAGACCAAAATCCCAGTCTTTTATTTACATATCAATGTAGTTATTTATTCTAGGTTCCCCCTTTACTATCCCACAAATCAGCAGTCTGTGACCTTAGGACCTTGATTCTCAGAAAGGGACAGCAAGCACAAGCACAAACAATAAGATAGCTGGATGGGACCCCACCCTGAAATCACCATTCCTACAATACCAGGACCTGGGCCTAAACTCCCTCTGTCCTAGGCTGATCTTGAACTCAGGAATATGACTGACTTTGTATGCATAAACAAAAAAATTTAGCTGTGTGGGATCTTGTCCTGAGATCACTACTCCCTAAATCTCTTTATCTCCTTCCTTAGTATCTTTCTGACAAACTGGCTTATAGTGTAGCTGTCTTCGTTTCTTTAGCTCCATAAAAACTCTTATACAATTCATATTGCATCCTTCTATTTTGCATAGTTGAGAAATTATGAATTTTTGAACTCCTGTTTTTAGAGTCCTTTTCCACAGCCAAAAGGGTGGTCCTGAAGGTCACAGCATTTACCATTTTGCTGAGACATTAGCCACACCCTTGACCTCTGGACTCATATAGTTTCTGATTATCATGGAGTCATTAACCTTGGCAGAGAGAACATTCCCCGAAAGGAGGAACATGAAAATATGTACATTATTATACAAACAAGCCTTATGCCCTTATCAACCATCAACACTCATGGAGGCTCACACCCTGCTGGCTCTGTTCCAGGGGTAGGAATCATGTCACAATGTCCTTTACACATGGCCAAGCACGATTCGACAGCTGTACATTATTACATGTGTTTAAGATACTTAAGCTCTTAACAATCTTTTTGTCTACTCAAAATAAATTCTACTCGGAATAAATTCTCTCAGTCCAGAGTTTATTAAATGTACTCCCACAATGAATAATAGATCCAGCTTTGCCTTATTTAAAAACAAAATATCAGGGTTGGAGAGGTGATCCAGTGGTTGAGAGATCTTGTTGCTCTCGTGGAAGACACTGGTTTGGTTCCTAACACTTATAAGGTGTCTTCCAACTCTCTATCTTTCTGGTTCCATGTGGATAACACGATCTCTTTTAGCTTCTGCAGGTACAAGGCAACGAAGTAGTCCACATACATGCAAGCAGGTAAATACTCATACTCGTAAAAGCACAGAAATCTTGAAAAAAAAAAAAATACCCAGGTAGCTTTCCTTAAAATCAAAAACACGCCTATGAGACGGGCCACTGCAAGATTGTGTTTACCAAGTCTTTCAAGGGTTCTAAAGCAGCCACAACTAAAGTTTGTATCCATTCATTGCTGGAGTTAATTAGAAAAATAACCTTTAAGGTCCTTGGACATATTGATTCAGTAGTGTTTGAATGTGATGTGTCCTCCATAGGCTCATGTGTTTGCACAGTTGTTTTCAAGCTGCTGCAGTTGGTTTGTGAAGGCTGTGGTAGGAGGTGGAGTCTGACTGGAAAGAGTGGTCACTGGGTTAGGAGGGCTTGAACCTTTTTAACCAACTGCTCTCTCTTTCAGCCTTCCAGATGTGAATGTGTGGGCAGCCGCCTCAGATCTTGGTGCTGATTCTTTTCTAGCCCCATGGACTGTATATTCTCAAACTGAGAGTCAGAATAAGCCTTTCCTCCAATAGCCTGTTTTTTTCAAAATTTACCTTGAAAATGAAAAACCTAACCAATGAAAAATAAATAGAAATCACACAAAGACTATTAGAGAGATAGCTTGATTTCATGACTGAAAAGAAAGAGTTTTTGCTTTAAATTCTTTTTTTGGAGAAATGCTGTATTTCAGATGTTTTAATAATTGCTGGATCTTGTGTGCTTGACGTTCCTTTCTCTCTTCTATTTTCTTTATGTTTTATGTTTAGCATTGGTCTCAGTCTTTGATTTTGTTATTGTTTTCTAGCCCTGGAAGGTGCTTCATCAAGGACCACAATATCATAAACTAATACTGAGCATCAAATTGGATGACTTAAAGAGAAAAGCACAACTATTTCTCCACAAGCACTTTCATGAGGCAACAAATCTGTTTCCTGTTTTTAAATAGCTTGGCTAAGTTCTCTGGTCATAATAACTCAAAATCACTGTGGTATTCTCTGTGCATAAAATAATAGAAATATATATTTTTGTCTTGAGGAAAGAAGATAGGATAGAAAAATCAGTTGTCTTGCCCTTTGATCTTTCAAATTCAAGTAGAGTTCCAAGTCCTTATGGTTATTAATTTTCCTATTGATGTTTAATATATTTTTATTAATATAAGGTAAAGTGAATTATATGAAACAAAGGGCAACACCATGGTTTGAATAAGCACCACCCAGAAACCTGTGTTTCTTTTATATAATGATTTATTCCTCTTCTAACGGTGCTACTGAAAGGCGGTGGGGCTTTAAGAGATAGAGCCTAATGGAAGGACATTAGATCACTGGAGGAGAGTTCTGGAGTTGGATATTAAGACGTTGGGACCTTCTTTTCTATTAGGCGAAATTGCGGCCCCAAGGGGAACAAGCCTCATTGATCACATGCTTCTACAAGCACTGAGCTTCCACGGGTCCAACCCAATGGCGCTAAATGAAACTGAACTAGAACCTCAGACAATGGAAACCCAAATCACCCTTTTGTTTATTTTGTCACGATGATATAAAGTTAATCAATGCAAAGGTTCAATATATGAGTGCTCAGAGGATCAATGGTGGGATGTGGGACACCTATTTGGCATCCTCTTGTGTTTACCTAGCCACTATTTCGATGTAGACACATACCTCTTTCACTGCCTGTGCAGAGAACACAAGCTGAACAGCCCATAAAGCTACCTGTGTGCACTGCTGACAGAGAACAAAATCATTAGCTCTTAAGGCTCTTGATCTGAAGGACTGTACATTCAATGAGTAGAGTCAGGATCCTGTGGTGTGTGTGTATTGGTTTGTTATTGTTAGCAGTTCTGACTTGGGTTGTGTGTCTGAGTACACTTTCTGTAAGTTTACTTTTAAGCTCTCCAAGTTCAACTTTTCTATTTCATTTGCATTTCCACCATGATCTCATATTTTTCTATTCTTAGCAGAAATGAAACATAGTATTCTGCTATTCTTAGTGGAAATTAAACTCGCATTGAAGCACACTTGAGTAATGTCAAATTGGCCCTGCATCCATCTTATGAAAGAATATGGAATATATATGGTTAAGATGGAAATTCTTTCAGAATAAGTGAAGTTAATTTCATAGCCATGTCTTAATAAGTGAGCCCTGAATTTTCCTACTTTATCAAAAGGATTTCTGTGATGTATATTAAAATTCTTAAATTAAAACTTTCATATTAATAACAGAGGCTTGCTGTGAGTTCTACTTGGGGAGAGAGAGAGAGAGATAGAGAGAGAGAGAGAGAGAGAAGAGAGAGAGAGAGAGAGAGAGAGAGAGAGAGGACAAGCAAATGGTTCTTGCATTTTTATATAATAAAGAAATATAAAATAATAAAGTTTCAGACTGCAAAAAATTTCAAGAAGGCTATTGAAAAGGCCAGAAATCATTTTCTTTATACTTACAAAATAATTTTCAACCATCAGTTTTAATTTAGGTACTTTTTTGTACATTTGAACATTGAAGTGTTTTTTATTATTATGTGTATTTGAAATTCAAGAATAAGAAAAGATGATTTCTATATTGCCCCAACTTTCTGTAATTAGGGAGGACTCCACACCTAAACTCTATGCGTTTTGATAAGATTGTATATTTGCATAAATATTGTACAACATTACATACTTGTACATTATGATGTATCTTTAAAAAGTGACTGTAAATCTAAAGGGCAAATAAATATAATTTCATTGTACAGGACTTTAGATCTTAGGTTTATCATTGACTGACATGCATACAAACGAGAATATGACAGCCCTTTACCCTCTGATACAACTGACTGGAAAATCTGCATCTTTCATTATAACCTAAAACTTTTCAAGCAGCATTTATTATCTGTTCCCCATTTACAAAGTATTTTCTTAAGAGCTATGTTTAGAAACACATGTAGAAAAATAAGCCCTAAATTATCCTTCCCTAAATGAGCTTAAGGTCTAGTAAAGGAGGTGGGATGTCACCATGCAGATTCGCACCAAGTTATTTATAGCCCGTTTACATTGTCTATCTGATGCTATAAACAGCAAATAGGCACCTGGGTGCACTTAGTCAGGTCTTCTAGACTCTAAATTCATGCTCAAATCCTAAATTTAATTAATACGCCACCACCAGTGACAATGGGATCTGGCAAGATGAAGCATTAGCCACACTTCCATTGAGATTCAAGTTTAATGAACTTGTTCTAGCTGGATACAAAATAATTAGCTAACCTGCAATGGGAAGGTCAGGCATTTTGTAGTATCTCATAAATATAGAGGCCACAGCCGTAATTATAAAATAATACTGTAATTTTGCACCTACAAGGTTAATTTGTATTACAAAAGTAAATCGAGACCTTGGCTATCTCAACCTCGCCTGATTTAATGTGCAATCACTGAACAGTATTTTTAGCTTGGTCTTCAAGCTAAACCTCAGGAGGTACTGAAGAGGGGTGTTGAATGCATGCTGATGCACTGCCTGGACAGCTGAGGTACCCTCTAGTGTGTTAGGACCATGGACCTGTTATAAAAGCAAAATAAAGGGACCACAATTTGTGCATCACCACAACATTTGTGAAACTCCAGACACCTCCGGCAGATTAATCCTTCCATATCCTTCTGGGACATGTGCAGGTTTATTGCATTTTACAGGTGGGATAAATAACTAGCTTTGGGTTGGTTGCAGAGTAGGGGAATAAAACAGAACTCTATTTCTTATGCAATAATTTAGCAACTGCCTTTTCTAGGCAACTCATTATATCTTCTCCTGTAAGAGTCCCAAGTTATTTCTTATTTTGAGATCTTATCTTTGGGGATAGGGCTCTTTCTTCCATGTCATGCAATCTTGGTCTCGCAGCAGGTACACACAGTTCTGGGTAGTTTTAAAGTTTCTAATAATTTTGTTTTATAAGCACAGCTGACACTTAATGGCTTTCCATATTCCAGAGTGTTGATTCATGAGTGTCTCTACGCATGGGTAAACCGAACACTCACTTGTGCTTCCGTGCATCTGTGTGCTTCTCTAACACATTTTCTCACTTGGAACAACAAAGGTACAGTTTTCTGACTTTTACAAATGAGACGTGTTGTAGAATCAGCAAAAACTAGTTTCAGCTCCTCTGAGAAACTTGTTATGCAGACATAGTTTATGATGAGCATAAATAAGAGCAATAATTTATTTTCTGAGGCGTAATGCTAGAGCAAAAGCCATCTGGGCAGGCAAACATTTGTTAGTTGTGTGGAGCGTTCATCAAACTCAGCTTCTACTCAGAGATAATGGATACGTAAATAGATTTTTTTCTTTTACCTGAATGCACCCTAAGGTTTAGACGCAAATACATTTTTGAAAGTATTGGAAAAATAATAATAATTTTTTTCTAAATCTGTATAGCCTGCCAAGTTTGCAGCACATACAAATAGAAAATCACAATCTTTTGGAAAATTGAATCTGATGCTTTTTAATTTGTTCTCTCAAGTTAGAAGCCCAGCCACAGATCCTCAGACTTTCTGTTACTGGTTTTCATTAAACCCAGGACATTTTGATTTAGAATAGAGTTTTTATATTCTTTGCTCTTAGGGAAAGAAAGCCGTCTGTCTGCCCCTTGCCCCAAGACCAAGTCATAAATCTAAACATGACTGAAATAGCATCAGTAAACCCTTGGGAGATATTTGTAATGCCTTAGAAATGCTTATTAATAACACAGGCATTTATTAATTGTGTTAATGAGCTTCATATGCTATAAATAGTAGATTATTAAAAAGCCACAATAAAATGATTCAATAGCTCTCAAGAGTTTTTGAAGATTAGTCATGTGGAAGGGGTCTGAACATATTTCTGTTCAACATTGCTCCAGAAAGGAAAATAAGGACGTTTTAGATGTAAACTACAGAAGGCTAAGTCTCAAATCAGTATTGGAAGGGACGTCTAGCATCACACAAACTAGTCTCACCTGTGCTAGAAATAAAATAGAAACGACTCCTAAACTTTACAGAGGACACCGATTCCCTGGATACTAAGGACCTCTCACCTCAAACATTTTGATAGTAGATAGATCCTTCCAGTTTAAACACACACACACACACACACACACACACACACACACACACACACACACACACACACACACACACACGCCATTTGGGGCACATATGTGTGCCCAGTGTATTAACATTCACCATATTAATGCAGGAACCCATGGAGTCAGAAGAGCATGTTGAGCCCATGGTACTGGAGGTACAGATAGTTGAGAGCCACCATGTGTGCATTCTGTGGGTTCTCTGCAAGAGCATTGAACATTGAATCACCGAGCCTCCTAACACCTCCATATTTTTTTTTGTTTGATTTTTATGTTTGTATCTAAAAGGTCAGTCTTTTCAATTCTAAGTGTGAACATATGCAAATAATATTCTTTTTGCAATCTGTCTTTCCTAAGATCACAGTACATTTGTCAATATTCTTTGCTATTTTTATTATTATTTATTCTGTTTGTACACACCAATCAATGTTGCGATCATTTTACACATCACAACTTTTCCCCACATTGGCAAATCTACTCCTTAATCTATAAACTTTTGTGGCATCATTTTGATTATTTCTCTCTGCTTCAGAGTATGGCATTCCCTGATATTTTTTGAGACAGGGCCTTAGGTCATGCAGGCTGTCTTCAGACTCACTCTGTAGCTGAAGATGACCTTGAACTCCCAATCTTCCTACCTCTACCTCCCTAGGGCTAGAGTTTCGGGCGTATGCCACCATGTCCAGTTTAAATCATGCCTGGGATCAAACCCAAACCCAGGACCTTATGTGTGGCAGGGATTCACTCTACCGACTGTCAGCGTAAGCAGATAGCCTTGCCTCATTCCTGCTGAAGTTGCTCTCTGGTTTTCATTCTGGTATGTGAAGTATTTCTGCTTTCCCAATATTTTCTCTGACTGTTCCAAACACCAGCCATTTGTTCTCTTCTACTCCCCTTGGCCCAACCATTTAAATTATTTATAGGTACGAGTATAGGTAAACTCATTATCTCTTATGACATTCATCTTCCCATGACTTTTATTTTATTTTGAAATTCTCTTAATACCCACCATAAGATCTATGTCAGAAATCTGCATTTTAAACTTAATTGTCTATTAGTTTTGTATGTGTGTATGGGAGTTCTACAATCCAAGCTTGCTAGGTCGTTTTTAAGCAGTGACTATTCAGTGTTCAGCAGAATCCGAAGCAACATATGCCATGACCATTTATTGAGCATACACTAAATTACTATCAAAGAAAAGATTAGACAGTACACATAGTGACCGCTGAGTGGAGGAACGACTGAAGTGGCTTTCTAGTGTAAGGCACAGGAGGTGCCCATGTCCATACTTGTTTGTCCCAACCTCTTGGCAGCAGAGCTGCCTGTACTTGGGATAATAGAGTCAGGTTGACTTTAAAATGTCTTTTTCCTTGGTCCATGTTGATGAGCAGTATGCCATGGGTTATTAGCCTGCCAAATATTTTGTGTTAAAAAGATATCTCACTTCGCATACTTTACATTTCGCAGCGAGAGATTTAAGCTTTATTACATCTGAAAGACCATGAAGCGCATCATCGCTCTGACTTTCGTACCTTACAATATATTCTAGACGGAGAGAGATTTCAGTGAATTTGACTCATCAGCTCATTTATTAGGGGATATGATGATGGAACCAGAACCCTGTCATCCCACGTGGCACTAATGAACTCCTTTTGTGAGCTCTCTCAGCAGTGAGGGTGATGTCTGAGTTGAAATGGATAAGGCTGCTTTCCCTCTACAGGTTCCACCGCCCAGTCTGGAGACGGGAGGTCTTGTCCTTGTAAATGACTGCCATACCCTTTGAAGAAAGAGCACTGTTCTTTTGATAGTCCCATAATTCTTTTTTCAGTCTCATACACATCTCAATCTTCATTTCTAGTTTTATTGGATGTTGTAGCGTCCCTCTTCTAGAGTAAACAGAGAAATAGAAATAGCAAATATAACTAAGATTTACATAGAGGAGTTTTAATTTTTAATGTTTTAGCCTTAAAAGATTCTATCATTGAAGTTCTCAAAAATGACTGTCTACACAACACTAAACAATTAGCAATTACCAGCATAATATTAACATTAACATTATAAATCATATAATTGAGAGTCTGCCATGGAAGCAGATATTAATAATTATAGAAAAGGTTATTTAATTATAAATGAAATAAATTCTGTCAGGGAAATGTAGCCTATAGTAGGGGAGGTGTTAAGGGGGAGAAATGGCAGACTGTGAGGGGGAGGAGGGAGACAGTGGGATGAGGGACAGAAGCTTTCCTGAAGAGGCGACTTCCCAGCTGAATATCTGAAAGGCAGGAAAATGGCTGGAACAAGAAAATATCATCCTGAGTGAGGTAACTCAGACCCAAAAGGACATGCATGGTATGTACTCACTAATAAGTGGACATTAGCCAAAAAAAAAGTACAGAACACCCAGGATACAGTCCACAGAACTCAAGAAGGTTAACAGACTGAAGGGCCCAAGTGAGGATGCCTCAATCCCACTTGGGAGGGAGAAGAAAGCAAACATGGGGTGCCAAGGGAGGGAGAGACATGGGTGGGAGAGATCCAGCAGTATGAATGAAAACAGGCAACCTCAGGAGATAGGAGGTGGGCGGACCCTCTAGAATGTACCAGAGACCTGGGAAGTGAGAGACTCTCAGGACTCAAAGGAAGAGACCTTAGATGAAATGCCCTACAGTGGAGAGAGGGAACTTGTAGAGTCCACTTCTAAAGGAAAGACAGGGCATCAAGTGGAGGGATGGGGTTGCCATCCCACAGTCAAAAACTCTGACCCAGAATTGCTACTGTCTAAAAGAACTGCAGGGACAAAATGGAGAAGAGACTGGGGGAAAGGAAGCCCCGTGACAGCCCAAATTGGGATCCAGCTCAAAAGGAGGCTCCAAGCCTGACACTATTACTGATGTTATGGTCTGCTTACATACAGAAACCTGCTTCCTCTCTGAGAGGCCCAACAAGCAGCTGAAAGAGTGAGACAAAGATACTTAAATCCAACCAATGGACAGAAACCAGGGACCCCCGTGGTTGAATTAGGGAAAGGCTGGAAGAAATTGAGGAGAAGGGCCACCCCAAAGGAAGACCAGCTGACTCCTGAGATCTCTCAGAAACTGGGTCACCAACCAGGCAGCATACAGTAGCTGGTACAAGGCCCCCGACAAATATATAGCAGAGGACTGTCTGGTCTGTATAGACTTGAGGCCCCACAGACTGGGGAGACCTGGAGGAATGGGATGAGGAACAGTTGGAGGGCAGAATGGGAGGGGGATAAGTACCGAACTTTAAAAAATGTTTAAAGATAACTAAAAGGAGAAGAAGAAATGATAAGGGAGATATGCTGGGGTTGAGTCTGGGCTGGGCTGGGCTTTTGCTTAGAATGAACAGTATGTGTGGGGGCAGCAGAATACTTAGCGTTTTGGAGAAATGAAACAGGGGTCAGTCATGAGCATAGCAAGAGAAGAAGGAAGAGAAGACTGTGGAAGTGGGTGGGAAGTAAGCCTGAACACCCTGGTCAGTGGAAATAAGGAATTAGAATTTTATTCTAAAAATATCGGTAGGAGCCGCTCTTATGAGTTTGTCACATTTAAAGATTGCTCTGCATGAAGGGAGGGTAAACTCTAGAAGCTTTGTCAATAGTTCCACAGGGATTGCAGTGCTTAAATCAGGACTATGTTAGAAGAAAGGGAGACAAGAGACCCTGAGAGGTATCAAGGAGCCAGAACATGGTGACCACCTTGAGACAAAAAGACAAGGGCTGTTCTTCAAGGTTCATGATATATATGGGTAGGTAGATAATGCTGTCATTTTTGAGAGGGAATTGGGAGATTGGATTCAGGATGTTGAGTTTAGGGGTAGGCAGGTTGAATTTGAGATGCCTGAGGTGGGTGTGGATAGAGAGCACTCTAGCAGGAAGCTGAAGACTCGGCCTTAAAGGACACAGAGATTGTGATACTGTGCGAGTTTTGTTTTCTCTACAGAGAAAACAGATCAAAATCACCATGTCTTTGAAGGTCCTAGAGAGAGAGGAACAGAAACAAAAGCCACAAAACCCACCACATATACAAAACCGGCTTCAGAAGCACCAATGAATATGGATTCAGCAAGGTCTCGTAAATACAAGCCAGGTTGAGACACATCCCACAGCCAAATGTCTTAGCTCCTTTTTAATATTTCAGCACTTTCCCCCGGGTTCCTTCTCAACACAGCTCCTTCGTCTCTTTCATTTCTTTCCGTCACCTTTCTCTTCGCCCTTGCTGCTGTCCCCCACCTCCTCTTCCACAAAGGAGCCTTTATTTCTGTGTGTAGGTTCAGTTGGCTTGTGCTTCCTGTCATTCAGAGTGACATAGTGCAGCAAGATGAAGATCTCTTTTAGAAGCTACCAGCCCGAGATGATGGGGTGAGAAAAGAGAGGGAGAATAGTAATAATAGACAGACGTTTTCCTGTAAGGAACGATGTTGGTGGCATATTCATGAGAGTGAAGTTCAGAGACTGAAAACTGAAGGGGAGAAGGGAAAGGCATTACATGAGCCATGGTCTGCTAATGAGAGAAAGAAAGACAGCATACTTAAAAACGCCATGTATTAAAGGCTCAAGAAGGATCCAATGATCGATCGGTCAAATCTATTGAAATTTTAAAATGAGAAAGCTTCAATTTTTTTTTAAAAAAACATATCTACTTCTAATACTTTCTGCCAATGGTAGATTGGTAGCCCCCAACCTCGAAGCAATTTTGTTTTGTCTAGACACACCAACACAGCTTTTTACTGTTCCTTTTTTTCACCTGTGTAGAGCAGAGGAGGGTCGTCTGAGTAGATGAGCCTTGCTTTTTGTGTGGACGGATGCTGAGATGAGGAGAGGTAGTCAGATTTGAACGTGTTAAGCTCAGAGGTGGCCCCACAACAACACTAAATTGCTCAACAGACAACTAGGTAAATTAGTTGGGTCTTTAATAGGTGGCAGAAGTATCCAGTTGGTCGAGAAATGCATGCTTCTAAAGAGAAATAAACATTTTAAATGACAAGGCAAAGCAGATTTGGCAAAACTGTTTCAAACAGTTTAATGTATTAGAAAAGGGAAAGTGGGTAATTAAATATGACTTGAATTGGAATGAGCGTTTATCACATGACCTTTGTAATTTCTTTTTACGTGACACATTAAGAATTTCCTTATCTGTCTATCCTGGCTTTCTAAACATTTTTCTACGTATTGCCTTCCGTTATCCAAGAGGGAAACACTAATGGGCGGTTCCATCCTTTATCTTGGTATGTCTTCACTAACACAGTAGATTGGCTTTTGCCTTCCTCATTTGTTTCCATATCTTAGCATTGAGAGTTAGCAGTTTCAACAGAGGAAAAACTCAAATGAGCTAAAATGCTGACTGGGCCAGACACAGGAGTGGGCAGGTGGGATATGCTTAGTTTTTCATTAGTTTTTTTTTTTTTTTAAGCATACACTATGCTTTTTAGACTCAGCTGGAGAAGAAACCTGTAAACAATACATTCTTTACTCTAAATAGTAATTCTACCTCAGCATATTGCTCTACCTGTGGGCTTTGTAGAATGGCTTAAATTCCTTCCTGCAGGACATTTGCTAAAGGCTTCGCCTAAGCTCGCTGAGAGTCTGCTTGGAAGTCACGATCAGATTAGAAATTTGTGGGTTATTTGAGCAAGGCCAATCAGGGTTACTTTTCTTACGCTCTCGTGGGCTTCCTTAAAAACCTGACCTGAACATTCCTCAGATGGGGCCACAGCCAGCAGCGAGCTATTCCTCTGCTTGTGAAAGGCAGAACAGACGAGCAAGAGAAATGGAAGAGAGCTCACTGTAGGCTGCCCCTTTCTTTCACTGAAGCTTTTAGCTACTGCACAGAGTAAGAGGCAGTATAAATCAAACATCTCTGGCTAATAAAATTACGACAGTTTGCCTCTTGCTGCACATCCTGCTTTATCACGATAAAGAAACACGTAGCTTAGATGTGGAAGTGGCCCGTGACTCATCAGGCATTTTGCAGTTGATCAACCCCACCAGAAGGATACGAAGCACCACTGAGCTATGGCTGTTTAAAGACTGTGAAATGTGGCCGGTGGCACCGAGGCAACTGATGCTAAATCAGCTTTCATTTCCCCTCTGGGAGCACAAAATCAACCTTGGCATTATCAGGAAGAGAAATGAAATCTCTAAATATTTCTCAATGTTTTGTCATCTCTTCCTGTTGAGGTGATTTAACATAAAATCTCCTCCAAGTAGGAAGTACAGGTATTATTTCATTTCATCTCAAAGATAAACTTCATAGTTTTCTTCTATAAATTATGTGAAAAGCCTCCAATTTGCAATTGGGGAGGTAGCTTAAGATCAATGGTCTTTTAAAGTAAAATATTGTTAGTAAAATATGTGCTTTGTGTTTTGTCCCCGGCCAGTACCTTGGCAGTCTCTGAAAACAGTGATATCCTGGCATTTGAAGAAACATACCAAAAGGGCTAAGAGAAGTTGCTTATAAATGCTTTAAGTTAGCTCGGTTGCTAGGGGTTTGTTTACTGGACTTTTGACTATATATTTCTTGCAAGACCCCATTTACCTATTTCCACATTTCAAACCCCTCTCTGCTTTTTTATCTTGTCCTCCTATTCTCTGTAGTTGATAATAAGGCTCTGCAGGCAGTTGTAAAATTTCTATCACCTCTAAGATCTAAAATACTATTCCAAAGAAACAAAACCCCTTTTATTCTTTTTTATTATTCAGGTGTGAATAATGCATGATCACTGCAGAGAACAGGGCAACATCAACAACCGTATCCGATGAGCCCGTTGCTCAGATGGATCCAGTGCTGAGATCCCTGTAGGTGTCTCAGTGGAGTTGATACGTGATCATATTTTATTTAACTTCAGATCATTCATTTTCCATGGCAGAGTATTAAAGACTGTGGTCTGGCAAATTTCTGTTTTTTGGTCTCAGGGGCCAAGGCGAATACTCAAATGAGTTTATGTGAAAGTTCCATTCAGTGTTTGATTACAGAAAGCATATCTATTTCTCTCCATTCCTGCTAATCACAGAAGAGGGCAGGCTGCCAACTACAAAAACAAGTGCTTGGGCTGCATATCTGAAATATTTGTTGGTATTATTATTAATCACTTGAAAATGCCATATCTGTTTTTTAATATCTCACCACATCCAGCATCATGGAAGGCAATAATAATCCCATTTGTTGAGCAGCTGTCTGCTATGACTAATCAGCAAAAAGTTCAGTTCGTATTTGGTGTGGGACTTGGTTGGAATAGATAATTCTTCAATAGCTCCCAACCAAGACAGTGCCCCTAATAAGGAACTTAATTGAGAACAGCATAGCAAAGTCTGAAGAAAACCAAAAATAATTAATGTTTTATTTGTGCACCACATTTCTCTACATTACATACAATCTATTTGGAAACAAATATTGACACCCACACGGAGAGATGGAGTTCATGTTGACTAGGAATTTTGAGAATATCATAAAAAAGTCTCCCTATAATTATATACCAGAAAGTTGTATACTATTATTATGCCTGTGTTATAGGTTCGGGAACAATAGATGTATTGTTCAATACCATCTACCATGTGCTAGACATTGTGCTAACTACTGGGATATGATGCACTGAAGTTCAAACACAAAGTCTTGGCTCTCCTACAACTTATATCCTAGTAATAGAGATGAAAAATAAGGAGGTTAACAAGTGATATTCAGCAAATGAAAGTAAAAAATAAGACAGAGAAGAGAGATGGGGAGCAATCTTATATAAAATTTGTTTTCAATTCCAGATATACTACCGAAAAGATAAGAAAAAAAACCCAAAAAACAAAAAAAAAATGTACTACTTTGATGATTTTTGTGTAAAAACACTGCTGGAGAAGAGTTCACAGGAAAGGGTAGCTGCTGAGGTTCGTTACATTCTCGTTCCAGTGAGCAGCAAAGAGGGAAGAAATGCCATAGAAAATGATCTAGAATCTTGCCATATCTAAATGGTTAACCTTCAGTTTTCAAACAAATACAAGCACTGCTATTTGGCCCCTGTTGAAAGACAAGAACTAGATTTAGTCAGCCTTGGACTCTGTTTACTTCTTTCACTGTGTCAACAGCCTCATGCAGGTCTCAGAACACCCTGGACCAGTGGATGCCGGAGATGTATTTATTTTGTCAAAATGTCAGCATGAATTATTTTCATCTTGTGACTGTGTATCTTGACCTTTGAACTCTGTCCTAGTTTCTCCCTATGACAACCATTGCTCAATTTTTCTCTACTATATTAGACAGACTTGTATGAAGTTTTCTTCTAGAGAATTGGTGTCTTATGATGTGTGGATATTGAAGCACAAAACCAATTATTTTTAATCTATATTGTGTAGTATAATTTTTATACTATATTGTATAGTATAAGAAAAAGAATTATATAAACTTTAGTGTATTGTCAGAATGATGGCTCAATAGGTAAAAGTGCTTGTCATCAAGGCTGAGGATCTAAGGTTGGTCCCCAGAGCTCACATAGTGGAAGGAGAGAACTGACTTCTTCAAGTTGTCCTCTGATTTGCATGCGTGCCCTGCTACTCCCCCACCCCACAAACATACACGCACACACACACAAACACACATGATGTGGCACATACCAACCCCACCTCCCACTCAAGGTAAATCAATAAAGGCAAGAAATAACAAGAATTAAAAAGAAATACTGAAGTAAAGAAGGAATAGTATGAAAGCAGAAGATGATCTTGTCTGAAGTAGTTTACCTTTAAGTAGATCAATCACAATTCACCCAGAGAAACAAGATCCATGGGATGCTACACATTAGATAGATAGATGATAGAGGGACAATAGATAAATATATGATAGATGCTACACAGGCAGAGGTTAAATGGATGCTAAGTATTAAAGTAGATAGGTAGTTAGGTGAATGGATTGATGAGTGGTAGCTACATAGGGAGGAAAAGTGAGAAATGGTAGGAAAGAAGAAGAAATGGAGGAAGATAGATCACGAAGGCTTGGCTTCCACACTGTGAGACCTGGTTGAGTGGGTCCATTTGGAGTGATAGGAGAGAGAGGCTCACCAGCCAGATCGAGCATATTCATGTCAGGGGAAGCTCTCCACAGGGAGAATTTCCTCTCATTGCCTGAAACAGCTTTGCTCTTAAATTCTTCCTGCCACTCAGTTCATGCCTACTCAGATTATGAGAGATAAACTACGTAACCCGAATGCTGTCTGGCAAGGGGCTTCCATTAGTCTATAGAATGCCTTCAAAGCAATACCTGGGACTGTTGTTTGAGTAACTCACGACTTCAGTCCAGGTGGCCTACCTGAGAAAAAATGGAATCTGAAGTTCACCAGGTAGATTTGAGTTTTCAGAATCCTTATGGGAATACGTACAGCAAAGCCTTGAAATACATCACGCTTTTCTTAAAGCTTTGAGCTTAAAACATACCTTTTGTGTTTCAATGTGTCGTGTGCTTGCGTGTTTTCAGCTGCTCACATGTCACAAACTAAGAAATTCACTTTCAAATGTTATGACAAATCAATCCATCCAAGGTCTTGCCTTCCGAACTGGTTTTACATTAAACACCAAGCCAAATGCAAAGGATTACCTGCTAGTTACATGCACCATTTAGGCCCACAGAGAGACCTGCTTTCCTTTCTCTTGTGAACAAACTCCATTAAGAACTTTACTGTAGGCAAAAGAAAAAGAATGGCTCTGACAAACCAAAAATGCAAAATAAAATGAAACAAAAAATAAATTCCAGTGTGCCATGCCAACTGGTTGGGCCTGGAAACCAGACTGGGAGTAAAGGCAGATTAAGAAAGACAGACACAAGTAATGTACAGCTGGCATCTGGTGGACTTGGACGGAGATGCACCAGCGTTAGTCTAGACACTCAGCTCCCTTACGACATTCTCCAGAGGAGACAGCAGTGTAGATGATCCTGACAGGCGTCTCTGTAGTGGAGCAGACTCAGGAAAATATTCATCCTGGGTGAGGAACTTTGGTTGGTGCTTTCTGCATGGACTGCTTTCAAGTAATGGTCAACTGTCCATCAACATCTGTATTCAGAGGAGAAGCTCTTGCCACTTCCCTGAGCCTGACCCATGAGAGGCTTTGCCATTCCCTCGAGTCTCATGCATTGTCATCTTTGACATGGCCATGCTATTGCAAACAATACATGTCCTGTTGACATTTCATCTGCTTTCCACACCAGTTTGTCTATTTTTTTTAACAGGTATGTTTGTGTGTGTGTGTGTGTGTGTGTGTGTGTGTGTGTGTGTGTAGATAAGCACTGCATTCACTCCTAGAAGATATGATCTTCCAAAACTAGTCCATAGAGTTCCTTGGGTGTCATTGGGTCAGGACTTGTCATGTGACCCAGCTTTAGCCAGGGCAATGTTAATCATTCCTATGAAACAGAAGCTTGGTAGAAGAAATCACTTCTACTTCAGTCTGCCTTCTTGCTTGGGAAGCCTAAGCTTATTCTGTAGGTTGGAAGCTGCACAACCCATATGAGATGGGCCCGAGGTACTGTAAACACAGTGTGGATTGTGGAGACTCCCGATGATGCCCTTCAGGCTCTGAACTAACACCCCACCCATATTTAATGTGCAGACATCAAGAATATTGGTCATATTGTAGTGGCAGAGACTAAAGAGTGCTCAAAGAAAACCAACCAAAAATGAAAATAAAAACCCAGAAAGGTCAAAAAAAACTGATAAGGGGGATGTCAAGGGGACACAAGACCCCAATAAAAGACCTGTCAATGACCAATAGTTGAACAAAAAGGAAGCAGAATAAACCACACTTCCACTAGATTGTGCAGCTACCACTCCATAATTACCTACAAAGTAAAAGGAGATGGGAAACAGGCTGGAAATGCAAATGCCTATTGAGGGAGTTTATCCACTCATTGTCCTTAAAGCCAAGGCCTGATCTGAGCTATCCTGTAATGATTGATCTGGTCATTTTTTAAGAAAAAGACTGTTTTAAAATAATTTAAAAATATGTTGTGATGGAAAATAGAAAGTAAGGAAACTAGTAAACACTCACAGATAAAAATTATGAATTATTTATTTGCTAATAATCAACAAGCCACTAGTAAAATCAGATTTTATTTGTATCATAGTAAGATATTCTGAAAGGCCAGCGAGTCCTAACAGATGGTCCTCGAGTCTGCTCTAGACCAAGAGCTCCAGAGTCTCTGAGTCAGAGCCCCGGCTTTCCACAGCTTCTTCCTGCTTCTCCCTTCTTACCGCTAAGCGTCAAGCATAAATAGCTCATGCTTGAGTTTTAAACTCTAGCCCTTGTCTTTTGACCTTAATCCAGATAGTGAGCATTCTCCTGCCTCATGCTAACGCATCATCCTCCCCACTGTCTCTTATCCCTCTTCTCTCGGAGTAGTGCAGCCATGTCAACCACTTTTGATTGGTGCTTGGATCGATGACATGTAAGTGTGCTGCGTAGCTACACCTAGGTCACTAGAACCACCACATCCGCCTCCTTGTTCCCTCATCTTTGTGCTGGCTAGGATAATTGCCTCATTGGGTCACTTGTTCTTGTGGCCCTCTCAGTGTGGTTAGGCACTTTACCCTCCTCCAACTCAGAACAGGCGAGACGCTGCACTCAGAAGGACACACTGTTACATTTACATCATATTATTTTTGAAATGCCAGCTTCTTTTTTGTTTGGATTGACTCTATTTTTTTTTTGACTCTATTTTTTTATTTCACCTTTTCTTTATTATTTACATGACTTTCTTGAAATATGACATACTATCAATAGCCTATTATGTCACCTGGAATATAATATTTTTAAATGATGATTATCTATATGTTATTGCTTAAATTAATACATGACATGCAAGTGTAGTTGGAGCCCAGTTTTCCTTAGAAGTTTGAAGAGTAGTTAAGTATCTCAATGGTACAACTGTTTGAAGTATTTGTGATTAGCACACTTGCTATATCTGGGAGATTGTAAGATTTTAAAAATTCTGTGTTAGCCTTGTGCTTCGCTATTGTGTCATGTGGCAAGTTCTTTATCCGTTTTCCATGTGTTTGGTTTTTATTTTTTCTTTATTTTTTGGCAATTGCTTTGCCAATTTTAATTTCTTATATTTCCATTCAATCCAAATACTTCATACCCTTAACTAATTATATTGTTCATTTTTTCTGAAGATTTTTTAAAGAAAAATTATTTGTAGTTAAAAATAAAATCATTTCAATGGTATACACTTTTATTTTTCTCTGGTTATTAATTATAGGAACTGGAGAGATGTCTTAGGACTTGACAGGCTTGCCACACAAGAATACGGACCTAGGTTCAGATCTCCAGTACCTATGCAAAAGGCAAGGCGAGTGGATCCCTGGTGTTAACTGACCAGCGGGCCTAGCTCAACCAGTAGGCTCTGGGTGTAGTGAGAGACTCTCTCTATCGTAACAAATCTCTAAAACAGATTTACTTGTCAGAAATTTTGCATTTGGAGGTGTTAGAAGGGGGATAGGGAAGGTAGAAGGGGAGACTGGGAGGGGTCAGTGAGAGGGATGTAAAGTAAATAAGTTAAAAAATAAAACTAAAATGAAAAGGATTAGTAAATTTTGATGGTTCACTTGGGTCTTTGAAAATAACGATGCCTCTATTTCCTAGCTTTCCTAAATGCTTTAGTGTGAAATAATGAACAGATTCCAAATAACATGTGTGTGTGTGTGTGCGTGTGTGTGTGTATGTGTGCGTGTGTGTGTATGCGTGTGTGTGTGCGTGTGTGTGCTCGTGTGTGTGTGTATGCATGTGTGTGTGCATGTGTGTGTGCGTGTGTGTGTGTGTGTGTGTATGTGTGTGTGTGTGTGAGAGATGGAATCCAAGGGCATTTGATTCTTTGGAGCTTGAGTCAAGCAGCTGTGAGCTTCCTGGTGTGCATGCTGGGAACCGAACCCCTGCCTTCTAGCAGAGCAGCAAGCACTAGTCTCTATGTCTAGCCCTACCTTTCTTCATCTTATTGGCTTCTCACTTTGAAGCTCTAGGTTGTGGTTTTTGCTGTGTGAAGTCCATCAGCTTGCCCTTTATCAGAATTTAATTCATGCATTTCTTTCATAATGTATGCTTTGTTTTTTCATTCCTTAGCTGTCTTCTAAGGGGAGTTTTTAAAAATATGCAGAGATTATGGGATGTATAAATTCTGACTTTTTTATCATGAAAGAAAACAAAGTTTTATTAGCTGAACATATACTTTTAGTGGAAAATTCTTTCTAGGCTGTGATAAACCAGCCTAACTCCATTTTAAGATTAAAAGTCATCTTGCTACATAGTCAAAATAAATTAATTCCCGTTTTCTGTAAAATTTGGGTTTGATCAGGTCTTGACTCATTTTCTGGAACTTGACATTCCACACCCAAAACCCTGACCTCCACCCTGATAAGGTGTTCTGCCGAATAATTTTGAAATCTTAATTTTTATTATTTGGTTCATTTACATTTCAAATGATATCCCCCTTCCTGCTTACCCATCCCCAAACACCCAATCCCATCCCCCTCTTCCCCTTTCCCTTTCTTCTAAGAGGGTGCTCCTCCACCTACTCACCCATTTCCACCTCACCACCATCCCCCTACACTGGGGCATTGAGCCTCTTCAGGACCAAAGGCCTCCCCTTCCATTAATGCCAAATAAGGCCATCCTCTGCTACATATATCTGGAGCCATGGATCCCTCCATATGTACTCTCTGGTTGTTGGTGTAGTTCCAGTTAGTTGATGTTGTTCTTCCTATGGGGTTGCAATTCACTACAGCTCCTCCGGTCCTTCCCCTAGCTCTTGCAGTGGGGCCCCTGGGCTCAGTCTGATGCTTGGCTGTGAGTATCTTCATCTTTATTGGTCAGGAGCTGGTAGAACCTCTCAGTGAACAGCCATACCAGGCTCCTGTCAGCAAGTGCTTTTTGTCATCAGCAATAGTGTTGGGGTTTGGTGTCTGCAGATGGGATGGATCCCTAGGTGGGACGGTCTCTGAATAGCCTTTCCTCCAGTCTCTGTTCCATTTTTTTTTGTTCCCATCTTTCATTTGGACAGGAACAATTCTGGGTTAAAAATTTTGAGACGCATGGGTGACCCCCATCCCTTAACTGGGGGGCCATGCCTATCTACTGGAGGTGGTCTCTACAGGTTGTATCTCCCCTTTGCTGAGTATTTCAGATAAAGTCATTGCCATTGGCTCCTGGGAGCCTCTCAAATCCCCAAAGTCTGGGGTTTTCTAGTGGCTTCCCCCAATTCCCCATTTCCCCACTGTTACATGTTTCTATTCAATTTCCTGACTCTGTACTTTTCTCTTGCCTCATCCAATACCTGATCCTGCCCCCTTTCCCTCCTCCTCCTCTGTCCCTCCCTGATCCCTCTCTCCATCTCCCTTCTGTGATTATTTTGTTTCCTATTTCATGTAGGATTGAAGCATCTACACTTTGGTCTTCCTTCTTCTTAAGTTCCATGTGGTTTGTGAGTTGTATCGTGGGTATTCTGAGCTTTTGTGCTAATATCCACTTATCAGGGAGTACATTTTATGTCTGGGTTACCTCATTCAAGATGAGATTTTCTAGTTCCATCTATTTCCCTGAAAATTTCATGAAGCTATTGTTTTTGATAGCAGAGTAAGTAGTTCATTATATAAATGTACTACATTTTCTGTATCCATTCTTCTATTGAGGGACATCTGGGTTGTTTCCAGCTTCTGGCTATTATAAGTAAGGCTGCTATGAGCATAGTGGAGCATGTGTCCTTGTTATGTGTTGGAGCATCTTTTGGGTATAATACTACTAGTGGTATAGCTGGGTCTTCAGGTAGAACTATTTCTAATTTTCTGACGAAATTAAGGATTGATTTCCAAAGTAGTTTTACCAGCTTGCAATCCCACCAGCAATGGAGGAGTGTTCCTCTTTCTCCATATTTTCACTGAGAATTTTTTCTTTAGCTCTGTAACCCATTTTTAACAGGGCTATTTTATTTTCTGTAGTCTAACTTCTTGAGTTCTTTGTATATCTTGGAAATTAGCCTTCTACCAGATGTAGGATTGGTAAAGATATTTTCCCAATCTGTGGGCTTCTGTTTTGTCCTATCAGCAGTGTCCTTTGCCTTACAGAAACTTTTCAATTTTATGAGATCCCATTTGTCTATAGTTAATCTTAGAGCCTGAGCCATTCATGTTCTGTTTAGGAAAATTTCCCCTGTGCCCACGAGTTCGAGGCTCTTCCCCACTTTCTCTTCTATTAGATTCAGTGTGTCTGGTTTTCTGTGGAGGTCCTTGATTCACTTGGACTTGAACTTTGTATACGGAGATAAGAATGGATCAATTTGCTTTCTTCTGTACGCTGACCACCAGTTGAAGCAGCACAATTTGTTTAAGTGACCATAGGTGTGAGTCTATCTCTGGCTCTTCAATTCCTTTCCATTGTTCTTCCTGCCTGTCTTTGTACCATGCAGTTTTTCATCACTATTGCTCTGTAGTATAGCTTGAGGTCAGGGATGGTGATTTCCACAGAAGTTCTTTTGTTGTTGAGAATGGTTTTCGCTACCCTGTGTTTTTTGTTACTCTAGATGAATTTGAGAATTGTTCTTATTTTTTCTTTCTTCTTTTTCTTTTTTTCCACTTTATTTTGTATTGAACATTTTTTTATTTATATGTCAAATGTTATCCCCTTTCCCAGTTTCCCCTCCAGAAACCTGCTGTCTCCCCCTGCTTCTATGAAGGTGTTCCCCCACCCATCAATCCACTTTCTCCCACCTCCTCGCCCTGAAATTCCCCCACACTGAGGCATTGAGCCTTGACAGGACTGAGGGCCTCTCCTTCCATTGATGCCCAACAAGTCAGTCCTTTGCTACATATGCGTCTGGAGCCATAGGTCCATCTCTGAGTACTCGGGATAGTGGTTTAGTCCCTGAGAGCTCTGTGGTGTTTGGTTAGTTGATATTGTTGTTGTTCTTATGGAATTGCAAACCCCTTCAGCTTCTTCATTCCTTTCTCTAACTCCTCCACTGGGGACCCTGTTCTCAGTTCAATGGTTGGTTGCAAGCATCTGCCTCTGTCTTTGTCAGGCTCTGGCAGAGCCTCTCAGGAGACAGCTATATCAGGCTCCTGTCAGCATGCATTTCATGGCATCTACGATATTGTCTGTTTTTGGTGTCTGTTTATGGAATGGATCCCCAGGTGGGGTAGTCTCTGGATGGCTTTTCCTTCAGTCTCTGCTCCACACTTTGTCTCCATATTTCCTCCTGTGAGTATTTTTGTTCCCCCTTCTAAGAAGTACTGAAACATCTACACTTTGGTCTTCCCTCTTCTTGAGCTTCATGTGGTCTGTGAATTGTATCTTAGGTATTCTGAGGTTTGGGCTAATATCCACTTATCAGTGAGTGTATATCATATGTGTTCTTTTGTGACTGGGTTACCTCATACAGGATGGTATTTTCTAGTTCCCTCCATTTGCCTAAGAATTTCATGAAGTCACTGTTTTTAATAGCTGAGTAGTGTAAATTGTGTAAATTCTATCCATTGTGTAAATTCTATCTCTGTGAAGAATTGAGTTGGAATTTTGATGGCGATTACACTGACTCTGTAGATTGCTTTTGGTAATCTATGTTAATCCTGCTCATCCATGAGCATGGGGGATCTTTCCATCTTCTGAGGTCTTCTTTGATTTCTTTCTTTAGAGATTTAAAGTTCTCGTCACACAGATCTTTCACTTGCTTGGTTGGAGTCACATCAAGAAATTTTATATTATTTGTGACTATTGTGAAGGATGGCATTTCCATAATTTTTTTCTCAGCCCCTTTATCCTGTGAGCAGAACAAGACTTCTGATTTGTTTGAATTAATTTTACATTCCGCCACTTTAGTGACGTTATTTATTAGCCGTAGGATTTCTCTGGTGGAATTTTTGGGGTTGCTTATATATACTGTCATATCATCCAGAAGTAGTGATATCTTGACTTTCCAATTTGTATTCCTTTGATCTCCTTTTGTTGTCTCATTGCTCTGACTAGGAATTCAAATACCATATTGAATAAGTAGTGAGAGAGTGGGCAGCCTTGTCTAGTCCCTGATTTTAGTGGGATGGCTTCAAGTTTCTTGCCATTTAGTTTGATGTTGGCTACTGGTTTGCTGTATATTGCTGTATATTGCTTTTTGAACTCCTGATCTCTCCAATACTTTTAACATAAAGAAATGTGTTTTTTTTTAAAGGCTTTTCCATCCTCCAGTGAGATGATCATGTGGATTTTTTTTTTTAGTTTTTTTAGTTTATCTAGTGGATTACATTGATAGATTTCCATATATTGAACCATCTTTGCATCATGAAAAATTGTTTTGATGTGTTCTTGCATTCAGTTTATTAGAATTTGATTGAGTATTTTTGCATCAATATTCATAAGGGAAATTGGTTTGAAGTTTTTTTTTTCATTGTTGGGTCTTTGTGTGGTTTAGGTATAAGCATAACTCTAGCTTTATAGAAAGAATTGGGTAGAGTTACTTCTGTTTTTATTTTGTGAAGTAGCTTGAGAAGTATTGGTATTAGGTCTTCTTTGAAGGTCTGATAGAATTCATAATAAAATCATCTGGCCCTGGTTTTTTTTTTTTTTTTTTTTGAGTGTGTGTGGGTGGTTAAGAGACTTTTAATGAGTGCTTCTATTTCCTTAGGGCTTATGGGACTGTTTGGGTGGTTTATCTGAGCCTGATTTAACTTTGGTGTCTGGTATCTGTGTAGAAAAAATCCTTCATTTCATCTAAATTTTCCAGCTCTGTTGAATTTCCTTAGTTTCTGTTGTTCTGTCTCCCTTTTCATTTCTGACTTTGTTTATTTGGATACTGTCTCTGGACCCTCTATTTAGTTTGGCTAAGGGTTTATCTATCTTGTTGACTTTCTCAAAGTTTTGTTGATTCTTTGTATAGTTCTCTTTGTTTCTACTTGGTTTATTTCAGCCAAGAGGTTGATTATTTCCTGCCATCTACCTCTCTTGGGTGTATTTGCTTATTTTTGTTCTAGCACTTTCAGATGTGCTGTTAAGCTGCTAGTGTATGCTCTCCCCAATTTCTTTTTGGAGGCACTCAGAGCTATGAGATTTCCTCTTAGCACTGCTTTCATTGTGTCCCATAAGTTTGGGTATGTTGTGCCTTCATTTTCATTAAATTCTAAAAAAAGTCTTTAATTTCTTTCTTTATTTCTTCCCTGACCAAGTTATCACTGAGTAGAGAGTTGTTCAGCTTCCATGTTTATGTAGGCTTTCTGTTGTTTTTACAGACTAGCCTTGGTTTATGGTGTTCTGAAAGAATACATGGGTTCAATTCAATGTTCTTGTATCTATTGAGGCTTGCTTTGTGTCCGATTATACGGTGAAATTTGGAGAAGGTACCAGGAGGTGCTGAGAGGAAGGTATAATTCTTTCATTTTACATGTTCTGTAGATATCTGTTAAATCCTTTTGGTTTATAACTTCTATTAGTTTCACTGTGTCTCTGTTTAGTTTCTGTTTCCATGATCAGTTCATTGGTGAGAGTGGGGTGTTGAAGTCTCCCATTATTACTGTGTGAGGTTCAGTGTGGGCCTTGAACTTTAGTAATGGATCTTTTACAAATGTGGGTGCCCTTGCATTTGGGACATAGATGTTCAGAAATGAGAGTTCATGATAGGTCTGCCTTGATATGTTACTTGATCTTTTTCCCTTACAAATTTTTATATTCTTTCTTTGTTCTGTGCATTTTGTGTTTTGATTATTATATGACAGGAGGAGTTTCTTTTCTGGTCCAATTTGGTGTTCTGTAGGCTTCTTGTATGTTTATGGGGAACTATTTCTTTAGATTAGGGAAGTTTTCTTTTAAATTTTGTTGAAGATGTTTTCTAGCCCTTTGAGTTGGGAATCTTTGCTATCTTCTATACCTATTATTCTTAGGTTTGGTCTTTTCATTGTGTTTTGGATTTCTTGAATGTTTTGAAGCTTTTTGTTTTTTGTATTTTCTTTGACTGCTGTGTCAATATCTTCTATGGTATCTTCCATGCCTAAGATTCTCTCTTTTATCACTTGTATTATATTGGTGATGTTTGCATTTCTAATTCATCTTCTCTTCCCTAAATTTTCCATTTCCAGGGTTGTCTCCCTTTGTCTTTTCTTTAATGTTTCTATTCCAATCTTTATATTCTGGATAGTGTTCAATTCCTTCATCTATTCATTTGTGTTTTCTTGTATTTCTTTAAGAGATTTATGTGTTTCCTCTTTAATGGCTTCTACCTTTTTACCTATGTTCTTGTGTATTTCTTTAAGGGAGTTATTTATGTCTTTATTAAAGTCCTCTATCATCTTCATGAGATCGGATTTTAGATGTAAATCTTGCTTTTCAGGTGTTTTAGCATATCCAGGGCTTGCTGCAGTGGGAGCACTGGGTTCTGATGTTGTAAGTAACATTGGTTTCTGTTGCTTATGTTCTTGTGCTTGCCTCTGGCCATCTGGTTATTTCTGGTACTAACTGGCTTTGCTGTCTGTGACTGGAGCCTGTCTCTCTTATGATCCTGTGATCTTTGTTGTGTAAGTACACCTGGAGGCCCAGCTGTCTCTGTTATCCTGTGATCCTGGATTTGTCAGAACACCTGGGTATGAAGCTGCTTCTGGGGGTGGGCATAGTGATTGGAGAATCAAAGTTCAGGGTCTGGTTCTAGATAAAAATAGTGAGCTGAGTTCTGTGCTCAAGTCTCAGTTAATTAAGAAGAATGAATTGTTGGGAAGTGGCAAAGGACAATCATTTTAAAGGTTTTACCCTGAAGCCTTTCAGCAGTCTCTTCTCCATTTCAGGCACACCCACAGACTTGCCAGTGCTTAAAGCTATGGTGGACTTTGTGTTCTTTTTACTACCTTTCTATCCTCCACTCTCAGATACTTCCACATCTTGACCCGTGACTATTGCTTTACAGAGTAAAAGGATGGGTACTGCCTTATGTGACAAATGTAATCAGCCAAGGATCTATTATTGTCCCCTGGGTGTTCTAAGCGAGAAAATTAGGAGTTATTGGTGTATGGGAAAATGTGGTTGAGAAATAGCAGATGAGCATCAGTAGATACCAGCTGCTACTGGAAACATGGCAGGCACATGCTCCCTTGAGACTCCCAGAGGGAACACAGCCTGCCTATACCTTGACTTGATATGAAACAATCTAGTTTGTGTCAATTGTTATGGCAGCCTTAGGAAACCAACTCTATGGCCATATAATGTTGTGTTGTCCTTGTCACAAGAGAACCAGCTATCATTCTGTGAGGCATGTCAGCAAATCACTTTAACTATAACTTAGAAAAAGTTGGCTCTATTCCATTAGCCTCAGTTTTAAGACTTGGAAGTGAGAGGTGATGATCGATGCTTTAAAAAGTTTCTAAAAGTCAGACATACTTTGCATAATCTCAACAAGGCAATGAGGGCCTCTTTTTATCATCCATGCTGCTGACAATATGTAAATACATCCCAGTTGGGCCTAATAACATTTATTGGTATCTTGATGCATGCTTGTTTTTTCTTGGTTTTCTTCTCTTTGTTTTGAAATAGCTATTTACAAGTGCTTGTATATGAAAGCCATAATATATTTTTATAGAAACCACTTGCTTGATTTACTTGGAATAACTAGTTGAGGCCCATTTTTAATATGAAATTTTGGATAAGCCATTCTATTTTGCAGATATTTATATTAATCATAAAAAGAGGCCATGTGAAAATCAAATTAACAAGTTTTTTTTTTAATCTCTATTTTTGTTGCCTAGATAGCTGTCTATCTTTTCTATAGGGTTTTGCCTAATTTAAAATTTAATGGTTGACTGATTCAATCACAGGATTTTAAAATGTTCATTCAAAACACATTTAACTTCACTGCCTAGTACAGAGAGAGACCTTTCTTCTTGCAAATAATTGAGCCTTGGGTCTTTTTCCCTTTTACATGTCCAAGGATTTTCCTACCTTCATTCTTTTGAAATCATTTTTGAATGAAAATATTTCCTTTTTAACAAGACCACAGATCCTACTCACTGTTTTTTCCCCCAACCTTTTCTTCTTACCTCCTACTCAGATGCCAAGCTAGGCACAGCCAGCATCTGAGTCTTCTCTGTGCTCTTCCAAACATGCCATTTTAAAAAGATATTTGTAAGGTAGATGTATGAGTGTGGTGTCCCTTTAGAGATAAAACAGTGTAGGCAATGAGAGGTTACATGATTTTCGTAGAAGTCACATGAACATTGAATGTTGCCCTAGACTCCTAGGCCAGAAGTTTCTCCAAAGCCCTGACCCACAGTGTCTGGCACTACTGAAAACTACAGAGAGTTCAAGTACATTGATTGCTGTACTTACAAGATTCTTCAATGAGATGTGGAAATCTTGGCAGGACTTTTCTGCATAAGAGTTTGTTTGTTGACTGGCAGTTGTCTTTGGTCATGGAGTAGGTGTGTTGTATAGATACATGTGTTTAACATAGAAACATGATGATCCCATAAACTCTGCCGCATTGTCTGATATGGGAATCTGAACATGCCAAGTAACAACCGTGAGGAGAACAAGCATACATCAATGGCATCCTTGGTTAGGGCTCTGCAGTTCTCCCTTGCCTTTGGCTGTAGGCATCTTGCCTGAAAGACACAGGGTAGGGTCACATGAAGAAGAAGCTTATTTGTTTTAATATTTTCCCTCTCTCTCTCTCTCTCTCTCTCTCTCTCTCTCTCTCTCTGTGTGTGTGTGTGTGTGTGTGTGTGTGTGGTATGTGCTTGTGTGTATTCTCCTGCCTCTGTGTGTGTATATATATACACAGACATATTGAAACTAGATGTCAACATCAGGTGTCTTCTTTTGATCTCCACATTTTTCAGAGACAGCTTCTCTCACTCTACTGACTCCTGCTCATCAGTTAGACTCTCTAGTAGGTGACCTCCAAAGTACCTCCTGTCTCCTTCCACCCCTCCACCAGGGTGTCATATGTGTTTGGTCATGCTCAGCTTTTAAAAGCTGAGTGGTAGAAATGCAAACTGCAGTCCTTGTTGTTAAAAGTCAGACATTTACTGATTGAGCCATATCCTCAGCCCCTGTCTTTCCAGTTCTGACTGAAAGCATAGGAAGTATGCTTGCCATGATGGAGTATTGCTACCAGACCTTAAGAAGTAAGACAGCTGGCTGGGAAGACTTACGAAGAGAACCTTTCCTGATGATGTTGGAAAGTCTGTGAGTGGGGAGTTTTTTCAAGCTTCTGATCAAGGACATTTTACTGTAGCTCCTTGAGCCGCTGTAGCGCGTTGCTGAGTGAATCTGGAGATGCATCACCTGGCTTCTCATTTAGTTCGCCGCCCCTGTACATTTGGTCAGGTAATTGTAAGCAGCCTCTGTGGGAGGAACTGCAGAGGTTAGGGAAGTGAAGGGTGTAAACCACGCTCTTACATCTCACTAGTTCTTTTGCTTTACAGACTCTGAAAGAAAATCTGAAGGATTCTGAGAATCACACAGCACACTTGGTACTTCTTCTGGGTTTCTAGAGCTACCCAATGGAACAGAAGCAATCTGTGGTGGGGGTGGGCAATCTGGGCGCCACTGTGTTTGCATAGAATTGAATAGTAAAGGTACTTTCCTTGGTCAGAATTTATTGTTAAGTCAGCCCTTATTTCCAGTAGGTCCCCAAGTCTCCGTTGACCAGTCAGCCACTTGATATTTGTTTAATATTCACAACGAACTCTTGAATGAGATTCATAATGACTTCCAGTATTTTACTGGAAAACATTAACTCATAACAACAGTGATTGTCCTAGGCTATTTGGGACTTTCATGTTCTTAAGAACCTCTAAAGTTCAAATAGGTCTGTTTATGGTGCTTACTCTCACCTATCTAATGAGTCACACTGTGTGCGTGCATGACTGTTATCTTATTTATTTCATGCTTCTTCATTCAATTCACTAGATTTAGAAAATACTCCTGCTAAGAAAGGTAAGATATCTCTGGGACAGGTTTGAAAAAGATAAATTAATAAATTCTTCTTTGACATTCACTGTCTGTCAGGTGTTTCATGAGCCTTTATTTTTTGAAAACTGTTAATTAACCATCTACTCACCCCACATCAGGTAAACAACCACAGACGAAAGAAAGGACTCCACTCAAGTCAATTTGGTGAACCAGTGAGTCTAATTAGGGTCACTCACACAGCATGAAGATGAGGGATTATTGACAGGGGAATGGTCAATTTACCAGTGGCTAGAACACCCAGGAAAAGTTTCTCTCTCTCTCAGCAACCTATTAACTAGACATGTTCAAGGAGGGGGAACAGTGTGAGACCCTGTCCCACTCTGTGACAGACACATTAGTGGGCACAGTCTCAGTCTTGTGCAGGTCTCACTTGTGAGTAATTACAGCTACTGCGAGTTCAAGAGACAATTGGCACGTCTTCTGTAGAGGTTGGCATTCTGTACTAGGATGCTCATTCAAGTCAGGCAAAAACGATTATGTCCCTCTTTCAGAGTTTATCTCTATTAGCAGAATCTCACAAACTGGCTTTGTAGGAGTTCATTCTAATATATTTATGATAGTGCTACTGAGAATCATGCCATATGCCAAGTCAGAAACACTGTGTAACAGTGAGGAGTAAAGATACACACTGGGAGACCAAAGAGAACTGTTCCCATGCTACCTCTGTGAAATACACCTCCTTGTTCACTGATCACGCTGATGTGAGGCTGGCTTGTCACTTCTCTTCCCTTTTTCCCCCTTGACTGTCCTCTAAAAACCATGTTCTTAGAAAAGCTGTCTGTTCAGATAAGTCCTGTTTTTGAGGAACTTTTTGAAGTGAGGTTCATTCTCTGCCAGTGACTTCCAGTACAACCCAAGGTCCATTTCTTTGGAACAGAGTCTTTCTTGTTCCAAGTTATGCAGATGATAAAGTGCTTTGAAAGAGATGCACAGGAAGCGAGAAGCTCGTTAGTAGTTATTTGAGATCCTGTGGTCTTTTCTTCAGCCAGTTTCTCATAAATGAGAGAAGGATTTGGGACATAAGTACTGAATTATTTGTGCTTAGCTTATTCCTATGTATAACCTACAGCTTGCTTTTGTAAATGTAACCCTTACTAAAAGAGAGGCCAGAAATCAAACTCTCTTGATGATACTTGGTAGAAATTCATGCAGAAAAGTTCAGAGACAGGACAACTACACTCAAGTTAATGAAGTAGAATGTAGAACATGGAACAAAGGCCGTGAAAGTTTCCGAGAATATGCTATCCCAGCAGAGCCTGGATGATAACTAGAACAACCTACGCATATACAGCATACTTCCCTTGAATATACTGCGAATCACTTAGTATCTAATAGGGGAATTTAATGGGAACATGTGGTTGATGCATTTCAGGATATTTACTTACCGTAAAACTTGCTTAAGTCAACATTCCCAGGAAGGATACACAGTATACCTGAGGTCAGGTGGAGTCTTCTTAATGAGTTTAAAATTGCTCTGAAATTACATATTTGCAGTGAACTACACTTGACAATGTCTAGCTCAGACCCTGCTTCTGTCAGAACATGCGGCTTTTGTAGCATTTGTAAGGGAACTCTGTAGCACTCTGAGGGAGGGATACAGCTAGAACCCAGAAACTCTACCCTTGCATTCTGAGAGAAAAATACCCTGAGCTCTGTTAGTTGCAAATTTACTCATACACTTCTGTGCGTCAGAGCCGCCTCAGTTGCACAGCTGGGGCTGATTACACCTTCACCCTCCAGAGATGCTCAAACACAGGGTTACTCTGCAAACAAATTTGCCACTGTGATGTAATTACCCTGCACCTTGAGATTTATGGCATAGGGTCTAACACTCAGAAATACAAACAATTTATAAATATTTGGAATAATTATTATTTTGTCAGTAACTTGAAATCATGCCACCTCAGCATTAATCAAGTGACAGCACCCAGTGCCATGTTGGCCTTTGTGTCTCTATGACTTAATGGCACAGACTAGAGAGTCTTGGATCCTATGAAGGGGTATCTCCAGATGACTTTGTGCCTGGAAGGAAGCTTCATTTCCATGGGCATGCCTTATGTACCTGTCGTGGATCCACCTGAAGATCTTTCCTCGTGAGGCTGGTGGCATAAGAACTAGCACTAACCCAGAGAGCAGATTCTTTGCCCGCTCGCCTGGCTGGCTGGCTGGCTGCCACTTTAAGGGAGAACATAATATTCCCAGCGCCTCTATTCCTGTGAAGAGTGATAGGATCCTTATCTTTTGCAATGCCATTGTCTTTTCTGTTGACCTTTAAAAACATCTGGCAAAGCCCAGTGAACATAAAACACTCTCTGGTTGTTTGGAATCTATCTCCCAAGGGAAGAGCGCCTCTAGAAATCCCATGTTAGATTCTTTTGAGACCTTAAAACAGAGTTAAAATAGTCTCTTTTAAAACTCAGCTTTTCAAATACAATTTTGGGCTGTAAGTAAACACACAATTTTTAATTGCCCTCAAGATAGCACATGAACTAGGTCTTACCTCCTCATCTCGGCTTCATCCCCCCTTTGAAGGCTACATAGACACTATAGAAAGCTCCATTTTTAAAAGGCTGGGAGCCAAAATAATTCCCATCTATGTTTCATGACTGTTGAGCCAAGCTAGGTCGGAAGATATTATCTTCATTATTTCACGTTCTGAATATTATATGTAAGTTACCTAGAAGGTGGCAGGGGCAAATACTATTTCCTCATCATTAGAATTTAAAACTTATACTTCATGGCATTTCCCGGTGTAGGGAATTAAGTGTAAAGTTATTTACTTATTACAAATAAGGAAAGGATGAGAGCTAACATTTACATGGCATTTCCCAAACATTAATTAATTCCACAGCAAAATAAATATATCTTGTGACAGAAAGCTGCCTAAATTTTATCACTAAATTATTTATTGCTTGAGAACTACATTAGTTGACTGAAGATTAGATAAGCTAGGAAAGATGAGACCAAAGTGCTCTTTGCCTTTAAGTCTATATGGAGGTAATTTGATGGACTCCCCATTCACAGGAAATACACCTAACAGTTTAGAGTATTGGAGTGATAGCCATACAGTGATAGGTACGTCTAATGAGCCTGTGCCTACCATGTAAACTGTAGATTCTAAGTAAACTACAAACACTGAGCTAAGAAAGCTGTAAGCATATGTAAGGTAAAATGTTAGTATTATAAATGAATCTGAGAGACCATGCTTCTGTTACCAAAGCCCAGATGGTAAATACATTTCTTTCACCCTGTGCCTGCTGGATCAAATTTCCACAAAGTCCGTGGCTTCAGCAAACATCCTACAGTTGTCATGGGTTTGGGAGGGTAGCACAAAGTGGATGGCAGGGATACCTCCCTTTCTGGGAGCTATGGGGAAAAGAATGTTTCCTTGCTTCTTTGACTTCCAAGGCTGCTGAACTCTCTCATGTTCCCAGCTCCCTTACATTTTCAAAGCCGGCAGCGCCCCTCAAAGCTCTCATAGCCCTGGATCCTCTGCATCTGTCTTTTACATTTGAAGAGCCCTTGTGAACACATCAAGCCCATCTAGATAATCCAAGCTACCCTCACTATTCCAGGGGCAGCTGGTTAGCAATCCAATTCTGTGTGGCATCCCAATACCATTTCCGGCTTAAGCTAATGTTTGGTTTCTAGGGCTAGGATGCAGCCATCTTTATGGGACTTTTATTCTGCCTGTTACAGGCGGCAGAGTAGAGAGCCAGTATGAGGCTCTTACATGACAGGCGTAAGGATCCAGTTTGTCACCATGCTTTGTTAGTGTATTACATAGCTCCTGAGTGTTCTTTTCCAGCTTCCTTTGCTATGTCTTAGCTCAGGTTCCTCTCATCGTTCATTATGAAAACTGCATTACATCCCAGCAGTTTCTCATGTTTAAAGTCTTGACAATTAGTCTCTCTCTATTTTCCACAGTGGGGAAAAACACAAGAAAATCTTAAGACACAAGACTCCTTGTGTTTCTCTTCTTGGAGTCAATGGCTGCCTGTCTTTCCTAGTAGTTATCATCTTAGTAAGGACAACCTTTTTGTTGTTGTTGTTGTTGTCGTTGGTGGTAGTGGTGATTTTGGTTTCGTTCTGTTTGGTTTTGCTGTTGAATTATATAAATTTTCACTTCCCCAAGTTGGTAAGACTTTGCTGTTCAAAGGACCACATCCCTACCTCTCGCTTAGCATTTGAAAGTTGTGTTTGTATCTAATACACGCAGCTTTGGATTGGGAAGAACTCCTTGTCCTCCAAAATGTTTTAACATTGTTCTGTGGAACTAGGTTAAAAAAAGATAGAGAAGAAAACTCAAGCAGTCCACCGACCTCTCTTTTCAGTCATAAATGCTTAATTATGTGTATTTCTGTGTGAGCTTGTGAGTGCACATGTATTCTTGTGCATGTGGAGACAAGAGGTCAGCCACAGGTACCATTCCTCAGGAGCCATCCAGTTTGTTTTGTGAGCCCAGGTCTTTCATGTGACATTAACCTTGACAATCCAGATGATCTAACTGGCCAGTGCGCCTCAGAAATCTTCTGTCTCCAGTGCTGGTTTACAGATTCATTTCCCCATGCCCAGCTTTTACTGTGGGTGTGGGAGAACGACCTCAAATACTCAAAATGTAGCAATACATCCGGATGTAGAATATGTGCCTCAAAAAGATGTCCACTGGGTTCTTAGACATTGGCCATATTTATCTAGTCCTATGTTACAGGTAAAATTCTAACTTCCTTCAGATTTTTATTTATGCCCTTTGCATAGCTAAGGCCCATCAGAGGGGCATTGGCAAATGGCGATAGGTATATGGCTGACATTTCAATGTTAAGACAGTTCTTCATGCTTCAGGTCAGGGTCTGTGAGCTCTCCACACTTTAGCTGAAGTGTGAAAGAGATGAGTGGCCTATCTCCTTTGACTAGTATAACCAATGCTGACTCCCTGCTTTCATCATCTGACTGAAACTGAATGCTTCCCTTTCTTGAGTAACGAAACTGTGGGTGTCTTTAGAACTCTCAGCCCTTGCTCGGGTATCTTCCTGCATTTTCCTCAACAGAGGTGATAGATTCACTCACTCTAAGAATGCTTTAATAGTTTGAAATAGCCCTGTGCTGTGTATACAGGAAGAGATTTCTACCCTTGAGTAAGCTTTTAAAATATTAGTTTGCACATTAGGACAACATCTTTTGAGCTAGAATAACTTTACAAAATTCAAATACCCCCTACAAAAAAACCAAGATTCTCTTTGCTTGGTATTCATTGTGATATGATTTTATGTTTCATATACTTGTATATTCAACACAGTTATTAGGATCTATGCCACATATAGACAAATGTTGCACCAAAAACATTGTGTGATGTTTTCTTTGTTTTTAGGAAAAGACAGAGAAAATTGAAACTGTGGTGGTTGACCTTGTGATAAGGTGACTTAACTTGCCCAGGAATCTGTACACGTCCAATGCTCAAGCTGCCCGAGAATACCTCAACCTAAGCTAAATTGTGCAGCGTTTGTGACAAAATGATATTCCTGCAGACTGTTCTAAGACTGAGTACTTAGAGCAGGGCACAGTTAAATGCTCTTAGCAAAGAGAAGGTAGAACCCAGCTCTGCTCCACAAAGCAATGTGCCTGAAGGCGGCGAAGGATCGGGTGGGTAAGGACTCCTGGCAGCAGGCTGGAATCTGGGGAGCACTACGTTTCCTCGGACTAGGTTGGAAGCAGACTAGCCTGCAATAAAAAAAACAAAAAATTAGACACATTTACTGGAAGATTTCACCAAGAAATAGATTCCTACCATGAACTTTGAATAAAATCCATATCATTGATGGAATAGACAAACATGAACATGTGATAGAGGACAGGGCAAATCCAGCTGAAGGAGGACAATCATACTTGGCAGACTGACTAGTGGGCTACACAGCTTCCCAGTTAAGGTTGGGAGTACCTGGCACTGTCCTCAGTTTTGGATCTTGCTCCCCACTTTTCTTTTTACTTATTTCTCTCATCTATTACATTCCTCATTGCAGTTTCCACTCCTACCTGTCTTTCCAGTTCTTCCTCCACACTTCCCTTCTCTCCCAAGTGCCCCTACTTCCTCCTCTAACCCCTCCTCCTCAATTTCCCTTCAGAAAAGTGCAGGCCTCCCAAGGATATCAACCAAACATGCATATCAGATCTTGCTTTTCTTAATGGTTGACAACTTTGAGGTCTAGTAGCATAGTATCTTGTCATTGTCACTAGAGTTCCAACTTTCTGTCTTCTCTCACAGAGAATTAACCTGTGAAGGGGATTGAATCAGACTGTCCCCCATAGACTCACATATTGACAAGCTTAGTCCCCAGTTGAAGAGCTATCAGGGAGGGTTAAAAGGTACAGCCTTGTTGGAGGCGGTGTGTTTCAGAGGGTGGGCTTTGAAGTTCCGAAAGGCCACAACAGGCCAAGTGCCTCGCTCTCTCTTCCTCTTCCTCAAGGTGAGGAAGTTACATTTTCATTTACTTCCCCAGCATCATGTGTGCTTGAGCGCTACTGCCATGCTTCCTGCCATGATGATAATGGACTGTGCCTCTGAAACTGTAGTTAATCCCTAGTCGAATGCTTTCATTTGTAAAGGTTGCCTTGGTCCTTATGTCTCTTCACAGTGATAGAAGAGTGACTAAGGCAACCTGGGCTGCCTGTCTCAATTTCCTTGAATCTTCCTGTTGTATCATACTCAGAGAGTAAAGTTTCAGGAAACAGTGTATCAGGAGGCTAGAGTCACAGGTACACTTTCAACTTTCAACAGACACTCTCTGAAATTACGTTTGTAGAATTCAGAAGGGCCAAGCAAACAAGTCAAGCAATGAGGAAGAGTAAAATAGAAGATGATGAAGCATAGACTAGGGCACCTTTTATGGACAACAAGATTGCAAGAAGATATTTGGGTCTCAAAGATGAACCAGGGGTGGCATCTGAAATTTAGATGTTACCTAGGCCTGGAATCCTGGCTCAGGGATATAAATAAGCTCAATGCTAGACTATCTCTTGCCTCTGAATTCAGAGCGCTCTTTTGCATCAATCTCACTAGATAGCTAATAGGTTGAGCATTTAGTACGCCTACCTTGGAGTATGTCTTTTTGTCTTTATTTTCTTTGCTTGTTTCCTTCTTCCCTTCCCTTCCCTTCCCTCCCTCTTCATAACCTTTTTTCCATGACCTTTACCCTCCTTTCCTTCCTATCCACTTTTCTCTCTCCCTCCCTGTTTTTCTTTGTTGCTGTGTCTGACAAGGTCTTGTTATGAATCCGAATCTGGCCTTGACCCTGTCATCTCAGTCTCCTGAGAATAAGGAAGGCTAGCACAGACTACTATAACTTGTTCAGTTCAATTCTTTCTATTCTTTCAACAGCTTAGTCATGTGGCATTTCATCTAACTCCTTGTGTTAGCCGTCATTGTGACCCTTACTTCCTGTGGCTCGATGTGGAACCCACCATTGTTTGAAAGAGCTCTTTGCTTCTAATTTAGTCGAGTATAGAGGGGCTTCTGGAAGATCAATAAATAAGTATAATAGCTTTCTATCTTGGGAAAATTTCATGCTTGCTTAATAATAATGTGAAGAGGCCATCATGTTGGGTCTCAAATTGAAATTCTGTAGGTCTATGCTTTCTATATAAGAAGCTAAACTGAGCTAACTCTGTGGGCTTGTCAGCTTATGATTCTACATGACTGAATCTTCTGTTCTGTTTCCCCAAGGAGAAGAAATGCTGGAAGGAGTCTGCTGTGAACACCAAATGATTAACTAAAGTCTTGGGTTTTACAGCACTTTTTTTCTTGTCTTTTAAAAATTTCTTTGTATATTTTCATTGTACATGGCACTGTGCTACAAGAGGACACTTCCATGCAAGTATATAATACATGTGAGCATACCTTTCCTGTACCCCCGTCTTCTCTTTTCTCACCTCTCTTTATTCCCATCAGACTCTTTTGGTCCCCTATACTGATTCCCTTCTAATTTCACATCACATATACATATCTGATTTTATGTCTTGATTAAATAGCTTAGAACCAGAAATGAGAGCACATGTACAATACTCACTTTTCTGAGACTGACTTAATTCACTTAATGCGATTGTTACTGGTGGCATGTGCTTCCTACAAATAGCATAACTTCACTTTTAATGAGTGAAAACCAATCTATTGTGCACACATATCACATTTTCTTTGTCCATTCCTCTGTTGCTAGATACCTTGGTTGGTTATATATTTTCATTGTGATATGTTAGCTTGAAGTCTTTTGTGTAAGTTCCAAGGTCTTATCCAGCATGGTCACATGACAGTTGTATTTTTAGTTTTATGGGAAACACTGCATACTGATTCCCAAAGTGGTCTGACCAGTTTTCATTCTCACCAGCGCCTTGTATAGCTCACCTTTCACCTTTATCCACAACCCTGCCATTGGTTGTTATTTATTGTCTCAATGACTGCCATTCAGACTAGAGTCAGGTGAAATGTCAAGGAAGTTTTAATAGACTTTTTATTACATAGGAAATGGGCTTTATAAAAGATCATACTGTTTCTACACTTTCAGTGGACTAACATATGGACAGGTTTAGATGATATATGGCAAACATATACATATAAATATATGTATACATACAGTATAATGATGCATATATAATAATGTAGAAATGTTATTATAAAACCCATATTTGACTCTATTCTTGCTCTAACAGGTAAACATGCTAGTTCATAGTCTCCAGACTCAGATTTGTGTAAAGAGTGTAACTGCAGTCCACTTAAGTTCATTGTTACCTATCTCCATAGAAACTTCATAAAGCCCGTAGTAGACCCAAGCTCATAAAATAAGGCTGAGTGCTGTTGGAAGAATTCTCTTTGTTTCAGTAAGACTCACTGTCATCAGAGCTTACATACAGTGTCATAGCCAGTGGCTGTATTAGCTGCTTTTGTCATCACTTTGACCAAATACTTTACATACAAATGCAACATGTAGGAGAGACGGTTTACTGTGGCTGACGGTTCAAGATATAGTCTTTCAGAACCCAGGAGGCTTGGCAGGAGGGAGCCACAGTACTGATGACAGAAGTGTGGGCAACCGGTCTTTTCATCTGTTTCCCACCATAAGGCAGAGAGAACTCAGGGGGCCAAGGAGGGGAGAACCTAACTCTCACGACCTCGTTCCCCTGATCCACTTCCTCCAGCTGGGCCCTTCTTCCTAAAGATTACACCACTCCCCCAAAGGGCACCATTGGCTATTCTTCTTACACGTGAGCCTTTCACATAGAAACCATAACCATCACTTTTGCTCTCAGTAGCTACCGATAGAGCAGAAACTCTTTTAATACTAGACTAGTTCAGAGACCTGTACTTCCAGACACACAATTTGGGGAGTGTAGATTTAGAATATGACTAAGTACAGGGGCCTGGCAGGCAGAGGTTTATATCTAATTACAGTTAAGCAGTATGATAACTGTATAGGACATTGGAAAGTACAAGAGTACACACTGATATTTGGTATGTTCTCCAGCACCTGGATTCCTCGTACACCCAGTAAAAAGTCACATAGGCTTTGGCTTGTGCACGGTTAATCAGGTTACTTTGAAAGCCTGTAAGGGCCTCTGGAGACAAAAAGAGCATGTTTGTCAATGTCGTCACAGGCTCCTTTGTGTTTTTGTGCCACAAAATAGGTGGCAACCGCTTTACTCATGTTTTAGGCTCCAGGGCCTCTTCTATTTTTATTAATGGGCATGCTAACTTCCTTTTTACAATACATCTTTTGTCTGAAGGTGTCTCGTGATTTTTCTGAGTCAATCATTATCAAAACCCAAAAAAACATTTGATCTGGTTTGACAAAATCTTCATGGGTTTTGAAGTTTTCAGATTGGAAGCATTTCTGATTAAAGAAAAAAGCAAGAACAAAAACAAACAAACCAAACAAAACCAAACATGATAGGCAAGGTAAACACACTTTTAAACTAAGCCCAAGCTCGATTATGAAGAAAAGGTTTTAAGAACGTATTCATTCATACAAAAAGCAATGGTCACATTGCTATAAAGTTTCTTGCTTATGAGTTCGGGAAGTCACATGGTCAGACCTCTTACCTGTTGTCCTAAAGTAGACACAGTAAAGCAGTACCCTCTCCAGGAAACAGGACTGGACTCCTAGGCCCTGGTAATAGATTTCATGCCTTCCATGTGGTCATTTCCCTGGTGAATGCTGCCGGCTCTGGCGTATTGCATAGCTAGTGGGGACCTAGCAGAGCACTCACTTTCGCTTGACCCACAAATTAGAACTGCGAAGATTTCTAGCGAGCAGAGCTTATCATAGCTCAGCTGCTTGGTTATTATGCCCTTGTAGAAGGGATTGGGTCTTAATCTTCTCCTTATAGTTTTGCCGTGTTGACTTGGAAAAATTGTTCTAGCTTTGCACATTTCAATTTATTTATTCCTATAATCGGGACAAAATATCCTTTTCTGGGCAGTTTTATATAGGCTTATACATTTAAACCACTTGGTAGAGAAATTGATAAACTTTCCCCCAAATGGCAAGTAGAATCTGAATGAAAACCATGATCGTGAATGTGTGTATTGCCGTATTCTTTTTAAAAAGGTTCTAATATTTTTACTGTGGTGATAGTAACTGAAACACACAGACAGACACAAATACTTATACTGACACACACACACAGAGAGAGGGGAGAGGGAGAGGGAGAGGAGAGAGAGAGAGAGAGAGGGAGAGGGGAGGAGAGGGAGAGGGAGGGAGAGGGGGGAGAGAGAGAGAGAGAGAGAGAGAGAGAGAGAGAGAGAGAGAGAGAAGCTGATAAGCAACAACCACGACATTGAAATTATTTCTCTCTTTCTGTTGAAAACAAAAACTCAGATCCTTCCCCTATTCAGTTGGAAGAAGAGTAGTACCCTTTCAGGTAAATCTTTTCGACTTTATAATGACTCAGGAGTTTCTTGTTCTTCAGAACAGTTTGTGACCCGTTGGCCGGAAGCTTTTCCATAGCTACTTTTAGATGTGGGCTGTTCGACTGCTCACTGCAGTTGGAGGCCATGCCATTGGTGATAATATGAAATCCTCATCCGACAGTGCTGTCACTTCATGTATGTTTATACTTGTATGTCCATCTGATGCTGTGTTTTTGCAGTTCTAGAGACTGATGTAGTTGCTTTTGTTCTTTTATTTTTTTAAGCCTGTAGATAGAACATAAAATGCCTATTGTGGGCAGGGCACATATAACGCAGGTTCTGGTTTGCCGAAATTTTGTATTTTCTAGATGCCTTTATTCCAAGCTAGTACTCATGTCATGGTGCCATGGAGGATGCTCATTTCTATGACTTGGGGCTGTAATTGATGCATTCCAACCATTTGGTAGCAGTTAGAAACCCTAGTTAACACACGAGGCTCCATCTAAAGCAGCCGGGGCACGGCGGCATTGCCCTTTTCTGTATCAACCCTTAAGTTTTCAACTAGAAGATAACTGACTGGTGGTTTGAAATTGGGAAAAAAAAAGAAGAAAGAATGCCTAGGGGGAAATATATTCAGACCTTCTGAACCCAAATGTGGTGACTGCAATAGTAAGATGATTTCCCCTTCTGAATTCGCAATGTTTTCTACTGAGCTGCTGGTATTGAGGCACTGGATTAAATTGAAATCCTCACTTGAAGAGAAGAACGAGAGCGGGGGACCAAGTGCATGCAGCTGCATACAGTCTTGGAGCAGAGTCTGCCCTTGAAAGTACTTCCTGCTGCCTTGACAGTTTCTCTGTCTCTCAGACTATGGAAATAATGACTTCAGTGGAGTTGCTCTTCTTCCTGTTCGATGTTGTAGTCTTTCGCTCTGTTCGTGTTTCTCCTTAATTAGGATGATCTGCCATTTCCCACTCCTGGAAGTTATGTAAAAGCCATGATTCTCCAGGCTTTTAGGTAGTGAGCAACATGATCAGTAAGGTCAGCTTCTGGCAGGAAAATGAAATCATTTTTATGTTAAATAAAATAACTGCAGGATTCCATCCATATCCTAAATCTGACTGGGGAATGATAAAAGATGAAGTCAGAGGGTAGAACTCTTTGATCAAATGGATTGGCCTTAGACAAAGCTTATACGAAAGAATTCCAGCACCAAAGCCACACAGCTGCACGCCCAAATACACTATCTTTTTTAATAGCCACTTATAGGAGTCAGAGATTAACAAAGCAAAGTCTCATTAGGGACGCTGGCAGGAAGCTACAAAAGGACAGCTTTGTTTTCTTATACATGGGCCTGGGCCATGGTAGAAATGCACATTGGGGAAATACAGTGCTCTATGCACTACACTTGTCTAAAGAGGTATTCCAGAGGACCCCCAAATGCTACTTCAAAATGTTCATGCATGCTAACCAAAACATGCTGGTGGATGGGGCAAAAGGTCTGACCTCTTCATGTGTTTTCATATTTGCTGTAAGATTTAGATTTAGTTCAAAGAAGTCTCCAGAGGAGCTCAATATCAACAGAAGAAGTGGAAACACTGTGGGAGGCTGGACAAATTCGGGGCAGTCTGGAGAACTCTGTCCCATGATTCATTTCTATCACATGACGCTGATACTCGCTCTTCTTAAATTGCAACAGTGTAGGGAACAGCATGGCTGTGCCTTTGCAGAAAAAATGAATGAAGACTGGCAGATGCATTAATCTTCAAAGGACGTTTGTTTTCCTTTCTTCAGAGGCAGCTTTGCTGGGCTAAAAAAATTGCCTCTTAGCCACATGAAGACCAACCTTTTTTGAATGAACGCAATATTTAAGAAGTGTCAGTGAAGGTTCTGGATGTATAGTTTTCTGGGTATCCACTTTCAAACCATGGATTGCCATCTGTGCAGCAAAGATATCTGTGAGCCACATGATGCAGACAATGTTACCATCAAGGGTAACCAGTGGCCATACTTGTTACCCATCAAGGACATCCTTCCATAGTTGAACAATAATTTGAAAAGATTATTTTGACTAGAATTATGTTTATTCCATTTTCCTTTTCTACATTAATTAAAAAGTACTCCATAATATTAATCACACACCTGTACACACACACACACACACACACACACACACACACACACACACACACACACACACACACACACACACGAAAGGAGGGGAGAGAGAGAGAGAGAGAGAGAGAGAGAGAGAGAGAGAGAGAGAGAGAGGAGACGAGGAAGTCTATGGTGACCTTAATCTGCACTGACTCCTGTCTTTTCCTCTAAGGTTTTCAAGCAACAATACAAACCATTCAGATGTGTACATGGTGCAGAACAGCCACAGTGTAATTATTAGCTGCAGGTGAGCAAGGACCATCCCTCACATTCCTGCCCTGTAGTGCTGACTGAACAGTGGTGGAATGCAGTTTCAGCCCTCAGAAAAGTGGGGCACACATCTGAGAAGCCTGTAGTCTGTAATTATTCGGGGGCTGACAGTTGCTGAACACCCTCTCTAACAATACTTGACACATGTCTTAACACTTTACTCAGGCAGGGAACAAACTACATTGCAACCACCACAGGAGCCAGAGCTCACTGCCAGCTATTCATCCCTCCCAGAGTCAGCTACTGGGAGAGTGTTCCAGGACTCCATCTAAGGTAACCCTTAGATGTCTTACTTCATGTTATAATCTCTGCTGCTTAGATTATGGGACTCAGGGAAGAGAGGTGATGGGAAGTCTTAGAGCCATGGACAAATTCTGGGATCGTCAGAAAAGCAGCCTGTAAATCCAAGATATAATTATCTGCATCCCTGGGGTCATCATTTCGACCTTAGCAAGTTTGTAGATGTTTGATTTGAAATAAAAGAAGTGTTATGGAATGTGTTTCTCAGAGCTGGGAAACATGTGGGCTCTGGAACGCAAAGGCTGCCTTCTAGCCAAGTCCTCAGGGCCTGTTAACTCACCCACTTTTACAGGCAAGTGGTGGCACCATTCATTTCATTCCCCACCGGTGCTGTGCCCTGTATTTGGGTCACCTGATTGAGCGCGACTATTATGGCTAATAAGGAATTGGAATTCGAGTCTAATGAACAGCACAGAGAAATCATCAGAGAGAAAATTGTACCTCTGTTATTTTATGAGATTGTATATTGAAAGAAAGGAGAACATCTCATACAGAAGACCATTGTGATACAGTCGAAGATGAACAGGGCAAGTCATAATGAGCCTGTTCTAATACTCAGACATGTTTAAACTGTATTCTCAAGAATTTAGGAGTTGTTGTTAAATGAAAAAGCCCTGGGAAAACAGAGCCATGCACACTGCCAGGGCATTGCACAAAGTAAAGGAAAACCTTCAGTGGAGTTTAGCTGAAGAGGCGGGTAGAGGCCTTCATGTCTTTTGATATTGTTTAACGTGCATTGTAAAATGTTAACTACATCATCCATCTTCCTCATACTAGTGTTAGGATAGCTACCTTACTCCTACCATACGTGTGTATGATGTGCATGTTTAGACTCACTCAGAGGAAAAGTCAGTTCTGAGCCCAAATGTCCTCAGGGAGATCAGTGAGTGTACACGTGAATAGACAGATGAGCAAGAAGGTTAGGGAAGAGCTAATCTAGAACTAGGATTCTTTCTTTTCACTAACTGAGGAAACATTGGAATTAAAACAAATTTCCAGGAGAAAGAATGACCCTAATTATGTTTTATGATATCCGGCCCAAGAAATAAGGCATACAATCGCAATTGAAATGAGAGACTCTAAGAGAAGACAGTGAAATTTTGTTAATCGGTTTTAATATAATCACTGGTAATTATCTTAAAAGAGAGTGATGCTATGTCCACATTTCTTAACTTTTCCAGTGGTGATATTGTTATATTTTCTGAGACTTGTGGTGTCTGCATACTTGATTTATTTGAATTCAGAATGCTTCTTTTATTCCTGTAGGGCTTTGTATTACCATTAAAAGAACAAGCTTTGCACTGTCAGGAGGCACCAGTTCAAACAAAAGGAAGCTATTAAATAAATAATGTCAGAATAACATGTGAAGCTATTTACTGAATTGCATTACATTGTCCTCTTCGTGTTTGTGAAGATGGAGGAAATCTCTGTGATTATCTGATACATAGGAAGCCCATGGACTATTAGGTTTTGAAAGCTAAAGGGACATTTAGAAATCATGGCTTTCTCAATCTACGTTGATGTCCCAACTGTGTTCTGATAATCTGGAATCAAGATCTACTCTGTTCTTAAATCACTTGTTTAGAGGCTGATCTTTGCATTTTCTAAGCTGATCCAAGTTAAACTATTTAAGGTGCAATGTACGTAATGGAATTTCTGTCTATTTATCTTCCCTGATTTGAATGATGAAACATTATAAATCAGGGTGTAGACTTGCAAAGTTGGTGGTTTCAAACTGGGTTTGCTCCTACCAGTTATCATATACCCCATGAGTTCAGGGAGAAGTGTCTGCTGGATGTAGGGGTTACCTCTTCTTACCAGCCTTACTTACTTCTAGTGAGAGGGAGGAAAGAAAGGATTAAGTGGAGATTCTATAAAAGTCAGTTTCCTATTATTATAATATACAGTGAGAAAAGGTAAAGCTTCTGTTGACTCAGTTTTGAAATTTTAGTCCAGGATTGCTCAACCCAGTTGTTTTGTGTCTACACTAGTACACCACAGCAAAGGACCAAAAAGCATAAAAGTAGAGACTCGGCCTCAATTGTCTCCTTCAAGGCCATATCTCTATCTTCAAGGCCTATATACCTCCCATTAGGCCCTATTTCCTAAATATTTTATTACTACAATAGCACATACGAACCCTTTATCATACGATCATCTGGAGACAATGGGGAACATTCAAACTATGGCAAACATATAATTTGGAAGATTCTAATAAAAATTATTAGAACTAATAACTTTGCCATATTTAAAGATACAAAACCACTATGTAAAACTCAGCACTTCTGTATGCCAATACCAAATAATCTAAAATTGAAATCAAGAAAGTAACCTCACAAAAAATATGAAAATATTAATGAGGAAAAAGTTTAACCAAAGACATAAAAGATCTCTATAGTGAAAATCTTAGATGTAGGGTATTGAATAGGAAACAAAAAACAAAACTAGCCAACACCCCCAAACCACAAACAACAATGACAAACAACAGCAACAACGACAAAAATTAAAGCAAGTAAAAAGATATTTCATGTTCATGACAGATTCAGTGTGTTTTTTAAAATTCAAAATTAGATCTGTTCATTATATGTATTTGTATTGTGTGCATGTGTCCACATACAATGCCACATACCATAAGGTCAGAGAACTTATGGGACTCTTTTCTCTCCTCCTACCCTGTGGGTTCCTTAACCAAACCCTATCCAAGATTTAATGGTAAGAATCTTTACCCATGGAATTATATCACCAACCCCAGACTCAGGAGGTTTTAAATGTCCATATTATTCAAAATGATCTACAGGTTAAATGCAACCCTTGTCAAAATGCTAATGATATTCCTCTAAAAACTGGAGAAAATGCCTAAAAATTTCATCGAGTCATAGAAACCTCAAGTTCTCGATATAATTTGAGCAAAAAGTTTTTATATTATTTGACTTTAGAATATAGTATGAAGTTGTAGTCATCAAAAGAACACAATATTATAAGAAAGAAAGACACAGAATTAATTAGTAAAACTTTTAGAGTCTAGAAGTAAAATTCCATGTCAATAGCCAACTTACTTCCCACAAAAAATGGAAAGTCTTTTTGGTTAATTCATAATAAAACCAGATTCAGAATTTTACCATTTCCAAAATGCAATCTTGACTGATATTTAGACAGTCTGTTTAAAACCAAAACCAAAACAATAACAGCAACAAAAAAACTCCAGGAAAAATGTTGCCTAGAAATAAAATGGAGAAGACCTTAAGGGGGCCAAGAACTGAAAAGTGCAAGAAACGAAACAAAACAAAAATAGGAAAGATGACTTCAAACTAAAATGTTACTGCACAGGCAAGGAAGGACTCACTAAAGTAGACATCTGAAGGCATCTGACAAGACACTTCCAGGATATGCATTGTTCCAGGGCTTAACACATTGGATATAAGAATTGCAGAAACTTAATAAAAAAAAATCAAAGCCGAAAGACTTAACTAGATTTTTTCAAAAGAAAATCCCACTAACACTTTACTAATAACCAGGAAATGAAAATCCAAACTATACCCCAGTAAAAATGACTGTTATTAAAAAATGACTCAACATGACAAGTGCTAACAGGGCCCTTGCATACTCTTGACTTAGGTTATCAGTTGAACATGTAGTGCTCTCCAGAGCAGCATGGGTTGGAGCGCATTGATCCAAGCCAGTGGTGCTGCTCTTGGTGCTTGTGGAAACTTTGGGATGTGAGTCTCCAGCTGAGTCATTGAAGATTATAGCTGCTTTAGGGTCTGTCTGCATTCCATTTTCTGTCTGTTACTGTAACACGATAATCTGTGGTTGTTGTTATGAAACCATGTGTGAAACCATGGGTCTGCAAAAATCCTCTAGCATCGAATCTGCTTCTGTGAGCTATTTTGTCATAGTAGCAAAAATGTAATTAATATAAGTGGAAATTTATCAATTCCTCCCTACATTAAAATCACAACGTCTATAAGTGCCAGCAATTGTAACCCAAAGCAAAAGAGATTAACCCATTACAGAGAAAACCTCACTTTCATGTTTAAGGCAGTAGTGTTCACAGTAGCCAGACAATGGAAGTAATCTATGAGTCCATCAAATGATGAATGGATTTGCACATCCTTCAACAGACTTATATTCAACCACATGGCAGATGGGAATCTGTTCACATGTAACAAGATGAATCAAAGGGGTGGTTGTTAAATGTGAAGGAAGACAGGTAGAGAAAGTCACCACTACATGTTGTCATGTGTAGAATCTAGCAAAGTCAGTGTTGTATAAATTGCAAGTAGATCTGTAGTTATCAGGGCTTGAGGAGTATGGAGCTGCGAGAAGACAATATGAAGAAAGTTGACTGTTGAATAGGTAAGGTACAAGTAGAAGGACTGTCTAGTCCCTCTGCTATGATATTGTACAAGGGAGTATCTAGCAAAATATATATATATATATATATGTATATATATATTGAAACATCAGGTGGTACCCATCAAAGTATGCAGTTTCAATGACCTTAAATAACAATTAAAAATAAATGTAATCAAGGAATAAATCTTGAACATACGTTGGTCATGATCTTGATGTCTTAAGACACAATGGTGGAGGTATTCTACTGGAGTTGTTTATTCTTGGTAGCGGAGACCATGACTCTGATGAATGAACTGTGCCTGCTCCTTGAAAAGCAGTTAAACAGTGTCCATTCAGTGTAGCAGCAACTGCTCCAGTCATGAGGGGCAGACAGTGGTGGGGTCAGCGACTAGTGGGGTACAACCTGGTCTCTGTTGATGGCTACATGAACATGCAGCTTGCAAATACAGAAGAATATATAAATGAGGCATTGTCTGGACATCTGGGTAAAGTTCTAATAAGGTGTAATAATACATCAGAGGTGTTGAAGAGAGGAGGAAGATGGGGAAATGAGACAATAGCACCTTGGGGAAACACACACACACACACACACACACACACTAAAGGTTTGGGTTTTTCAACTCAAAATAAAAACAAACAACAACAAGAACAACAACAAGAACAACAACAACAACAGCAAAACCAATTGAACAGCACTGTTCTAGTGAATGAACCAGGTACTGTCCTGGATGTCAGATGCTTGCAGTGAGAGAAAGAAACAAAAGTCGCCTGAGTGAGTAACTGATTGGTAGTGATTAAACACAATGGTTGATTTATGATTTATGCTTGCGTCTGTTTCTTGTTTGTTTTTGTTTCAGAAGACACAAATGACTTACTCACTTATGTATTCAAGATTTGAGAAGAATACTTGTTGGAGCCCAAGAACCTCCTTTTCAGATTTCTATTACTCCCCTTAAGAGGACTCTTGTATTGGGTGTGTAAGAGCATGAGGAGACTGTTTCTGCCACTGACCTTGTCACACCTCACTGCACTTGATCATAAAAACCCTCCTGAACCAGCATGGGTGGTAGCTGAAAGCCTTTAAAACATCATACATTAGAATGTAAACCAGCCATCTTTTATTATCAAGGCCAAAGATTCAAATTTGAATTAGATGCATCCCACAGAAAGAACTAAAGGTTAGTGGTTCATTTGGTGTTTTCCAGTGACCAAATGTATGACATTGGAAAAGTCCCTTACATTCCAGAGTATTGTTTCCCTTAATTGTGGAACAAGAATCTGGACAGTCCTACATTCCATAACTATTAAATTGAGTCCTATGTATGTGGTTCCGTATTACCATAATAACCTAAGGTTTCTTTCTAAAGGTGTGAATATATAGAGGGAAACAGACAAATGTTCAAGTAATATTGGTGCAGAACAAGCTGGAATAAACCAGAAGGAGGACAGGAGAAGAGTATGTCAGTTATGGAGGGTCTATTAGCATGCACAAAGACCAGGATTCAATCTTTAGCATTTCAAAACAACACAGGAACAAAACCATTCAGTTAAACAAGAAAATGAATAAGGGAAATGCAATGCAAAGGAAGATGTAACTGAGCCCTCTCCAGTTTTCAAATTTCAATTTCACACTGACCTTCATTCAGTCTCAGCTGGAGACAGGAGCTCTGGGTGACAGGGAAAGGTGAACAAGAAGAAAGAGAGAACCATGCTCAGAAAAGGAAGATCCAGATTGAGGGGGGGGGAGGTCAAAGCAATATTTATTCCCAAACATCCTGATAGTTTCATTAGGTCCTATGCGACTGAACTCTAAATTGCTTGGTGTCTTTGTTCTGTAAATACTGCATGCGTTCTGAAAGTCCATTAAAAGTGATAGAGTTTGGAACAACGGAGTTAAAGCTAAAATTGAGGTTTGATAACTTTCACCTGCGAAATGAAAGCTAAACAGAACCTGTTGATACAAGATTTTATAAGCGAACAGTGAGACTCACAGTGGGTGGGGTGGGTGAACTTTAGGAGTAACAGACTGTCACCCTGAGTTTTCGGAGAACACAAATTTTAACCATGTGCAGCAGGAAGTCCCTAAGGTTGGTTTGATTTGTGTATAAGTACTAAGCAGGCAAGGAGGGTTGAAAGTCAGTAAGGGCCCCCTCAGGGCATCACACATGTGATGGAGAGTGAGGCAGACAATTTTAACAGTAAGAGAATAAATAACTTTATGGTGATCAGCCCCGCATGGGACACTCATATCACTGTCCTCTCCACCAGGTATCAAGAATCTTCACCGCTACGGAGCAGTAAGAGTTAAGAGCCAGAGATGGTCAATTACATCCATGAAACTCTGTTTCAAGGAACAACTGGGCAGTGAGCTTCTGATTGTAGCAGCAGGTACAAGACTTGACTAAATTCCACCCAGGCAAAATCCCAGCATAGAGCAGTGGATGGGAAATCCAATGACCATTTGAGAAGCTATTGGTATTTGATTTGATCAGTGTTGGTTGTTGTTGGGAGAGGGAGAGGAGGGTTTTTTTTTTTTGTTTTTTTGTTTTTTTTTTTGTTTGTTTTATCAAAGGCCCCTGGAAGGTTCTCTATATCCAAGGATATCAGGCCAAGGCCTACTCCTAAAACTAACTGGGCAACACAGTCTGGACACAAATGGGAGAAGAAATAGAAGGAGGAGGAGGAGGAGGAGGAGGAGGAGGAGGAGGAGGAAGAGAAGAAGAGAAGAAGAAGAAGAAGAAGGAAGAAGGAGAAGGAGAAGGAGGAGAAGGAGAAGGAGAAGAAGAAGAAGAAGAAGAAGAAGAAGGAGAAGGAAGAAGAAGAAGAAGAAGAAGAAGAAGAAGAAGAAGATGAAGAAGAAGAAGAAGAAGAAGAAGAAGAAGGAGAAGAAAAAGGAGAAGGAAAAGGAGAAGGAAAAGGAGAAGAAGAAGAAGAAGAAGAAGAAGGAGGAGGAGGAGGAGGAGGAGGAGGAGGAGGAGGAGGAGGAGGAGGAGAAGGAGCAAGGAAGTGTAGAGGTGAAGAGGAGACAGGATAAGGTTGAATGGGAAGGGATAGGAAGGTCAAGAGCTTGGTAATAGTAGGACCTGGAGACCTGATAGAGAAATGAAGTGAATCTGTTCAAAATGCATTGTATTGGTGTGGCATTGTTAGTTTAGTGGGAGCATAGCTGCCTTCCAAAATACATATGAAATTCTCAAAAAATATTTTAACAAAATCGTTTTAAAAGAAAGTTGTGCAATCATTATTTTAATCATTATTCTATGTATTTAGCGAGTCCCTTGCTGACTATAAGGTTGTAGCATTTTACTATTGCAAGACCATGATGTACACTTTGGAAGACAGAATTAGAATCGTGGAGAGAAAGATCAATATCATGTATACTCAAAACCTGACTTTCCTGCAGAAACATTTTTCCCATTTTTAAATAAACAGCCACCTTCCTATAAGACATTTAAAAAATTCCTAAGGCTTTTAAAGTCTTTGATACAAACATCTATGATTTCAGATGAATGTAAATATGTATTGAGCTCATTGAACAGCTTTCTTCTAGTTAAATCATGACATTAACTTAAACAATGCTCTTTATGGAGTTAAAATACTGTGACTTGCTTTTTTTCTCTCTTTTTATTAATTGTGAAAAAGTAGTTTTTAGACTCAATGCTCTGTTTTGGACACATGCAATTCCACTATAAGTGATGGTACAGTTTTATGTTGGCAGAAAAAATGGAAGATGTTATCTGGCAGGATTTTCAAAAGATAAAGGAGCTCTCATTCCTCTCTCAAGTACAGTTCATACTGCTCTTAGCACCAAGCAGATGAGTTATGTGATAGGGACTAGGAGTTACTCAACGGGTAGTGATGCGTGTTAAGTACGTGTTCATGAGCAGTCCATGCCTTTAGTGACTGCAGACATAGTAATTTAATTCTAGCATTTTGTTTTTGCTGTGTGAAGCTCATCATTTTCTTATAAATATAGGTGTCACGATATGTAGATTCTTTTGTATGAATCATGCATAATTAAATGACCTCTTCATCTTTAAAATTTTTAGATGTACCCAATAATTCTTAAAGCATATGTTAAATATTTAAATGATTTCTATTGTTTAAGATTATTTCATATCTGCACTCACTGATAAGTGGCTATTAGCCCAAATGCTTGAATTACCCTAGATGCCTAGAACAAATGAAACTCAAGACGGATGATCAAAATGTGAATGCTTCACTCCTTCTTTAAAAGGGGAACAAGAATACCCTTGGCAGGGAAGAGAGAGACAAAGATTAAAACAGAGACTGAAGGAACACCCATTCAGAGCCTGCCCCACATGTGGCCCATACATATGCAGCCACCCAATTAGACAAGATGGATGAAGCAAAGAAGTGCAGACCGACAGGAGCCGGATGTAGATCGATCCTGAGAGACACAGCCAGAATACAGCAAATACAGAAGCGAATGCCAGCAGCAAACAACTGAACTGAGAACAGGACCCCCGCTGAAGGAATCAGAGAAAGAACTGGAAGAGCTTGAAGGGCTTGAGACCCCATATGTACAACAATGCCAAGCAACCAGAGCTTCCAGGGACTAAGCCACTACCCAAAGACTATACATGGACTGACCCTGGACTCTGACCTCATAGGTAGCAATGAATATCCTAGTAAGAGCACCAGTGGAAGGGGAAGCCCTGGGTCCTGCTAAGACTGAACCCCAGTGAACTAGACTGTTGGGGGGGAGGGCGGCAATGGGGGGGGGGGTGGGGAGGAGAACACCCATAAGGAAGGGGGAGGAAGGGGATGTTTGCCCGGAAACCGGGAAAGGGAATAACACTCGAAATGTATATAAGAAATACTCAAGTTAATAAAAAAAAAAAAAACAAAAAAAAAAAAAAAAAAAAGAAAGAAACAAATACCAAAAAAAAAAAAAAAAAAGATTATTTCATATCATGTTTCTCTTTTCTAATTTGTTCTTGGCCCTTTTATTCTCATCTGAATTTCATCCAAGAGCCAATTAGGCAAAAGATATTAAATTAACTGATTTTATAAATTAATTGATTTTGTTATTTATTTAACAACAAAAAAGAACAGTTAGGCCACAAGCTAATTATACTCTTCTGTATAACTTGATGACTTTGCTATTAAACTGTTAGATTCATTGATAAGTATATTGCATATTTATGAGCCAATAACACCATATGATTTTTGTATTAGAAATCATCTGGCTTGCCCATACTGATGAGAAAGCAAAGAAGGCAGGCATGCACTTCTTTCTACATTTGATGCTTTAATCTCTTGAGGATGGATTTTCTGATTAAAGATGTGGTAGATATGTGTTTGCTTTCAAGGAACTACTGCTGGGCTAGTCTGCAAACTGAAGTTAAAAACAGATGGTAGGCAGACATTTGGTTATTTTTGTTACATCCTAATAAAACAGAGGCCAACCATATCTATGCTCTAAACAGAGGTGTAGAACCATCTGCATGGCTCTCAGGAAATGAGTATGGAGCAAAAAGGATGTGTTTTCCTTTGACCTCAGCTATAAAGGGGAGGCTCGCAAGCTCTTCAGAGGATGAAGGATACTGCATAGAGGTATTTTCTTCGTGTCTGGGACCACTGAAGATCCACATCCTGAGGATCCAAGACAGTGAGCACTGCTCACCAGGGCTATGCTGACTGATGTAAGTCAGGCCACATCCCTTTCTCACTTGTCTTTCCGTCTCTGAGATAATTGCCTTTAAATAAGGAAATATTATGGGCTGGAGAGATTCTCAACTGCTGAAGGTTAGACTTATAACCAAAACTAGAAAAAAAGAAAAGATTAATCTCAGCTCATGGTTTCAGAGATTTCAACCCACAGCCTCTTGGCCTTGTCCCCTGAGCCTACGGTGAAGCAGCCAAACAATGGTGGAAGAGTGTTCTGGAGGTTCCTTGCTTATTTTATAGTGCCTGGGAAGGAAAAGGGAAAGGGATAAGTGTAAAGTGAAAAAGATTGCTTTTATAAAAATAATTTCTCCCAAACACATTAGGACCCAAGTCTATAAATGTGTTAATCCAATTTTGAGAACGCAGCTCTTACAATTTCCCTACCCATAAAGGTCCTACTGCCCAACACTGCTGTACTGGGGAACCAGACCTTCCACTCACAAACTTTGGAGATGGCTTAAGGGCCATGCCAGAGCAGCTCAAAACATTTCTTTCATTCTGAACCTCTTCACTGACTGATGGTTTATTTAAGAGAGGATTATTTCCTTTCCAAATATTTGGGGACTTTTTCAGGGACCTCAACTAGTGTTGATTTCTGAGTTAATTCCAGAGTAGCAAGATAAGAACCCCAGATGCTCTGACCCCTCTTTAGCTGTCAGGATCTCTGCTCTCCATGATGGCCTGGAAGCTCCTCAGGAAATGGGCTTCAGCTTTAGCAGCATTATCTCCTGCCTTACCTTGCAGGAAGCGCTGGCCTTTGCTGCCCTGTGTTCTCAGATTCTTGTTTTATACAACCTATTTCCAGTTCTCTTAGACAGGAAGGTAAATCTGTTGCTTGCTGGCTTCTCTCTCTCTCCTCCCTCCTCTCTCTCTCTCTCTCTCTCTCTCTCTCTAGCTCACACTTATGTTCTAGACTTAATACATTTTGATGTACTTACATGGAAGTTTGTACATCTGGGTTGTTTATTAGGGTCTATGTTTGTATACGAAAGAGTAACAGATGAATATTAGGAGTCTATGGAATGTGATGAACTTATTGCTTCCATATTGCCTTCCAGAGAGAACCAGAGTTCAGGAAGAAACAGAGGAATATATTAAGGATAGATAAGTGGAACATCAAATAACAACAATGACGACAACAATAAGAACAACAACAACAAGAACAAGAACAAGAACAACAACAATAATAATAATAAACAAGAATAAAGACATATCCCTAAGTTTGATGCTGGCTGACCATGGAGATAAAGGGGTAAAATTCATCCAGACACACAAGACACCTAGGAATCAAGGTTCTGCACTCCATTGTAAGATATTGACAAGTGACTTAACCCATCTAAAATATCACTAATGAAAAAAAAAAACCTGGTGATTCAGAAGTAATTTTCTGGATGCCATTCACAGAGATTCTGATTAGGTAAGTTTGAGATAAGATGCCCAGATCTCTAGTTTTATGAAACGCTATACAGGTTGTATTGATATCAAACTGATTTAGAAAATCCACTGATAATCTGACTTTTTGCACGGCATTTTAGTCCTCGACATGTCTGTGTTTAGCTTTTAATCATGCTAGCCATCATTTGATGGACAGTAAACATGTATCCTGTCACTTTGTTTATGAAATGGAGTTGCATTCTTTAGAGCAGAAATTTTTACTCAGTAGTTCGTAGGACACTAATTTTTCTTCAAAGAAAGTTGTTTCTTCCTAGTCTAGTCATTTCTCTAAGGCCACATAGGGACTCCACTTGAACAGCTATGGACTTAGGTTTTATTTGCAATCCAGAACCAATGCAGCACTTTTACAATTTTATTCCAATAACTGTCAAAAATGTCCTGTACATCCTCAGGGTTTCATGATATTGGTTGACTTGGGCCAAATTTGTAGAAACATGGTAATAGGAAATGATTCTCTAAGCTCTATCTAAGAGGACCAAGAAGAGACATTCTTAGGTAATTTTACTGTCTCAGGACTTCATAAAGCACCTATGTTTGTTTTAGTGAGCTTTCCAGTGCTGGGTTCATGATGAGGATTTGCCTACAATCTAGTGACACGGTGAACATGTGCACCAATGTCCTTTCCTGTTATTATTAAAAGTCCGCTGGCCATTGTCCTTTGGGAACTTCTGTGCACTTACTACTGTCAGAGTCTCTTTCCTTCTGTCCCCTTGTACTGACCACCCTTTTAATTTCCCTATTCATATCTATCATGGTTTTGTCACTCAAAGCAATGTTTCCCTCCAAGTACAGATTCCTCATTTTCCACCTTAAAACCCTCGTTAGGAGCAGGTAGAGTTGTGAAGTGTGAGCTTGAGTATTGTGTAGATCAGACAGCTGCCAGCCCTGGGAGTCAGCTACATTAGACAGTGGAAGTCAGGAGCTTCACCCAGATCCTAAGGAAGGGTAACAGTTAACAAAATTAAGAGTAATTATAAAAGTTAACAAAAAATAAAATCTGTCCTAATCAGATTTTCCAAAAACACCAAATACTTGTGCTTGAGCATGGCCGGGGAATATTCCAGACTGTGGCTACTCATTTAAATTCTATCCATTCTTCCCTTTTCCACCAACTGCCTTTGCCTCCCCTTTCCATCTATTTAATTGGTGCTTTCTCCAAAGTTGAGCCGGTCTGAATGGAGGCGCAAAGTGAAATTAACCAATTCCCTTGGAAGATGTAGGGGTAGCAATCAGTTAGAAAGCTTGTTAATTCTTCTCTTCTCTCTTCCTCTCCACTCTGCTCTCAGGCCTCCCTTGGAACCCCAGGAGAAGGAGAATTAACAAAGCCCAGAAGCCGAATGCTACAGACTTTCCAGGGAATTGGCTAATTTCATTTTTCTGCACCATTTGGAGCAGCTGGGGGTACTGGTCTTGGGGGAAATAATAGGATGCAATACTTAAAACCATCTATATTTTTAAATAAAACTGTGCCCAGTCTGCTTATCAAACTAAAATATAAATGGTGCTAACCATATGCTTATCACTGTTTATACATTGTGATTAAAAATGTATTTCTTCTTCAATTTTGACTTTATAAGAGAGTTAGACCTTCCCAGATTATTATTTTCTATCCTAAACATGTACTGAATGGATTATTTTCACCATATCCAATGACCATGGTTATCAGTGATTAACAGATCAATGAATCATTTCTTATTCTAGTTCCTCAAGTCCTAACTTGAATGTTTCCTGCCCCCAACCCTATGCAGCCCTTTCAGAATCCTAAGTACTTTCCATGGTTAGAAACTTTTATGGTTCCAGGGCAAAGTGTCTGCATGATTCTGTCATGCATGATTCAGTCCATCACCTGAAAGGCATCATGGGAAGAAACCAGATGGTCACTGGCAACCCTCACAAACCTTTCATTCCTGAACTCTCTCAGCACTTCTGCAACATGTGTATACATTTAAATTGATAAGCCCTTCTTTTTCTAGACTAACAAATTCATTAGACAGTAACAGTTTTAAACTGGACTCTGGCTGTGTCTCATGCCCCACTCTCAATTTCCTTACATTCTGAGCTATAAACACCTAACTCTTCTTGGTTCACTTCAGAGATGTTTGAGTGATGGCCTTCATCTTTTGACCTTTGGTTTCTATAGTTCGTGAATTCTCACTTGTGGGGAAATATCATAAAAATTCTTCTCAAAGCAAGTTGCCTGTAATTCTATCACTTACAGGTGGGAGCAGGAGGGTAAGGAGTTTATAGTCCTCTTTGCCTTCATAAAGAGTTGGAGGCCATTTTAGAGGACTGGAGTTCCTGCCTGAACAAAATTAAACAAAATGAAACAACACAAAGAAAATTGAATAAAGACAAAAAATATTACTTAGAACCGTGCACCAATTACTTTTTAGTTTAAGTATGCCTCTTCAATTAGTTTCAGTACGAAGGAAACAAACTTGAGAGAGTTTGCAAACATTAACGTTTAAGAAATAAATCAGCATTTAATGTGACTCTTAAATTACCCACAGGCATTCCTGACAACCAGAGGCAGATGCTTCATTTTCATATTAATTCACACACCTTTCAGGGCATCATGAGATGCTGTTGGGAGCTACTGTGTCGCCAATGTATTAAAAAGAAGACATTGAGGAGACTGCTTCTTGAGACTTCATGAGAACTCTGGTTTTGACATCGCAGTCCCTGACATGTGAATGTGTTCTCATTATCACAGCATCTATCTTGGCTTGTAAAATTCCTGCAGGTTTATGATGCAGCATGATACCCTTCACTACCTGCTCTTGTGCTTCGACATAAAGCTGCCACTTACATTAAAACAAGCCTGATAAGATTGTCTTATAGATCCAATTCATTTAAAGAGAACATTGCCGCAGACACTAATGTTCTTTTGTGGCGGCTCTCCTCTGCCTGAGTTAGAATATTATGCTCCAGAGTTAGAAAGATGTGGCGCAGATGTATTTCTAGGCACAAAATCAGCACTCTTTCCTACAGGGTTAGATCCTTAAATATCAAGATATTCATTCCAATATGACTGGCAAGAAAGTGCTGTTTTTGCACTTTCTCAAATGAGGCCGTAGACTTCTACTATCTACTCTACTATCCTTAGTAAATGAACAATAAGAAGAATAATAAACCATGGCTCATTTTAGAAGTTAACCCACATCCAAATACCTGAATGACCTTCTCTCAAAGCTGTTTTAAATAAATGGTGTATAAAATAGACACCAAGAGACTCGTAAATGGCCAAGGTGATATTTGAGGCCTTGTGGGAGGCACTCATTTCAGACATTCCATGCTCTGTCACCTCTAATGATCTTTGGCTCTTCATTTAGCTGCGAGTTGGCTTTTTAATGAACAAATGCCTTAACCAGCCTAGATGGCATTCTTATTATGGTCATATATTTTGCAAGTATAGTAGGGGAAGAAATTGATATAAGACAGTATAATACAAGGAAGAGAATCCTTGAGATCCTGGGGATATTTGTGTACCCATGAAATAATTGTGGACTTGTTGTTGACTGTCAGATGAGGAATTAAGGCTGTTACGTTAACACTATTAATCTCTGGTATTTGTTCAGGTATAAATATGAACTAATGGGTATATATTCAAACCCGTAGTCAGTGCGTGTGCGTGCGTGCATGTGTGTGTGTGTGTGTGTGTGTGTGTGTGTGTGTGTGTATGTAAGGGGGGATCTGAGATGTTCCTTGGATTTATAAAATCCTGTGACAGCCTTTGGAAGTGTTCTGGGAAGTCTGACACCAGGCGAGCTGCTCCTAAACTTTTCAGAATGACTTTACTTTTACAGCTAGGGGAGGAGAGGAAAAAGAAATCCTCCCTTAACAGTGTCTTAGTTCTTGTCTGCTGGATGATAACTGGACAATTGTCTGTGAGTTCCTAACAAGGGAATGCTGGGGGATTTTAGCTCATCTTTGTCTCACACGCTTTAGGTGAATGTAGAGATCCTGGAACAGTCACACATAAATAGTGGGGCAGTAGCGTGGCTTTTTAAGTTCAATACTGTGAGGGGCTGCTGTGACCTCTTTTAACTCAGTTGACTTGAACCATAATGCAAAGGGATATTTGGTTTAGTCTGGTGGTTATTTCTGGCTTATAAATACTCTGCTTCATAGGAAAATATCCTTTCTCTATACTTAAAATGCCAATGAGAGACCTGATTTGTGTTAGTTCCTTTAGCTACATTTGGAAACTGCATTTAATGATGCTTGGGTGTTAAAAGTAGCCTCATACCATTTTAACATGGGGATGCCAAGTGTCTGTATCTATGTTGGATAGATACAGAGTGGATTTATATGTACATTTTCAACATATTAGTTGTACTTGGCTGCAGCATCTTCTTGATTTATTTTTAATTTGCATACATTTCTATGTACTCAGATGACTGAGAGGTAAGTTGGATAATACCTGGACATTTGTTTCCTTGTAACAGCCTCATGGTTCATGTAGCATTTGCTATACTAATTTATGTAATTATTCAAGGTCCAAGTAACACTCACAATACTAACTGATGTTGCTATTTTAGAGTTTTGCTGTTTTGTGATATACAGATAAATAACGAGTGGATGGAGATGGCTTACTCATGAACTGTAGTTTACATGCTGACTCTTGTTGTTAATTCCTGCCATTAGGAAGAGGGCAATAGCATTGGGTAGATTATCTGTAATTCACACCTGAGTGTGTCTTCATCTGTATTACGTTACTGTTGTATGAGCCTTTCCCTTACATAACACATAGACCAATGTACAATTATCCCAGTGTGAACCAGTGAGTTTACTGGGATTATGAGCAGAGTGTGGGTGACAGGCTACTTACAGGAGGAGCATATAGAACTCAAAATCAGCTGTATTATCCAAAAGCCCATGCCAACATAGGTATTGATGGGAGGAAGAGAGAGAGAGAGAGAGAGAGAGAGAGAGAGAGAGAGAGAGAGGTACAGAGACACAGAGACACAGACAGAGGCAGAGACAGAGAGACAAAGAAAGGAGGAGGAGGAGGAAGGAGGAGGAGGAGGAGGAGGGGAGGAGGAGGAGGAGGAGGAGGAGGAGGAGGAGGAGGGAGGAGGAGGAGGAGGAGGAGGAGGAGGAGGAGAAAAATAAAGAAATTGCGATCCTGAGCTCTCTGAATGGCCTTAAGCAGCTGATCAGGTCTCCAAGTTTCATGTAGACAGCCCAGCTGGTCAGTAGTTGTTTACTGAGTCTATAACTGTAGAGAAGGGCTCTGTGAATCTTTTAGACTTCCGCTTTCCCAGAAATGTGAGGTTTGTTTAGTTCCTACATCTCATGAGCTGCTCCCCCCCCTCTCCCCAGCTTTCCTGGAAGGAATAGTTCAATTCAGGAGAAATTGCTATGTAGCAATTACTTTAGCAGAATGCTTGCATTCTGTAATTTATAGCAACATGGTTTACTGTCTCACTGCTGCCTCTGGAGTCTAGGAACACCAAGATCAAGGAGCAGACATCTAATGAAGGTCTCCATAAGAATGTCTTATCCAACAGTAAAGAACAAAGAGACATGATGAGCTTCAGAAATGATTCCCAAAATCCCAAATTCTCATAATCAGCATTAATCCACTTAAGGGGGCAGAACACTTCTGGTCTTGCCACCGCCATAGGTTTCCACAACCCAACACTTTTCACTGTGAAATCAAGTTTCCCAATGAAGTGTTTTGGGGAAGGACTCATGGACAATGAAGCAAAAGGGAACATTTAAAGAGAATTGGTTTTTAAATCTTGAATAGGAGTTCTTTCTTGTATATTGCTAAATAGCACTATATTGCCTAGTGAAACAACTGTTGATTATTAACAATATTTTATCTTGTTCTGTTGTTGTGGAAGACCAGAAGATGATTGGTGAAAAGCCACAAGGGAGAGCCTTGAGAAGGCTAAGATATATTTGAAGATGTGCTTTTAAGGGCTTATCTGTAGGTATGTTTAGAGAGGCAGACAAATAATCCCTCCTTGAATGGTCCTGGAGACAGAGTAGTCATCTTTGAGAAATATGAAATGGGGGTGTGGCAGGGAGATTGGTTTGTACATGAGTTATTGCTTTCCCTTGGAATTGACTAGTGTGCTTACTACACTACTTTAGGTATAACTAAGGTCACTGCTTTTATTTGGCCATACCTACCATTGTTCTAACTACCATTTAGTTATAAGAAAGAAAAACATTCAGGTTATTTTATCTCCTTTAGAATATATATGTTATCTTAAGAAATAGTGCCAAGTTCTCAGGCACTTACATAGTCTAGCTGTTTTCTTTTCCCAGCACAGACTCTGGGAGCACTAAGAATTTTCTCTTAGGAACTAGCTAAAGTGAAAGGCTCACCTGAGCCTGTGTCAGAAAGAAAGCATTGGCAGAGGGATATTGGTCACACTTGAGAAGGTCTGTCTCAGAACTGGAAGTAGACAGCCAGCTACATCACAGCCCATTGTCATCATCCAGATAGCTTATTAAAAAGATGCAATTTCTCAATGCCATTTTGTGACTATGCACTCCAACACTTGCTTCTGATGTGGTAGATTTAAAGTGAGAACCAGGGATCTGCTTCTGAAGAAGTTCCTTGGAAATCCACTGTGAGACACTGACCCAGATTATCTCTATCCCACGGTCTTTAGTAATAATTTACTGGAAAGCCATGGGTGTGAGAAAGTATTTGGAAAAATAAGTATTTTTCATAAAAATTCCAACTCCTTAATTTTTGTTATTTCCTAGAACAATTAATTATCACTATCCAAAAATTATGATAGTTGAACATCTGTTTTTTTTCTTGTCCTCATAATAAGAAAACATGAAAATATTGCATATCCAGATACATTATAGGAGAGAATTAATGTTAGCAACAGGAGATTTTTCTTATAGCTATTCTATTCTTAAGAACTGGAGACCACAGAAGATCAGGCACCTCCAGAATCTGCACAATCACTGTGGACCCATGGCCATCTGTTCAGAATGGATGTTTGTCAGAAAAGACAATCCCTGTGGCTTCAGTCAAGTTGAGATCCTGTTAGGATGTGACTGGGATTGTGAGGAGAATAAATAAGGGAAGGACAAACCTGGGGCGGGAGGTGGGGTTGGAACTACTGTCACGTTGACCCTCAGTATCTGCTCTGTGGAGCCTTCAAGAGGCAGAGGCTGCTCCCAGTCTATATTTACCTTGCCATTTCCTCCAGGCCTCACTAGAACGCAGCGTTGATTGTGGGGTGGGTCTCTGACTGTGAACATGGAGGCCCTGCAGCTGTTGTGGGAGTTTGAGGAGGCCACAGAAGAGGGCAGGTTGGGGCAAAATCACCAGCAGCTTCAGCCCAAGAGGGTGCCAAGGTGGGGCAAAATGGCCTTTGAGGACTCTGGAGCTTTTTCCTTGTGTCATCACCAGCAGGGCCGAGAGGAGGCTGCAAACATTTGAGAACAGCAGGAAGTGGAGGTCTGGGGTGGTTGGTTCAGGGACAGGTAAGCTGCTAGGTGATGGGGAGAGACTAATTCAGTGAATGTATTAGTTATGGCTAAGACTCAACTGACAGTGATGCTTGGCTTGCTGAAAACACTGGGATCTGGAAGAGGACAGTCCTATACCTCTGCCTGCAGTAGGGGGACTAGGTCTTGCTCCACATTGACCCCTGAAGCTGAGCCCTTATCTGCTTACTGGTACATGGGACAATTTAACCTTTTTCATGAAAAGTTCTTTACAATAATTTAAAAAAAGGTTTTTAAAAAATCTGAAAAGGGAGTTGGTGGTGGGGCACCTGGACTTCAAGATATTTTTGATGTTTTTTACCTGAGGAAGTTACAGAGAATACACTCTAGTTATGGAAACTTGAGCCAGGCTATTTAGGTACTGGTGATACTGTTTAATAAAACCATATTAACTAGAGTTAATATGTATGTGTACGTATACACACACACACACCCAAACACAGATACACACATGCACACACACACACACACACACACACACACATACAAACATACAAACACACACAAAGATTTGGAAAACCAGGGCTTCCATGGCCTGTACTAAGCATGCACTTTCGCTATGATTTTTCATATAGTATTATTATGATTTCCATTTTATAATTGAAAATCTGAGATGGAGTCATAATGTTGCTTCCACAATTTCACACATCTGGTAGAGTGCAGAAAAGGTTTGGAACAGGCAGGTTTAACTCCCAAATCCATGATTTAAAGCTTGGAATCAGTGTCTCATTCATTTGTATATTCGTGCATTCATTCATCCCCGGCTGATTGTATCAAATGCCTGTAACGGGAGAAAGAGCTGTGTTCTTAAATGTGCAGCAGACTGCAGCGCAGGCAAGGGTTAAAATAAGAACCTGGAGAAGTGAGTGACCAAGTGTGAACCAGGGGGCATGGGAGAAATTTAAAAGAGATGAGTCTTGAAGTATGTGTGGGCAGTTACCTGGGAAACAGGGCACTGGGTGTCAAGGGCAAGGACATTTGAGGCAGAGGGAGGGTGGATAACAAAGGCACGAGGGCATGAAATGAACTGATGCATTTAGGCTCTGTTCACCGGCATGAAGAAATGTGTTGGAAATACAGAGAAGGAGCAGGAAGCAGGCTACACACTTGGATGTGTCAACAGAATTTGAGTGTCTGTCAGGTTCCCACACTGCTGTCTGGGATGTTCTCCAGAGAACCACAGAGAGCTCATTTTTCCCCTTAATAAAGCAAGTCCACTTCTATTCATGTTTCCACTGGAAAAACCACCCCGTGTTGAAAAACATCATCCTTCATGTCTTTAAAAGGGAGAAGGGTGTTATGGTCCAGGGCCACACATTTCTACAGTGCAGGGCAGTGTGCTTACTGCAAAGAAAAGGCAATACAAAGATTGGCTTTTAGAAGAACATAAAAAGAGATTTGAATTTTCATCTAATTTTAAGGGTCCATTATGATGTCTTAGATTTGTTTGTTCGAGTAAAAGATCTTAATGTGTAGACTCTTCTAACCCTGGTTACTATTTTAAATGGTACACAGGACATTCCACATTAATATATAAGACTTGAGGCATGTTAGCATTCTCATAGCTCATGAGATGTCCCAGGAGACCTCACTTCTGAATTCAAGTGAATTCTTGACTTCTTCCTTTTATGTGTGGCCTTTCTCTCTCTAAACCTCACACTTTCATTTTTATCTCTTCTAGAGTCTTCTCCCCCGCCCTTTCTCCTATCACTGTGTACTGACCTTCAGTGCTAAGCGTAGAAACCCTTCCACTTCTGGGCTCTTGTATTGAACATGTTGTTAGGAGCCTGTCTACTCATTTCTTCAATAGCCTGTGCTTATCTAACATAGTTCACGCACTTCAGAAGATAAATATCTACTTGTAGGTTCAGTAGGAAACCAGGAGGCAAATGATGGAAGGCTATCTACCTTCTTACTTGCGTATTCTTACTGCCAACTGCCCTCTGATCATGTAATGGGTTCCCTGGGGATGCCTTGATGACTTAGAAAGAAATAAGGGAATGGAGGATTGTCTATATTTCTTCACACAAGGAAGGGCTTGATCCATGGTTCTTGCAATAAATCCACAAGGGATCTGCATTTAAAGAAACACATTAAGGGTGGATGAGGAGGCTCACTGGGTGAAGGCATTTACTGAGAAGCATGACAGCTTGTGTATGTTCCCAAGGATCCACATTATGGAAGATGAGAACCAATTCAAATATCCTCTGAACTTAGTTGGTGTGCCATGGGATGCTTGTAGCAGACACACACACACACACACACACACACACACACACACACAGAGAGAGAGAGAGAGAGAGAGGGAGAGAGAGAGAGAGAGAGAGAGAGAGAGAGAGAGAGAGAGAGAGAATGCAATAAAATTTAAAGACATCCAATGATAAGCCAGTCATGCCTCAGTATATAATTCAGTGTTGCTTTTGGGGGGATAATATTTGACATTGAAGATTACATTAAAATTGATGTTGCTGTTTGCACAGGTATTTTCAACATTAATCAAACACATGACAAGGGAAAGTACCACTGCGGCTTATGAAATTAAGTGTCTGAGGAGTGATACGATCAGGCAAGAGCAGCTCTGGTTTTGCTGGGGTTAGAAGACATAAACCTGAGCCGTTCAACCTGCCTCCATCTTCTTCTGTGTTTCCGAAAGAGTAAAGCACTCACTTTAAAAACCTCCTAACTTCCAGCACTGTAAAATTTCCTGTAATATCTGGTGAGTGTGGCCTGACAGCCACTGTTTTGATTCCAAGAATGATCTCAACATCATACAGTAATTGGAAAACTGCAAGAATTAATACAAATCATATTAGTAACTGGCATTCCGGAGCACGGCGCTGGAAGTTGAATGTTCATAATCTCATTAGCTCCTGTAGAAGTCATGGAAACAGTTGCCATTGCTCTCTTGTGTTGCAAGGTAGTAGCAAAGGAGAGAGGCAGACTGAAGAAAGGTTTGAGGTCCATCAGGCAGTTACCACTAATGATAAGATCTGATATTATTATTCATATTACAAGAGTCTCAACACATTTTCTATATTAAATGTAAATTTTCATTTCCCTGACTACATATACCCATTTTTGATTTGTATTTTAGAATATCCCTGAAAAATCACATTCTTTTCTAGCCCCATCCTTCAGAAACTTGAAAATAACTATTATTAGTATTGTTGTGCTTTCTTATACGGATGAGATTAATTCCCCTGCATAGAGGAACCATGGGTGTCCCTTGTACTTTCTGTAGTGTGAGGACCTGGTGGCATGACAGCTATCCCTGGAGGAAACAGGTACCAGACAACTGAGGCTACCAGCACATTGATTCTGGTCTTTTCAGACATCAGAATTGTCTTTCTGAAACATCATACAGTTGCTGGTGTTTTGTTATAGATTAGAGCTATTCTATGGGGGGTTAGCATGTAACTCAGGTAGTAGAGTGCTTGTCTAGCATGCACAGAGCCCTAGGTTCCATTTACAGTGTTTAAGCCAATGGTAGCATATACTCATAAATCCTTAGCATGCAGATGCAGAAGGATCAGAACTTCCAGGTCATCCTTAGCTACAAAATAAAGTTTGAGACCAAACTGAAGTTACATGAGAGGCCGCTGTCTCAAAAATAAAACATTCAAATCAGTGGCAGAAGTCTCCTGTAGTTTGAACCGTTCTCTTCTAAAGCTTATGTGTGGAAATCCTCATGTGACCTTATTTGGTGGAAGAGAGTTTGGGGTCCCAGAAGTCATTGAGTTAAAGTGGTTCAGAAGGATGGAACTTAATACACCATGGTGATATTCTTATGAGAAGAGCAATTTAGATACAAGCATACACAAAGAGGCAATATGAAACTACTGGGAGAACAGAACCCACAAGATTAGGAAAGTTATCTGTAGTAAATTTGGCCTTGCAGGCTCCCAGCAAGACTTCAAACATACAGCCTTTAGAATGGAGAGACAATGAATCTCTGTGGCTTACATTTCCAGGCTGAGATGGTACTTGTGGCAGCTTGAGAAACCAATGGTGCACCCACATGGGTCTCAGCTCTCTTACAACATGGTTAACACAAACACAGGGCCTGATCACTCTGATTTGATCCCAAGATTGAAAAGACATTGTTTTATAAGTAAAGAGAAGAAAGGGTTAGTGCATCCTCTCTCTCCTTTCTCAGTTAAGCCACTGTATGCTGCATTGAGTGACAACTATTGACTCAGAATGACTTTCTGCTTTGTGATGCTTTGAAACCCTCATGGAAGGGAATTTTTCTCTACTGTGTCAGCAGCTAATCCATCAAAGACACAAAGTTTGGAGGGAAAAAAATGAACTTCCTATTTTTCTTCATTTTCTCCCTGATGATGCAGAAATGGAAATATGTCTTCTGCAGTTCATCCTGTTGCAGATTGCTAACCTGGAGATGCTCTAAGTAGCTGTGCGTTTGGAACCAGCAAGCACAGAGCATGCAGAGATAAGGAACACTACGTTAGAAGTGAATACCAGCGATGAAGGCGTCTGCTCTATAGGACGCTTGTGATAAGTGTTAGATATACTGCTCAGAGCGTAAGAGCTCTGCCTGAGTTCAGGTCAGCCATGTAAGAGCCATGTGTTCATGACGATGGATGTATAGGCCGTCCTTGTTGCCAGACTAGTCAAAATAGTGAGTGCCATGCTCAGGGAAAGAGCCCATCTCAAATAATTAAGTAGAGAATGATGGAAGTAGACACCTGATATCCTCTTCTGATCTCTGTAAGTTCATGAGGGCACACACGCATCCAAAACACATACACACATGCACAAACATACATGCCCACACATATACACACACATATATTCTCATATATACGCTCATACCAACACATATACACACATACATACACATGCACATACATACATACACATGTACATACACATACATGCACTACATATACACACACTCATACAAACACATACACACATACACATACATATACACACATGTACATGCATTCACATATGTACACATACGCATACATACACAACTCATACAAATACATGCACATATGCACACACATATACCCTCAAGCACATACATATACACACTTGCACATACATGTACACACATACACACATGCTAAATATAAAAAACTAAAGTACTTTGTATGAATACATGTGCAACAATAATTGCAGAAAACTACATGGCACTCTCAGGTCAGAGTCCTCTTCAGAAGTAAGTTATTACTGCAATAAGGAGTCCTTAGTCATGATATTGATGCTTTGTAGGTTCTGTAACTTGAGTGTTTCCCATAAAGAGATAAGATGGTCTTTGACCCCAAGCTTACAGTTCTCACACAGCTACATATGCACATGCTACACAAGTGCATATATTACTAGAACGGAGTAGGAAAACATTTGTCTCTGTTTTTGTTCTTTTATTATTATTATCTCTAATCTTCTTTTGCAGTCCAGTCATTATCCCCCTCACATTCTTCCCTCTGACTGTTCCTCATCTCATTTCTCAATGCCCCCTAACCCCACCCCCACATCTCACCAGGTCTCCCCATTCCTAGGGCTCAAGTCTCTCAAGGGTTATGTGAGTCTTCTCTCACTGAGGCCAGACCAGGCAGTCCTCTGCTGTGTATATGTTGGGGCCTCAGACCAGCCAGTGTATGCTGCCTGGTTGGTGGCTTGTTGTCTGAGAGATATCAGGTTGGTCAAGACTGCTGGTCTGTAGGAAAACATTTTAGTAATAACTTCTTCTTAAAACAAGTCTTGAAATGCTTTTGAAATCTGATGGAATAGTTCACTTTGATCACAGTGTTCATTTAAAATTCTTGATTTGGTCTTTTCATGGACACACATGTGGAATGCAGGCTTTGGTCTTGATATTCACATAGCATAAGACACTGTGATCCTACTTTACACAACCTTGAAAGAGTGTGTGTGTGTAGTGGGGGAGACCCCAGGGCGTCATGCATTCTGGATAAATTCTCCTCTGCTGATCTACACCCCCCCAGTCTCATAAGCTTCCGTGTCCCCTTTCCTCAAGGGTAGATTCGAGAGTGATTATTATTATTATTATTTTTGAAATTCAGTCTGCATGAGTTTGAGATAAGTTGATATTATTATCACATGTAAGGCCCTGTCATCTTTCCTCTTGACCTTCTTCAAGCCACAGCCAGTGAGACTTTCTTGGTTTCTTGAGTGGTCCTACTGATTCTTTTACTGTTATTTGAAAAATCACTATGATACTTTGAGAGGTAAGTACATATTAGGTGGTAAACCTTTTGCCAATAAGAAAAATGCTCCAGAATATTAATAACATTAAAAGGAAGTTTCATGTTTGTATGTGTGTGTGTGTATGTGTGCGTGTGTAATGCAGCAATCCATAGCACCTGAGAAGGTGGCCTCAATGATCCACACCTTCTTGTGTTCTGGTGTAATCTACTCCCCGTGACTTTAAATAACCTGCTGTCAACTCTGTTTCAGGTCGTCTGGGAAGCGAACCCTTCCCCACTAAGCTTTGTGAGGAGTACAACCCCTCTTGACTATATCACGATTTTGAGTGGCCTTAGTCCCGAGGACCCAGTTATGCTCCACCCTGATCCCTGACTGAGGAAAATTGTGAAATAACAGAGGTTATGTTAAGCCATTACATTTTGGGTTAAATTGTGGCAGAGTAATGGATAACTCATTCATGGACAAATACCCAAAATCATGCCTCAGTGGTACTTAACTAGCATGGTGAAGGCCCTAAGATCCTCACGTCTACAAGAAGGATATATTGAGTGTTGTGTTCTGTTGTTATGATTGGGGGAGAAGACCCGGATGAGAGAGACCGGAAAGCCAGATAGTGTGAAACAAAGACATCACACTGGCTTTGGAATCAACTATTCCCAGAACATGTTACCTCTCTCCCCTCAGGAAAGTCAGGCTCCAGTAGAGTGAATGTGGAGTTACCCGTATTCTTCTGGCATGCATCTCTCACTCTAAAAGCTATTTGATTTTTATGTATCTAAATTGTATTGCTAAGATAATAATCTTATTTTCTATAGCTCCAAATGGTACTTTCAATAGAAATTTCAGATACATAAAGTTTTCTCTATTATTAGTGATCACAATTGAATCTTCCTCCAACTAAATATGTCTATAAACTATCACAATACACACTAGAAGTGTGCCAGGGTTCAGCCTGTAGCTCAGTGCCCAGGAAGGCCAGCAGCTCTCCCAAAGCTTGTTAAGGGCCAAACTCAATGCTTATTAGAGAGAAGGAATGGATCAGCCAGGCATGATGGTTTGGGGTGAAGTAAAAATTTTTATGGCCCATTTGTTTTGTTTCTAGCTTTCTGTTTCTTTCATTTATGAGTTTGCCTTCCTTTGGAGGCTGCTGGAATCAGGTGCTTTTCACCTCTTGCAGAGAAGTTGTTCTTGCCAACCAGCATTGAAAGAGTTACTGGGTCTGTTTAGTTCTGCTGGATTTTAAGATGATGCCTCACAGATGTTTAATTCATATACTGGCCTTCTGAGGTCAAGATTATTACCCCTATTTAGAAGATCTAGAAACCAAGGCAGAAAGGTTGAGTAATTTATCCCTGGGTGCAGGAGGGATCAGTGTCTGAGCTAGGATTACAGTTCTGAGAGCCTCAGATTCCTGGACCTGTGCTCAAACCACTGCGTGAATTTCAAGCTGCTTGGCCTCCTTAAACTAAGCTCTTCTCCCCTCCTGCCCTTGGAGCCCTCTGCTGAGCATTTTAACTGCTGTCAGCACGAGTGCAGGAGGTCTGAAGGCACAGCCTAGAAAGCAGACCAGGCATTGTCTGGTTGCTGCTGGCTTCTTTGGGCTTGACAGGGAGTTTCTCCTCCAGGATGAGTTTTCAGACAACTATGCTTTAAAGGCCTTTTCTTTTCAGTCAGGGAACTTACTCAACCTTCATTAGCCTTCATCGTGTGCTCCAGAACTCTATTAAGGAGTTGAAACGTGGGCAAAGGAAGGTGTGTGAGTACAGGAGGTGATATTTCATAAATTTGTACACAGGTTTCCACTGCGAGGGATTTTCCTAAGAGGAACTTCAAGATCTACCACCTACCTATACATTATTTCCCCACTCCCTGAGTCTTTTGAGGCATACCTTTTATTACGAAGATGCCATCAAAATACATGTATCCGCCACCATTGTTAATGTTAGTAAAGTGTTCTTGAGCTTGGTCAAAACAGAAAGAACTTATAGAAGCAATATTTTTAGCACACTTGGGTTTGCAGGCAGAATGGAAGGGTTGATCTGTGTATTTCTGCCAGTGTTTTGATCTTAAGCCAATCACTTAATCTCTCCGAAGGTACAAAGACAAACCAAAGGGCCCTTGCTCATTAGAGGGTTCAGTGTGGTGGGAAAGATAGATCACTGGCTATGACACAATGCGGTTCGTGCTATATTAGTGTTATGATCAAAGAGCTTAGGGAGCACAGAGGTAGCAGCATTTAAGCCTGACCTTGATTTTTCACTGCATACCAAACAGAATGTATTTTAATTGGAATGACCCTGGCAGACCCAAGGTGGAAAACTACAGCCTATGTGAGAAAGAATAAGTGCTGGATGACTGGACCACTGAGTGAGCAGACAACTGAGAAAAGTTATGGGAGAGGGAGATAGGAGTTAAGGGGCAGATCTGAGACCAGCTGGCAAGTTCAGGCTGTTCCCTAGGTAGCGGGGGGCTGTTTATGAATGCAGCCACTCCTTCATACTGAATGCATTTAAAGTGGTAATTCAGGCATCATAATAATTCCTTGTTTGAGGTATGGTTGAGCGCCAGAGCTGTTTGAAAGACAGATAAATAGGCAGACAATTGCAGAATAGTGGTAAGCACCAAGCCGGCTCTGTGTCCAGGAACACAGAGGGAGATACAGAACATCTACGATGACCTTGTCAGACACAGGGAGGGAAGAGACATACACACTCTGCACCATCACTGGAAGCAGCCTGATGAGTCCTTTTCAGAGACCTCTACTCAAGCGAAGTCAGTTTTCCTGGCTTTGGTGCAGATAGGAATTTTAGGATGATCAGCTAAGAAGCAGATTCAGAATTAATTAAACTTTAAAGAAGGATTTTGGGGGAGAGGATAAGGTACATCTGAGAGCATGGGTGTGAAATCAGGGTTTATTAATAGAGTTTTAGTATTTTTATGAGGAGTGGAAGAGACACACCCAGGGAAGGAATAAGACATATCCTATCTAACCATGCTCACGAGCTTCTTGAGGGAGGGTCACAAGTCTGTTAATTCTCAGCATTAGGTATGCAGACTCTTTAGGTGGCTCTCAAGTTCCATATCAAAGGACTGGAAATAAACTTTTCCTTTCTCTTATTTGGAGAAATGTGATTATAAGCGTGGCTGTATTAGATAGGGGTGATTAGACAGGGTTATAATCTAAGATACTAAAGCCAGGAACCACTAGAGTTGCACAAAGGGCTTTAGATATGTCTTTTACTACATGGGGATTCAGGTAAGATTTCTAGACAATTACAGTTGGTTGTTGATCACATTCGAATTTCTGGTGCATAGCTGGTGAGAGGTTTTATTCAGAAAAGGCATACGTGTGTGTGTGTGTGTGTGTGTGTGTGTGTGTGTGTGTGTGCGTGCGCATGCGCACGTGCGTGTGTGTGTCAAGTCTTTGAAATATTTTATGTAGTTCATATTAAATATATAGTGTTCTCAATATTTATTGTTTTCATTAATGCATTCTAGTCTCTGAAATTCTATTTATTTTCTCCATGCTTTAAAATTTTCTCACTTGGAGCTTATAATTACTTCGAGGAAGATGTTGATGGTACCTTCAAGTAAGTGTCATTGCTACCAAGAAGCTCCTAAGTGAAAACTACTGAATAGTTGTTGAGCAATAAAGGAAGTGAAATAGGTGAGACTATATAGGGTTTGCTTATCATCAGGTCTTCACATAGCAAATTAAAAGTTAAATTATCTAGATTAAGAATTTGATCATCACATACATGTGCATGTGAGAGAGAGAGAGAGAGAGAGAGAGAGAGAGAGAGAGAGAGAGAGAGAGAGAGAAATAGTGAAATATAAAACTTCCCAATAAAATTTGTACCCAGCAAATGCCCATACTCACACTTGGGTGCATGTTCTAACATCTTTCTGTCTCCTCTAGTGCCTATACTTAAGTCTGCATTGCAACAACATTCTCTCTCTCTCTCTCTCTCTCTCTCTCTCTCTCTCTCTCTCTCTCTGTTTTGGAGAGGAGGGTGCATGTTCACATGAGTGCAAGTGTGTGACGCAAATATGGAGTCTAGAGGTTAGTCTTAGGTGCCACACCTTAGGTGGTATTCACTCTGTTCTTTGAGGTAGGGTCTCTCCTGATCTGGAGCTCAGCAGTCAGGGCTAGGTCAGCTGCCCAGTAAGCCCCAGGGATCCATCTATCCCCACCTCCCATATTCTGGGATTATAAGTGCATGTTATTACATGACTGTTAAACTTGGGTTCTAGGAATCAAATGCAGATCCTTCTTTACGCTTACATTGACTCTTTCCAGCCCTAAAATGTTCCTGCAATAAACTCTTGTGCTACTTTTAAAGTTTGTACCCAATATCATCCCTGAACACTCAAATTTTCTTCCTTCTCTTTATATTAAGTACTTTTGCAATCTTATAATCTCTTTAAGATAAAACACATAAAGTCTTACTTATTATTTCGATTTTAATATTTTAAAGAGCAATTTAAAAACAGAAAATATGATTGTTAGATAGAAAAAACTCTAGATGTAAAAGGGAGAAAATAGTACCCTGATGTTCCATTGTTCTGAGATCTGAAGAGACATCTTCCCCTGGGAAGGACTTTCAGAACCTGTGGAGATTCAATATGAATTTCTAGGAAGCCAAAGGATGTGACACAGATTCAGTGTGGAGGGTTTTGTTGTCATCCTCTCTGCAGGATGAAGTTGATGTAAATATATTTACCACTATGGGCAAATACAGACAGACATAACACACTCTCAGACTCTTTGATTTTCAGAAATGATAACTGTGGTCAAATATGGATTAGGAAAACTTAGTAAGAAAAGTTTAAAAAAATTACTCTAAAGTCCTCAGGTGTGGAGAAGGTCTTCAAAATGCTTGTTTGTAAAGGTAAGAGAATGGCAACTGAGAGACATCTTAGTTGTTAAGAGTACTGTTTCAATTAGGGTTTCATTGCTTTGAGGAGACACCACGATCAAAGCAACTCTTATAAAGGACAACCTTAATTGGAATTGGCTTACAGTTGCATATGTTCAGTCCATTATCATCATGGTAGGAAGCATGGCAGTGTCCAGGCAGACGGTGCTGGAGAAGGAGCTGAGAGTTCTACACCGTGATCTGAAGGCAGCCAGGAGGTGGTTCTCATTCCACATTGGGCAAAGCCTGAGCATGGGAGAAGAACTCAAAACCCATCCCCACAGTGACACACTTTCTCTAACAAAGCCCATCCCTCCTAACAGTGCCACTTCCTAAGGGCTAAGAATTTTCAAACCATCACAACTAGCTAAGTGACCTACAGAACACTTGTGTGTGGTTCCCAGCAAGCCATATAGTGTCTCACCACCATCCAGTTCCAGAGTACCCTCTTATGACCTCCACAGGCACCAGGAATGCACATGGTGCATACACTTGCACACAGATGGACATCTATATACATAAAAGTAAGTTAAAAAATAAAAATGGTTTGCAAGTGTTAAGAAACTCTAGTTACTTATAGATTCTCGTTGTGTTTAAGTTATAAAGAAAAAAGAGTTGGAGGGGGTCACTATAAAGCACAGGATAACTCAGATAATTGAGAACTAAAGAGGCAATAATTGGGGTAAGACATATTAGTCAGACACCAAATCAACCTAAGTCTCTTAGTTTAAATGTGCTTGTCATTGTAGAGGACACACAGACAGTAGTTGTTTCACCTGCCCTGAAGCAAACCTAATATTTTGCAGGGATAAGACAAATGATATAGAACACAGAGCACTATGAGGCATCAAGTTTAAGACATGAATCTCATCACTCAAGTGATAGGTGAGAAGAGACAAGAACTTCAAAGGAATATCCTGGACGTGGTTGTAATTATGGTTCGGTTGTAATGAAATGTAGCATTTTGGATCAATCAATAGGAAATGGAGAATATTTGCCTGTCAGGACCAGAAAACCATCAGGACCATTTCAACCACAGTTGAATTATAAGGCAACCAAAATGTGGATGCTTCAGACCTTCTTAGAAGAGGGAACAAAATAATCACAGGAGGTAGAGGGTGGGAGGGACTTGGGAGGAAGGGAAAAAGGGAGCAGGATGAGAATAGGAGGGGACTGGGATGATATACAGAGGACCAGGAAATTGAACATAGCTGTGTAGCAATGGGGGATAGGGGACTGGGGGTAGCCACCAGAAAGTCCCAGATGCCAGGAAAGAAACAGACTCCCAGGCCCAACAGGGATGAGATTAGCCGAAATGCCCAACAAAGGGGAGGGAGAACATGTAAAAATCATATCCAGAGGTTAGGCAAGGCCCTGGTTGGGGAATGGGGCCACCCACTCATCTTAAAAATTAACCCAGAATTATTCCTGTCTGAAGGAACTATGGAGACATATTGTGAAGCAGAGACTGAAGGAAAGGCCATCCAGAGACTGCCCCACCTGGGAAATCATCCCATATACAGACACCAAACCCAGACACTATTGCTGATGTCAAGAAGTGCATCCTGACAGGAGCCTGATATAGCCGTCTCCTGAGAGGCTCTGCCAGAGCCTGACAAATATAGATGATACAGATGTGGATGCTCACAGCCAACCATTGGACTGAGCACAGGGACCCCAATGGAGGAGTTAGAGAAAGGACTGAAGGAGCTGAAGGGGTTTGCAACCCCATAGGAAGAATAACAATATCAACCAACCAGATACCCCAGAGTTCCCAAGGATGAAACCACCGACCAAAGAGTACACATGGAGGGACTCATGGCTCTAGCTGCATATGTAGCAGAGGATGGCCTTATCTGGCATCAATGGGAGGAAAGCCCTTAGCTCTGTGAAAGCTTGATGCCTCAGTGTAGAGGAGTGGCAGGTCAGTGAGGTGGGAGAGGGTGGATGGGTGGGTGAGTGGAAGGGGGAGCACCCTCATAGAAGCAGGGGAGGAGAGTAGAGTAGGGGGTTTGCAGAGGGAAAACTGGGCAAGAGTATAACATTTGAAATGTAAATAAATAAAATATCAAAGAAAAAATAGGCAACCAAATACATCTAAGGGAATGACCTTGCAGTACTGTGGATGTGGAACATGCATATAAAATCAGAGAAGTATTTAGTTTTGTCCTAGCAGTCAGCTTGACAGCCTTTATTGAGAGCAGAATGTTTCCATCCCCTTGTTATAGAGGAGACTACACTCATGAAGCACAGCGTCATGTGTATAATATGAGACTCTAATATGGAATTATTTCTATCACCTTCGATTGTAAGATACATGCTTACTCTTGCAATATAGTTATGTATCTCTTAGATGCTAATTTCACTCTTTTGAGATTACAATATAATTACAATATTTTTTTCCTTCACTTTTCCTCCTCCAAATCTTTCCACATACCCCTCTCTACTCTTTTTCAAATGAATGGCTTCTTTTATTAATTGTTATTACATGAATATGTGTGTATACATACATGTCCCTAAATACATATAATGTTAGGTGTATGCATATTTTTAGGGATGACCATTTGGTATTATCCAATCCATTGTTGTGTTCTTCTCTGGAAAAGACCATGTCTCCAGCTCCCAGTTTTTCTCATATATAGTTGCTCATATATAGTTCTTGGTGTAGGGCCGAGGCCTTATGGGTTTTTCTTCATGTGCTTTGACACCTCTATGGGTACCTTTCCTGTTTAGCTCGCTCATGTTTTGGTATTCATATCGGTGAGACACCATGGGTGTAGCTTCTGACATTACTAGCAAACAATCTCACAATAAAAGTTCTGATGCTCTGTGTTCTTACAACCTGTCCACCCCCTCTTCTGCATGTTCTCTGAGCTTCAGGTGTGGGAATGTTTTGTAGATAAATCCATTGAGACTGAATTCTACAACTCCACAGTCTGGCTCATTGTGATTTTCTGTAGTAATCTCCTTCTGTTGCAAAGAGAAACTTACATGATGAGAGGTGGAGATTTCATGATGAGAGGTGGAGGGTATAAAGACCAATGTTTAAACGTTGTTCTTAGGGATACAGCTGTACATTTTAAAAAACTTAGTATCAGGAAAAAATTTGAGGAACTAAACTCTGAATGGCTATTGTGGGTGCCACAGAGCACAGGAAATTTCCTGAAAGGACCTGAATTTGCTATTCTAATGAGAGAGGACAAAACTAGGGGATCCAAGCTTACCTCTGATTTGAGCAGTAGACATTTTATGCCAAGTCCAGATCACTGGTAATGATTTTGTTTGTCTTCTTTCTGACTTCAGTAGATGAAGCCAATTGCCTGTCTGACCTTTGAAAGGGGGATTTCTAAGCCCAAGACTTCCTTGTCTTGTTCAACTTTATTAAAGAGAAATCATTAATAATAAAAAAGTATCGGTTTTCTTATACTTAAACATTAAAATGTATTAGGTTAATAAAACAGCAATATTCATTTATTTATTTTCATCTTAAAATGATGTTTGATTTTCAATAAACATGTCATTCTTAGCCATTACTTTTGGTTGCCCATATAACTAGGTGCCCACAAAACCAGAAGACACTTTTATTACAGCATAGAAAGCAACCAAGCTGGAACTGATCTGAATAATTCCTCTCTGCTGGACAGCTTTCATAGTTTCTAAGCGTGCCATGGCATGTTGCTCAACCACATCGATGGTATTACCCACTGCTGAACATGGTGCTAGACCTGCCAGGCAAGATGTGCCCATAGGTCTATAGGTGGCAGATAGGTTATAGGTGTAACCAACTGCTTTTGATTTGGATTTGAGGGCTGTTCCACAGAAGGAATTTATGACTGGTACTATAAACTTAGTTAAAAACTCATAGCTTGGGAAGTCATAGGCCCTAAAAGAGAGTTTGCTAACTAGATATGTTGGCTTGCTAACTAGATATGATATTAAACTGTCTTCTAACTATTTATGTCTACCTACATCAGTTAATGCTCATCTTGTTCTTGGCCATAGAGGGTTTTCTCTGTGTGGTCAGCCGTTAATGTAGAGACTTTAAATGGTAAAGTTGCTGAGAATAAGTGATTACTGAGTGCTCCCCTATAGCTGATCTACCTCAGCCCCCTCACAAGGCCCAAGGAACATAATTGAAGAGGAGACATAAAGAGTGTAACAGCTGGAGGACTGGAAGGAAGGTTGTAACATGGCATGGTCACCACATTTGTAAACTCTCGGCAGCTATGGTTATCCAGACAAGATGAGATCAAGATGAGTCAATGTTCCAGCAAAAAATATTGATTGGACTCAGTGGATTATAACAATAATAGAGGGGATATGAAGGTGTGTTGGTTGTGGGAAGTGGGAAGGAGGCTATGGTATGAATATGATTCAGATACATTATTTGCATGTATAACATTGTGAAAGAAAAAATAGAAAAAAGAAAATAAGAAGCAAATGCCATTGGATAGAGTGATATTCAATAAAACAATAATCTAAATATCCTTAAGTATACAATACGTCTCAACCTACCTAAATGTCTGGTCTTTTAGTACTTATTAAGAGTTTATCAAAGAGACTCACTTTATGGAATCTCGAACCTTGGTTATAAAATTTGACTGTAACATTTAGGCAATGTGAATGGAATTGATTAGTATGGTTAACAGATTCTGAAATTCAAATATACATCTGTGTGTTTGATGTGAGATGAATGAACTCCTACTGTATTAATAGTGAGCCGGAACATGGTTGGTGGAAAAAGTCTGATTGATCTATGGAAGCATGGATGTCAAAGGTGGCTCAGGATTACCTGAATACTTCACTGCTAAGGAAAGTTTAGATATACTAAATGGTTGGTCATCTACAAGACCAAGGGATTAAAGCATTTACATACACATTAGAGCTGAGAAACTCAACATGTATCCCAAGGTACCACTATGGTTTTATTCTAGTTTGAAGCCAACATGTATCATGCTATGATGGTTTGTATATACTTGGCCCAATTAGAAGGTGTGGCCTTGATAGAGTGGGTGTGTCGTTGTGGGTATGGGCTTTAAGACCCTCATCCTAATTGCCTGGAAGCCAATATTCTGCTAGCAGCCTTCAGATGAACACGTAGAACTCTCAGTTCATCCCAAGCCATGCCTGCCTGGATGCTGCCATGTTCCTGCTTGATGATAATGGACTGACCTCTGAACCTGTAAGCCAGCACCAATTAAATATTGTCATTTTAAGAATTGCCTCAGTCATGGTGTCTGTTCACAGCAGTAAAACCCTAACTAAGACACTTGCTGAAGGATAGAACTGTTCCTGCTTGACTGATAGCAATGGAAAAACCCTAGAAGTCACTATCTCAGTAGAGCCAGTAGACAAAGGCTGGTGAGAAGGCTAGGCTCTGGACCAAAGTCGAAAGCCCTCATTGGCCAGCAATGCCAAGATAAACTTTTCTGAATCACGATTCGGGAAGTTCTACTGTCTTTGCTCTCCAAACTACTTACAACTTAACTGTTAAAATAATGTGGAAAAATGATTTAAAATGTCAAATAAATGTATTACTTTAGATGGAGTTATTTGGGAGTCAAAGGATTATGTGCTCAGGCCTAAGAAAACTGGAAGAAAATGAACTTTTCAGAATTCACGATCCACAACTACTGAATTTAGGCAGGTGTCTTAGAATATTTGAGGCTGAGACCTCTGCTCTGTTAAATGGACTTAATAAAAGTGGTCATACAGGCTTATTTAGAAAATTCCGCGACATACCCATTACAATAATTGATCTACCTTGGTAAATAATAAATATTGGTCGTCTTATCTTATTTTACTGAAAACTGGAATTGTCAGTAGAGTTTGGAACTTACTGCCAACGCACATTACCCTAAAACCCAAGATAGAAAGAATTACAGGTAAATAAGGTGCCACATTTTAAAAACTGTAATATTTTCATTGATCACACACATTCACCAGAACATTTTGGTACTCCATTGAAAGGTTTAAAGTTTTGACTAAATGGGAGAAGTTGTACTTTTAGAATGGAGCACAGAGAATGCTTGTGAGCCCAGAGGTAGACTAGTGTTCGGAATACCAATTGCAAAGTAGTTCTCCTCTGGGGCTTAGGGGAAATGGTTCTTTCATAATTTTAAACAGTTTGTGAATTCTCCTTCAAAGCAGGCTCTTCAAGGGGAGCTGAATATAACCTCTGCCTAATTCCTCCCAGTATTTCATTTCCCTTTTGTTTGCAAGGTATTAATAATTAAATGAGCTTCATATTGATAATTGTCCCGCATCTTATTTATTAATGACTCACTATTAAGCTTAAACTTAATATCTCCAGAGGTTCTCAGGTCTTTTTTTTTGCAGGTCATTGCTCTTTTTCTCACTGCAGGACCAACAGCTGAGGTTTCTAGCTTTGGGGTTTAAGGTGGACGGGTCTTGATGGTGTGATTACCCATGACACACTTCATTACCACTAATGGAGTCACCCATGCAGTCAAAGAGAGAAAGGGAGCCTTCGATATAGTCAACTTAACAGGCACAAATTATTACACCTGGGGAAAGCAATCATACGTAAGCGCTGTGAATGATCAGAGCCCAGGAGAAAGATATATATTTTTTATTTTGCTTCAAATATGTGTCTCTTGGTTCTTAGAAAAAAATGACAGATCTTATTTCCAAAGCAAGAAGATTTTGTTTGACCCAATTCTTTGGTTCAGTGTGGATATGGCAGGAGACACAAGGTAAAAATCAAATGTATGCCACCTGGTGCTGCTTCCTGTAGTCCCCATTTTTTTTGTTTTGTTTTTGGTTTGGGCTTCACTCAAATCCACAATTATACCTGAATGCTTTCATTCAGGACTTAGAGACATAGAATATGAGTTTGCATTATGAAAGGAATCACCAGTTTGTCCCAGAGGAGGAAAAAAAATACACATCTTAACGAGCAAACATTGTTAACATGGGCTATAGGGAGTGATTTAATTAACCTCAGCAAACCCTCATAAATCTGGTCTACCATGCCCACATGGTACCTTAGAGACCACAGTGCTGTCAGTGCCCATGTGTCCCCCAGTCAGGATCTGCTCCCGGGTTCAGTCCAACACATTCCACTGAGCAGAATAACTTTTCTTTCCCTGAGCCTCAAGGGGTCTCTTGCAACGGCTTTCCTGTGTTTTACTGCTCCCACGGCTCCCCTAGTTTAGTCTACTCCGAGAATCTTGAGAGTAACCTCTTCTGAGTTTCACAAGGAGCCGATTCTTAATGAGCCTTTTCTCCTACAGAGGAAGGAACTTTGCTGTAGTCCCAGTGCTTAACTGAGGTTCCGAAGCCCTCAGCCAGCCCTGAAATTAGGAGAGCCAAAATCTTTCATCCGGGTAATTATGCTCTCCAAACTCTTCAGCTTAGCCACAATTCCCCACAATTCTTCTGCGTTAAACCACTATCTTTATGCTTCCAGGGTGAATTATGTGTATGTGTGGTGGGGGCAAGGGGTAAGAGTGTCCATGTTATGACAAATGGGAAGGCATTCAGTAAACATATTCTGTTAGGAATGGAAATAAATCTGCTTTGAATTCTTGTTCAACAGATTGAATACATGTATTATTTAATTTGGGGTTTTAGAATAACTTGATAGAAACTTGCAAGACAGTACTCCTATGCATCTTTACCTCCGTTTTTCTCAGCGTTAACATTTTATGTGACTATGGCATAACTGACAGACCAAGAAACCAACACTGGTATGGTATTAGCTCGACTCCACGATTAACCCAGTACTCACTAGTTACTGCCTAATGTTCCTATGCTCCTGCCTCAGAGTCTCATTCAGGATGCCACATTTCATCTGTTCTCCCGATTTTGATCTATGTGAATGTTCTCTGACTTTAATGACCACAATAGTTTTGAGGAATACTGGCCATGTGTTTGATATACTCTAGTACGTGATGGAGGCTGCTTCATGATTCAATGTGGTTATTTGTTTGAGGAGGAATGAGAATGCAGAGACGTTGTGCCCTTTTCCTTACATCCTCTCAGTTAGACATGTTGTCTACAAGGATAACACTGACGATGCTCACCGACTCACCTGACTGAGGTAGTGCGGGCTGTCTTCTGCACTGTGAACTTACTGTACCTCTTCTCTTCCTTTTTCACACTCCATTCTTTGCTGGAAAACTGCTAAGCCAAAAAAACTTAGCCTATAATCTAAGGTTATAGAGTTATTCTCCAATCCTCAACAGGGAATATTTATATAAACTATTCAAATTAATTTATGAGAGACTTACCTCTTCTTCCATGTATTTATTGATTCAATCATTTATTTCTGCCAGTTTTATAATCTGTTTTATTGACTGTTAAACTCCTATGCCACACCTATGTGTAATATCCTACTAGTGATAGCTCAATTAAATTCATTAATCTTAAATAGATTAATATAACTACAAGTTCAGAAAGAGGATAAATGTTCTCTGATAACTTGAACTTAATAGAACAAATTAATACCTCTGTTACTTTTGCTTTTCAAATGAGAAAGCAAGAACTACTGTACAGAACTGTTATATAATCATGTCTAATATCAGCACAGCTCAGGGAACAGAATGCTCTATGAACTATAGTTATTCCCATCTGTTGGAGCTGGGTATTGTTTATTTTAGAAGATCAAGTAAGAAATAGAAATTCCCAGCCACTGATGTGGCAACATATATAACTCACACATGTACATTTTTAATTACTATTTACCTAAATACCTTCATAAAATACATATACAAGTCTTACATATCACACACACACACACACAGACACACACACACACACACACACACACACACACACACACACACACACACATATATATTATGCAGGATCAAGCTACAGACATACAAAAAATTTCCCCTTATAGAATAATTATATTTTGCAAACATAGAAAACAACTTAAGGTATATGAGATTCTGCTCATTTCTCTATTTAATTTCTTCTCCTGTGTCAGGCTTTGGCCCACAGTTTTTGGTTCTATAGTTTGTATTTGAGAAGGGATAAAATTATAAACAGCCCTACTTTGGTAATGTGCAAATTGTTTTGCTCTACATATTATAATCATAAATGTCAAAAGTTCAGTAACAAGGTTGTAGAGAATGATGTTTTATTTTCTTTCCCATTTATTTATTTATTTATTTATTTATTTATTTATTTATTTATTTATTTATTTATTTCCTTACTTATTCACTTTACATCCTAATTGCATCCCCTGCTCTGGCCAGATGAGGTGGCCCAGTGAAGGTAACGGGATCCACAGGCAGGGAACAGATTTAGAGACAGCACCCGCTCCGCTCCAGTTGTTAGGAGACCTGGATGAAGACCAAGTCGCACGTTTGTTATGTACGTGTGGGGGACGTAGTTGCTTTGGTTGGTGGTTCAGTCTCTGGGATCTCCCAAGGTCCTAGATTAGTTGACTCTGTTGTTGTTCTTGTGGAGTCTCTATTCCCTTCAGTTCATTCAATCGTCCCCCAAACTCTTCCACAAGATTCCCTGAGCTCCATCTAATGTTTGTCTGTGGGTCTCTGCATCTGTTTCTATTGGCTTGCATCTTACTCAGAAGGGGAAATAAAATAGACAGCGGAGGTGGATGGAGAGAACTGGATAGGAGAGGGGATAGGGAGGGGAATGGGGAAGGAGATCACCTATAGGGAGAGAGGGAGTGATAAAAAATGGAAACCCATAGGGGACATCTCTAGGATGTCCCAGAGAACCCTGCAGGGAAGGGGGATGGTTCAGGGTCTCTATGGCCATGAATCTAGCTGAGATTCCAAGTATTGAGAGTCTCATCACCTCTTGTGGTGAAGCAGGACTCCCAGGATAAGGACACTAACTCACACACAAAACCATCACCCAAAATGTGTCCAGCCTACAAGATCTGCAAGGACAAAGGTGGAGCAGAAACAGAGGGAATGACCAAAGTGAGTGGTCCAGCTTGAGATCCATCCCATGGGCAAGAACCAATCCCTGACACTATTAATGATGCTCTGTCATGCTTGCAGACAGGATAGCTCAACTAACCTCTGAAAGGCACCTACCAGCAGCCAGGAATCATGTTTTTATATCTAACCACCATAAATATTTTTGGAACTAATTCTGTTTATGGTTTTGTCTTGAATGAATAAGGAATTATCAGAGGCTATCAGGGAACTTCCTGAGACTAAAATTGATTGATTAAGCATTTCTTCAGGTACATAGGATCTGGAATCAATGAAATAGATAATGACCCTGGACTCATGTCAATAAATAGGCAGCAAAAAAAATCAAATGTAAATATATATATATATATATTAGGTTGCAGTAAGTGCACAGAGAAAGGATAGACATTCTGATGGAGGAAGAGGCTGTGACAGAGAAGAACTCTGGGATAGGATGACTTTCTCAAGCAATGAATTTGTCAGTCCATTGAGAGTTCTATGCAATGTATTTTCAATATATTCATCCCCAACTTTGATCTTTTAGTTTTTGTTTTTCCGATATTGAGTCCACTTTGTATTCCCCAATTAGACTTGGGAATGAGGCCGCTCCTGAGTGTGGCCAACTTACAAGAGTTTACATCATTAAAGAAAACTGCCTCACTCTCTCCCAGTAGCTATGCAATACCAATAACTCCCCAGCCAGTGGTGGTATTTTCATGCACACCTTTCCCCTCTCTACACTAGAATTTTGTCTGGCTAGAGTTTGTTCAGGTGTTATATATGTTGTCGTAACCACTGTGAGTTCCTGTTCAGCTTCCCGGTTGTCTGAACGAAATGTGTTTCTTTGATATTATCTACCACCTCTGACTCTTACAGTCTTTCTACACTCTTTTACCTGATGACTGGAGACCCCAGTCTTCAGTGTGAGGGGTGTGAGGTGCGTGCCCTACTAGGGTTCAGCACCCCTCAGACTCTTGTTCTCTGTACACTGGTCATTTGCACACAGAGTCTCTGTATTAATTGCCACCCAATTTAAAGAGAAAGCACCTCTGATAAGGGTTGGAGATGCTCTGAACTATGGGTATAGCAATCCGTCATTAGTTAGGAGTCATTTTAAAATCATTTGAACAGAGTTTCTTCTATTATCTGGCACCTAATTCAATGAGAACCTTCTCTGATAAAGGTTGGGGGATGCTCTGAATTATGGGTAGAGCAATAATTTATTAATTAGGAGTCTTGTTAATATTAGGTAATTTGCAAAATAGAGTATGGGGTTCTTCTTTAGGGTCTGTGACTTGTCTAGCTAGAGCTTTTTGACCCCTTTAACAGTGCCAGCTCAAGGAGCAGGCCTTAGATACGATTAGAAAGTGGTTGGTTACCTTCACATCATACCACTACTGCAGCACTGGGCACACCTCATCAGGCCAGTTGTTGTTGTAGTTTGCAGATTCACAGATGGAGACAAATTATTAACAATTAGAGATACCCACATTACATACAGGCCACCTACTGAGTTTTCACTTACATTTGATTGCTTCTCATGCTGAATAAAAAAAGCAACCATTCCTTCCTGTGACCTTGATATCTTTTTTTTTCCTTGACTTAGCATGCTCATATTTTAGAATACTCCAAGCTCAGTTCACAAAGAATATAAAGATGCACACGTGTGTGCTCACATTCCACTGAAAGAGGTCCCTGTGACCTAAGAATGATGCAAGGATGCCCCAGCATAGGGAAATGCCAGGGCAGTCAGTGAGGCAGGAGTGGGGCGGGTAGGGGAGCACCCACATAGAAGCAGGGGGTAGGGGGATGGGATACAGGATTTGCAGAGGGCAATCTGGAAAGGGGGATAACATCTGAAAGTCACCAGGTCTCTGAGGCTCCTGTCCTGTCAAAATAAAACAGCTCAAGACCATCCTACACATCTTGAGGAGGTTAATGTCACATCTGACATTTCTGATTATTCCTGTCAGTGGAGATGACAAAGTGGGTGTCTGCCTGCATTTTCACTTGAAACTCTATTCTGGGTCACTTACCATCACTCCTGTCTCCTCACCCCCTTCTTAGAGCAGACACTTCTCTCTTTTCTAAAATAGCCATTAATATAAAGCTATTATGTTAAATTAGGAATGTTGAGGAGAAAACTAAGGTTCATTGCAGGGTAGAGACTACATTTGAATACTGAATGTTGTTCTGAAACTCCTCATTTAGGCCAGGTATTCCTGGATATGGAAATAACATAAAAATTATTCACTCCTAATGCATTTATTCTGGCCCAAGAATCTCAACATATTATCAAAGTTTATCATCACAGTAACTAAAATTTCCCTTCTACTGTTTTTCTCAAACTTTAGGGCTAACATTCCAAATCATAAGGTAGAACTCAAGCATTGACAATTTTTAAGAGAATTCAGTTCCTCCCTTTGATTTTAATGATATCACCCTGGAATTATCTCTAAGTAGAATCAATAGATTCAGCAAAATTTTCCATAAGTCAAGCAATATGTTGGAATGGGGGAAAGGGAAGAGGAAGGAGGGGAGACTGACTGGCTGGTCAGTATATATTTTTCCTCCCTAAATGTTAACCTAGTCCCTGGCATAAAATGATAATTTGTTTTGTGCTTATAGAATATAAAGTTACTGAATGAAATATTTAAGAATGTGTGTGTGTGTGTGTGTGTGTGTGTGTGTTTGTGTGTGCTTAAGCTATTAAATGGGAACACTGGGTCAGTTAAGTTTATCAAAAATTATTTTAATTGTAATACCCAAAGCGTAACACCTGCGTGGGCTGAGAGAAGATATGCAGTGGGGTGTGGCAATCCATCCAAGCAGGCAGTTAATTTTTCAAGACAATTAGTTATTTAATTGACCACTTACCCAGTGCTAATGCATCTACATTTGTAATTAATCTCCATTCTATTTTCACAATTTTATATTTATGTTTCCAGTTTTAATTTAACAACAAGGTTTAACTTATTGAGTGTATTTAACACTAACTTACTTGGGGGATAGCCGTGAGAGATGGCCCAGTGGTAAACAACACTCTTCATAGTGGCTCACGACCATGTGTAACTCCACCCCTGAGGTATCCAATGTCCTCTTTTTGCCTCCATGGGTACCAAGCATCCATGTGGTGCACAGATACATATACAGGCAACACACTAGACACATAAAACTTTTTTTAAAAAAAGAACTCACTATGTTGCTACAACATAGTCTTCATATAGCTTTTTAATTACAATTAAAATAATTTTTGATAATTTGAAATGAAAGGATTATATATTTAAGGTAAGTTTTGATTTATTACATTACCTTGATTAAATGTTTTCACATTCAGATACTTTTCTTTTTTAATAATTTGTATGTTTACTGCTTGTTTCTCACTGAGAAGGTCTTTGTGTCTTGTGTGTAGCTATCATAAGTTATCTTATGCTTAGGTCTTGAAACCTTTATAATCCCTGAACTTCCAAAACAAGACAGATTATCTTGTGTATCTTGCTTGATATGTCCCACAGTACCTGGCATTTTGCTTCATAAAGTACTCAATAACAATTTTTAATTAAGGATTTATTAGATGTTAGATAAACTTTGCTTATACTTGCTTATCCCAAGATGGCTCTTACTATGGGGATCTATTTGGAAATTAAAAGTTCAATAAGCACATTTTTGTGTTTAAATGTTCTAAAACCAACTGTCATAAAGGTAGGACAAAGTCCTAAATGACTTATCAGAAATCATTTCTTAAAAAGAAGTAAAAATCCAGATAGTCCATCCCATCAGTTAGTATGTGAAAATACTGAAGTGCTTTTTATATTTGTTTTATTAAAACCTAGTGACATTTAACCTACTTATTCAGAGAGAAAGGGAACAATGGATTGCCTGAAGCAAAAATCAACACAAAGCAATTACCTATCATGTACTTCACATTACACTTAAAATAGTGGAAATGCACAGTAGACACAAACTTATGTCTTCACATCAGTGGTGGGGCTGGTAGGGAGGTGGATTAGGGAAATAGTTACCAAAAGTTGTTAGTCATGTAGAGAATGGGAAGTCCTTGTCTCAGTTGCTAACGGTGTTTTTGAACTTCATGTTCTTCTTAGGCATTGTTGTTCAGCCAACCTTTAATGAAGCTTTAACAGGAATATGAGAAGCAAAATGGGCAAAACTGGAATCTTTTCAGACCTGTGGACCTGACAGTGCTTGGTGCACACCTGGAGATATATCCTGAAACAGGACATCATGTATGAGTCCAAGTTCAGGTTTTAAGCCAATATGTTAATACTTGAAGAGTCTAGAGAAGCTCTTCTCTAGTGGGTCAAACAAGGATGAAGAAGGCAGTGAAGAAATGTATGTTCCCAGCACAAGCTCTTTTTCAGGGATCCCGGCATAGGAAATCACATCCATGGTCTAGGAATGTCCTATTAAGAAATATAGATATAATTTCTGTATCACTTATGTTATTTTATGAGAGAAATCTACAGCTGTTGATATGGCAGGGTGATAGATTATATGTGATTGGGTGGTGGTGACAAAATTGATTTTTGGGTGTCTTAACACAATCTGTACTAAGTCAATATTTACTTCTTTTATAAAGCATTGACTTAATGGTAGAGTACATCAACGGTGCATTTTATTTATAAAATAATGTATTTTTTATACTGTATAACTTATGCAGTTGGAGTCAGTGTCAATTAATATAATAGACACAAAACATAAAAATTAAATAGCAGTAATTTAAGATTTGCCCAGTGAGCTATCCCCTAGTCCAGAACTTTGTTTTACAGTCCAGGTTCACTTAGAAAGTGGTACCAAGCATCCTGAGGTATCAGGTCATGAGTGGATTTTTAATCCATCAACCTGGCTTCTCTGATCAGATTCCAAGATCTTCTAGGTTTATGTGATCCATCTGGAATAAAGATATACTCTTAGTAGACATCTTTAATTTCTCTGGCTAGAATCCTTTAGTACACACCTTTAATCCCAAACAATGATGTCTAATCTAGGGGCAGACACAATGACAAATTAAATATTTGACAGAATGAGTCAGAGATAGAATATGCCCAACTCTCATGAGAACAGATAAAAGAGGGAGGCTATTTAAGAGCAGTGCAGGAAGAGAGAGCTGGTCAGATAGAGGGAGGTTCAGTGAGTGCAGGTCAGTTGGGTTCAGGCAATGCAGTGGAGTTCAACTGAGTTTAGTTCAATTCAGTGCAGTACAGTTAAATGCAGTTGCGTTCATTCAGTTTCTGCTGTCAATGTAGTTCAGCTCATGGAATTCAGTGGTAGTTTTTCTAAGTAGAGCAATTCAGTGAGAAGCTGAGAGAGGCCAGATTGAATCAGTCATCTTAGAGAGGAGTTTGAGCCAGAAGAGCTGAGTTGAACCAGCCAGCCAGAGTTCAGAAGGAAGAAGAAAGGGTGAGCTTATTCAGTAGTAAGCCTCTTTCCAGACAACAATTACATCAGGCAAATAAAATACTTTTACACATGGAGTTAAAATAAGCCACAGCTCCTGCCTATAGAGGGCTTACAGTATACTAGAAAAGCAAAGAAATATAGTGTGTTAGAGTAATTGTTAAGGATAAGTCAACTCAGCAATGCTTGAGCACTTGCTGATTCACAAAACTGTTTATACAAAACACAAACAAAAAACCCCACACAAATGAAAAAAAGTTACAATGATGTATACTTAAATTTGGGTCAATGTATTGCTATTTATCACTCATAAAAAATTGTCACTCAAAAATAATTTAAAAGAATTAAAAAATGTATACATTTTCAGCTTTCATTTTTTATTGCAATGACAGTAACTATTTTCTTAGGCTAGGTTAATAATATGTGTTTTAGACCTTTCTCAGCATGTCTTGGAGTAATTCATAATAGTTATTTACAGTTTCAGTTATAAACAATTAGGTTTCCCAACTTCTGGAGTTCCGTGAGCATGTAGATGACCCTTGAATGTCAACATTCACACTTAATAATGAGAAGATGGTTTCACACATTTGCTTATGTTTGACACTCTGATGTTTTCTCATTAAAATCACTAAATTATTTCAACCATATTATTTTGTATATTTTCCTGAAGTCTCATTAAAATGTGACTTAAGGTCACAGATATTGCAAAGATTGTTGTACAACAGTGATTCTATGTCAGGCCAACAATCAAAAGTTAACATACTTGAATAATTGAACACCAATATCTATTATTACTCTTTGCCTTAGATACAATCCAGAATGAAATTATATCCTATCACATTTTGCTATCATTTATTATTGTGTAAAGAAGGTCATGATTTTGAAAGAATAAGTATGTTCACACAGATACTTAACTGCTTACGTCTGATGACGTTTGAAATAAGAATCATTATAAAAGCAACAATAAAAATAAATAATTTTACTAAAGTTAGACATATTAGAACATTATTGGGTAATCACTCATATAAAGTATAGGAACTATATAAAGAAATTATAATAAGCCAGTGTTAAGAGTTGCATATTAGAGTATATCTTAAAGTACAATTCTTAATTTAAGGCCATAATTTAATAATAGACTTTTACAACTAGGACTGATATTTTTTTCTTTCCCTAATACATTTTTTCTTAGTTTTTAAATTCCTGTTTAAGGTATCACACACACACACACACACACACACACACACACACACATATATGTGTATGTGTATATATATATGTATATGTATATATATTACAAATTTATCTGTCATATCTGTCTATGGAAATGAAACAAATGAATTTTTAGAGCTACAAATACTAGTTATCCAAACGAAGGAAATGAGTATGTAAGCTTTGTTATTTTTCTTTATAATATTTGTATTGTCCTCTATGCTAAAATCAGCACATATTTCTTTTGTAATTCTAAAACATAAACACAACAATTATGAAAAGAAAAGGTTTTGATGAGGGGCTGGTGACCTGACTCAATGGTAAAGGTGCTTGCTGCATAAGACTGGACACCTGATTTCTATTCTTTGAACTCATGCAGAGTTAGAGAGAAATGATTCCACAAAATCGTCTTTTGGCCTCTACACATGTACACACCCATGCGTACCCATGTACATCATGTCCACACAGTAATATAATAAATATAGTTTTAAAATAGTTTCCAACTACTAAAGGGTTTTGTCATGTGATATAAGTACTGATAGTTTTCTCATATAAAATATAATTGCTTAAATATTGCACCAGTTTATTAATTATGCTTGATGTTCATTGTAATAATTCAGGAACCGAGGGTGGAAAGTATAATAATAGAGCCACTCACTATGGCCGCTAATAACCCATTAGGAAGCGTTTACTTTCTGTTCTTGTGACCTTAAGTTCTACTGGCCTAGAAATTTGGGTTCCAAGGGGAGTGCTCGTGCCAGGAGCCACAATGAACATTCTATCAAACTGGAAGCTCAGACTTCCCCTTGGCTACTTTGATCTCCTGATGTCCTTAAGCCAATTGATAAGAAAGGAATAACAGTGTTAGGAGGGGTGATTGATCCAGATTATCTTGGGGAAATTGGATTACTTCTTTAAAATGGAAGTAAAAAAGATTATGTCTGGAGTTCAGGCCATTCTTTAGGGCATCTCTTGGTGTTCCCTGGTCTTATGATTAAATTCAATGGTAAACTGCAACAGCCTAATCCAGGTAATATTTCAAAGGTCACAGACCCATCAGGAGTGAAAATATGGGTCACACCTTCAAGAAAAGAGCCAAGATCTGCTGAGGTTCTTGCTGAGGGCAGAGGAAGCACAGGAAGGGCAGTGAAAGGGTAGTTATAAGTACCAGCTAAGGCTGTGCGGCCAGCTGCAGAAACCATGTAACTGACGGGTATTTCTGTTGTGTTTTGATAAAAATGTGTCTGCATAGATATTTGTGTTTTCTTTCCTTGGTTGATTTTTTCTTTTTTCCTTTTTAATATTTTTATGTATTCTTCTCTCACACATTATATTCCAGCCACAGCTTTCCGTCCCTCCACTCCTCCCTGGATCCCTTCCTGCCTCCTCTTTCCCCAAGATCCACCCTTCATATCTTTTCCTCCAGAAAAGACCTCACCGTCCAGGGACCTGGACCAAGCATGATATATCAAGATTCAATAAAACAAGGCACAAACCCTCATATCAAGGCTGGACGAGATAACCCAGTAAGAATAAAAGGGTCCCAAGAGCCGGCAGGAGAGTCAGAAACACCCCTCTCACACGGCCAGGCTGCTCTCCAAAACACAAGGTCAACCACTGTAATATGTATGCTGAGGACCTGGTGCAGACCGATGCAGGCTCTGTGATCGGGCTTCAGCGTATTTGAGAGGGAGAAGACTGGCTACCAATCCAGGTCTTTGGGATGGGAAGATATAACTTTAATTTGTACCATATTTTGTGCTGGCAGCCTATGTGAAGGACATGGAAAAAAGAAAACGCTCCCTTGACTTGCTGGCATCAGAACCTACTTCTTCAGGATTCTGTTGTATACTGAAGATCAGCCTAGGTATCCAGCCTGGTGGATTGAACAAAACTATTGGATTTCTGGACTTTCCACTGGTAGACAACCATTGTTGGACTAGTTGTACCACATCCTGTAAACCATTCTAGTAAATCTTATGTGTGTGCGTGCACGTCCGCATGTGCACACACACACACACACACACACACCCCACATTTTATGGGTTCTGTTATGCTAGAAAACCCTGTCTAATACAACCTTCCTAGGAATTAGCCAGGTAGAGCCAGGTCAGAAGTTGCAATAGAAGAGGATATCCCATAAACTCAGATCTTAAGAGATGATCTTGGAGTTTCAAGGATGAAAATAAAATTGCTTTGGTTTTCCCTGTTGCATTTCAAATGTGGGATTTGAGTTTCTTGTGACAAAATGTGTTTCTGGTTTTACATGTTTGTAGCCTCATGTGTGTTTAGATCAAAGAGTACATGTTTGTGTCTCTCAAACATACTTTTTTCTTTTTGGTAGGCTCTGTGATTTATTTAACTGTTGAAGTGCCACTATTTTCTGTACCTAGTGTTGGGGTTTGGTCTGTCACTATGTATTGTACTTCTAAGTACAGGTCCCCAAGATGTGGTTGCCCCATAAAAGAGCAAGTCTGCACATAAACCTAAGTGATGTTATGTGACTTTGTCCCCAAGTTATTTCTGATTGGTGAAGAAAGATGCCGTCAGCCAATAGCTGGGCAGAAGAGACATAGGCAGGGTTTAGGGTTCCTAGGCTTGGGGTCAGAGGACAACCATGAGGGGGAGAAGAAGATGAATAGAGAAGGAAGCTGCCATGGGTTAGGTGAGTCACGAAGTAATGGCCATGTGGGTTGGATCATTGGAGTGAGGAGCAGCCGAGATGAAACATAGCAAATTATATAATGGGATTATTTGCTGGAAAATAGACATAATAGGATAGAAGATAGATTTCTGCCCAGCTCTTGTGCCAATTAAGGCTTATTGTAAATATAAAGGTTGTGTGTTTTATCCATGAAGTAAATAGTTAAAGGTGAGGTAGATACTCCAGGTTGAAATTGATTCTCTGTACAACACCTAGAGCACCCTTTCTTCCACAAATTGGCTGATGTGTAGAATGTATTCAATCATTCTTCATAGCAATCAGTTATACTCACTAATCTGTTTCCTGCTTGAGTAATAACAAAGTATTCAATTTCTTTCTCAAAAGTAGTTTTCCCCTTGATTCCTTGGGGAGTGTATGGGCCTTGTGTATATGCCCGCCACAGCAAACAGCACGTGTGCGGAGGCAGGAGGACAATGTTCAGGAGTCGGTTCTCTCCTTCCACTGTGTGGTTCATACTCAGTTCCCCGAGCTTAGGCAGCCAGCATCTCTAGCTGTTGAGCTATTTCACTGCTCCCTTCTTCAGTTTCTTTTCTGCCACTTGCTTTCTCACTATGTTCTAACGGAACACCTCCATCATGTAGGTCAAACTTACTGATTTCCTTCTGAGTCAAAGCTCTTTGTGCACTCTAGAACAAGTCGGCATTGCTTTTCTAATCTGCTGTTGACCAGACTGTCGCCTTCTTCATTCTACAGTTACGTTCTCAGATAACATTTCCCCGATTGCATTCATAAGCAGGTTTCTTTCTGTTCTTACACATTATACTTTGCACTTTATTCCTATTTCTGGTAGAATTCTATTTTCAACACATACCAAAGTAAAATCAGATCTTAAGCAGGACTCAGTCAGGAAACAGTGTGCATGCTGCTAGACTTTGACCTCATGGAATGAATACTGTTTCAAGGAGCAGCCATACGTATTATGAAATTTCTGCCAGGAATTTTCATGATTACAAATGGTCTGCTCCTTTTATCTTACTTTTTAAAATTAATTATTTTATTTATTAACATTATTTTATTTTTATTTATTTAACTGTTTTATTAACATCCCAAATGTTGCCTTTTTCTTTGGTCACTTTGACTTTCCTCATTTTCCCAAATTAACTTCATCAACCTCAGAATAGGACACCTTGGGCTTCTGGTAAAAATATTAGATGGCTTAACATCAGATATTAATTGCTCATAGTTGTGGGGTCTGAAAAGTCCAAGACCAAAGTACTGATAGATTAAGCTATTGGTAAGGAACTTTGGCTTGCACATGGCAGCTTTCCTGCTGTGTCTGGTTGTGCCATGCTGTGAGCATAGGGAACCCCGATGGTACTTTTTGGTGAGCACATTATTCTTGCCCAGGCTTTACTCTCATGACCTCATCCACATGACCTTACATAGGTCTGTTTCCTGACACCATCACATTAGGGGATATAATTGAAACAGCAATGTCTGGGCAGGGATAAATAAATGATTTTCTTCCATTCTGTGGTGCTATAGTGAAATACTGTTGGCTGGATAATTTATAATTCACCTGAAATGGATTGGCTTATGGTCCTGGCAGGAGGTAAGACTATAGGAGAGATCAGACTACTAGACTTACTGTTTTATAATGGTCCCACTTTTACCATTCTGATGTTAATCAACCTGTGGTGACAGAATGGTCATAGCCTAATCACTTATAACAGGTCCCACATCTCAACATGCATACATTTTCACTCTCCAGTGCATAGTTTTGATGAACACATTAAAACTATCCCATGTGAATCAAACCCTCAAGTGCTAGTCTTTCTTATCCATATAACTTCAAAAATATGAAGTATGACTTTGTGACCTTTGTCCACTGGCCTTGACTGCTAATCCTACAACCTTTGAACACTTTCTAAACATATTTTTAGGGTAAGGCATAGATACACAAGGATCATGTGGGGCATTTCTTTGCTTTCCCCTTAGTTTTTAAAAATGTTATTCATGGGGGACATCTTTTGATCTTCCATATGGACTATCTTTGCAGGCATTTTTAGTTCATGGCATTCTCTGGAGCATAGGGAAAAGAGTATTTCTCTTATTCTAGGTTCTCTTATTCTAGGTATCTTCAGTCATCTCATTGACCCACTCTAACCATGGCTCAAAAGTTTTATCTCCTGGTACCGATCAAGAATTTCTTACATTTTTGTGTTACAAAAGGCTTAGACATCTCCTATTATATATCTATTACAGGCAATACGCTTGGTTTTTTGTTTGCTTAGTTTTTTTTTTTAATGCTGCTCCCAAACTCATTAGAGAAGGATTCCAAGTTAAACTATGTCTTCTCTTACATCTTTTTTCTTCATTCTCTAAAATGATAATCAGTTTTAAAACACCATGATGGTTTAATTGGTGTTTAAGTATCACTCCCCAGACATCCATCTTTTATAAGAGCTCCTTAGACACTGTAGCAACATTAGCACCTTCAGCACATCCCATCAAAGTTGCAGGTATGAGATTCTCACTAAACATTTAACAATGTATTGGTGTTCACGGGGCAGCCTTGAAGTAGAGGCTGGGGAGTCCTTATTTCTGACGCCATTTTGGCTCTTAGCTGTGTCCCTAGCCCACACTGATCTTTTTGAGTTCATAGTAAAAGGTTTGCATTTGTCTTCAAAGAATATCATGACTACTCCAAAAATATTTCATTGCATGTATTCAAAGGGTTTATAGCTATTGAACTCGAAGTAGGGTGATGCATCTATGATTAAGTTAATGACATTCCATGTTCACAGTTTGTTATCATGGTGTCCACAATTTGTTGTATCTGAAAGTGGAAGCACTCAAAAGCAGGAAACTGTTTTTTCTCTTTGTCATCTTTTCTTGGAGATAATTCCGGTCTGCTCCGGGTTAGTTTAGAATTTCAGTGTTGTTTCTTCTCTAGGACTCTTCTGTCCTCCCATCACTGGTCACTTCTGAATTACATGTAAGATGACCAGTCAGAAGAGCTCTAAACCTAAATAGCATCTCCTTATTCTTAGATGCAACCAAAATACATGATGAAAACAAGTAAATGAAAAATGTCCCGCCAACTTTGAATTTCAGACAAATAATAAATCCTTTAGTCTATTTTGAATGTGGCATGTGGAATAGTTTCGAGAGAGATTTTTAGTTAATTGGATCACTGGAGGTAGGAAGACCCACTTTAAATCCACATCACCCAAGGTCGGGAGACCCATCTTATATGTAGGTCTTTTGAGGTCAGAAGACCCTCCCTAAATCTGGGCCACACCCTACAGAAAGGGCAAGGAAGAAAGCAGCTATGACTCTGCTTGTTTGTTTTCACTCTCACTGGGATTAGAGCCTTTCTTTCAAGAGTGTTGTATTCTGAAGACCAGCTGAGACACCCAGCCTCAGGCACTGAACATCTCCTGGATTCTCAAATTTTCCTTTGGCAGACAGCCATTGTTGAATGAGCAGGAACACAGCCTATAAGCCATCCTCATAGATTCCATATGTATACTGATTACACACACACACACACACACACACACACACACATGTATATATATGTAAATATACATATATATATACATACATACATACACACATACACACACACACACATATATATATATATACATATATTCTATCAGTTCTGTCCTTCTAGAGGACCTCAATACATACTTGGCTAATGGATGATAAACTTTTCCAAAACCTAGCTTTTGCCTTTGTAAACTTCACATTTCCCCCCCTATGTGTTTCTGGGTCAAGGTGTTACAAAACTTGATTGAATTGTGAGTGGACCATTAGATCAGTTTTTAGTTTACCTGTCCAGTAAAATGTTCCTAAAACTCTGCCACAGCTTATAGAACTGTAATCTCACAGAGGAATGACTGAAAACTATAGAAATATTTATTAAGCCCACTATAAATATGTCCCTCATTGAATTTCATCTTCCCTGGGTCTCTAACCTGACTAACTCTCTTCAACACTTGGTTGCCTGGAAGCAGTGGTCAGTCTCTAGTGTTGAGAGTGATGACATCATCACGTTGCTAAACTTTCAGAATCTTGTGACAGTGCAAGTCTTCCTTCGTTCCTCTTAGCTCAGTGGATGTCTCTGAGCCTGGTTTCTTCTGCTTTTATAACAAATGATGCTTCCCTCCTCCCCCTCCTCTTTTACTCTGGAACTCTCTCAAGGCTACCTGTGGGCTTTGTGTGGATTGGTTTTTCACACTGAAGAAGTCTGTCTGTTAGCCCAGCTGTCTTTGCCTCTGTAACTACATGGTCATCTGGCTCTTTCTCAGACTCAGGTCTTACTTTGAAAGGCATTTGTAAGTGCAATGCATTTCCTCCTGAAGATACCTCAAGCCATATATAAATCAGGATGTACATCCAGGTTTTTAGGTGTGAATGTACCTATATGTGGACATATATTTGGACTCTGGGAAAGCCATACACATGATGATCCAGGAGAAACTGTGGGATACCTGGGACAAGGATGCCCTGGGCAGTCTCTGCTCATATGAAAACTGTCTGAATCGTTCATAAAACTATGGGTGTTTGGTATTCATTTCATGCTTATTCATTTAGACAAAGAACTAAATATTGAAATTATGTTTGAGCTTCTGGAGATTTGTCAAGGCCTTTGAATGAGCTGCTAATGCTTGTAGCTTTAAATGATGCCAGCACTAGATGAACTTCACGTTAAAATTCCCATTTAAGTCTTCCGAACTAAGGGTATAATACCAAGTTGGAAAGGCCTCCTTTTTAGCAGGGGAATAAAATGGCCCTTGTCACAGTGACTCCTGATGCTGCTTATTTAAGGCTTTTGAGATTGTAATATATTAATGGTCACATATATGTACAGATAGATGTGCCTTGTGTATGTGAGTTTTCATGTAAAGGATTCTTCTGGGGTGTATTTTAACAGACACAGTATGGGGTTCAACTATAGTGGGTATCTTCCTCTTTGACTGGACATATTGGGGTATTCAGATAATTACTGTAGGGGTGAATTCCAATCTCTACTGTTTGATTTGGAACATGGATGCACAGATGTGAATTCCTTGAGAGCAGCCTATTGGATTATTCTCATGTGCTTTCTTATTGCTGTATGTGGAAAAGGAGAAAGCAGCAGCAAGTTGAATGTGGAGAGAAATTGCTCTGCACAGAAGACTTTGGGTGTGTGATAGCCAGTAAGTTATTATACAGAGTTGTTGCCATGGCTGAACACAGGGGAATAACCAAAACCACTTCTGAGAATATAAATGCTGCAGACAAACGTAATTACGTTGCCCTTTCCAGTTCTCTTTCTCCCATTTAGACACAATGACCCAGTAATCCATGAATGTCAGGAGTTCCTATTTTGAAAATTCAACAATATTGGAGGGAGGTTTGTAAAAGGCTTGGAGTGCTGTCTTAGTTAGGGTTTTATTGCTGTGAAGAGACACCATGACCAAGGCAACTCTTAGAAGGACAGCATTTAATTGAGACTGGCTTACAGGTTCAGAGGTTCAGTCCATTACTATAATGATAGAATGCATGACATTGTGCAGTCAGACATGGTGCTGGAGGAGGCAAGAATTCTACATCTTGATCTGAAGATAGCAAGAAGAGACAAAGCATCACACTGGGCATAGCTTGAGTATCTATGACCTTAAAGTCTACCTCCACAGTGACACACTTTCTCCAACAAGGCCACACCTACTGCAACAAGGCCAAACCTCCTAATAATGCTACTTCTTATGGCCAAGCATTTAAACATATCTATGGGGGCCATTCTTATCAAATCACCATATTGTGCTTCCAATTAGTTATTTAGTAGAATGCCATTTTTTAAATATCATTTTTTTGGATACATGTATATCTTGGCAAATAATGTTTGAAGAGTTTGATATTATTATTATTACTAAGGAAAACACAGAGGCACATGGAGATGCATTCCTCACAGCCTTAACTATACGCAGGGGAATTGGAGGAACAGGAAGAGTGGCCTGTGCACGCTGTGACCCTATGCTTTCTTTCTTCACTGTAGCTACCCACATGCTGTAATAGTGACACGGGTCACAGATGTTAGCAATTGCAGGTTCTCTTTTCTCTCTAAAGTTTACTCGCTTTGATGTTCTGAATTCCCCAGAATTAATCCCAGACACAGGAAGAAATCAGGTCTTCATTTTTGGTTTTTGTATGTACAGGGTTCTGGTTTGTGATCCCATGAGTCGTCAAACTTGTGTTTAACTCATGTACTTTGGAAAAAAAATGTAAAATTCTAAACTGTATAGTAATGTTTAGCTATGTGGCTTGGGATTGTTATATATGCATATGCACTAGATGATTGTGGACTTGTAATACAAGTGCACATATATAATAGAATCATGTACATTATTTAGCATATGACCGTGAAATATTAGATATCTACTTTGCTATTTTATGATGATTTATCCTAATGATAATAGTAATAACAAGTTCAGACTGTAGGCATTTAGGTCATCAGATCATTTGGATTTTGAGGAAATACTGCCTTTGCTTGAAACAATTTTGTTTTCATACTTTGAATAGTATTTTAAATTATAAAAAAAATAATGCCCCAGGTTGCTCTGACAGCTGAAGATCAAGGGCGTGTTCCAAACTAAATAACAGACCTAACATCTGATTTTCCATCTCAGCGAGTCTCAAGCCGGATTTCAGTTTATGTCCCTTCTAATTGATTCGGCAGGCCAGGTTCTGGTCAACACATACTACGTCCAGTTTGATGAAGTGTGACCTGTCCTCAGGTCACTGGGTAATTTTTAAAGAAATATACATATGTCCCTAAGTCTAGGGATTCGAAATTGGATAGTATTGCTGTAAATATATTTGAAAACTAAGGAAGCCAGTTGGTATGCCATTTCCAAGTTTCATTTTGCTGAAAAGGTTATTTCAAGAAAAGTCGTAATATTAGAGACAGGAGTTAGAAATCTTTCATGGCCCTTCTGCATGATTGGAGGACACTGGTGACACTTGCATTTTGTTCATGAAACAAAAATTCCTTTGCTTTGAAATCAAAAGCTTGGCTGGAGGATTGTGTTCTTCCTGTCCAGTAGGAAAAATATGCCTTTAACCAATAAAATCCAGCATCCTAAGAGAAGAATGGGGCCACATGAAGATTTTGTTCATAATCTTTGTGTTTTTTTTATGTCTTGGACCTTTTTTTGGGACTCTCTCTTTCAAATAATGTTTCCTTTAATACATTCTCCCAAGAATTATCAAGCTTGTGTCAAGCAAACACATTCAGTGATGAGATAAGCCAGGACAAATCCAGAAAGTAGCTGATGGGTCCATAGGCATGCCATCCACATTCATTTCACTTTGAAAATGGAGTCCTTTGTGGTTGCTAGGAAATCCTGCAGCAGGACAAACTCCACATCTGTTTTCAAGTGGCTAGCAGGGAGGAGCAAAAAATAATTTGCTTTCCACTCTCCCTAATAGTTTCCTTTCCATTACAAAGGGCCGTTTGAAGAAAAAAAATATTCGAAAGCTCTTATTTGTGATAGTCCTTAAAGAAGCAGCTACCAGTTCTGCACCCTCCCACAGCTCTTGAGCATCACAAACCAGGACCATCTAGCTGAATAAAACTGTGATATTAACTGAAATAAGTTATCTATGATAAGTCACCGTTTGCCCCTGGCAACTTGGCCCTCAGTGTTGATGTTTTTCCAGTCCTGATATGTTTCCCCAAAACCATGAGATTCAGACATGATATGGGCAGAGATCATCACAAGAAGCATGCCTCTCCTAAGAGGAAGAACATTGTGCCAGTTAGTGTCCATGCTTGGGAGATGGTGTGATTTTCCGAGGTGATGCATATGATATTGCTTTCTGATGTTCCTCCTGGTTCACTTTGCATGTCTAAGTTGAGAAGGGAAGAAATATACAGAGGTCCCGAAGGGAAAGTTTGGCAGCAAAAGTCATATCCTAATAATAGAGTAAACTATCCTAAAATGACATCATCCTTTCTCCTGAATCTCAGAATCTGTGTTTACTTTTGTTAATTCCTTTAAATTACTGGTTAATTTTTTAAAGCTGTACCCACTTGAAAATGTATTAATATTATGTTTTCCTCCTAGAGCTTACATAGTAGAGAATTTTTTGTCTATAGATGAAGGGATTATTTATCATAGAAACCTTCTTAAGTATGATAAATTATAAAACTTCTCAGAGTAGTAGAGTTCATAAAGTGATTGTAACAGCAGTGTACACAGTAACATTAATTTTCAATTATAAAATGTGAATGTCATATGCATTGAATATAGAATGTGGTGACTCAATTAATGCATTATGTATGCATAATGCATTTTCTGGTCTTTAATTGCATGGAATATTAGGGCAATTTTAATAAAATTTCAAATGAAACCTAGATCAAAACAAATGACTCATTTTTCAGATGATAAAATTGAAACCTAGACGTGATAAGTCATTTGCCGGAAGTCCCTTTAACAGGTGGTACAAAATGGGTAGAAAGGGCTAAACTTGAACATCTTTCACTGTCATATTCTTACTTTCCTGTAAGAATCTTTCTAGAATGGAGGACCATGCTATTATTTATCCAATAAAAATCTAGTATTGGAACATTTTTATATAACATGTACTGAAAGCTCATGAAACATTTCATAGTCTTTCTGATGTAGCATAATTAAAACTCCTTACAATTCTAATAAAGGTTTGAATCATAGCACAATGTAAATCCCAAGGTGACTGATTATTTGATACCAGAGGCTTCTTTTGTAATTGCACAGTCTACTGAACACAGCACGAACTTTATTAAGCCTGTGGTAGGGTTTTTATTCTTGAACTTCATTCAGTCCTAATATCTAGGAACTCGGATTCTTGGGCATATATTTCATCATTATGCATTCCTTACTCTACTTAAGAATTCGAATCACGTAATCAATTTTTTAAAAATACATTTGAGTGATAAGAACCTCATTCTTTCACGCTGGCAATCCTTTGGACGCCAACACCCCTAAAGCTTACAATACACTGGGACATTGTACAGGGAAGAACCCAGACTTCCGTTTAACTTGCTATTTCCCAGGAAGCCAATAGAGAGAAACAGGTGTGATTCTAAGCACACTGTCAATATAAAAGACAAACAGGCAGATTATTAAGAGGTCAGGGATTTTATAGGCATGTCAGAGATTGAAAAGAGATGGAACCAACTCAAGAAAGCTTCAAAAAATAGATAGACCTTGAAGCAAACAGTTAGATATCAGAAGCAATATGTTCCAGCTGAAATTGTTTCAGTGATAGGAAAGATCTTCTGCTGAGACTGAGTGGTCACTCTCAAACTAGAGGACATGCCCAAGAGGGCCTGGAGTAGAGGCTAGAAAGGAAAGTATTCTGTGATTTTCCTGCAGAGACGTGAACAACTGTCTATTCATCCCAGATAAGTCACCTATGGCAGAAAGAAGAAATGATTCTATCCATATCTGGCTTGGTGAGTCAATGAGTTTACTGAAGTTCTTTACAAAAGTGTTGCCAACTGTGATGGTTTGTATATGCTTGGCTGAGGGATTGGCACTATTAGGAGGTGTGGTCTTGTTGGAGTAGGTGTGTCACTATGGGCATTGGCTTAATCCCTTCATCCTAGCTGCCTGGAAGTCAGTCCTCCACTATCAGCCTTCAGATAAAGATGTAGAACTCTCAGTTCTGCTTGCACCATGCCTGTCCAGATGCTGCCATGCTCCCATCTTGATAATAATGGACTGACCCTCTGAACCTATAAGCCAGCCCCAATTAAATATTGTCCTTTTATGACATGCCTTGGATACATTCTGTGCATGTTCTTTGAGGTCTGAGTTACCTTACTCAAGGTATTTTTTTAGTTCTATCCATTTGTCTGAAAAACCTAGGATGTCCTCATTCTTAATAGTTGAGTAGAATTCCATTGTGTAAGTGAATCACATTTTCTGTATCCATTCTTCTTCTGTCGTGGGACATCTGGGTTGTTTCCAGCTTCAAGCTATCACATATAAGGCTGCTATGTATATAGTGGAACAGGTGCCCCTGTGGCATGGTGGGGCATCTTTTAGTATATTCCCAAGAGTGATATTGTTGGGTCTTCAGGATACTAGCCAAAAAGAAGTACAGAATACCTATGATACAGTCCGTAGAACTCAAAAAGGTCAACAAACTGAAGAGCCCAAGTGCAGATGTCTCAGTCCCACTTGAGAAGAAATCAACCAAAATGGGGGAGGGAGGGACTTGGGAATGAAAAGGGACAAGGTAGTGAGGGGGAGAAGGGAACATGATCTGATACTGGGTGGGAGGAAAAAGACTGAAGCCCCGAGGGCTAGCAGAAAGAAGGGATACAGGCAACTTCGGGAGGTAGGAGGTTGGGAAGATCCTCCAGAATATACCAGAGGCCTGGGAGGTGAGAAATTATCGGTACTCAGTGGGGAAATGCCCTATAGTGGGGAGAGGAAACTTGTAGAGCCCACCTCCAGCAGAAATACAGAGTTTAGAGGTCTGGTGAGGTGGGTAGGTTGGGGAGGGGACATCCTCATGGGGAAAGGGGGGTAGGGAGGAGATATGGGATGTGGAATAGTCAGAGGATGGATCAGAAGGGGAATAAAATCTGGAGTGAAAAAAGAAATTTGCCTTGGTCATGGTGTCTGTTCATAGCAATAAAATCCTAAGACAGAAGTTGTTACCAGGAATGGGGTATTGCTGTGATAGTCCTGACCATATTCTTGTTTGAAAGAATTTGTATTTTGGGAGTTTGGATTTGGAAAGCCATGGAATGTTTTAAGTGGGGTTTAATGAGCCATCCTAGTAGGAGTATGGAAGACTTTGTTGCTGTGAGTGATTTGAACTGTGCAGACCTGGCCCAAGAGGTTTCAGTGGAGAAGAACTTCAATATGTGACCTAGAGACCATTTTTGTAGTATTTTAGTAAGGAATGTCACTACTTTTTGTCCTTGTCTGAGGAGTCTGCCTGCAGCTAAGGTGCAGAGGCTCAGATTAATTGCATCGACAAAGGAAGTCTCAAAAGAGCCCAGTACAGATTTTGTTCTCTGGTTATGTCTCATGAGGAGCATTTTGAACAAGCATAGCAAACCCAGAAAGGAAAAATATAAAATATATGGTTGCAGTATTAAAGAGGCACCAGGAAGTGAAATGGAGTCAAATCCTGTGTTCTAGGAGATAACTGATGAAGGGAGTGGAACTTTGGGGCAAGATCCTACCCAGCTAAATTTAGATTCAGGCATAGTGGTACACATCTTTAATTCCAGCAGATAAAGCCAAGCAGATCTCTGAGCTCAAGGCCAGCCTGGGACAGAGCAAGTTCTAGGTAAAGAAAAGTTTAATCCAGGCATGGTGGCCCACACGTTTAATTCCAGAAGATAGGAATTCAGATTTATGAGTTCAAGGTCAATCTACAGAGCAAGATCCAGGACAGGCAAGCTTAGGCTGTGAAGGAACTGGAAAACAGAAAACTAGTGATAATGTAATAGAACAAGTGGGCCATGTTCCAGCTCCAACAAGTAGCAGAATACAGCAGATTTGGACATTTGGCTCTGACTAGAGTCAAAAATAGAAGGAATTACTGGGACAATTGATACTGGTCAGCTGGAGCTAAGAAATTAGTAGTGATTAAGAAGAGACCAGCATAATTGAGGTGAAATCTTCTGAGAAGTGTTTTCTGAGAGCACAAAGAAGCTGTGTTCCAGTGATAGAGAAGGTAGTACCTTGTGCTGCAGCCGTACTTGGTAATGTGTAAGAGTTACCTAGGTGGTTCTAGTTTTGAAGGCATGGAGGGGTCATGAAGAGCAGCTGAGGTTTGGCACTGTGAAAGGCCATAGAAGGCCATTGGTGATGGTGTAGCCTCAGTTAAAATTGATGGCCCAGGACTGAAAAGGTCATGCAAAGGATTTGAGGCTTGCACCATCAAGAAAGCCTATGAGAGGCTATTGGTGAAACCTAGTTCCAGTGGAAGAACCCAGCATACTGAAGATGGTGGTATCATGGAATAGTCACCAAGAACAGCAGTGGCAGTGGGGTGGATCAACTTGAGCTTAGAGTACTACAGAGGGCAGAGCTGGAGAATCGACACTAGCCCTTTTGAGGAGCCCAGAAGATCATGTCTGGATATCAGACATTGAAATAAGAATTGACATTGCCTTGGAGACTCCAAGATTTTTGAGATGCCAGAGTTGTGGGACATCTGTTGAGGAAAACAATTAACAGGGAGAGGAACCAGCCTAGGACAAAAAAATTGTTGCAGACAACAAGTTGAGAAAGAAGTTGGAGATCTGAAGACTGTTTTGACATGAGTAATGGAGATATGAAGTTTGGAGTTGACCCATCTGGTTTCCTGTCTTGCTTTGGAGATTAAAGTTACGTGATTGGATGAATCTCAGAAGAGACCTTGAACTTTGGACTTTCAACATTCTTGAGACTGCTATAGACTATGGGGACTTTAGGAGTTGGACTAAATGTATATTTTTATTATGCTATGACTAGGTATGGCCCCCATAGTCTTGTGTCTTTGCAAAAGCCTATGGGGGCAAGGGAGTGGAATGTGATGGTTTGTATATGCTTGGCTGAGGGATTGGCACTATTAGCAAGTGTGGTCTTGTTGGAGTAGGTGTGTCACTGTGGGTGTGGGCTTAATACCCTCATTCTGGCTGCCTGGAAGTCAGTCTTCCACTAGCAGTCTTCAGATGAAGATGTAGAACTCTTGGTTCTGCCTGCACTATGCATGCCTAGATGCTGCCACGCTCCCATTTTGATAATGGATTGACCTTCTGAACCTGTAAGCCAGCCCCAGTTAAATGTCAGGAGAGTGCAACACTATGGACCATCTGTAACTTAAAGATGCCCTCTATGAAGCTGTGAATAGAGTACTTGATACTCATTTAACATTCCTTATACTCTTATTAAATGACAGGAGGCAGATACTTTAACTACATAAAATACATAAAATCCATTGGCTGTCACTGAGTTAACTTCAAATGCTCTTGTATCAGTGGAGCCCCGAAATGCTCAGGTGAACATAGAAAGCACTCCATAAGTTGGCATCTGGGGTCATCTCAACAATAGGACTTCAAATTAAAATGAACACAAGTTTAAGCAAGACCCAGTTGCATGCAGGGTTGTAGTAAGGTCGTCAATGGTAAAAGCAAATGAATAGTGATCTTTAAGAAGATTGTGAATCTGAACTTCATTTTAGTATCTGAAGATTAGAAAGTAAATCATGTTATACTTATTATAAAGACTTGCCTTTATAAACTAGCTGCTACTGTTTTACCATCCTAAGGAAGCTGATTGGTTCTTACCGTGACTAAATATTTGCTATATTTGGGTCTGGAATGTCTTGTAAAGATCACTGGGACATAGGATATAGAATGGGGTCACTTGGGGTGTACAATCAAAGGGGATTGTAGGGTGCTTCTTCTCTATTTTTTTCCCTCTAGGTACTGTGAATGGGCCTTGTCCACTGATACACTCTCAATATCAGAGGACCCAAACCAAGGGCCAACTCAGTTGTGGATTGAAATCTCTGATCTGTGAATCAAAACAAACATTTCCTCTTTTTCGTTAATTTCTCTTTGGTATTCTGATATGTATGCAAAGCTAAATAATGCAATGCAGCTTAAAGATGAATTTCTAATGAACACATTTTCATTGGCCACTTGATCTTGTTTAAAATAAATGCCATGTAAGAATTTACATTGAATGTACTAAAATTTCAGATTCTGGTTCAACTTAATGGGCTTCTTAAGAATTACTTGTCCAGACAGATAGACCAATGGAACAGAATTGAAGACCCAGAAATGAACCCACACACCTATGGTCACTTGATTTTTTGACAAAGGAGCCAAATCCATCCAATGGAAAAAGATAGCATTTTTCAGCAAATGGTGCTGGTTCAACTGGAGGTCAACATGTAGAAGAATGCAGATCGATCCATGCTTATCACCCTGTACAAAGCTTAAGTCCAAGTGGATCAAGGACCTCCACATCAAACCAGACACACTCAAACTAATAGAAGAAAAACTAGGGAAGCATCTGGAACACATGGGCACTGGAAAAATTTCTGAACAAAACACCAATGGCTTATGCTCTAAGATCAAGAATCGACAAATGGGATCTCATAAAACTGCAAAGCTTCTGTAAGGCAAAGGACACTGTGGTAAGGACAAAACGGCAACCAACAGATTGGGAAAAGATCTTTACCAATCCTACAACAGATAGAGGCCTTATATCCAAAATATACAAAGAACTCAAAAAGTTAGACTGCAGGGAGGCAAATAACCCTATTAAAAAATGGGGTTCAGAGCTAAACAGAGAATTCACAGCTGAGGAATGCCGAATGGCTGAGAAACACCTAAAGAAATGTTCAACATCTTTAGTCATCAGGGAAATGCAAATCAAAACAACCCTGAGATTTCACCTCACACCAGTGAGAATGGCTAAGATCAAAAACTCAGGTGACAGCAAATGCTGGCGAGGATGCGGAGAAAGAGGAACACTCCTCCATTGTTGGTGGGGTTGCAGACTGGGTACAACCATTCTGGAAATCAGTCTGGAGGTTCCTCAGAAAATTGGACATTAAACTCCCTGAGGATCCAGCTATACCTCTCTTGGGCATATACCAAAAAGATGCCCCAACATATAACAAGGACACATGCTCCACTATGTTCATAGCAACCTTATCTATAATAGCCAGAAGCTGGAAAGAACCCAGATGCCCTTCAACAGAGGAATGGATACAGAAAATGTGATACATCTACACAATGGAATATTACTCAGCTATCAAAAACAATGACTTTATGAAATTCATAGGCAAATGGATGGAGCTGGAAAATATCATCCTGAGTGAGCTAACCCAATCACAGAAAGACATACATGGTATGCACTCACTGATAAGTACTATGGCCCAAATGCTTGAATTACCCTAGATGCCTAGAACAAATGAAACTCAAGACGGATGATCAAAATGTGAATGCTTCACTCCTTCTTTAAAAGGGGAACAAGAATACCCTTGGCAGGGGAAGAGAGAGGCAAAGATTAAAACAGAGACTGAAGGAACACCCATTCAGAGCCTGCCCCACATGTGGCCCATACATATACAGCCACCCAATTAGACAAGATGGATGAAACAAAAAGAAGTGCAGAAGTGTAGATCGCTCCTGAGAGACACAGCCAGAATACAGCAAATACAGAGGCGTAATGCCAGCAGCAAACCACTGAACTGAGAATAGGACCCCCGTTGAAGGAATCAGAGAAAGAACTGGAAGAGCTTGAAGGGCCTGAGACCCCCATATGTACAACAATGCCAAGCAACCAGAGCTTACAGGGACTAAGCCACTACCTGAAGACTATACATGGACTGACCCTGGACTCTGACCTCATAGGTAGCAATGAATATCCTAGTAAGAGCACCAGTGGAAGGGGAAGCCCTGGGTCCTGCTAAGACTGAACCCCCAGTGAACTAGACTGTTGGGGGGAGGCGGCAATGGGGGAGGTGGGGAGGAACACCCTTAAGGAAGGGAGGGGGGGGGATGTTTGCCGGAAACAGGAAAAGTGAATAACACTAAAATGTTAATAAAAAAAATTAACAAACAAAACAAAACAAAACAAAAACAAAAACAAAAAAAAAAAAAAAAGAATTACTTGTCCATAGCTAGGCATTATGGTGCATGTCTATCTATAATTCCTGCCAGGCTAGGGAAGGAGGACTGTGAGCTTAAGTCCTAGCTACACTGTTGGAAGAGAGAGAGAGAAAGGAAGAAAGGAAGGAAGGAAGGAAGGAAGGAAGGAAGGAAGGAAGGATAGAAGGAAGGAAGGAAGGATGGAAGGAGGGAAGGAAGGAAGGGTAATCTACCTCAGGTATCCTAGTCTAGGTGAGCAGCTATCCAGGCTAAGTAAGAGTGGCACAACCTGTAGACTCAGTCATTGAGAAGTAGAGGAAAGATGAGATTTGTCTCTTCTGAATACTTACTCTGGGAAAGATAAAACAGTTTTTAGATGTTAGGGATTATGCTTAACCTAATATCTTAAACCATTAAATGTTGGTATTTTCAAGTGTTTTACTTGAATATTGCAGAATATTGCATTTTAATCAATTAAAAGAGTTATTGGTCAACAAGAGCAACATGCAGTGCATATTGCAGTGATCAGCCAGGAGGACACACGATTAATGTTCTCCAAGAGCTTATAACAGGGCAAACTTTAGGGATAACTTTTAGATGCATGTCTTTGATGAGATCAAGTGTTTTCAGGGTGGTGTAGTACAGACAGTTTTGTTGGAATAGGAGAATAACCCTAGTCTCTAGGTACAAAATACCCTTGAAAATGACCAGAAGTGATACCTATTGTACATTCAGCTCAACAGGGTGGCATATAAGTATTAAAGACATATATTATATTAAAAATGTATTGCAAAAAATAGAGGAGCTAACTTGGTACTTTGGGTTGCATGACTTTTTTTTATATAAAAAGAGAAATGGGAATAGGTTTTGAAAACATATTTATGAAGCTCAAGTAATGATCTCAAGGAAATGCAGGAATGAGACATAGGCTATGTTCCTGTAAAGGGATAAGCCTTTGCAGGGCTCTGAGTGATGCTCCTTCTGAATCAACAATGGTTGCTTTGGAAGCTGCACTATAGACACTGTGTAAGGAAGATGAACCCCTCTAGGACCTAGTGACATCAACTCAACTCCTACATGGAGAGCATTATGTGACATATGTTACTATTCATCCAGAAGACTTTCTTTTTAAAAAGTCAAGTACAGAATGTTTTCACTACTTTTTTAAAATTTCTTTCTTAGCACAGAGAACCTATATTAACTCAAATGTTTTTGTTGCTTAGTCCCTTTCCTTTGCTGTTTTATGTTATAAACTTTTGAGAATGTCTCTTGTTCCTATTACTTAGTCAACTTTATGAACATATGTCTTCTGGGGTCTGACTCAAATCCTAAAATGGCTATCAGGATGAACACTAAGCCATTGTTTCCTCAGCAAAAGCAATGGCTGCTTTCTCCAGTGCGACAGAGGAGGTTTTGCTGTAGAGTTATATTTGGGGTTTGTACATAGAAAGCATTTAAAGAAAGCATTTGTCTTGATTTGAGCATAAACAGAATAGAATCATTTCAGACATACTTCAGCTACTAATTTTTTCTAGAGATCACAAGAAAAGTGAGTATAGTTTGTGGCTTCCAAGAAGCTTTGAAATGGATGCCAGATTCTTCCTATTTAGAAAGAGGGCCATGACCATAGACTCTTGGGGGTGGAGAGTGGGTAACTCAATCTTCAAGTCACTCTTTAAGACAATTATAACCATGGGAATGGTCAGCCAACAGGCACCTAAAATTCCCAAGACTCTGTTCTTTTGTCTGTAAAATGGGATTGTAGTGTATACCCCATGAGAGTCTATGAACCCTGAATGGAATGATATGTGGTTAGGAAAGTCAGCAGTGGAAAAGGACCTACTATAACATGGAGAATTTTTATCAAATTATGGTGAGCACCTCAGGGCTGTTAACTTTACGGAATATTTCCCAGCCATATTTGGTCTTTCCCTGTGAAGAGTCAGAGATGTGTAAAAAGATACTAGGAAGAAGGTTTCATAAAATTCTTGTTTCTGACAATGGAAAATATGCTGCTTGAAGAGTAGGAGAAGAGGCTTGCAATGGGTTTTGGGCTCTGATCAGGATATTCCTCAGTAGAAAATAAAGGGAAAGCACCAATTTAAATAAGGAACATAGAATATCTTATATCTCTGAGGCAGTGTTTCAGGCAAAGGGAATCTGACAATGAATAAAAGACAAAATGGCCAGATCTCTGAGACTTTATATATGAGTAGGGATGGGTATAACATATGATGAGTAGTGAGTTGTAGCATAAAAGAAAGGAAGAAAGTGCTTCAGGGGAAAATGTAAGAAGATAGTCATTGAGGACCATCAATGGGTGAAGGTTATTTTATTCAGTGTTCAGAGATGACTTTATTGCTTATGGCTTGATTGGGTAGATTGGGTGTAGAGAGAACACATGGAACCACTGGCCCAATCCCTAACACTGGAAACAAGACAGAGATTGGCAGTCAGCAGATTTCTGAGGCTACTGTGTTCTACAGAAGAGTAAAGTATTGTAAAAAGAGTTTAGTGGGTGTTTACGTAGGACCTGAGGTAATATTCACCAGGAACAGCATAAAAGTCAGTATGGGCAGCACTCTGAGGCATTTGAAGAGCAGATGCTGTCAGAGAACTGAAGGATCTTCCAGGACACTACAACGCAGAGAAGAATGAGGTCTAGTGATCTGCAAATATGATACGAAATATGGTTTAAAATGTTCAGATGTGTGGTTCAACTGTGAATGGTAAGAATAGTGAGTGTCTCGATCCACTTTGCCTTCCTGCGATAGAACTTCCAAGACTATGTACTGTGTAAAGAGCAAGCACATCTCTTACAGTTCTAGAGGTTATGAAGGACAGGAAGGACAAAGTTTAGAGCAAAGGTCTGGCATGAATTTTCTTGCTGAGTCAACCCAGGGAAGAGGGCAGATGTAGAAATCAAAGATATAGAACTTCAAGTCCTTCAAGATTGTCACTAACCCATTCAAGAGCGTGGCACCCTCATAACTTAAATCCTTCTCATCAGTTCCCACCTCAAGCATACGGTGTTGGTTCAATTTCCAACATGTGCTCTGGGTGGGGCTTGTTCAAACTCTGTAGCCTGATGTTCCTGCCTTCTCCTCACAACACTGTAGTCCATATTAAAGTGCAGAATATACTTTGCATTTATTTTAATCTAAAGCCCCCTAAGACCCTGGTAATAACACCAAATTTCAGTGTGCAAAGTTCCTTCTAACCTAACAGAGGTAAACTTGAAGGGACAATTCATCTTAAGTCAAACTCTCTCTATCAGTTTGGGAACAAAGCAAGTTGTCCCTTCTAAACTCCAGGGAAAGACAGACACAGGATACTCCTCTTCCTACAAAAAGAAATAGTCAGGAAACAATCAGTATCTGCAGTATCTGGTTCCAGACAAGCTAAAAAATCAGTAGGGGAAACAATATTAAATCTTAAACACCACATTTGTCCTACTTGAACCCCTGTTTCTGTTTTCTAGTCACATGGAGATGTGAGCTGGCTTCTCAATGCCTTAGGCAGCCCACTTATATGGCTTTGCTGGCTACAGGTCTAGACTTGTATCTTGCAAAGGACTCCTAACTCCATCATGCCATGAAGGTGGAAGGACAAAAGAATACACATGCAAAATACTGCAAAAGATGGAAATTGCAGCCTGACGACCTTTAATAATTAGTATTTATCAATTTATGGCAATGAAGACTTTACAACCTAAATAACTCCTGTCAGGGCTGGCCTTCAGATACCTGCCTTTTAGTGACACATTCAAACTTAGCGAACTATTTATTGAGAGGCTGAATCAATAGCAGTCCCTATTCAGCTTTAGTAGTGCTGAATCTCATTTATTCCTTACAACTAATATAGGAGCTATTACATTTATTATCCCTCTTTTGCATAGGAAAACGAGTTTATGGAAGTTAAGTAATTTGTGAAAGACCCCAGAGCTAGATAGTCTCACTGAAGAAATCTGACGGTAGCGTTAGCTTCTAAATGTCTTTCCCCTTTGACATCAGATTAGATTTTTAAAATGTTACCCATTTCATTTAAAGAGCTTCATTTTTCGCTTGCTCTCCGTGGTACATTGAATCAATATCTGTTCAGACATGTCCATACTTCAATTCCTGAAACTGGTAGCTACGGTAGCTTGTATAGAGTAGGTAATATCTTGACAAATGCATAGTAAATTGAAATGATCTGCATTGAAAATGGATTAAGCACACCTTACCTGTGAAGGTCACAGCTTAGCAACACAGTCTACTTTAGGGTGTCGGTTCTTTAACCTTGTGATTTCCTGCCCACCTGGAGCTGTGGCTTACTATCGTCGCCCATTGCTACAGTGGGAGAATATATTACATGCCACACCACGAGCTTGGGAACAAGTGGACATTTGAGGCACAGTTTCTGTGGGATGCATCTGACTTTCACACACTTATGGAGCCAAAGGATGGCAAATGGAACTATCATAAGCTGTGAACCCTCTGATTTTGTAGGATCTTGAAGGGATTGCTCGTGGTTATCTAGGAGGGACTGGTATCATCACAGAGACACCTGTAAGGGGAAGAAAGAATGACCAGAAAGAATGAACTAGGACAGCCATGCTTCTGTGTGTACCTCTTGAAATAATAGTCAAAGCAGGAGAGGTAACCCATGCAGTAACGGCTTCACATTCACTGGGCTACTGTGTGGTGGGCAGAGAACAGGGATAAAATAGCGCCCCCTGTGCTATTAAATCCAGAAAAGAAGAGGAAGAAACATCTGAAGACAAGAAGATGATGCTGTGTTACAAATGGGATGCACGTTATTCATGTCTTAGCAAGGTTTGGAAACTTACTAGAAGGTCCATCGAATTGGGTAATTCTTTTGAAAACACTTGGGATGAAAGGCTACTCTATCACAGCAAGCATTGTGTGCCTCCAATGCTCCATGCCAAGACAAACAAGCCAAAACAAATAAACAAAAATGCCTTCCTTCGGGTTCCACAATTGATTTTCAGCAAGAAATATTCCTTTGAGATTGAGGCTTAGAACAGCCTTTAGCATTCCCGTGCGTTTCTCTCGTACAATTGCTCTTTTTATTTTCCTAAGTAAAGTTAAATGTGTTCTCTTTGAGGAATTGGCTATTTGTTATGAGAAGGTCCATGGTGGATTCAGATGAGAAAACTGAATAGTAGAAACCAGAACAACCCAATTCAGCTGAAAAGAGAAAAGAAGCAAGACAGATGCAATAAATCCTTCCTAATTTGGCATTTTTGGAAGTACGACCGAAACTTTCCTCTTCGGATGACTTTACATGGCTCAGATGCCCATACTTTATATTTTGAAACAGAAAAAACAATTAATTCCCTTAAACCCATAAAACTGACTGGCTGCCATGTCTTTCTTTCACATGTAAAAGCATATCACGGAGACATGAATTAATGCAATTGGATGCTGGGGATGGAGTAAGGAGTACAATTGCCTGAGTACTTAACACAGGATGGAAATTAACTTCTCATTGTCCCATTCTTCAAGAATGTAAGTTGCGTGTCATCCAGGATCTAGCCAATTTCATGTCTGGTGAGGGAAATACTATTTTCTGGTTCCCCTGTGTCCTCTGTGAGACCTCTCTTCTATAGTCATTGCTATAGTTTGAATGTGCCCCATAGGTCACGTGTGTGAGCATACATGGCCCCTTGCTGGTACATATCTGAGAGTTTGTCCAACCTTTAGGAATGGGGCTTCACTGCAGGAAGTGGGTCCATGAGGATGAGCCTTGGGGGTTATGTATAGCCTATCCCTTGAAATGTTTTCCAGCTGTCTTCCAGCTTCCTGGCCAGCCTATATGTGAACAAACTCTTACAGACCCAGCTGTCAATCTGAGCATTTTGCCATCTGTCCACAGTGGACTATATCGCCACAAACCACAGGCCAAAGTATGTCCTTCTTCCTCGCTTGAGTTGCTCCTTACAGATATATCATCCTGGTGATGTGGAGAGTAATTAGACACTCCATTGCTAAGAGATTTGCCCTCCAAGGTCCTCCCCCAACACCAAAGTATTGGTGATCAGTTTTTCCAGCTATAAATTTTAGAAGGATTCACTCATCTATGGCATATGTTCTGCTAAAATTCTACGAACTACTCAGCCATGATATTTGGAACTCCAGAACAACTGTTTCTTTTCTTTCTTCCCACGTTTTCTTAAAATATGAAGTGTGGTGGTTGAGTTTGCCACACAGACATATGGGGCATGAATCAGTCCAGAACTCTGTTGCACGGATACAGGGAATGCCAAGTCTACAAAGCTATACTTCTATGATTGCAATGCCTTCTCTAGAAATCCACGCCACCACCACTTGGCCCAGCCTGTGCTTTCAGACTGTTTAGCTGACATGGCTACATTCAGACAGACATGTTTGCAGAAGGAAGGGGCCTGTGTCATGGCCAAAACTCACTTCTGAGATTTTGCAAGATTTAGGTGGTTGACTATGCTGCATTTGAGTGTGTTGTTCCCAAGTAGTATCCCGACTGAAATATTTCCAACTTCTAACAGATTTCCCATGGATCAGATTTACCTGCCTCTGTCTGCCTCCTTCTCAGCCTGTTTCTTAACAGCCATGTGGTCTTTGTTCATTTTGCCTCATTCTGTGAAAGGTGTCAGGTCATATTCACTGACGCTTCCCCTCTCAGGATGTGTGCTGGGGGTTGGCTGTAGTCTGGGTTTCCATTCTGCTTCTTTCACAAGCAGTTATGCTTTTAGTAGTGAGTTGGGTGGGAATGGCTGCTGACTTTGTTTTGGGTCGTTGATTTCATAGATTCGTCAGGTCAAAGTTTTAGTGGGCTGTAAGACATGCATTTCATGTTTTGCTGTTTGAATAAATCCTCATCTGTTTGTACTTATTGTTTGTGAGTGTGTATGGTGTGTGTGTGTGTGTGTGTGTGTGTGTATGGGTGTGGTGTATATGTGTGTACATGTGTATGAAGGTGTGTGTATGAGTATAGTGTGTATATGAGTGTGGTATGTGTTTGAGGTGGTATGTGACTGTGTATGTGTGGTTGAGTGTGGTATGTGTTAGTGTGGAGTGTTTATGCATGTCTGTATGTATGTGCCTGGGTGAGTGTGAATATGTGTGCATCTGTGTGTGTGGTATATGTGTGAGTGTGTATGGTGTATATGTGTGGACATGTGAGTGTGTGTGTGTGTGCATGTATATGAGTGTAGTGTGTATTTGTGTGTGGTGTATGTGTGAGGTGGTATGTGAATGTGTGTGGTACCTGAGAATGTTTGTGGTTTGTAGGTGTTCGAGTATGTATGTACATGTATGATTGTGTGGGGTGAGTGTAGTATGTATGAGTGGGGTGTGTGTGTGTGTGTGTGTGTGTGTGTGAGAGAGAGAGAGAGAGAGAGAGAGAGAGAGAGAGAGAGAGAGAGATCCATGTCTGAGGCATGTGCTCACATATAGGCTAGTGGAGGTCAGAGAAAATTCATCCTGAATAATTTTTCACCTTTTATTTTTGAGAAAGTATCTTACTTAACCAGAAGCTTGGTCTCCTGGGGTTCACCTGTGTCTACTCACTACTTCTGGGGATAGCTATGTGCAGCCATGATGGACTTTTTTTCTTTTACTTTCTGCTCTCTGTCTCTGTCTCTCTCTCTGTCTCTCTGTCTCTGTCTCTCTGTCTCTGTCTCTGTCTCTCTCTCTCTCCCTTTTCTTTTCAACATGGGTTCTAGAATTTGAATTCAGCTTCTCTTGCTTTCACAGTAAATCCTCACTGGGCTATCTCCCCTGTCCTTGTTTTTGATGTTGTTTGTGTCTTGTCTGTTTCTGAGAGATTGTAGTCAAGTCTGGCTTCAAACTGACTATATAATATAAGCACAACCTTGAACTCTGGTCCTCCTGCTTCTGTGTCACAAATCCTACCATACCTGGCTCAAAGTTCTCAGCTTTACCATCAGGTTCACGGTGGACACCTTTTCAGTGTGGTCCCCCACTTTCCCAGGGACACATTCATAGACATATATGATCTATTGACTTTCACAACTATGCCTGCATTCTGATATGCCTTTTACTGTTTGCCTTTTAGCCAAAATCTGAACATTCTTTTCTTCCTGTTGTTTTTGTATTGTATTAGATAATCCTTATGGTATGTTAGATTTTTAATACTATTTTATTTTGAGGTAGATTCAGAAAAAAACTTTCTAATGGTTTCAATAGAGCATTGAACCAGGCAGTGGTTGAGACGTTTAAGCACTGTATTATAGCATACTTCACCTTTCAATATATTCCTTGTAGACTTTGTCTTGTTTACTTTTGCTTCATTTTCATTTTGTAATTATGCTTTCTAAGTTGTAATAATGAGGGGGAAATAGGCCGTTAATTTGAGAACTGGGAAAGAACGCCTCATAGGTGAAACAAATGTGTTTCTTGAGACGAGCGCCATGAGGGGTGATTTGGTTGGCAGGAAGATGGCTCTCGGTGGAGGAACAAGCTGGGGTAGGCCTGAGGCACAGGAAAACTGAATGTTCTGACTGGAAAACAAGACATTAGGGAAGATTGTGTGGGTGAGAGAAGACAGAGAGATCAGAAATGTTTGGCATTCTGTGGAAGTATCTGCTGCCGGCAGTGACTGGAAGACTTTGAAGACAGGTTCTGTGGCCCAAATGGGACTCATGCCTCAAAGATCATGTTCTTGGAGCTTGATCTCATGGTAATTGTGCTGATTTGGTAGAGGCTTTAAGAAATGGAACCTAGCAGATGAGTTGATCATGAGAAGCAGGTGGTCGGGAAGGAATAACACTGGTCTCTCAAGAGCAGATGATTCCTGAGCAGGTTTGCCAGGGAAAGGCTAACTCCCCACTCCCTTCCATCCTTGCACATGGTTCTGCATGTAGCCAGTTCTCTACTGTGGCGTGATGCAGGCTTTCCTGGATGCTGTTCCAACATGTTTGGACCCTCTAGACTCTGATAGTATGAGCCAAATAATTTGTTTCTAGTATAGAAGTTACCCAGGCATTTTGTTGTATCAACACATAATGATCTAATTTAGCAGACACCTCTAGTTTTCAATTTAGAGTTGTTCCCCGTGTGGTCTAGTGTGAAACTCATTTTTCCAAAAATAAATAAATAAACAAACAAATAAATAAATAAATAAATAAAATCACATGAAGTTGTCAGACAGTTTGTGTGTGTGCACGCATGTGCTTGTGCATGTGCGTGGTGTGTGTGTGTGTGTGTGTGTGTGTGTGTGTGTGTGTGTGTGTAAAATATTTCCTGTAAAGGAGGAAAAGGGAAGGAAGTCAAAGCATAAGTAGGAAGCAAAGGTAGGGGATTGGTGTACAATGAATGTAGAAACAAAACAACCCCGTCTTTCAGGCAATTGTGATTGGAAGCCATGAAAGGATCCTCCCCTTCCCAGCCCAAATCCTATAGCTTCCTTACACTCAGGTACAATGGCCTCAGAGTCTTCAGCATCCACAGGCCTGCCTTTGCATCTCAATAGGATTTCCAGCTGGAAGGGACTCTCATGATATCAGTCGTAAATTGTTCACTCATGGGTGTCGTTAGCCAAGGAGGAGCACAAAGCGTGAGGAAGAAGAGGAGGATGGGAGAGAGAAGAGGTTCACCAAGGTTCTGCAGACATCCACTTTTTCTCCTTTCCTTCTTATTCTCTTGCTTTCATTTTCTTCCTCTTTTTAAATCCCAGGATGTTTATTACAAAGGTAAACCCTGATCCTTGAGATTGGCTTATCCGTAGGATTTCTTTATCTTCTTTATCTCTTCCTTTATGACCCATTTCCTGCCTTCTGCTCTCAGCTTTCTGTTTAGAAGCAGGACTGGGATTGCCTGAATGCGAGCACAGTGGGAAGACAGAGCCTTCTCTCTGCAGTGCCTGCTATCTCTTTGGGTTTCTACCCTGAAGGGAAGAATTGTGTGTAAGTACTTACATGCATCTCTGCATTGTCGTGGGATAGTGTTCTTCCACTCAAACTCAAAGTCCAAATTCCTTACAGCAGAGCCGGCTAGCACATGGAGAGGAGGCAAAAGACTGAGCAAGGCTCTGGTTTTAGAAAGAAGCAGTATTGGGCAGAGGAAGCAAAATGAGGAAGAGGGATTGGTGGAAACTGTAGCGCTGTTCTTCATAAGAGCCAGTAGCGCTCCTTTACAGTCTCTTGTTACAACTCCTGTAGGTTTTCTCATCAGTTGCACCGAGTCCGTGAAGGAAGGAACTGTGGTGTTTCTATACAGTGTCAGGTATAAGACACAATTATAAGGCACAGCTGTTTATTCCCACACGTTATAGTGCTTCCTACAAAGGAGTAGACATCAGATGTTTGCCAAAGGAGGAGATAAAGGAACAGGTTCTGGGGGAGACACATGGGCCTAAAGAGGTACTTGGATTCACACTGTCCCTCCCTGGTGAGTGGTCCCCTCTAAGGGTGTTTACATTCAAAGAATGTTCAAGATGGGGAAAACATTGCCTAGCTAAATTAATTCATCCATTAATTATTAACCATAAGCAGATTTGAAATAATCAAAGTCTGCATATTTTTGTACACTTTAGAACTTATTTGTAGTTGTTTGAAATACCTACCTCTGTGAATCATTTTACTCAGCAATTTCAGTGAATTCTAGTCCCAAATTTCATGCGTGCATTTCTTTCTTTTGTATGTGTGTAGCTCACAATGAATCGACTAGATTTGTGCTGATTAATAGATAGTACACGTGAATCTATGTTAGAAACTGCAATCCCCAATCCCTCCCCTTCTGGTAATGCTTTCATTTGCAGTCATTTCCTGTGGTGAACTCCTTTAAACAATATTTTACCAGTACAAAGCATGCAGCACAGAGCCTCTGACAAATGACCCTATTAGTCACACTGTCTATCTGCCTTTCATAGCAACGAGGGGTGGACCCGTTCCAGAGATTGTATGATTTCCTGCTGCTCAAGAACAAGGATTGCCAGTCCAGGTTGAAACTTGCCTGTGATTCCAGTAGGATGACTCAGTGTTTTGATGGGAATCAAGACCCACAATTCCCTGCCAGTCTGAGATTATGAGATGGGAACGCCACACAAATTTTGTATTGGTATTCAGATATCCACATGACTCTTCTTCTCTGTACTCCTCTTCATGGTTTCTCTTACCTCACGTTTGTATATTTTCATGGAGCGCACATGCCTCTTAAACTGATGGTGTTCACACATCAAGATGTGAAGTGAGCACAGAAGGGATTCCTAAATGCTCATTTATGGATGATCTGGGCTTACTTAATGAAATCTCAATAATCCACTACACACAAAACAAAAACAACGAAACCCACAAAAAACCCAGAGCCTCATGTCTCTTTCACTGCTGACTGTTAAAAACGTATGCCCCGGGTGTTGAGGTACTTTCCTCCAAGTTCCCTTTCTTGTTTCAGGTTGGAATTTAGGCTTCTGTCAGTGAGTTAATTACAGGCAAGACTGGACACATGAGCAATTCCACGGATTCCAGGGGCTGCTGTGCTGGTGTGTGTAGATTCCTTCCAGGAAGGGAGATGCTCCCGGTTGAGTTGCAGGTGAATTCTCACACAATCCCACTCAAATCACATTTACCGATGATCTAATCGAATACCCTAGACAAAAGCATTTACCCATAGTATAGCTAACACGGGATGTGAGATTCGGGTTTGACTGGTGTCGTCTGTACATTTCCTTGAACTCAAAGTGTGCTTGCATTATTAAGAAATGAAAACATAGATTACAATCTTAGCTTGTAACCTTTTTGCCTTTCCCCTCCTTGGAGGTAAGTATCCTTCGGAGTTGGCAAATCCTCTTGGAAATCTGTGATCTTTCACTATGGATTCACAAGCAACATACAAGGTTGTGTGCTTTTTACCTCTAACAGAGCTGCAACAGTGCTGAGGGGAACCTCCTTTTCCTATTGAACATGATGCTTTGGGGGTATTAACCCATGCAAATTCACTTCCCAGGCTTACTGTGTAGGGCAAGCTGCAGTGCATCTCCTCTCTTATGATGCTTCTATATTCTTGCTGCTAAAAGCATTGCTGCTAAGAAGGGTTGTCATGTTTGTGTTCTGAACATCTATACAGAATTTTTATGAAAGGCATTTTCTGATGATATACTTAATTAATAGCACATATACAGTTTAGTTTTCGTAGATATTTCTAGATGGCTTCCCAAAGACTTTGTATCAATTTATACTCATGTCAATATTCAAGTTTCTTCTCTTTTACTCCATCTTCTTACAAACACATAGACATCCCCCATCTTATCCTTTGTCCTCTTATGTAAAGAAAAGGTTAACTTTTCCCTTTCCTTGTGTAAAATATCTGGTGAAAACATGCTATAAGAGTTTGAGGTGGTGGCTTAGTGCTAGAGCTTAGCACATGCCTTGCAAGTGTAAGGCCCTAGGCTCTGTATCTAGCACTGAAGAAGAATCAGTAATCGTGGATCTGAAAGATACACATCATGCTTTACCTTCTTTGCCAACTTAATTGGCTTTGGCATCACCTAGAAGGCCATCTTGGGCATGTCAGTAACATTGTTTACGGAGAGATTGGACCTAGGAGGAAAGTCCCCACTTTAAGAAGCACCACTCCATGGATTTTGGATTCTAGAAAGAAGAAATAGAAAGGATTAGAGGGAGTGAGACAAGCACCAGCTGACTACAGACGCAATGTGACCCTTTGCCTCACATCCCATCACCATGCCTTCCCCACAACCATAACACGTTTTTCCTTAAACTGAGCCAAAATAGATCCTTACCTACTGAGTTGATTTTTGCCAGGAAGTTTGTCACAGCCCCTTCTTCTGTGCCCCATATCCTTAATTTTCTCTTGTGCTTTAGGGGTTATTTGATGAGTCTGTGTGTATGGGCCTTGGTTTTGCTTGTTGGAAGAAGAGAGTTTCTTACTGAATGGTGGTTGGACTTTACTCTGCTTATGGTTTTCTACAAAGCTCTAGGGTTTGTGTTTCCACTGTATGAATGAAACACAATCAATAAACATCCTTCTGCTGGAAGGGCTTAGGTTGCTTGTAATGTGTTGATTTCTGAACATTCCTGCCAGCATCACTTTCTGTAAGACATTCTCTTATCTCTTATTTAAGTTCTTTTAGAGTAACCAAATTTTCATTATACTGATCTTTAAAAATATTTCTAAGACTTTGCTACGAACCCTTGTTGACCTTGTGTTAACTTTACATCTATTAAGGAAATTGAAGAGCTGGTAAGTCTTAGCATTTGACGTCTTCACAAGTATGTTTTGCTTGGCGGAGTTCGAGCAGTTGGTTTATTTGTCACTTCTAGGATTTCAATCTAGTAAGACTCAGTTGCACAGTATTTCCTTGTTAACATTTATTAATAATTAAAGTTTTGTGTAAATGCATGTGTGTAAATGTATGTTGTGGTATGTGTGAGTGTAGGGGGGGAGTAGAGAGGAGAGGAGAGGAGAGGAGAGAGAGAGAGAGAGAGAGAGAGAGAGATTGCACAGGCACACCTTCATGCTCCACATGTAGGAATCAGAGGGCTACTTGTGGGAGCTGATTCTCTCCCCCACCCCTACCCCCATCCCATGTAGTCTCAGGGATCTCAGGTCATGAGGCTCAGAGCAAGCACCTTTCCTTGCTGCTCCATTTATCTGGCTCTCCTTGGCTTGGTCACATTAGTATGATGTTTCCTCTACTCTCCATACTGTTTTATGCCACTTTTGATTAACATTAATATTGCTATTGGTTTACTTTTATTTTGTCCACTTTTCAAATAGGTAGAATTTACTGAACTTCTGTAATTTGTTTTTATTTTTGTTGAGCATATTGTTTCTAAGTTTCTACACTGGAGACTTACTACTACTCTTTACTTCTTAGTTTTTCTTGTTTTCTAATGTGGTCATAACTAGTGCTTACAAATTTAGGTGTAGTATTGTGCCTAGTCCTTCATCTATAAGAATTTTTAAATCAATTGCCATGTATTTGACCAGAAATTTAAACTGGGACTCTAAATTTCATAGTCCCTGTTTTCTAATGGAGACATAGCCAGAGAACATGATCACTATATTTCTTCCCTGAAATATTTTAATATTTATATTACGTGGCACTATATGTTTCAGTGGATTGCATGTTGCTTTGTCTGAGGTTTTGTTTGTTTCTCTGCTCTGTCTTAGTAAGAGTATGCTGGACAGGAGAAGACTGGGAATAGAAGATGAGATCTTCTGCTGGTGTCTAGGTATTAAGTACAGTAACTTGTAATCAGAAGTTTGGGGTTGATGAGATAAGCCTGTGGATGGGCAACTGCTGGCTGGCAGATGCCCAGATCCTGTTTGTATGCAGATTGCTTCAGCATTCTTTTTGTCCGGCTAGATCTGGGAAGAACATGGTATACAAACAGAAATGCCACAGCTCTTGCTCACCTATGGGGTAGAGTCTGTGGCTGGGCCCTAGACCAGTCATCTCTGCCGAAGGTTGTGACTGAGGTAGGAAGTGCATCTTGCCTGTATGTGTTCCCTTCTCTGTACTTCAGGTAGGTCCATCCTGCTAGATTTCCACAAGCAACGCTGTTGTTTTCAGTCAATATCTATTAGTGATAAATGTGACTAGTGGTTTATACCTAAAGCTGGTTTCTATAGGTTTTCTTTATGTGACTAATCTGTGACTGGTCCTTTACTTGTCTTCAGTTAAATCAGTTTTCTTCCATATTTGCACATGTATCCTTAGATATTACAGACTTTATGGCTTTCTCTTATGTGCAAATCATTTATTTATTTACTGTATAGTATGCATTTGTATTTGTTTTAAATAAAATTGGATTTTCATTGTCTTTGTTCTTTACCATTTTTCTACCTCTTGAAAGCTAAGATAAAAAAGCCTTTATGAAAGGGAGCATTTTATGATATATTACTTGGTGTAGTAGTTTACATAAGTTAAGAATTATATATCCTTGAAGTGTTTGTAGGGACCCCTGTTAAATTTCCCAGTCTTCATTTACTATGAGTTATGATGTGAAACTATAGCAAAGAAATTCACTCAATTCTTCCTATTATTCTGGTACATATTAGCAATGATAGGTTTCAACATGACTTTAAATTTAGCTTTCTAACAAGTTGTGTGGAGTTCGTAGCAAATTAGAACTTTCAAACCTCTATTTTGTCGTTAGTTACTGTGTGTATTCTTCTCTTAAAATTTGTTATAGATTGTCTCCTTTTATTTTTATTTACCCTGCTTCAAAACACAATAGGCTCGCTTGCAGAAGACTAGCTGCTGCCCTTGTGGTTTCTCATCATTGTATTTATATTTGTTTGGGGGGTTCACCTCATCCTCCATTCTCTCCACTCTTTTCACTCTTTTTATTGCTCTTTTAAAGTTGTTTGTTGTTTCAACCATTTTGTTAAATGTTTCAACCATTGTTGTTAAACCATTTGAAACGCTTATCTGACAAAACTCAAGAATCGTATCAAGTCCAAAGTTTTCTTGTCTTACCTTCACCTGATAGCACTTTTCCTTGAGAGATGAAAGCAAACATTTATTCACCCAAGATATGAATGATGATGGTCCAAAGAAATGCCCTCCCTCAAATCTGTCTTAGTGAGCCTATGATTTTAGGGGGGATTACTTACGGGAGCAAAAATCATACACAGGAGTTTGATGGCTCAAAACCAGCTCTATCCAGGAACAGGCCATTCCAGCAAGGGGGATGACTGTGGACACTCCACCCAAGAGCTGTCTGCTCTACTGGAGAATTACCTCTTCTCAACAACTTTTAACTGCTTTCCTGACTTCAGGAGAGACCCTGTGAACTTGCCACTTCTAAGTCTTGTAAATGTTGTTAGCTTCCTGAGTCTTATGAGTTTCTTTCTTACCCCAGAAGGCAGTGTTGCAATTTATAGGAAGTAGTTATACACTACCCCATCTGTGTAGAGATCAGACACAGTCATTGTGTTCACGTAGACATGCAATTTTTACCCTTATTTTATTAGTTTATAAAATGCATATTATAATGTAGAAATTTGCCTATACTAATAAGCAGGAGATCTTTAACCTTTTAAATAAACTATAACTTCATTTTACTTTTGACAGTATTTCCTTTGTTTTTGGATTATGATTAGTGGTGTTTGCACTTTCTTTTAACTGTACTCTTGTATGGCATTTGTCTTGTCTGCATATATTTGGTTAAGCCACTTGTTAGAAAATTGTATGAATTGTACATATTTTCCATGTTTCCTATGTATCACCATTTAGGATCATGTAAAAAGACTCATAGTAATTCTGCATATCACACAAATGTATAATTCTTATTTGTATTTCCTCAAGCTTATTTCTCCACATCTTACACGTCTTACTGCTGGTGTTAAAGGGACTGCCTTTAGTTCACCCAAATAAAGAGACTGCACAAGGAATGCATCCCTGTGTAAGTCTATCCTGCTTATGTCCTTTCCAGGTGAAAGTCTTGGAAATTGTAACATCACAGCCTATCAAGAGCTGGCAACAGTCTTTTGTGAGATGGGCCAGCAGGTGAGTAAACCTGAGTTCCTTTCCTTAGAGGTGGCATTTTAGACAACTCCCAAAAGCAACTTTCTTGATCTGGGTTCTTTAGGCAGATGATAAGGTGAGGAGTCATATGCAAAAGAGTTGCTAAGGAAACACCTCCAGGAACACTAAACGGGAGGGGAGGAGCCAGGAGGGAGTGGGCGGAAGCAGACTATATATATACATATATGTATATATATACACACACACACATATATATACACATATATACATATACATACACATACACATACACATATACATTACATATAATTTCAGTAGTGTGATCCTGTAGGATGAACTTAACAAGATAAATGATGCCTTAGATTTTACCTTTGCTCAGGAGTGTTAGGCTTTCACAATCTCAGATCAGGAAATCCTTGGCACTGCTCTTCTAGGGATGTCTACTCCTAGGTATTTTGAAGGTTTACTCCCACAGGAATAGTTGCCTCAATAATATAAGTTCATCCTCAGCAAGATCTAATATATGCCAGTGCAAAAGAGACCGTAGAGGAGAAGGAGGAGGAGGGGGGAGGGGAGGAGGGGGAGGAGGAGGAGGAGGAGGGGGAGGACGACGACGACGACGACGAAGGAGAAGAAGAGATGTGGATCAAGAACTTTGTTACAAGCCATAATTGCTTTTCTCGTTGGTTTAATGAATTTGAGGGAAATTTAAGGAATTGCGCAGGTTTTCTGCAGCCTCTTTCTCTGTAATTACACCATGTTTGTTTTTCAGCCTCCGAACCTGTGTCCCTCAAAGCATAAAGATGTTTATCTGGCCGAGACCTTTTCAGCCTTCACAGTGTTTTGACAAAGTTATCTGAATGTCATGTTTTATTTTATTATTTTTATTTTGTATTTAGACCCTGGATGCCGTTGTGCCTTATAATGAGTGAATTTAACCCATTTAGCTATACTGATATCTGACATTTATTTGGATACTTACTTTAGTTATTTTTTAAACTTGATTTTCTTTTTCCTAATTCCCCCCTTTTCGACTTTCTGATTATAATTTAGAATTATTGAGGTTTTTGTTTTGTTTTGTTTTGTTTTTATGGCATAGGAAACATAAATTTCTTTGGTTGGTTTACTCTTTTTCTTTCTTCCCTCCTCCTTCTCTTCTCCAATCTCTCCCCATCCTCCCTCTTTCCTACTTCCTCCCCTCTCCTCCCTCTCTTTTCCTCTCACTCTTTTTCTTTTTTTCAATGGGCTTTTCTTTCCTTCCTCTCTCTTTTCCCTCTCTGTCATTATTTCTTTTTACTTCCTCTCTTTTGCCCCCTCCTTCCTTCCCTCCTTCCCTCCTTTCTTCTCTTCCTCTCTCCTTCACCCTGTCCCTATCTTTCTCCTTCCTTCCTCCTCATCTTCTATTCCTCTGTTCTCTTCCATTTTTCTTTTCATTTAGTGTTTTTATCTTCCTTTGTTAACACAAATAGGTAGCCATAAAGTCTAAGGAATTAATATCTCATCTATCTCCTCTCCTATTAAAGGCTCTTAGAACCACTTTGATCATTCTTTAGCTTTTTGTTGCTTTGTCTTACTTTAGCTTGGTGTTATTTACACCATGCTCTGCTCCCACGTTATCAGTTAGTAAGGACACTGTATTCTGAAAGCATTAAGAAATGAATGATGTCCTTGCTTTTTATCCCCCTAAGTGTGTCTTATTTTTCCTTGAAGACAACAGTGTGATTTTTGTTTTTCCACTTGTGTATTTCCAAACCCTTAAATAATATTCTGCTATAGTTGTAGCTTTCCTTTCCGTATGTCACAGAGCTACCTTTTAGCATGACCAATCATGACTTAGCTCTTTCACTCTCCTGCCCTGCCCCAGAGTCCCACCTTTGCCTTTCACATTTAGACACATCCCAGTGTTGTTTGTAGTGCTGGGATTAATGATTATAAAATCTACTCAGTGAATTCTACTCCAAAGCAGACTAAGCACTTCAGGATGACACAGAACTGTGATCTCAGTTCCATATCAGGGAACACCCGATCTAATGAGGATCAGAGAAAGCTGGTGAATATTAATTTATTGTAACTGTTGAGGTGTGCGAACAATGTAAGTGTGTTAAATGATAGAATTTCAGGCAGAGGAAGGGATGGTTTTACTGAATCAAATCTGGAGCATGGCTTTCAGGGCAATAGACACAGAAGGATGGGTATTAGCAGAAAACGGTAAATGTGAGCACTGCTCAGTTCCTATGTGTGCTCTTAAGCCAGAAGCAAATAAACATTTCCACTGGGGTCCACTTCTCTCTTTAGCAATGGCCCTGTGCTGCTGTGAAGTGAAAAAAGTTTTAGAAGTAGATTAATAAGTGGCTATGAGGATATTTTAATAAAGCCATATTTGTAAAAATCCCTACTATGAGCCATTGCAATGGTGTTTGTCTTGCTTCATTTTGGCTGCAGTCATGATGCTGCCAGGCAAACAGCAGGAAAACGATACAGAAGCTAAGAGTGAGTTTTACCTTTTTAAAAGGTTGTAACACATGTTCACACACTTACATACATAAGTGAAGAACACTGTACGGAGACCAAAAATGAGCATAAAGCCTGAATTATTCATCACTTGGCTACTTACAGGAAAGAATTGTTAGCTTCTGCACTATGGTGAGATGCACAAAATTGAGCATTTTTTTTTTTTTTACTTTTTAAAAGATCAAGAACACTCTTGTTTCAAACATAACACATAAACTATGGGTCTTGTCTATTTAATATTGAAGGCTCTCTAAATTTTCACCAAGCATATAATCTCTTTCTTATGGAAGTCATCTCATACAACTTTAATTTGAAACACATTTCCAAAACTGGTAACTGCATGTACCTAATGGCTATCGCATGGTACAACCTGCTTCTAGACGCTCTAAGGAGGAGCCTTCACATTCGATCCCATCCATGTGTGACTGATGTATATGTGTGGTACCACTCAGCATTCCTGTTAAGGAACCCCAGTAGCTGATAAGATCAGCAGAGGATCTTCAGGGATCAGCACCACTCTGACCTTCTTGGCAATGATGACATTGGTGTGATACTGACACTAAGTATCTCTATGGGGACATTTTCAACACTTCCAAAGATGTGTCTGCCAGTTGTTTGATGATCCCTGTCAGTACAACTGTCACCAAATAAGAAAGGGTAACTCTAGTTCTAATTAGAAATACCTCAGCATAGTTCTCACTCTGAGGAACTGCATTTGGAAAAATAATTATTCGGCCATATTTATACACATGGGGCTGACACCTTCAGCAAAACATGTTAGCTAGCATGGCGTATCACATGTGGGATTCTTTTAGGGAACTGAGACCTTTCCTTGAAGACAGTAAACATTAAGTAAGTGTTCACCAACCATCTCTAAAATGCTCAAGAAAGCAGGAGGAAGACAGCACGTGGATTTGCTTTGAATTTGTTTTTATGACGTATACATACTTGAAGAACAACCAATTCTTAGATTATAAGGTTAACAGTGCTGATTATAAAGGCATGTTAACATTAAAGGTAATTCAATATTTTCTTTGAAACCTGTAATTTTTTTTCTAAATTTGTAGGTGGTTCAGAGATACACTAAGGTTTTTATTAGCTGTGTGCAGTTTTGAAGAAAGTTGGAGTCCTAGTCCCATACAGGATTGCACCACCTTCTTGGCTATTAGTGTAATTTCAGATTTTTTCTCCATAAATTCCTATTAAAATTGCCAAGGAGGAGAATGTTATTTAGAATGGGAAGAACATTTTTTTCTCCTTTAAAATATTTCCAACATCCTGTCTTAACAGTGCCCGACCGAGTCTTACTGGTCCAACCATTTATAATTTAGTCATCAAAGTCTGGTGCCATGGCTGGGACAAGGCGCTGTTGCCTGGGGTCTTAGTGCTTTGCTTTAAACTTTTATATTTTTGGAATTATTGTTCCCCTTTGAAGAAACAAAAGCTCCCTGCTCTCTGCTTATGCTCATTAATCGGGAGAATTATGTGAACGGCAGCTCGCTCAAGATCAGGAGAAATGGGACAGAGAAGGGAGAGTCCCACTCAGGCTCATTAGTCAGGAGAATTATGTGAGTCGACATTTGAGCAAGAACAGGAGAGATGGGACTGGGGTGGGGGTGAGGGTGGGGGAGAGTCTTCCATTTTCCTTTTGAGGAATCTGTACAGGATTGAGTAAGGAACATTATTTATTACTTTTTGGAATATCTAACAGCTTTATTGGACTTTATAAAATGATTTTAATTTGGGCTATATAAAAATGATTGGTAGATCCAAAGCCAATTATACATAATTTGGGTAGGTCATGTAAAAGGGACATCACGTGACCTCGGTTATTCGTGTGATAAGGCAATTACTTCATGGGCATTTTCTCAGATAAGGGCCTAACAGAAAGGCTCTGACATTTTCCCATGATTCCTTTTCAAGTTTCCTGCTGCCATCATCCCCCTATCCTTCATTCCCCTCCCTTCACTCCTTTCCCCTCCCCCCTCCAGCCAACCTTGCTTCCACAGAGATTTTCTGTTTGTTGTTTTTATTCTGAGATTCAAAAGCATATTTAATCATGGGTCTGAACATAGCTTCGGGATAATGATGGCATGGGATTCTTCTCATTAAATTCAAACCACAGAGACCCAGAGCCAAGGCTGATAGAAGTTGAGATGCTTTTTCTTTTGGTATTTGCTTTTTTTGTTGTTGTTGTTTTGTTTTGTTTTTATAAGACACTTGGTTAGAAGCAAAAAGTTTCAAGTTTAAATGTTTAGTTTTTTTAAAAGAATTTTTTCAATGTAAATATTTTAAACCCTGTTTGCAGTTTTAATGTACTTTTATATGTTTAAATGTTTTTTTAACTGACAGACAAAAATGAAAGCTGCGTATGAATAGGGTGTAAGGTTTCAGTGCATGTGTGCATTGTAGAATGCTAACTCACATTAAATGCTTCCATCTCCTCCAGGCTTCATTATTTCCTTATGTAAAAACTCATTCTCTCAGCTTTAAGAAATGGACCTGTACACTCTGATACAGTCACCGAAAACTTCTGGCTTTGAGCTAACTAAAACTTAGTACTTGTTGATTTTAATACATTTTAAATTATAATCAGAATAGCTTATAGATCCAAAACATATGCCCTGTAATCTCCTTACTTTCTCCAACTGTTATAATGTGACTCCCTTCTCAAGCTTTTGTTCTGTGCGTGCCTTCATGCAATTATAAGTGTTGCCTAAGATTCAAAGTTGAGTCTTTTTAATTTGATGGAGTAACATGCAAATGAAGACCGAGTCCTCTACTGAATTCAGGAAATCACGCTGTGCTGACAAGAATCAGAAAAAGATTATTTTCTGCAGTCACTCTGATCTTTCAACTTCTCAAACTCAGATGGCGATCTTAAACACCAGTGTATTATAGGTCTTAAGAAATAATTGTGTCTGTTCATGCGGAGCTGTTCATAGCCACGGCTCTAGTGTGCAGAAACTTTCTAGCTTTGTAAATATTAGATTTGACAGTGTTGCTAGGAAACACCCGGGGAAGTAAGGAGAATACAAATTATGAAGTATAAACTTTGCTGTTGCAAACAGAGCAGCCCTAAGGCACTTTCTATTGTCAAAACAGCTGTGAATACAACATTTTTATGCACGCGTTAAAGTTAAGAAGCAACTCCTTAAAATGAAGTAATTGTTTTCTGTTTCATTTTCCAACTTCTTTTCTCTCTGTGAGCAGAGCTGCTTAAAAGTCACCGGGACAGTGTTTATTCTCAGTTCCCAGTTCACTTCTTCTGGATTGGCTGAGCCCCTCTTTAAAGAGTATGCTTTGTTCTGGGAAATGCTTTGGGTCGGTTGAGCAACACACGGCTACTGTTAAAAAAAAAAAAGCTGAGTAATGTTGGCGCTTTCTCAAGCTGGAGCTTTCTCATGTGGCTGATGCAAACCTGGAGAATTTGCATCATCATGCAGCCCAGTAAGTTGGTGTGACAGGCGGTAGCATAAATAGGAGCCCACGAGGAAGCTGAGCTGGTGTGTAATGATAGGGCAGCAGCCGCGGCTGCAGCTAACTGACTGCCCCTGGAGCCGGTGCCACACAGGTGCTCCGAGGAGTACGAGGAGTAATTATATAGCAGCGAGGGCTGAAACACACCTCTGAGTTCTCACCTGTGGACACAATAGTGCAGAGCCAGTCCTCCGTGATAGCAAAGGGGAAGCCAAGAGCGACCAGTGATCTGTCACCTCTAGAGAAACAAGTTCAAGTTGAAAGTTTTTTTTTGTTTTGTTTTCTTTCTCTTCCTCTGTTTTCTTTTTCATCCCCCACCACCCTCCCCTCCTCTGGTGTGACACTGCCATGGTCAGAAAGCCAGTTGTGGCCACCATCTCCAAAGGAGGTTACCTGCAGGGCAATGTGAGCGGGAGGCTGCCCTCCATGGGGGACCCAGAGCCACCTGGGCAGGAGAAGGTGGTTCTGAAAAAGAAGATCACTTTGCTGAGGGGGGTCTCCATCATCATCGGCACCGTCATCGGATCGGGCATCTTCATCTCCCCCAAGGGCATACTCCAGAACACGGGCAGCGTGGGCATGTCACTGGTGTTCTGGTCTGCCTGTGGAGTACTGTCACTTTTTGGTGAGTGCGCTTCTTCTCTGGGGGGTGTGGCTGTGTGGCTTTCTGGGAAAGCGAAGGGGTTATGTTTCCGAGGAGTAAATGAATGGGCAAATACTACAGGAAATATTTTGAATTTTTGTTGTTGTTGTTCAGGTATGTGCACTACCCAAACACACTGTCCACTGTTGGCACAAGGCTGAATCCTCTCAGATTCCTCCCTGCAGGCTAAACTCTTTCCTGCCGGAGACAGGCTCTTCTTTGACTTGTTTTTCTGGTGTGCTGAGTGCAAAAAACTAACTTTGATGACCCAGAAAACGAAGCAAGCCTTCCGTGCAGAGGGCTTGGGTTTCGTGAAGCATGCGTAGTGCCTTGTTCCGGCAGCTGGGTGAAACACCTGTGAGGTGCAGCCGGCGTGGCCTATTTACACGCAGAACTGAATGTTCAGAACAGTGTCACGGGCCTTTTACTAGCTAAACAAACGGGTGGCACTCTTTGCCTTTTTAATATTTTTAAGTCATGGGCTTGTCCGTTTCTAATATTATGCTTTCAAAAGTCCATGGGAAGATATGGATTTGATGCGACTCCTGTCTCCATAAATGGTACAGTGGCTAAGGCTCGAACTTTTTTCTCCTATGCTTTTTTAAAAATGCCTTATAGAAAATTTCTCAGTACTGGTTGGCAAGCTTCACTTGGGTGTCAGCCTTCCCTTCTTGCCTGGATCTGTTTTCTTTATCTGTATTTTACTAGGTCTCTGGGGAAACATATTTTCTCAGCCCATTCAATGAAGTTTGTCTGACTAGAGCTGGTATTACTTTGTTTATTAATTTTTTTCTCTTCAAAATTCTCTGATTGGGTTGAGGGTTAGTATTGCAGAGGAAATAATTGCTCCTTGATCAGGAGGACAAATCAATATAAAACTCCCTCAAGTTCATTGTAAAGGTCACAAAAACCTGTGAATGGTCAATTATTTTAAAATTTGATGTATACTGTGGGGCAACACTTTGGTTCCAAAGTAGCCTACACTTGAAAGTTACTTTGTTAACTAGGAACCAAGTTCCTCTGGGACCAAGTGTTAACTCTTGTTCCATTCATTCTTTCAGCTCAGGTCTTGAGATATTTTAAATTACTGTTTTGGGGAAAGTTTCTTACCTAGAATATACAAATATCTGTATTTTGGAAGGAAGCATTTCAAATAATTTTGAAAGCAGTCTTGCTATAGAAAGAGCTATGAAGAGATTGCTTTGGGAATCTGGAGAACTTGGTATCATCATTTATGTGACTAGATTGTGCTTTATGAAATGTTGGGTGACAGCTGTCCCTTCTCTTCATTCTTTGGAGTAATACAGTTATTAAAAACTCAAACAGAATCCTTATCATGATTAACATTAAAGTGGTCCTGACATATGCAGGCTCAGATAAGCGAGGAGAAACTCAATTGTTGATCTTAAATGACTGTGTACCCTCAGGCTTCAAGCGCCTTACAGTACGTGATATATTTAGAATAAATCGATATCTAATCAGAAAAACTACAACCAGTTCCTTGAACTTTGCATACTTACACTCAGGCAGTTCCCACCGTGTGACTTGATTTTCACACACAATCAATGCCTATTCAGGTGAACAAAATAAAGTACTTGGAATGCTGAGCTAGTTAAAGGCACACTGACTTGTGTGGTGAAAACACGCTTATATGTAAGTCCGCCATCTTTGGTGGAAGCTCAAGACAGTACAGAGCTAAGGGGTTGTGATGTAACCTGGAGTAGGTGTTTGACTGCCAACTTCAGAGATGTGCTCTCATATTACTGCTGCTTAAATTACTGGGAGCTTTTTGACACAGAGTCTCCACAAATAAGAAGCAAGGCAAGATATAAGGAGAAAATTCTTCTTTTATTAAAGCTCTAGAACTTAAGGGTCTAGACATTTTCAAGTCAAGAATGTGGACCTAGATGGTCCCCAACTTAAGATGGTTCAGCATATGATACCTTGTTTTTAACTTTCAGTGGTAGGTGATAGTAATTGTTTATTCAATAAATTACTTGGGATATCTTACCAGTTATAAAGTGAAGCTTTGTAGGATGATGTTGTCTAGCTTCAGACAAGTGTGTAGGATGGTGCCTGGGCTGTGTGTGGTACAGACAGTTCCCACTGACTAGTGTTTGGAATGCACCATGTTTTCAGGGGGCAACTTACCCCTCTGGAAGAGGAGCAGCATCTGCGCTTGGTTTATAACTTTTTGAACACTGAGGTCAACACATGGACTTTTATAGCCCTCTTTGAACTTCTTTTCATCTGGACACATAGTTATGGAGCCTGAGACCTTTAAAAGAAATTTCCATTCCCCCAGAACCCAATTTAAACCTAGGGCAAAATATACAGAGGTCTGGGCATTGATTCCCTGACAGTAAATTCCAAGGTCTTTAAGAGTTTTTCCAATAACAAGGTTATATTGGTTGCTTTTCTGGACAACCAACCAACATGGTGACCATTATTTCCAATGGAAGTTTGCTAGTTGTCTTTAGGTCTAAATTAATGAAGCATTTAAGTAGCTATCTGTAACTTTATCACTTTAGTACCTGGAGCATTGGAAAGCAGTACAACTGCTTGGATTGTTCTTTTGGATGGAGTCCGGTCTCAGAAGATGAGTCTAGGGTGTGGTCTTAGTGTCTTCTCTCATTTGTTCACTCTTAAAACAAATTCTCCAGATGACCCTGATAAAATCATACTCCGTTTTCTCTAGTTTTCCAAGTTATATTTGTTTTGAGCATTCTGTAGGAGACACCACTGACCCGGAATACTTTCCAGATGTGGAGTCTCCTCAGGTGCCTGGAACCTTTTCTTTGAACACTAAGGGATGTAGACACTGGTGTTTGACTGATTGGTTGATTAATTGATTAACTTTTGGATGAAATTAAGATTTATTTTTCATGTCCTTCCTAATTAACGACGAAGCAGTTGGTAAGTAACGTAATATCATGTGGTGTGTTTGTCGTATCAGAGTCAGTCCTATCTATGGTTCACTTTCCCACCTTTACATCCAGAATGCTTTTATGAGATGAAAATTCATGTTTTCACTTCAAAGGGTGTGAAACTTAGAGTTTGGGGGAATTTAGATATAACTTTCCCAATCTTATACAAGTGTTATTTTTAAGCACATCTTAGTTTATAGTTGATTTTCATCACATACATGACTGTAGATTGTGGAATTTCTTTTTTAAAACACTCCTTTTAACTGCTGGGGTGTACATTTCAAAGACATCCGGAATAACTGTTTCTAGGAACAGAATAACCGGGTCAAGATTTGATTCGTTGATAAAGCGTATTGCATCAATTAACTGAAGTCTCACACAACATGTAGCCTCTTCTTTCCCAAAGAACAGATAAACTATATTTTGATTTTTTCCACAGAAACATTATTTATTAAAATACCGTAGTGAGATCAGTCAGAGTGACTAGCTTGTCTTCGTATGAGGTGGTGTTGTTATTCAAATAATAGGTCCGTATCATTGGCGCCTGCCTTCTCTTTTCCCTCTGCCCTCTGGTTTCTGACCATAGATTCTGAATCATATTTGTAGGTACCATTTCAAACAAAATTTTCTTTCCTTACATTATTTTCCAGTTCATTTCATTTGGCTTTTATGTGTATGGGTGTTTTGCTTCTGCGCATGCCTAGTGCCCAAGGAAGCCAGAGGAGGGCCTTGGATCCCCGCGAACTGGAGATACAGATAGTTGTAGGTCCCCACGTAGATGCTGGGAATTGAGTTTGGAACTTCTGGAAGAGAAGTCAGTGCTCTTAACTGCATAGCCATCCTTCCAAACTTTGGCATTTCTTTTTATTAGTATGAGGCAGGTCTCAAGCGTGAGGAAGTTAAAAGAGGACCTTGGTGGGTTTAAGTTAGGAGATGACGACTATTCCTGTGAAGGCCATCCTGACCAAAGGAAGTAGCCACAGAGTGCACACAACCTAAATGACGTCGGTTCTATCACAAGACTACTAGATGCGGTGTCAACTTTGTACCTTTTTATTATCACCTTTCACAGGAGCCCTGTCTTATGCTGAATTGGGAACGAGCATAAAGAAATCTGGTGGTCATTACACATACATTCTGGAGGTCTTTGGTCCCTTGCTAGCTTTTGTTCGAGTCTGGGTGGAACTGCTCGTAATACGGTAAGGAGACGGAAACATTTAAGGGAAAACAAACCTATTCGTTTCATCACTTTTCCGGATCATCTTGACTGCTTTAACTAATTACAAATGTGTGTCACGTGACTTTGTTTGAAAAATACAGACCCTAAGGCATAAAAAAGCTTTCTTTAAGCTCCAAATTTTATAGAAATATGTTTTTTTTTCCAGAAAAGGCATTCATCTGAGATGGGGGGAATCTTCAAAATTCACTTTGATAAATTACACGTTGGACTGACCAGACATGATTTAATATGCTAGGGGTTAGTGTTTTTTTCTTTTTATTGTTGATTATGTCATCAGGACATTTAACTTTACTTTTGTGACTAAGAACTGTCTGTGCCAAACAACTTAGTGTATTATCAAGTCTTATGCTTTACAAACAGTAAGAAAAATCAGGTTAACACGGCATGAGTGATTCATTTCCTCACATTAAACAAACCGGCGATGTGCAGCGGCAGAAGTTGTTTGATTGTACTGCCGTAAGGCTCTGTCCCCCTTCCTGATTCTCTTGGCACAGAATAGCGCCAAGTCACTCTGAATAGCAAATTTCCCTCAGTATTGTGAGGAGCCTGTGATGTCACATGTGCAGCTTGTGTCACAGGTGTTTTGTGCTCTAAGGGATGTGACTTGCACTTTGTGATTAAAGAGTTCATTAGAAATCATTAGGGAACCTTGCTCTCCTGAAAACAAAAGGCGCAGAGTACTAAAATCTCAGCTAAGTTTTCATTCTGCCACTACCAGAAGTGACAAAGGAAGAGCTCTAAGTGTCTGCTAACGGGAACAATTGTAATGGTGCTAATAGCAGACTTCAGAGTAGTGCACACTTCATTGGTAACAACAGTTCTTTGTTGCTTAGTAATTGCTAGTGTTAAATGATGATAAAAAGCGTATTTTTTTTCTTTTTGCTTTCCTAAGATTTCTCTATCTGAGATGTTCTTCTGTACTTCTCTCTGTCATTGTAATCATATGTGCTCTTCAAAGTTAATTTTTGTATGTATATATGACATATACATACACACACACACACACACACACACACACACACACACACACACACACACATATATATTTCTGGTTTATCCCTAGTTTGTAGTATTTCTTTCATCTCTTAATGTCTTAAGACCTTAAGCGACCCATTACTATTTTCTTATTATAATTATAAGCATTTCAAGGATGTAAGATGTAAGAATAGGTCTTATACCTTTTATGACTTTCAAACTATGTCAGTGCCATGTGTATCCTAATATTAATCCTTTCTTATACAAGTGTCTGGAAACCCAAGATGATGTTTCAAATGTAACAGGCACAGCATTGAAATAAGAACAGTAAGTCAGTGGAGTGCTGCCCTGTCACGCTGTTGAGCTTCCCAGCCTGATGTCCTTCAACTTCACTCCATCTTCATCCATGCAGTTGTGACGTAACTTTATGTAATTATTCATGTTGCTGTGACAGCATGATCATTCCATTTGCAATGGACAGATAAGGCACCCATTCGTTAATTTATCTTTTCCACAAATTGCCGATGAATGGCAAACAGCAAGATAAAGAGATTTAAGTTGGAGTGAGCCACAATTCATGCCTCTTAACTGCTGATAACCAGATGCACCTTAATTTTGAAAGAACTGTTCTAGCTGTGTTCGTGTGTGTGTGTGTGTGTGTGTGTATAAGCATGAGTGCGTGCATGTGCACAGCCAAGTTACCTAAGTAGATCTTAGAAGCTTTTTAATACATCTATGTTCCCTAGGATAGTCTTTCAAACAAGCAAAGTAGCAAATACCATGAAGGACATGACACTCTAGGACATAAATCCATTTCTTTTTATGATAGTAACCATGATATCCAAATGCTCCCCATTAAAATTATACTTTCAAATTTAGTTGGTATTGTCAGAAATAATCCAAGCAAAGTCACCCAATAGAACAAGATGGGGACTTTAAAGTTGAGGTCATGTGGTCACATGATGTTCGACCACTATTGAGTTTCTACTGTAACAGATGCTGGGCTTACCCTTGCACTGGGGTAAAATTCCAATTGGGAGGAACACAGTGTTTTTTCCACAGATTTCAAAGTCAAACGGAAGGATGGGGTTTCAATCTGGGGATCACCTTAACTAGAATAAAAACCCTACTGTGGTAAACAGTATGTAGGGGACAGGTTTGGTGCTGTGTAAAAGGAAGCTTGGACAAGGGGAAGGTTGGAGTCACTTCGCTGGACCAAGACTAAAACCAGATACTAAGTACAAAATGTAGCTATATGGAATGGCTCTGGGCAGAAGTGATTCAGTTCTTGTTCCTGGGAAGCTTGTATGTGCAAGGCCTGACCATGGTCAGAATGTGTTTAAAGGATATTGAAGTGATGCTAGCAGATTTAGGTTTAGAAATCAAAGACCTTTATAAATGATAGAGAAGAGCAAAACATCCCCTTCGGAGGCAGGAGTCTCTGGGGGAGAGGAAAAAGTTAAAATGTTTGTGGTTTTGACTGGAGGTAGGAGATCAGTGTTGGAGACAGGTAATATGGGTTGGTCTCTGGTGATCCAGGGATCAGGCCTAGGTGTTAACCACAAGAAGGAAGAGAAGCTGAAAGGGACTCTTGCTTGAGATGTTAAGCAATTTTGTGGGTTTCCTTGTGTGTGGCAAGAATATGCCCTCATATTTAAGATGAAATGGAATTTTCCTCTTTTTCCCTTTGGAGAACTAAAATGGGCTGACTTATTGTCTGGGTTGCTATCTTCTCAGGCTGGTTTTGTCTTCTTATTTTGTGGTCCTCTCTAAATAAATATTCTTAAGAAATTAAGAATACTCACTTGGCTTCGAGATTTCTTTTTACTAGAGAATTAAGAATCAACGTTAAATATTTAGACACATGTTGGCATAAACATTTATAACTACTAATTTTCAACAGAGATTTTTTAAAAAAATTAGTCCTTACTAGTGTGGTCAATATTGCATTTGGAGTGTATGGCAACTTAACGAAATATGAAGCTCTAAACAGGATGGACTTTCATGTTAAATATGTAATATGTTCCACATGTTAAGTACTGAAGTAAGATCTGAAGATCAGCACAAATGTTATTTATTGTTTCCTGTAGTTAACCTAAATATACTCTCTCTCTCTCTCTCTCTCTCTCTCTCTCTCTCTCTCAGCCCCGGAGCTACGGCTGTGATATCCCTGGCCTTTGGACGCTACATTCTAGAACCGTTTTTTATTCAATGTGAAATTCCTGAACTTGCAATCAAGCTTGTAACAGCTGTGGGCATCAGTGAGTATTAGAGCTGTAACAGAAAAGAGGAAAGCAATGTAAGAAAGTGATTGGAGGCAAATTTTCTTTAGAGTCTTTGCATGGCATCCCCCCAAATTGTGTTTTTGTGCTCACTGTTTCCAATCTGTGTTGGACAATAGAGACAAGAATACAAGGTTTGAAGTGGCCTCTGCTATTATAATGTATGCCAACTGTATACTGGATCAACAGATGTGGTAGCTGATCTCTTAAAGTAGACAAAAAAAAAAAAAAAAAAAAAAAAACAAAAAAACCCTTACTTCCTTGGTAAAATATTAAAAGGGTTGTGCACCAGAGACACTGTTCAGGATAAGAACTATTCTGAGGAATTGTTTTTATGTTGGACATTACTTTACTCTAGTGACACAGTGAATTATTACTCATGAATGGTCCTGGGGTTAAGTTTGCATGCTGGGTGTATATGTTGTGTTTGTGTAGTTTATAGTGATATTAGCTGTCACCCTTAGGGTTACCATTTTCTCTACCTATTTCCGGCAATGATAAGATTTTTTTTCCTGAAGATTTGATAGTCAGTAGCCTTTCTCAGCTAGAAGATTTCTCTATGGCCTACAAATTAGGAAGTTGTTCACTTTTTAAAATTATTATTAATGGACATAGATTTTTAGAAGTTAAAGAAACAGAGGAAATAAAACGAGGAACTTGTACAAAATGACATAGTGATGCAAAGCCACGCTGATGGCCATTTCCTATAACCTCCTGGAATCTTATGGCGTAGGATAATAATTGCTGGTCAAACTGTTGTTGTCTGACTCCATATGGTCATGGCTAACTATGCTTAACAACCTGAGGAAGGCTACTCGGGAATAACTGACTTGCACACTCTGGAAGACTGCTTAGAGTTCCCTCACAGTGGCGTACTAGAATAACACAAAGATCGAGTCACTTTTGACAACAGATGGCCCAGGGGCTAGTCTCTAACAAAGTGCTAGTGATTCTATGTAAAAACATCTCTAGTATGACAGACATGGATGTCTGAACTAACTAGCTAAATCCTAAATGCACAGCTGTTCTGTGATATCTCTAGAAAGACAAAGATAAATGGCTTAACATAGACATTTGGGAGGTCTGGGCAGTTAATATGTAGGTGTTGATGATATTCTTTCTTTTACGCACACCAAAGACCTAGGAAAACCTAGGGACAATTGACCTCACTTACTCTGCACTTCAGTATTCTCCTGAGATAATTATGCCAGTGTTGTGGGGGCTGTGAGGATTCCATCCAATGTGGAGTATTTGTGAGGATGACTGCAACTCATTAAGAATGCAGGGAAACTGATGAATATTTATACTTCTGTGGAGAAATGCCACCAGAATTCCCCTGAGACCAGGGACCTCCACAAAGCTACAACTCCAGTCCCTCCACAGCACTTAGCTTGCCTGCTTGTGCTTAGAAGCTATTCGTGAATGACTGACTTTATGTGGAGAAGTGTAAGGATGTTCTTCTTACTGTGGTAGAAGTTCTTGTAGTTTGTGATGGAAACTAAAACGGAAGTTTTAGGTGGCTTCTGTACTCAGGAAGAAGGGAGATAGTGGTGGAAAGGGACAGTCTGCTAGCCAAGATGTTAGAGCTGGCATCGTGAACTTTTGTGTGCTGAATCATCTCACACAATGGTTATAGTTCCCTGGAGATCTATAACCTGGAGTTGAAATAAAGTGTCCTGGTTCCTTGATTATGTGATTTGGGGCTGTTTAACTTATTTTATGCTTCTGTTTTATTGATTTATAAAATGCCTATGAAATATCAACGTGTCTTAAATGACTATAGAAGTATAAAATTATATCAGAGTTTTAAAATTTTGAAGAGTCCCATCAAGAACATGGGAAGCTCTTGACGACTCTGACGTTGCACTAAAGGGTTGGACTAACAGCCATTTTTACATCTGTCATATTCTCTTTTTCCCTGAATGAGACTATGTCACATCAGAGTTGTCTTATGAAGACTGAGAAGAAAAAAGGAGTATTTTAAAGAACTCTATAGGATAACAATACATGTTACTAAGTAAAAGGCATAACCAAAGACCTTAACGGAAACTCTGATATGGAGATATTTCCAAAGCCACAATTTTTTCCTGCTTTGATGAAGACATTAGATAAATAATGCAGATATGTTTGCACTTTTATCTTTGAAAGTCTGAATGACTTTGTTATTAAGCCCATTTTTTTTAGCCTCTTAAAAGGAGACGTAAGTATTTTATGAAATTCAAAATGTTAAGTCTTCCCAAAACAAATCTTTGAAGCAATGGCAAGGAAGGCACCCTAAACTGTGCTTGGGCTCACAGGTGTGCAGTTTGGTGGAGGGATGGGTAGAGAAGTGTCTGGGGGTCTGATGGAACCTTTATGTCTCCTATTTTTCCCAGGAGCTATAATATTAGTTTGTAAGTTCTGATACAAGCTACAGATCCTGACCAGGGAACAAGTTCCTAAACTCAGAACTACTGAAAGAGAAACGGGAGTATTCTCATGTGTCAGTGGGAAGTAATTTAAGGGAATGGATTAATTGGAGAAGTCAAATGGCCTTTAAGAGGAATTTTGCTTTAATGAAACAACCAGGGGGAGGGGATGGAGAAAGAGAAATTTACCTGGGGGCAAATCTCTCACATACTTTATTCTTCAAAGTGAATATAGGTAGTGTTTTGCCTGTTACAGGAAAAGGTTGTGGAGAAGTAGAAAGTAAGAGTTTAATTGCATAAATTACTTCCCTGTGTTCCTCTAGGGAAATGAGGAATTTAAGTCTCTAGTTTAGTATAGAAAAAGGTCAAACTTCAAAAGAGTTTCAAATTTTGTAGAATATTAGCCCACCATTTGAAAGATAATAGCAGAGTGGGGGGAGGATTTATCTAAATGGTGATTTACCCACATTTTTCAAAGAACCCCACTTCTGGCCAATGATAAGTATGAGACATTTGTGTTTATCCAAAATTCTGTTCATTTTAGTAGAAGTATTAGGCATGCCAAAGTGTAACTGGAAAATCTTCTAAGTTGACTTTGGCTATGTCCCTAAGTCCAATTCTAAGATCAATAACTTTATATTGAAGATAACACACTTCATGGTTCTTATAGTTTGAAGGAAGAGGCATATATTCAGTATTTAAAATGTTGAGTCTGTTGTTCTGGTCTCTAAAGCTGAACCCTAAAAGGAAGAGTATTCTCAAGTGGAATATAAACCCTAAAGGAAGATATTCTCAAGTAGAATTTTATAAAAAATACTTTCACCTTGTGTTGTGATATCTACCCATGTCATTCCTTAGCATTCCTCCCTGAGTCTCATACCCCGTGCTGGTTAGTTTTACAGAGTCATATTGCACAGCATTAACCTTTGTGGAGTTAATCAGGTGGAACAAAGAAAATGGCATTTATATATCATTGTGAAAGATAGCGAGGGGCTGAGGTGATGGTTTAGGAGGTAAAGCATCTGCTAAGCAAGCATAAAGACCTACCGTCAGCCTGTAATCCCAGAACAGAAATGTTAGAGACTAGAAGTCCTTCAGGACCAAGCCAATGAGCTCTGGGTTCATTGAGAGATCCTATCTCCAAAATAATGTGGAGAACAACTGAGAAAGATGGTTAGTTTCTGCCTCTGGCCTCTTAACGTGCATACACACATGCACACCTGCACACACTGTGCAAACCAATAAAAGCACATACACACCGAGAAAGACAAGCTCAAATCAGTCTGTCCAATTCCACAAATGTTACTGTTGTTTCTGTTTTCCTGGAGCCTTCATGTTATATTTGAAAATATATGATGAGTCTGTGTTGGCAATTCAGTCATACTGTGTACGTACGTGTGTATATCTCTTTAAATCTGAAGTTTAGGTATCTTTACTCCTTTCCTCCATTAGCTAAATCACAACAGAATAAGGCACAACAAGATACACAGGTACTGAGGGATAGCAGCCGTATCCTTCAGGAGCACTGTCCATAAAATGTGGAATTCAAGTGCCCTGAGATCCTAAGTCAGAGAAGTTACAAGTTGTCAAGGAACTTGGTTGTATGAGCTCACACATACCTTTCAAGCTATTTCCTTATTGTTTCACCTGGGAGCTGATGGTAAAGGTTTGAGCTCAGGACATAGCCTACCGGCTTCCTAATCTTATCTTAACACTTACTTCCTGTCTATGGACACGGGCAAGTTAAACAGAACCTGGAGTTTTTCCTGCTCTTATGAAATACACACCTGATAATAGCAGCCATGTCACAGAAATGTGAGGATTGGCAAACATTATCCGTGGATGTCTTTACACAATGTCTGACAGGAGATCCTAGCACACATACATTTACGTAGTGCTGGCTGCGTCTATTCCTAAAGCGAGATCCGTGATAGAGTTGGCCCTCTGCCTTCTAAAGGTTCTTTCTGAAATCAGTGCGTCCAGGAAATGGATGTTGAAAGATAAAGCGACCCCAGCAGCGTCTGCAGAGAGAAGTGGAGGCACCAGCTTTATCTCATCATGTACCATTCAAATACACCATCTGTATGTTTTATCAGTTTAGCACGAAGCGCTCCGAAGACGGAAGTCAGAAAGAATATGAATCTGAGAGACTACCCAATAATCTGTAACATCTCTCTTCAAAATGAAAGACAGCGGTGAATGATTTCATGTGCAGAAAGAAATACTTGCTAGTCCTTAAACCACAGCACCAGTCTCTAAGATTCCCCTAAACATCTTTTTAAAATACAACTCCTTTCAAAAATGGGTTTCTTATTTCTAGAATTTATGGGGATAGCTTTCTCTGCTACATTTTCATTTTCTAGGAAACTGCATCTTAAGTAAGTAAATAAAGCCTACCACTTTTTGGTAAAAGTTTGAGAAGTAAGCCAAAGAATTTTTTTTCCATGTATGAGATTAATGGTTACTTAAAAGAAGACTCGGGCCAGAGCACTGGTGCAGATGTCTCCTTATTTAGATATAGGTAGATGGTATGTATATTTAAGAATTTAGATATGGTTTAGGTCAGAAACTCAGAATGCTCCTGTGTTTACTGAACCCTAAGTCCCTATTAAATAGTCGGATAAGTTGTTTAGGCACCGTTAAATTCCACCACTTAGATGCAGGATGGAGAATCTCTCCTGGCTGCCCAACCAGGGGCTCCTTACTTGTAGGTACCTCTGGGTCACTGATGTGCACCTCCTGGAATATGGTGCACCTACTAATGAGAGAGATGTTAGATGCTCAGAAAAAAAGCCAGGTTGGGAGAAACCTTTAAGGAAAGCCAGTCTTACTAAGACTTCTTTCCTTAGCTAAGGAAATGCAAGGGAGAAGGGACAATTTCTGATGCTCGTTTGAATTTTGTCTCCCACTTGTCTTTTAAACTTTAAGAAATACAGAAAAGTATTCCAGATCCTCATTGTTTTTCCTCTTTCAATGAACATCAAGCATTCACTTTCTTTTGAAGACAACAAGCCCTTTTTTTCTCAAATATGAACATGGTCAGGTGTTTCTCAAGTGAGAATATTTTTCATGCATGTTGTGTCTGCTTCCTTTCTTTCCCTCTTTCTTCTCCTTTCTCCCAGGACCTCTTTTCTACTTAGGATTGCCTGAAACAGAGCAAGCACAGTGCTCCTTTGTTGCTGATGACAACCAAGGCCAAGTTTTTTTTTTCTCACTTTTATGTCAAAGTTAGACCTCTTTAATGTAAAAAAGTCCTCCTTCTCATGTGATGAGCCATCAATCACAGGTCACTTGCACAGAGAAACAGATGCTCACTAGATAACTCGGGGAGAAGCAGGGTTGTATTTGGCCACTTTCTATATGTAAAGTCTCTGCATATTAGAGACAGAAATGATTTCAGTTTTCATCTTTTCTGATAAAATGATGCCTTTGAGAACTGACAGTAGATCTAAGTTATTCCTTCACGTGTTCATTACAAAAAAATAAAAAGATAAAAAAAAAGCTGAATTCTGCCCTGCCCCCTAATTTCTGACTCTTCTCATCATGATTGCTTTGACATACTTCATTCCTACACCCGTTTCTCTTTCAGTGGAGACTTCTGACCCACCCCCCACATCATTTTTCAATAGGCCTTAACTTACCACTCTACTTATTAAAATGCCTGCCTTTACTGAGGTATATTTGGTAAATAAAATTGTGTTAGTGTGTGCAGTGTGGTGAGTTCACCTGTGCATACCACGTGAAGTGCTTATTAGTACAAGTTTATCACTGTATCTGACACCCACCCCGTTACCTCTTTAGTTTTAGGTGTGGACACAGATTGACCTAGTTTGCCCATATTCACTAAAGTACTATCCTCTCCCAAATTTGTTGAAATATTGCTGTAAACTAAATTTCAACATTGAACTATTTTGATGTTCTGTCATCTACAGGTTCTTGATATTACTTTTTAAAAGATTTATTTATTTTATGTATAGTTCTTTATCTGCATGTACACCTGCCTGCCAGAAGAAGGAATAAGATTCCATTACAGATGGTTGTGAGTCACCATGTGGATGCTGGGAATTGAATTCAGGGTCTCTGGAAGAACAGCTGGTGCTCTTAACCACTGAACTATTTCTCCAGCCCCTGATATTTTTTTATAACTATTTCTCCTACATCCTCCTTTCCTCTGTTTTGGACTTTATCATCATCCCATGCATTCATCAATGGCTCTTTACCCTACTCTGTGGCTCAGTGGTATATCATAAACACAATTTCATGTTATGCATGATTGACTGTATATTGATTTTTAGATGGCCGTCCAAAACTATTAAAACAAGGTACATTAATTAGGCACTGCTTGGGTATAGATTATTTTAATTTTTACATTAGTTATTGTATATTAATAATATCTTGCCAATTACTAATTATGGAATTGAGCTAATAATAGATCATATTATACAAGGGAAGTACAATGACAACTCCTGACTCTACACAATCCCCATTTGAATGTAAGAATTCTGCTGGTTTTCCTTTTAATTCCCTAAAAAATAATTTTATGCATTTAAAAGTCTTTGTTAAAGGAGAATACATTTTTACTAAAGCTTATTGATGAAATCCATAAATGTCAGGAATGAAATAGCTGCTGTTTTGGGCTATACTGTGCCTGTGTTTTTGGCAAGAACATAAAGTTGAAATTCACTGTATAGAATAACCCTGAATACCTCTTCAGAGAAGAAAATGAAAGCCTAGATTATCATTAAAACTGTGCCTTAACATTTTTGAGAGCCCAGTTCATTCATTCAATGAAAATATGTTAGTTCCCTGGGCCAGGAACAGATATACTGGCCATGCCGGAATGAATAGCCATCGTTCTGTCTGTCTTTGATGTGGGCAGGGATGGCTGCTTAGGAAACTGTCCATAGTATCTTGAGAGCAAAGTCTTCTGGCTTCAGACCCACTGTGCATCCTAAGCTGAAAAGTCCCAAGACCTTATGCTTAAATAGCAAACATATGTTGGAAACAATACTTGCAGGGTAGATTAAAACTCACTCCTGATTATCTAGAATAATACTGAGTTTGGCTGGTCTTGATGGTAAAGAACGGGATCTCACACTTAGCACTTCTTACCCCTTCCCAAGTCAGACTCAGCACCATCATGACCACCGCATGACTTCAGAATGAAGATTTTTGACGTTATTGTTAATTCACAGCAATGCACGTTCATTGTTACCAAGGTGTGAATGAAGAACAAAAGAGGTACTCTGACTGTTGGGGCATCTTCTCTAAGCTTCTCAGGCTTGAATGTCTCTCCAAGAGCTGTCTTAATGCAGGAGAGCCTTGATCTGGGCAGAGCCTGGGAAGCTGCACTTCTTAAGTTCTGGTAGTTCAGGCCAGCACCGCAGGTTTATAGATCACATTTCGACTGACAAGGACCTAAGACATCGTTTTGCTCATGGGGCTTTGCCTTCGGTAACTGTGTCTGTTTGTTTGCAGCTGTGGTGATGGTTCTAAATAGCACGAGTGTCAGCTGGAGTGCCCGGATCCAGATTTTCCTAACCTTTTGCAAGCTCACAGCAATTCTGATAATTATAGTCCCTGGAGTTATACAGCTAATTAAAGGTATGGACTGAGAAGGAAATGCGTTTTAAACTGCGTATCTGCTTCTGGTCTCTTCTAACACCGACTTTCGCTTGTCTAGCAGAATCCTTAATTAGTCTTTGCTTGTGGAACTTAAACTCTGTACTGTCATCTAATTGATTTAAAAGGCTACATCGAGAATGAGTTGGTATTTATAGTTGAATGGCAGCAAGAGAATTAAGACTAGATCAAGCAACTAAAATAAGGTGTCTGCAAATTCCCTTGATATAAATGGCTTGGAGTCGACCCCAAAGTGGAAAGCAAAAACAAAAGCAAAACCAAAGCAAAATGAATTTGCTATTTAGCTTTAAGTACAGATCAATATAGCCTTTGTTTGCACTCCAGAACTTTTCAATAGTAGAAGCCAATGTGAAAGATAAAAATATCTCTGGAAAATAATGGAAGATGACTGATAGTCCTTGGTTTTTTTCATTTGTATTTCTTCACTCCCAGATTAGTATCCACAGAAGAGCCTTCCTAAAAACAAGATCCTTATAAGATGATAAAAAGGTGCAAAAACTTAGCTTTTATTGTGACATTTTCTGTGTAAAACTTGCATTTCTGAAGAAAATGGTGCAGTTTTTGGATTTATCATTGAGCTTCCTATTTAATTAGATAAGAATTTGAGTGATGTAGTGTATGGTTGGCCCTAATTGATAGGCTATGTGTTTGCTTAGTTTTAGCGGAAATGTTTGAGAGAGATACAGGACCCAAGAGGTTACTGAATTTGCAGTGGGAAATAGAAATGATAGAGCAAATCCATTGGAAAGAGGTGACATATCACGTGGGCATGTTAAATATTTCTTGTTTACATTGGTACTGTCAATTCCAAGCAAAGGAATATATAGAGAAGTTTAATGACCCTGCAGGAGGAAGTTACAACACAAAAGGAAATGTTCAGCAAAGCCATTTGCATTCACAGAGGCCCCAAACAACAACCTTGAGAACTTGGGTCACTCTAGTTAGAAGAGGGAATTGCTCTTGTCCATTTAACCAGCCTAGTGGGTGACCTTAGAGTCCTGCTGGTAAAATGTTTCTGTCAAATCCAGCCACCTCAGCCACAGAATAAACACAATGAAGAATTTCAACAGTAGGGTCTGTGAGAGAAGATGTGGGTTTGCTGTTCCAATTCACCACACTCTCTGTAGAGCTGGCCTGCTCCATTCCACCATGACCTGAGGCAAAACTGTCAATACTCTCATCAACTCCATCTCCTGAGCTGACTTTCTAGTTATCTGTAGGGAGCCCTTCAGTTTCTGAAAAGGAGAGGAAGGTAAGTCACTGGTTCTTCTAGACATAGTTTTTATCTGGCTTTTCCTTGGTGTAATGCCAGATGTGATAGGTAGATACATTCTGCAGTTGGTTCTGATCTCTCATTTGTGTGTGTGTGTGTGTGTGTGTGTGTGTGTCTGTGTATCTGTGCAAAGTGGGGCATGGTTAGTAGTTGATGCTGTATTACAAACTTCTGGAGAGCAAAGACCATAATGAAATTCCTGAATCCTTCCAGTCAGCTACAATTGAGTGATATTTCATAGGACCACTCTAATTCTTACTGTTCTCACACAACAGAGAAAATCCCAGAGGATATTCCTGCATTTGGAGCATATTTTAGTACTTGGGAGAACAAACCTATTTCCCTCATTACTACAACATTTTATGAAATGGAGATTTTAATTTATAGCATGATCATTTAGTTTTTCCACATGTCTCTGACACCCCAGGGAGAATAAGACTTTGCTAGTATATATGGTGTGTTTATTTCTACTCAAATCAGGTCCTGGTTGTAGCTGGACATGGTGTGTTCACTTACAAGGCCTGATACTTCCATTTGAATATGTTACTTTCATTTTCCCAAGCCCTGTGCTATGCATCCAAAATATTCTTGAAGTCTAGAAAAAACGTTCCTCTTGTGCAACCCTCTCAAAGGGGTTCCTTTGAAGAACTGTGGATCAGTCTACACAGTTAGATATTTTCTATTACTAATTATGAGTTGCTACACTTTGAAGGAGTAGCCTAACTCCTGTTAGGATAAGAATATCACAGATTATACAAGAATACACAATAGATAGCTCTTTCTTAAAAAAAAATTGGTATGTATGTGGTGTATGTGTGTGTGTGTGTGTGTGTGTGTGTGTGTGTGTGTGTGTGTGTGTGTGTGCATGTTTCTGTGAGTTACAGGTGCTACAAAAGCCAGAAGAGAGCATCAAATGCCCTGAAGCTGGGGGGACAGGTGGTTATAAGCTACTTGTCATGAATGCTGAGAACTGAACTCAGGATTTCTACAAGACTAGTGTGTGTTTTTAGTTGCTGAGCGATCTCTCCAGTTCCTACAGATGTTCCTTTTCTGAATCTCAGTGTGTTTATTTTCCTTCTATTAAGGCATATAGATATTTTAGTAAAATGGGCATTTTGGATTCTTCCTGTCAAGTTTTCTTTAAACTATATTTAGAAGTTGGTTGCTTTGAGAAAAATAGCATTCATTGATTGACAGAACCATGTCCTCATTGGTCCCCATCCTCACATTCTGTCATTATGTGTGAATGATAGCTGCTATTTGACTTACAAGATAGTGCTGTAGATCCGTCCTCTACCTCCTGCCCTCAAGACCAACTTTCATTACTTATATGAAGGCCAGCCAATTTTTAAACAAGATCATTTCCTATTTGAGTACTCTCATTTGCTGATTGGATGGCGGGGCAGACATTTTTTTTGTCTAATTTTTTATTTATGATGACTAACACAAATCTGATTTTGTAACCTCTTAATATCCCAAAGATTCAAAGCAAAAGATGCCCTCCTGTTCACAAAAATGAGAAAAAAGTATGACAGGTGAAAACATTCAGTCTACATGTTGGTACCAAAGTTGGTAGAACTTGGTTTGGGGCTTGGTGTAATCTCTTATTCATTTTCATAGAAAAAAAATGGTGACCCAAGACAGGGTCAAAAATTATCTCTATAAAGAAAATCCTGTGGGTAGAATGGCTAATCACAGTTAATTGCACTGTACTGCTGGTGGACATTGGCCATAGACATCTGATGTGAGTATGCAGTATGCCTGTGCTCCAGGGAACCTTTCTTTAACAAGCCTTGCGCTTCCATGGTGAATTTCGTCTGCAGCCTTTCCTGCTTTAGGAGGCAGGTGTGGAAAGCAAGGCAGGGATAAACAGCAGGATGCTCAGTGATGTGGGAGGCAGTGCAGGGGTTTCGGGATGCCTCCTCCCTCGCACAGCAGACTCCGAGATTTCTTCTCATCTGTCTCCATTTCTTTTCATAAGTTCTTGTCTAAGAATTCTGTCAAACTCTTAAGACTTCAGTTTCATGATTAAAATGGAGGACACTCAAGCAAAAGAAATGGAATTACGCATTATAAATGCCACTTTAATTCTTCTGGTCATCCACAAAAGAATTTTCAAATGGTCTTGTGACAACATGTGTGCATGTGGGAGTCCTGCCCTAGACTGAATACAGTCTCAGTAGATAGAGTTGACCACCAACAGGAGTCAGACCAGGCAAGCTTGGCTCCCAACCGTGACTAGGGTTGGAATAAATAACCAGTTCTTTGTCACATTCTAAAAATCCTCCTATTCTAATTGCAGGGCAAACACATCACTTTAAAGATGCATTTTCAGGAAGAGATACAAATCTAATGGGGTTGCCCTTGGCTTTTTATTACGGGATGTATGCATATGCTGGCTGGTAAGTTGATATCTCCAGATACTTGTATTAAATACCTTAATTTGCCTTTTGTCTTGTTCATCTTTTTATCATAGAAGTGTCATAGCACACATTTCTTCCCTAACTAAACATTCATTATGTCATGTACACAAAAATTATTTAGTCAAAGTTTCAAGTAACACAGAATTCTTAGAAATCAAGACCTATAAAGCCAGTAAAAGTTATTTTTCCTGCTGAAGGATATGATGCAACAGAAATAGACTGGAGGAAACTAAGTGAGCTCTGTCTGCTCAGACGCTCCTTGGTTTCTTTGTGTAGAATTTCTTCTACCTGGGGTTAGACAGATCCTCTCTGACCCGAGAATCTCATGATGTACTGTAAGAAAAGGTATTGCAGAACCCTGTGCAGCTACTTTCCACAGACAGGAGGAGAACATGGGAGACATATTTCTAGGTTGCATGGTTGGTTTTGTGGGAGATCAGTTCTAGTTTCTACGACCCACTTAGGGGAAGATAGAGTCTAGTTTCTGCAACTTACCTTTGGAGGGAAGAAAGAGAAGAATGGAGGAAAGATGGAAGGATAATAGGAAGGGGTCCTTCTTCTGAGGTCCTTTCAGTTTCCTTCAGTGTGGCAAAGCCCGAAGCTTACGGTGTCATTATCTGAGGCCATCAAATAGTTAAGGTTGCTATTAGATTGAGTCCAGTGGCATAAAAATGAGCAAACAAACGCTGGTGTTTAATGGCCAGTATAAATCACGTCTAACTATTCATCAGTGGGGACAATATAGTACCATGGGGTTCTTGGGATTAGCACATGCCCTGTCAAAAAGCCATTGTGCCAGAGTACTAAAGAGACTCATAAATAGAGGTTAACGATATTTTCTACTCTGTCTCGAGGAAGAAACAGTTCATATGTAGAGATGAGGTGGTCTGAGGAGACTAGAATGGTTCACATGATGAAGGTAGGGAAGGAGAAATCACAATAATAAAAGTCAAGGGTCAAGTAGGGTGCAGCGCAGTCTCAGCCTTTACGCATTTCATTAAAATGTTTCCAGCAGTTGAAAACAAAAATGGGTAGCAAATATAACAGGCACTGTGATACCAGCAATAACTATATCCCTGGTGCCTGTCTGCCTGTGATCCTCCTATCTTGGTGTAGCAGTGTTTCGTTGAGGAGCATGAGTCCCAGTAGTCAAACATCAGTGACAAACTTCCTGTCACTACATTATTGACCTTGTAAGCATTAGTTGAAATGACTATATCCAGAAAGCCCACTAGGTATACCATCAGAATGATTGCAGAAAGATTAATTTTCATTGTTTTGGGGTAAATAATGTGTAGTAGCTCTTTTTGCATCTTTACAAAACCGGCAGTTAAAGCCGTGATAACCCTCTGTGAGCCTAAAAATGCCAGCAAGAAACATGGCTATCTCAAGCATTACGTAAATATGCACAGCACAAGTAAACTTTTCTCTCTCCCCTTCCATTATTTTGGACTACCTTCCAGAGAATATAAAAATGCATTCCAAAATAAACAGTGTGTACCCTATTAATCTCACAAATTGTGAAAATATGACACTAGGTGAAACTCGACAGAGTCCAGCACGTGGGCTTTGCATAGCTTTGAAGCAAGGAGTGTTTGAAGGCGGTTAGGTTATAACGTAAGAAAATCAGCATATAATATTTGTATGTCCTATGTCCGCAGAAGACTTTTTGCAGCTATTCGTATGCATGCTTTAGTTTTGAATTTCAGTGTTTTTGAAGTCTTTTTCACTTTTGTCCAAAGCACAATGCGGTGCTAAGCAGAGAAAAGAACTGAGCGTGATCACAGTGTTAGAAGCAGAATCAACTCTTCTAGGTCTATTGAGCCTGGATCAGGGCTCTATGCCCTGGGGCAGCAGCCAAGCCACACCAGGAGGGTCCCTGGGAGCCCCAGAGCAAAGCAGGGGAAGGAACAAGAGCTTTCAGCTCCAGCTGGGTGCTGGGAGCCTGTTGTACTCTTTCAAGAATGTGGAGCATGGTGATCTTCACACGGCAGATTTGATTAATTCTGTTCAATGGAGTCTCTTTTGCCTGTGAGCACCATGCATCTGTTCCCACGGAATCTTAAAACATTTCTACCCCCACTCCACTACCACCCAGCCCTGGATATTCAGGTCACCTGCTTCGTGTATAGTCAATTTTCTCCACTTCTGTGGACTTTTATTTTTGTGTGGATAAAGACTTTTCATCTTGACTTCTTACTAATATTGCATTCACTGATGCTGAGTCCAAAGTGCGGCCCCTTCCAGTGGTAATAGACGTTTACAGAAAACTATTTATACTTTTGTCTTCACAATCCTTGTGTCTCGACCCCAGTTTGGAGAGCCAGGGACCATCGGTTTCTTTGTGTTCTTGAGGGTTCAGTCACAGCATTGGAAAGTAAGTTTAGGATTTAAAGTGAGATGTTATCTGATCCAAATGGCTTAGCTAGAGGATGATAAAGAAGTATTTAATTATGATGGTTTGCTTGTTGGCTGAATGCTGCTTTGTGAAGAGGGGAGACGATCTGGTTATTAATCTATAGCCCTCAGTCTTAGAAGAAGAAAAAAGGAGCAGAATTAGAAGGAAGTACCTGTGGGTTTGGCAATCCAGAGGTACAGACACTTCCATGGAAATGGATCAAAGGGGAGTCCAACTGAGTCTCACAGACAGAGGCCTGATTAAGAACAACCTTTGCTCTCTGAATTCTCCTTTTCCCATATGATCACAAAACTGGCTTGCAGACATAAATCAGGACTTCAAGTGGCTACCACTCCTTTTATTGTTGTAGGACAATATTTGACTTAAAAACCAATGTGGAGACATTGTAATGAGACAAAAGCAAGGCAGTTATGATGAGGAATTGTTGGCCAGACTGCTAAGTGTTTGGACAGGCAGCATGCTAGCCAACTGTTGTCTTCGATACCTTGCTATAAGAGCAGTCACCTTGGACTGCTAGGAGGAATAGGAAAAAGATACCACCAACCCTTGGGGATCCTGAATGGAGTAAAGTTTTGGCTCTGAGGAGCACAGAACCTATCCAGAATGATGAAAACCCCTTCACAGAAACATGATTAGGGGAAAAGAAGTCATTAACTCAGTCAGGTCACGGAGTCAGGCCTGCACAACTTTAATATTATCACCAAGGTCCGTATTCAGAGGAATCCATCTGCCAGTCATCCTGTGGCCTTGGGGAGTCAACCAATTTCAGTCTTATATCTGAGTCTAAAGCTAAGTATATCGAGGTGAGGTCCCCCCCCCCTTTTCACTGTGTGATAGAAAATTGGTTTTCAGTGTCTTTTGTCACCCTCTTTAATCGGATCCTCAATGGATTTAGTCTCCCTGAAACTTCAGCCAGGGATTATTGTATGCCTTTGTGTCAAATCTCACCTAAAAGAATCTGTTCCCTTTAAAAGTCATGTACAGGGTTGGGAGTTACAGTGTAGGGCCAACCACCGTATTTATGCAGAGTCATAGAGAATGTTGGACATAGAGCTGATGAGCAGCGTCCAGGGACCTGGAGGACTAAACCAGGGAAAGAGAGAATGCAGTAGCTTACATACTAGAGACTGGATAGGCGTCAGGGTGTATTTTCCACAGTGTGTGCACTTTCGCACTGAAAAGATCCATTTTTCCTCCTCTTTTCCCCAAGCTGTACCCAGGTACTTTCCTGTATTCTTTAGAGCCATAGAAAAATACTTGAAGTCATATTCTTTTACACGGACAATCCCCTTCTCGTCTTAGGGTTGTTGGGAAAGGTCAGCTCATCAACCATTAAGAAGCAACTGGCTATCTCTGACGTATGAAACCTGGCATATTCCTACATCCATGTTGTTTATTCAGTTTGGGGTGTTACTTATAGATCTGCTTATTTATTTTTGTTTGGTTCCCATACTGCCTGTTGCCTTGGGCTTATAACAAACATGTCCCAGCAGTCTCAAATAGTACATCCCATACACTATCTCTGGTATACTCAGAGCAGGGAGTAGGACCAGCTTCGGGCCACCCTTACAATTCTGCCAGGCAGTCCTGCATTCTATAGGGAAAGATGAAGCACGCACACAGTCAGGGTCACACTGACAGTTTCGTCTCCTAGAATAGCAACATTATGTGCATTCCCCCAGAGTAACAACCACTGCTGTTCTTACATTTTTAACTTTCTAATTGTTAAAACACATCATTGTTAAAATGTATGTGTCCGTGTGTGTGTGTGTGTGTGTGTGTGTGTGTGTGTGTGTGTGTGTGTGTGAAGGTAACAGTAGAATGCAGTCCCCTGGGCTGGTGGAATGAAGAGGCACTGGGTTTGCTGTTGTTCTGTTCAGCTGTACTCTTGAGGAGTCCTAGTTTTCCTCATTGTTTTCTTCCAGTCCCCCATTCGTATTTGAGAATGGCATTTCCTTCAACCTTACCTGAGGAGTAATCTCACTTAAAAAGAACTTAGTAGGACTTAAAGGGCCACAAGCAACCCAACCTGCTTTAGTTGGAAAGCAAAGTCAAGGATATAAGATAAGACATCAGCCACCCCTGTACTGGCTTGGCAGAAGCTCACTGTGAAGAAAAGCAATCGGCATTTCTCAGACCCTGACACTGGGATAAGAGTTTGAAATTCCACGGACCTTGAGAGTGAAATATTTTTGTGTCTAAAAATGCTTCTTTTTGCATATGATTCCCAGAGACACATTATGGGTCTAGGAAATGTTTAACATTTCTTTTTCATTCTTGATGAACAGTGTCGTAAGTCACAGCGTGTGCCTACAATTAACTGAACATCCTTGAGACTTCCCTTCCTCCATAGGTTTATGAACCAGGTTATATAGAATAAATACTGGTAGAGACTCCAAAGGAAGAAGTGTGAGTGGAAAGTTTAATCAAAATTATAAATAGACAAATTATATGTACCCTTGACATATAAAAATGAAGTTATGGTTTACAAATAGAAGATGAAAGAATGAAATCAAATCAATTAGCATTTTTGTGGCCATATTACTGTCATATAGCTTTTAATTTTCTGTGGTAGAACATTTGAAGTTTACTCTTTTAGAAAACTTAAAACATATAATAAACTATTTTTGGACTCTGCTCATGTGCTGTGTTCTGTGTAGAAAGTCAACAGCAGTTTCCTACAAGGCTGCTATTGAATAGGTGGCTCCTCTTGTCCCCAACTCTCAATTAAGATGTGAAGGAAACACAGGCCACCTGATGCTTACTTTCCCTTCCACACTTTCTTTCATGCTTGTAAGGCAGGACACTGTATCATCCCTCCTTTCCTTGCGCGGATAACCATGGGATGCACTTCTGTGCTTTGGGCCCAGTTCAACCTGGAATGACCTCCTAACACCTTACTAGGGCAAATGCTATGTATTCTTGAAGTCTTGGTGTGGGAGGAAATTCACTTGAAAATGCTTCTCAACCTCGGGTCCAGGGTGGCCATATACTTCTAACTCTTGTACCCTTTCCCGACATTATATCACGTGGCTCTGAGACATCCTGTAAACTGTGAGCTTACCCTACAGGTTCTGGGTTTTCCCCTCTTACAGCCATCGCATTTCACAGACTTCAATGGCTCCACCACGACTTAGTAGAAAATGTTCTGTGGGAGTTCTCTCTGGTTGCCTATTTTCATCTTCCTGTATACGTTCTAATGTAATTTTCATGATTCTTGATTTGATTTAAAAACATGAGAAACTTTGGATTGTGATGGTAAAATGTACTAATAGTTATTTTTTTAATTACAATACAGGTTTTACCTCAACTTTATTACTGAAGAAGTAGACAACCCTGAAAAGTAAGTAACCTCATTCACTGTGAGATATTGGTTAGGCATAAGATTTAAATTTTCTATTAATTGGCTTAATGGAGAAACTCAGTGTAGGCCAGTTAACTTTACTGTTGTTGCTATCACTATTCTGTTAGATAAATTGACTGAAGTTTCATAATAACATACCCCTCACATATATTCCATATTAATATTAATATGTGTTGAATATTATACACACAAAACAATATAGCATATTCAATACTAAATTGCTTTATAATCTGAATATAAGAAAGAATAAAGTTATCTTTTATGTAACCTATACAAACATAAACATATAACCTAACATGAACTCTTATCAAGTTTAGTCTGATCTGAAAAAGTTGATTATTTCTGGTAATACATGTACTTTAAAAAAGACAACTGTGAATTAGAGATAATATAATCAAGGGAAACTTATGAAGTGACTGAAAGGTGTAGGAACTTGTAGATTTGGGAGCTCAGTGGTTCTTCTTAACCCTTTCTTCCTTAAAAATGTTTCATAGATGACTTGATGTTAATTATACAATGTGTCAAATGGACTGCAAAACAAGTTAGTTGTATCATTTGTAAATAAATTATTTGACTTTGTTATATTAAAAATCTATGAATTAAAGAAGGAAAATTTAAGAAATATAAAATATCATGTTATTTATGGGCTACCCATTGTGCTAGAAGCTTCTTTCAGGGTGAATGAGGCCATCTTCAAGCATTTTATTGTATTCTCCATGAATGAAATGTGTGGAGACAAAGTAAAATAGTGTGACTGACACCACAGCTGTGTGTTTAAGTAGCTAAGAGTAAGGGAGAAGTTCTTAACTTCAATCGGGGATGTTTTGCTCATCAAGGGTAACAGGTGATTAAGTGTCCGCAGGTAAATGGAACCAGGAAAGAGACAGAAACAGAGAGGCAGGAAAATAGAAAGGCAGGGAGAAAAGGGAAGAGGGGGAAGAGAAAGTCAGAGAAAGAAAGAGAGAGGAGGAGAGGAGAGTAAGAGAGAGGCAGAGAGCCTGAGGGAGGGGGAGGAGGGAGGGGGAGGAGAGAGAGAGAGAGAGAGAGAGGAGAGAGAGAGAGAGAGAGAGAGAGAGAGAGAGAGGAAAATCAGGGAAAGCATGGAGGTGAGAAAGGGCATCACTGTGGAACAGGTTGGAGTCAGAGGGTTCGTCTAAGGGTTGCCAGTTCAATGAACTATCAAATTATGGCACTGAGTGTACTAGAAGATAGCTAGCTGGTTACATTTGGCAAAGCATCAAAGTTTAGAACGTACAAGCCAACAATGGAAGTTAGCATGATGCCTCATAGAACCTGATTCAAGTGCTATGTAAATCAATATGTAATTTCAACACAAAGTAGGCTTGTTTATTAAGAAATATGGCCAATTTATAAGAATGTTTTCATATTTGTAACTAAAATTAGAGGTAGAATATTTACCAGAAACTAATTCTTACATTTCTTGTAAACAATAAGCAGGATGCCTACTGACTGGAATACATTGATTATAGTGATAGCTAGTTTGTAGACTCATTAGCATGTATGTAGTAACGCAGAGAAAGGATGGTTCATACTAGATTTTATGTAAAGTAGTTATCGAATTCCCATTACATCAAACACATAACTAGAGCTTAGTGTGGTATTTAAAGGTAAAGTATTTTAAAGAGACTGCTGAAGTCTAATGTAAGGAAATATTCATTATAAAAATAGCAAGTTATGGGTTGTAGAAATATTCTAGGTTACAATATCAGTGATACAGATGTAATTCATGTCTTAGGTTGAGTTATGTAACAATTTAGACTTAACCTTTCCTACCCACTCAACTTTAAGTTTTTTTTTCCTCAAAAACAAACAAAAACCCAATGCAGCAAAACTCCTCAAAACCAATAAAACAAAACTACAGCCATCAAATAAAAGCACGCATGCACACACACACACACACACACACACACACACACACACACCCCAAAACAAAACCCACAAAACCCCCAAAAAACAAAAAACAAAACAAAAGTGAAACAGTGGCCTCCAATGATATGTTGATCAATTACTCCAGGACATGAGGCCTGTCCTGGAATGAATGACACATCCAGTGTTACTGTATTTGAGAAAATTAATTTTCCCTCTCTCAGCAGGTAAAAGTAAAAGTCCACTTGTTAACATTTACCCTAGTGGCTAGGTAGTCATTCATTCATTCACTCATTCATTTTAAAATACACTAAGATAAAACAAAATCTACCACATGGAAATAGAATAAAGCAAAACCAACAAAAGGAAAAGGAGTCTAAGAGTCAGAGACTCACTCATTCACATACTCGGGAATCCCATCAAAACACAAAAGTAGGAGGCATAACATACATGCAGAGAACCTAGCACATGCTGCTTCAGTCTTTGAGTTTATGAGTTTTGCCGATGTTGATTTAGAGGTCCTTGTTTTCTCAGTGTCCTCCAGCCCATCTGTTAAGCTAATTCTATCCCCTCTTTTCTGGGGTTCCCTGGGCCCCAATGGAAGGGATTTGATGGAGACATCTCATGTAAGGATGAGTGTTCTGAGGTCTCCAATTCCATATGTAATGGATCTCTATATATACGTGTTCCCATCGGCTGCAGGAGGAAGCTTCATTGGTAACAGCTACACAGCTTCCCTGATTCAGCCAATCTATTTGAATACAGCCCAATATAATTAGAAGTAATTTTCTCACTACATATCCCCCTTTTTATAGACCAATCTTATTTGGTTTTCCCTTTGGTACCTTGGCTATGTAATCTCAGGCTCTTGGTCACCCAAGCAGTCAGGTATGGGTTTCATCTCGTGGAGTGGGCATTAAGTCAAATCAGTCATCGGTGAGATCCTCCTACAAGCTTGGTGCTTCCGTTACCCTCATATGCCTTGCAACTGTAGGTAAAGGGGTTGTAGCTGGCTTGGTGTGTTCATTTCTCTTTGAGTATGCAGAGTTATCTTCCTGTTCTAAAGAAGGTGGAAACAAGGGCAAAGGCTCCATGGAGGCATTGCCTCAACATCTCCATGTTCAATGAGTGTGTAACTGTTGTCTTCATCAGTGTGGAGAGCAACAGATTGTCTTGGCAACAGTCTGCTTTATTTGGGGCTTCCCGTGGGATCCCTTTGGCCAATGATTCAATTAGATGTAAGCCAACACTCTCTTATATGTTGTAAAATCTCTCTAGTTCCTTAATATAGCATCTTACTGAGGTCTTAGTATATAGGATTTCTCAGTACACATTAAGAGTCTCGAGAATTTTGAGGTCAATATAATGAGACAGTTTAAAGAACAAGAGTGTTGATCCCCTTTTCCTTCTTCACACAGGAGAGCTAGTTAAGTCAGTTCTCATTTAGAGGACTCTGAAAACCTTAGCCAATCCATTCATTTTCTCAAAATTAAAACATGATAAATCCACAAAATTTCTTAAGTACACAATGAAGGTTAATGTCAGGTTCTGTAATTAACAACTGAAGTAACTCAGACTTTTGATCATTTTCATTAGTGTTAGGCTTTACAATGACATCTCGTGACCATTTTTAACAGTTAAGAGTAGGCCTTTTCAAACTGCGTTTTATTTTTAGAACACAAGAATGATTTGGGAAATATTCAGAGCTAAGTATCAAGAACAGATGGCACAATTATATGGATGTGGTCCAAATGCGTACTTTGGATTATTTTATAGGTGGACACAGATTCCAAAATGCCTTTCATTACAAGGGAGAGTAATTACGGCTGCATCTCCTTTGTGATGCGCCAAGATAAATGTGTTTCCTAATCAGTCACCGGTGCATGCGTCCAGGTGTGCCGAGACATGCACCTTGCCGGCAGCTGCTGCAATGAATCATCAGCCAAGGCAGGGTATCACCCTTCTACTGCCTCGTCTGTGCAAGTAATCAGATCTCCCCCAAACTAATAGAAAGGAGGTGATAATTAATTTAAGTCAGTGAAAATAGCGATATGGTTTTAAGGAGATAGGATGCGGAGTGAAGTTTCATGTTCTCAGCTGCCTACTCTGCTCGTGTTATCGTATTTTGAGACATCTCTCAGATTACCTAACAGGACCCTATGAACTCGTTTCTGAGCCGTCATAGGCATACCTCAGAAAACAGTTCTAAAGGTGTGTGAACAGGGAGGAGAACAGCTCGACAGTAAGCTCTATGTTTACATTGACAGAATGCTACAGTTGAGAGTTTTCCTCATGGCTCTTTTTCTCTTTTTATCAGTGTTTTCTCCTCTATAACTATTAGTGCTGGTGAATATGTTCATGTGTATGTAATATACATGCCTGTGGAGACCAGAGGTCCCTGCTGGAAGTTTCCCTCAGCCCCTCTCCATCTTAGTTTCTGAGACAGTGAGACACTCACTGACTAACTAGACTGATTAGCCAGTGAGCTATAGGGATCCATTGGCTTCTGCCTTGCCAGCTTTGGGGTTATAGGCGCATGCTTCCACACCTGGATTTTTCACAGATGCTAAGAATCTGAGCTCGGGTCTTCAGACTTGTGGGGCAGACACTCCACTAACTGAATCATCTCCCAAAATGCATTAAATTTCCTAACTACGCAAGAAATAACAGTTTTGTTATACTGTCTTTAATAATTATCTGCAACTTGTTGACCAACTCCACAAATAAATATATTGGAATAAGAATAGTGTTTTTTTTAAGAGATATTAATGTATCATGTTTGACCCACAAAGGACATAGAATTCCAAGGGATATACTTTGGAAATATAATCTCTCCAAATGACATGTGGAGTAATACTGACAGATGACATATTCAGTTTTGTTTTTTTTTAAATGTGTCTTAGGAAATATAATGAGTTTTTCCTTATGACATTACTTTGGTGGGGAATATATCACACAATCTATCATTGTTCAAAAAGTTACACAGTACAAAGAACATATCATTTAGATGTATACTGTTTGAAATCCTGTTCACCAATTGATAAATCATGTCTTGTGTGGATGAAAGCTAAGGAATGGATTGCTTTGGTTTGACCTTGGGGGTCTGAGATTAGTCAGTCTGTCTATTAGACTTGTTCTGGTGTTCTTCTCACATCATTTGTTTCTTCTGTTGGAAACGACAGACGTAGAGGGAGTCAGTAAAGCTTGATACCATCCATCAATTTTGAAGAACAGGCCCTCATCGTGCTCTGAACGATCAACTTAAATAGAAGGTTTAAATAATCAGAGTGTCACGTTTAATTAATATCTCTCCTGCTTCCAATTTATATTAATTGGTGCCTCAAAGTCATTGCTCCTTGTACTAATGATAACTTAGAAGAGGAACTTGGTTTGAGAAAAACACACCGAGATCAGATTGGTGGGGCAGAGTGAACCTTTGATTGGCCCTCAGTGGTCCCCAAAACAACCTTGATGTTTATATTTGATTCAAATTAAATTTTTATGATAGGCATTTGATTTCCTTCAAACTGTTTTGTTTTATATGGCCTGTAAGTATCAGGTTTTATAAAACCATTAGTAATATTACAAATAGCAAAACAAAGCAAGCCAGCCAGCCAGCAAGCAAACAGCAGCAAAAAGAATTGTCTTAACACTTTGCAGTGAATTTTCATGAGACTGAAGCAGAGTTGTGAAATTCTTTTTATCTTTCATTTTGTTGATATTATTCAACCTTATATGATCAAAATCTTGGTGTTTATGAGCTCAATTAGAAGATAATGACTCCTTAGAAGATACCAGCATATGCATGTATGTGTATGTAGTGTGTGTGTGTGTTTGTGTGTGTGTGTGTTTGTGTGTATGCATGTATGTGTATATGGTGGCTAAGTCTGTGAATTTATTCATTACAAAATAATATAATTTTACAATCATAGAACATAACCAGTATGTATACTCTTGTTGATATAAACTGATTTTTGTCTTAGAAAAGTAACCCATTTTAAATAAATTTATAGAAAAGCTTGTCTTATTAAGCCAATTTAACTTACAAACATATTTGCCACGTAAATCTCTTCAGAAATAAAGTTTCTCAATAGAGGATTTGAAGGATTCAACCCCATGGTGAAGCAAATTGCTTCTGAGCCTTTGTTTACTACTTATAAGTGGATGGCAATTATGCCAATATTATAGTTCTCATAAGTAAGAAATCTATGAAATTCTTAATTTGTAATGTGCTTGACTATAATACAAACTGCAAAACTGAACTTATATCTCAATCTGAAAAGGTCTTTTACTCTTTGACGAAATGAAACCTTTTCTCTATAATATCAACATACACCTTTGGGTCTGTCTTAAGTCAGGACACTGCTGTTCTTCAGTTTTGAAACAAGTAACATCCAAATTAAAATGTTTCCATGTTGTGCTTCCTTGGAAATAAATATGCAGTTTGGTAGTTTCAAATTCAATGCGATTTACCATCGAAATGTAATGATGTGGTGAGGGCCACTGAGGCGGACAGAGGCCAGTATGTGACCGCATGGCAAGAAGACACAATTGTACCTTGACCAACCAGGGTCACTGGGTAGCTCTTCCTTCTCCCTTGCTGCGCTCCATGTGAAAGTTCCTCACAAGTGGACATGGGGTTGGTATACTTTGGGATCAAAATTCTTGCATTTCTCAGTTTCACGTATGCATAAAAAATACGTTTGGCTCCAAGATCCTTTGTTCCTGTAAGGCTGAAGTATCAAATAAGTGATGCAGAAATTACAGGATTATATTATAATATTTTATCATGGGGCAATCAAAGAAGACAGCTACTAATCCTTAAAAGTGCTTTGTGGAGGGCACAGCACTTTTTCTTTCTTTTTTATTCTAACCACATCAAAAGGCAGAGTTTTGAAGGGGAATGCTTTTGAATGTTCTTATTTCCTTTCAGTTCAGTCATTTCTAAGTTCTATTTTTTCATCTCATTGAAGTTTATATTTGGCACCTAGAATAGAAAAAAATTAATGTTTGGAATCAACAACGGTGGCTAATTTATTTATCTTCACCCAATTTCTCTCTCTTTAAGCACAAAAATAAGAGACTACAAATGGTGGTGTGGATGGAATGACAGGATGCAGAGTTGGAATTAGAGGTGGAAACTGGAGAGTTTCTGAGCATGAGTCTCTTCTACCATAGCTTTAAATAGCAATGAGTCACAAGTGGCAAAATGGGAAACAATTATGTCCTTGAATCGGTTTACCTTAATAATAACATTTATTATTATTAGATGCAGGGGTCTCTAGTGATGGAGCTCTCATAGCATAGAACTCATTAGTTCACAGGATGGCTGTGAACTTACTGGGATCCATCCATTTCCAGACTGCGGGAATGAAAGGCCCATGCCACCATGTCAGTGACTTTGAAGGGATTGTGCTAGTTGTTGTGTGTATTGACCAGCAACCTTGTAATTTACAGTCATTTCTCCTTGGGATAACTTATTGTTTGAAGGGTATATGCAGGGTGGTTGTTGCTGTCTTGATTGCAGTAGATATTATCCAAGTGAGGGATGAAATCACTCACACTTTGTGTTCAATGTCCAAGTCTCTGAAATCTAGAAGCTTATGCCATAGTAGGATTCAAGCATCCACTCTGGTTTGCATCTACTCATCGACGTGGATGTTCTCTCTGTGTTCAGAAGCATCAGGTCAGCAATTAGCTTGTCTTCCAGTTTTGAGATCGAATGTTCATACCCTCCTTATCCATATTCTAATTTATGCAGATAATCTACCTTCATTCTTTGGTATATTAAGATTCTCACTAGAATAAGATAACTTTCCCATGTCACTCTTTATGTGTAGATGCAAGATATGTTATTATGCCTATACCTCATGACCTAAGAAGGTCATTATGTTCACACACATCATGCCTTGAAACCATTTTGATAATTTTTTCCAGTCATTCAAACCCTGGAAACAGTGGTAGGTTTTATATAGATACAAGAAAGACCTACTCCCAGAATACATCTGAAAGGAACCAAAGGAAGTTAAGACTTTCCAGTGAGGAAGAAGCATTCCTTCATTACATGAACTATGCTTGCTTTCCGAGTCATTGCAAATAGCACTGTTGCAGAAAATAAAAATTCAAACCCTGTCTGGCTGTAAGCAGCTGTTTCACCTCACGCAGACCTACACTGCTTGGTGAGCCTTTGTTTACCACTCTAGTATGGACCGTAATAATCCTCACATTATGCCCCCTCAAGGTTCTGAGGATGAATTTGTGAAATTCAAACATGTTAATGAGCTCAACCAGTAATTTACAAACACCAGCTGCAACCCACACCTATATTCTTTGAAGATTAGAATATTTTATAAGCGTAAGCTCTGAAAATATTAAAGGATTAACACGATTATTTCACGAACAGGGGGTGCCTTTTCTGCACATGTGAACTAATAATCAGCTTGGAACATTGCTGAACCATCAGCAAATCGCTCCCTCATTAGAAGTTAGAAGGTTAGGGGGAGGGGGAGAAGTGTGCTGATGTCTAAGTCCCTCAGGTGATGCCCAGCTCATGAGTGCATCTGAGTCAGAAGGAATTTCTTGGCAGACTTTCTTTTTCTTCTTTTTTGATAAATATTAGCATGTTGGATAGCCATTGTCACACAGTTGATTGATGGTGCTGGTAGAATAGACGGACTGCTTGTGTTTGATTTGAGTTAGCTGTTTTTAGGTTGACGATCTTATCAGGAAATAATTTTATGAAACCCTTGAGACAAAGTCTTGGTTTAAATGGCTTACAGCATGTATTTTAGACATACAGATACCCAGCTTTAAAACATAATTCTTTGGTAACTATACAGACAGCATTTTAATCTGGGTTACAGGGGTTAGTAACTTTCATGATTGTTTTCAGAGCTTGATATGTGTCCTGTGCAGAGGAGAAAGCTGATGTTCAAAGGAGTCGAATGCCTTCATTCTTATGGCTGTGCTGTTGGCCAGTGAGAAGATTAGGATGGGAATCTATGATTTTCTAGCTCCAGAGCTCAGATTCTTTTGAACAAACCAGTTAATCTTGTGGGAGGAAAGGCAGAAGTGTGCCCTTGATCGCAAAAGGATAGAACTTTACCGAAGAACAGGAAGTAAAAAGCAGAACAGAGAGATGGAGGTGTCTGAGGCAGGGCTGGGGCATGCACAAAGCCGTAAAAGAATGATAACTTTCAGGGAATAATGTGTAATACATCCTGTGTAGGACAGTGCAGATGTTGGGCTGTAGTGAGCCTATGCTTCCACTGGAAGGCTTTGGGACCTTATCTAGCTGCCATTGAGACTGGAAGTCAGGTGCCAAGGAAAGTCTTTGGAGACTGAGAATCAGTGCTTGAAAAATATTAACTTGATTTCAAGTCTAGTGGGCTTTCTTTTTGTGACACTGAGTTTAAAAGGAATTGTAGTGATGTAGTCTTTAACCTACTTTTGCATCCTTGGTCATAATAAAACAGCATCTTCGAGAAGTTCATTGACATTTGCACTTCTTGTTCCATTGCTCAGGAGACACAGTAACATGGTGTGTAGCAGAAATTCTAGCAGAGAGCAACATAATCACAACACCATCCCTAGCCTAAGATAGAGCCCCACCTACTCAGAAAATAAGATGAATCAACACCATGTCTGTGTACACCTTTCATAAATACAGGGCTGCAGGTGTTTGTTTATTAGTGAAAAATGATACACTTATTGATTCTCTCTGCCACTGGAAGAGAAAATGAGATAAGAGGAGATTGTTAATTTATAAGGAATACTTATAACTCAAAATTATCCAGACCACAGAATTTGGTTAGTCATGTAAATGCCCAAAATATAAATGTAAAGGATTCTTGTTCTGTATCTTGTTCAATTTTAACCTTGAGGTTTTAGCATTGAAATTATGGGGCATGCTAGCGACTAACTTTGCTTTGAGTTCCACGAAATTCAAGTTCTGCTTTTGGACGAGGAAATATGAAGAAAGCAATAGTCATGCAGATGGCTTGCGTTCTTGGAGACAGAAAGGTGTCACGATCTGGTGAGATAGATGAATCTTGGGGCTGGAAAGATGGCTCAGTGGTGAAGATGGCTTGCTGCTGTTTCAAGGATTCAAGTTCATTTCCCAGCATCCATGTTGGATGGATCATAAGCACACATTCCACCAGCTCTGAGGGATCCTATGTCTTCTTCTAGTGTTCTTCTAGCAGATGTATGGGTATCTGCACACAGTTGAACATACCCACATAGATGAGCATAACCACAGGCAGATAACACACATGGGCACACAAATGGAGGGGAGGATAGAGGAGGAGGGAGAGGGGGAGGGGGAAGGGGAGAAAGAGGTTCTTAGACGTTTAGCATCAAATAGAAATCTTAGGTTAGAGCCTAGAAACATTTCAAGCAAACTACTTTTAAGACCAGCTATCACCCATTGGATCTTCCAGGGAAAGCAGGACATAGGAAAATAGAAAGCTAACAGTATGACCACAGGACAGGAGGCAGTTTGCTAGACCACTGCTACTGCTAGACACAGTGAGCTTCACAGTGGTGCTGTGCTCATAGATCCACATGGATCAGACTGCCAAGATTCTAGGTTTTCCTGCCTTTTGTTTTCCTGGGCTAGGGTCTCAGCATGTAGCTCAGGATGACGTTTAACTTGCAGTGCTGCTGCCCACCCCCAGCACTGTGACTATCTATAGACATGCAGCCACCACATCAGCAATGATACCATTACTGCTTCTGGGTTCTTTTGCATTAAACTTAGCTCTCTATGCTCTTTGTCCTTTCTCAGCATCTTGCTTGTTAGTGAAGGACACAATCGTAGGAGAAAAAACACTCTATATAGATACCCTATATAGATGGCAGAAGATGGGAAGGGGAGTGGATCCCAAGACCTAAGATAAACGAAACGCTATTGCAGTGGTCAGAGTTAATTTCAGAAGATGGTTAGTGGTATAGGTGGGCAAGTGGGGGAAAAGAGCTAATTTATTAGACCATAAAACCAAGGGACACATCCAGGAATCTAACTCAGTGAGGTCATCTTAAGGACAGTGCTCATGATTGTGTGTGTATGCATGCGCGCCAGGAAACAAGAATAACGCTTGTGAGTAAATTGATCATGTTGTGCTATGAGGAATCCCTGATTCTCTTTATTTTCTTTATCAGCTATAATCACAGGAGACAAACAGTTCCTGGTACATTGCAGTGGTCCAGAAGATTTTTAGTTAGTATTATTCTGTGTGCTTTGTTGGTTCTCTTACAAGCATGAGTATAAGCAGGAAAGGATCTTTCAACAAGTCTTCTGCATTACTGAAGACATTTTCAATAACCCCATTAGGATCTTACTGTTTATTTGCACTGGCTGGCCTAATAAGTAGAAGAGAGCCCTTTGTCATAGTATTCACAGATTTACAGGTGTTCACCTGCTGTTTGTGTGTTCTACCCCTCACCTAATACACTTCTTGTGGGAACCTAAAGATAATATATGTCAATATGTTTGACAATGCCATCCTTTTTTTAATTGGACATTTTCTTTATTTACATTTTAAATGTTATCCCCTTTCCCAGTTTCCCCTCCAGAAATCCCCTATCCCCTCCCGCTCCCCCTGCTTCTATGAGGGATCTCCCTACCCAGCCACCTGCTCCCTCCTGCCTCTCCACCCTGGCATTCCCCTACACTGGAGCCTTCACAGGACCAAGGGTCTCTCCTCCCACTGATGCCAGACAAGGACATCCCCTGCTACATATGTGGATGAAGCCATGGGTCTCTCCATGTGTACTCTTTGGTTGGTGGTTTAGTCCCTGCGAACTCTGGGATATCTGGTTAGTTGATATTGTTGCTCTTCCTATGGGGTTGCAAACCCCTTCAGCTTCTTCATTCCTTTCTCTAACTCCTCCATTGGGGACCCCATTCTCAGTCCAATGGTTGGCAGTGAACATCTGTATTTATCAGGTTCTGGCAGAGCCTTTCAGAAGATAGCTATATCAGGCTCCTGTAAGCAAGCACTTCTTTGCATCAACAATATTATCTGGGTTTGGTATATGGGATGGATCCCCAGGTGGGGCACTCTCTGGATAGCCTTCCCTCCAGTCTCTGTTCCACACTTTGTCTCCATATTTTTCTCCTATGTGCATTTTGTTCCCCCTTCTAAAAAGGACTGAAACATCCACATTTTAGTCTTCCTTCTTCTTGAGCTTCATGTGGTCTGTGAATTGTATCCTGGGTATTCCGAGCTTTTGGGCTAATATTCACTTATCAGTGAGTGCATAACATATGTGTTCTTTTGTGACTGGGTTACCTCACTCAGGATGATATTTTCTAGATCTACCCATTTGCCTATGAATTTCATGAAGTCATTGTTTTTAATAGCTAGTAGTACTCCATTGTGTAGATGTACTACATTTTCTGTATCCATTCCTCTGTTGAAGGACATCTAGGTTCTTCTAGCTTCTGGCTATTATAAATAAGGCTACTCTGTCATTCTTATGGTAGGCATTTAATGATAGAATAGTTTTTTTTTATTAACTTGAGTATTTCTTATATACATTTCGAGTGTTATTCCCTTTCCCGGTTTCCGGCAAACATCCCCCTCCCCCCTCCCCTTCTTTATGGGTGTTCTCCTCCCCACCCTCCCCCCATTGCCACCCTCCCCCCAACAATCTACTTCACTGGGGGTTCAGTCTTAGCAGGACCCAGGGCTTCCCCTTCCATTGGTGCTCTTACTAGGATATTCATTGCTACCTATGAGGTCAGAGTCCAGGGTCAGTCGATGTATAGTCTTTAGGTAGTGGCTTAGTCCCTGGAAGCTCTGGTTGCTTGGCATTGTTGTTCATATGGGGTCTCAAGCCCCTTCAAGCTCTTCCAGTTCTTTCTCTGATTTCTTCAACGGGGGTCCTATTCTCAGTTCAGTGGTTTGCTGCTGGCATTCGCCTCTGTGTTTGCTGTATTCTGGCTGTGACTTTTCGCTTTCTCTTTCTTTACCTCTTCTTGCTCTTTTTGAGACAAATTCTCCTTATTATGTTACTCTGCATTTCCTAGAACTCAGCTCACAGCTGGAGCACACAGAGATCCATCTATCTGTGCCTCTTGAGTGCTGGGATTAAAGGCATGCGCCATCATACCCACTTTGTTTTTATATGTGTTAACAACATGATGTTGTTACCTATTTGCAATCTCTAGAAACTACCAGGCCAAAATTTGTATATGTGATGAGATCTCTGTTTCTGTCTCTGTCTCTGTCTCTCTCTCTTTTCTTTTCTTTCCTTTCTTCCCCCTCTCACTTGCCTTAATGCTCACTTTGCTACAAGGCAACTCACACCCTTGTTTGAAACACCACTCTTTATGAAGCAGAATTGATCTCCTTTTCAGAGGTGAATATTTGTAATCTTTGACATGGAGGCTATTTTTCAAAGTCATAGACTATTTCTGTACTTGGCTTTGTAAGGAAATAGGCTATGGTTCTCGGGATTTGCTAGCTCTTTGCTGCTGTGCTGTATTTTCTTTCTTTCTCTTATAATCTCTCCTATAGAGGTAGAGTAGATGGTTCCACCAATGGGAAATGCATACCAGCTCTCAGACTTGGTGCATATTTTAGCATGAGAATGTTATAATCAAAAACCTTCATATTTTGTAGATGGCACATGGCAGCATACATAAAATTGTTAATGAATTTAGCTTTGTAGCATACCATTCAAATGTGCATTAATGTGTGGAGTAGAAATGTAAGTAATGTACTCTCCTTACACAAAATGAAGGTGACAGGTTAGAACACATGATGCTTTAAGTGAAATCATCTTGAAGGCCTGAGATGTCTACATTACACAGGGCTTTTATAGGCATCCCAGGCCTTGCCTTTTCTAAGTATCAGCTCTGTTGGTTTCCCATGATGCCATTTCTTCTTCTGATTCTGCTGTTATCCTATTTCCATTCTCCCAGGAACAAATAGCTATGTCTTAAATCTTGTACTAAGGGCTATCTATGTTCTTATTTATCTTCCTTTACACATGAACATTGAAATGCATTGTATGCCTTAGTTTATAGAAGTTTCCCCTTGTCATGGTTAAGCCATTATAAACTTGGCTTGAGAAAATATGTCACACTAGTCTATAATGTAGAGTTAAAAGGTAAATATCCACAATATAAGACAGGTGGCCATGGCAAGATTGTAGCCTTGAAATTAGCTGGTGGGGAGACATCATCATTAAATACTTCCTGTGTGGCATTTAATAAAACTGCTCTTCAAACAATAAAATCAGTAGCTATGCCATTCAGATTTCTAAATTTGTTGTGCAAACATATAATGAATGCGGTTCCTAGAAGAGTAGAAGTAATTTATTCCAGATCATTTAGTGAAGGTCATGAAGAACATTATAAGGTGGGGATGCTGGAATTTCAGGATACTGTAAAGGAATAGCTAAGTCTATCAGCTCTGGTGTCTTCACAGGTACACCTACTCTAAAAGATCTAAAAGATCTAAAAGCTCCTAAAAGATCCTTGGTAGCCCTTTGAGTGGCTATATTTAATTTTTCCATTATTGTGACAGTCAAACAATCAAACTTCCACTTTCTGTATTTCATCCTCAGGGAACAGAGAAATTGACACAGAAGACACAGTTAGCTTTTGTCTTCTGTCTGATATGACAAAAGTGCTGAGACAGTCAGTGATGGGGGTCAGAGATCTCAGGTGCTCTTTTTTAGCTGTGTAGAGTCTTAGGTGGGGAAGGTTAAATATGCCCTGAATATATGTGCATGTTTATCTACTTGTCTCTCCTGATGCAGTGTCCTCACTAGGGAGAGATTCCCAAGGGACAGTGTTGGGAGAAAGCAAGTATTCACTGGACTCAGGGACACCATGTTCTGAGTTGTTGGCCTTTCCTCTCTATACTAAGCCACAGGCTGAGTAAGCTGTGGACCCAGCATGGGAGAAAGCTCCACTCTGGGTGTCTAGGTGTTTTTTAAACCTCCAGGCTCATGACACAAATCTGTGACTAAGAGTAGAAAAACTCCCTGTTCTCTAAACATGATGTCAATGGAGCTGTCATTTCTCTTAGACAGTTGGGTGGAATTTCCAGGATCCTAAACCCTGTCCACCCACTCTGCCCTTCTGAACAGAAATGCTTAGACCCCCTCAACCCACCCTGATTAAATTGTCTCTGAATTCTCCTAATGAGCACATATTAGTTATCAAATTTTAAAGCAGCTGGGACTCAAAAAATAGTTGCAATTCATTTAGTCAAATGATGATTTTTTTCTGTGTCTTTCATATTCTGCTAAAAGAGTAAAAGTGACAAGTTCAACAGTAATGAAAATGATTTTTTATTGGATTTCCAATAACTATACTTTCTGTTTAATAATAACAGATGGGCAAATTTGAAAATTTTAAGAAATTATGAAAGAGAAACGAAGAGTCTGTCAATCATATTGAGTCAAAATAGTGTTCACTTGGATAATTCTGGTCGTTGGTCTCCCTGTCCCTGTGTGTGTAGTCGTGTGTGCTTGAGCATGTTGCTTGAGTAAAGATACACACACACTTCTCTTCACTATTGGCGTTCCATTCGTCACCTTTCAGTTTTTTGTGTTCCCCAGGGCATTGTCTCCTCCATCAACCTCCATCCCCAGTCTTGCCTTACCGTCCTGCTGTGGCGCACTCTCCACGCTGTACTCCGGGCCCTCAGGTCTGTCCCAGTTTTTGCATCTCAGGCTCTTCCTTTTGATTCCCTGTCCCCGATTTCTCAGTGGACACTATTTTAATGGTGGATAACATACCTTTAGTATTTCTTTTTTTCCTGTTGAATTTGAAAGCATATCATCTTTCTTTGATGAAATAATGCTAGACTATAGATTTTTCTATACAAAACTGTATGTCCAATTATTTCATTAGGGTTGGATACTGGTGTTATCTACTCTATTGTATGCAGTGGACTGTCAAATGGTCACTGTTTGTAATGCCAAAATGTCTGGTAAAGGAGAGACACTGCTGTCCTCTTACCTGCACTGGGTGTCACCACGTTTTGTTATTTGCCCCAGTTTTCCTTCTTCGTAGTTCTAGGGCCTGAACCCAGTGGTGCAGTCATTTTCTCATATTTTATTACATGCCACTCTCGTTCTGTTCATTTGAGATTGCCAGCTTACAGAACTTTTGCATTTGTATTTAAATGCAGTAAACATTTTTATTCATGTATATTCCTTTTACAGTCACAACATTTTTGTATACAGCATTTAAATCTCTCTCACACACATAGGTATCATCTATCTATCTATCTGTCTGTCTATCTGTCTATCTATCTGTCTATCTGTCTATTTATCTGTCATCATCTAGATTTTCTCCCAAAATCTCTCAACAACTCAGCATTATTAAAGCAATATCCTTAAGTTTATGAAGCTCATAAATTATGGCACTTGTCATGATACAATAATACACATTAAATTTTATGTTCAATACTAAGATATTTTTAGGTAATTTATTCCACTTCATTTATCATTCTATTCGTATAACAGCCAATTACTATACCATTTTATTATTAAAAAATATTCAAAATCTCTTTTTCCTTTGGAGAGGAATGCTGCTTCAATTATTACCTTATTACTCTAAACAAATCCATATTGAGTACAACTTATGTTTGCATGGAGGGATCTTCTGTTCAGCTTTTTCTATCTATGGAAATAATATGAATAGTGCTTTGAAATGTAAAGCTCATGGCTTTTCAAGTTATCTTGAAGGTGTTACCTCTTGTAATAATGCCCCCACTGTACAATTTATGTGGCAGACTTCCTTCACCATATATTTCTTTCACCATATGCCATGCTTAATTATTTAGTTTGCTTCTTTTGTCTTCTCAGATTAGAAGAAAATTAATAAATGAATTGGGCCATGAATGGCCTTAGTCTGTTTTTTTTCTTCATTTACCTCTGAAATACATTAACACAGTATATGATATTATTTTTCAGAAAACTTTTAACAAAACAACATGACAAAATATTAGCAGAAATACCAGTGCTAACATGAAGAAATATTGCTTATGATATTTGCAACTGTCAACACTGCCCATTGAAGATTACTTCTTAATTAAGTTTTTATGTATAAATAGATCCAACCTTTCTGGGTTTACAATCAGGAAAATTAACCTTTTATCACACGTTGGAGAAACAATGAGTGTATTTCCTAAGCAATTATCTAGATTCCATTCTGCATTTAAAGGGATGAACACATCCTCTTCTCCATGGTTCCTTCTCTTTCAAAGGAAAATATCCATTGAAGAAATACAGAAATCATATTGTTCTGACCTTCTTACAGGTCTGCTACTTTTCTTGCAGGTGGTTATAGTGATATTGACTTATTTCATCACCAGCCTGTTGCCCTGTGATGGTTTCAGGGTACTTGACAAATGTAAATTATACATTAGAAAAACTTAAACACAAACCAGCGCAGTTGCAGTATTATTCTAGTCATGAAACGTTTTGACAGGGAGCCTCACAGCGGTCTGGTTTATCCCTGTGCCTTTCTGGTCCAGTGCAGGTTTCTAGTCAGTCTGTGTTTTGTGCAGAAATGTTTGTATGTGGCTACTGCATGAACCAAGGAGGTTCAACTCAAGAGTGGAAACAAAGGCCATAGAGGAATGCTACCTATTGGCTTGATCCTCATAGCTTGCTCAGCTCGCTTTCCTTCTTCTTTTTCTTTATGTGTGTGTGTGTGTGTGTGTGTGTGTGTGTGTGTGTGTACACATGTATGTGTGTATATATGTATTTACATCCCAATCATTAGCACCTCTCTCCTACCTCATATCCCCCTCCCCCCATTCCCCACTCCTTTTCTTCTCAGAGAATGGGAGGCCTTCACACCAACACACACTGACACATCAAGTCACAGTAGAACTAAGTGCAAGCTCTCTCACTAAGGCTAGACAAGGCAGCTCAGCAGGGGAAGGGATCTAATGGCAGGCAACAGAGTTAGAGATAGATCCACATGAAGACCAAGCTGCACATCTGTTCCACGTGTGTAGGGAGCAGAGCTGCAGCCTAAGTGTGCTCTCTGGTTGGAGGTTGAGTCTCTGTGAGCTCCCATGGGCCTAGGTTTGTTGACTCTGTGGGTCTTCTTGTGGTGCCCTTATCCCCTCTGGCTTGCTCTCTTGCATAAGACTGCTTGAGCTCTGCCTAACATTGACTGTGGGTCTCTGCATCTGTGTCTATCCACTGCTGGATTAAACCCTTTCAGGAGACAGTTATGATAGGCTGCTGCCTGTAAGCGCAGCAGAGTATTACTAATATTGTTATATTGTTAATAATATCATATTAGTACCATCAATAGGTTGGCTTTCTCTGATGGAAAAGGTCTGAAGTCAGGCCTCAATCTCCGCTCCATCTTCTCCCCTGCACGGCTTGTAGGCAGGACAAATTTTAGGTTGAAAGTTTCGTGGGTGGGTTGGCCCTCCTCCCTCTACAGGAAGTTCTACCTGGCTACAGGAGGTGGCTACTTCAGGCTCCATATCCCCTGCTGCTAGGAGTATCAGCTAGAGTCATCCCATTCCTGGGGGCCTCCCTTGTCCAAGGTTCTCAGCTTGTCCCAGAGATGATTCCCCTCCACTAATTTCCTTTCTTTCTCCAGTCCTCTCTCCCCTCTGTTCTCCTCACATCTGATCCCTACCTCTGTTCCCATCTTCACTGCCTCTCCCATCTAGTTCTCTCCCTCCATCCACCTTTAATGTCTATTTTATTTCTCCTTCTTAATGAAAGTTATGCACCCTCCCGTGGGCCCTCCTTGTTACTTAGCTCCATTGGATCTATAGATTGTACCATGGTTAGCTTTGCAATGTACCAATACATTCAAAGTTATTCCCCACTTTCTCTTTTGTGAGATATATGGTAGCTAATATCTACTTATAAGCGAGTACATACCATATTTATCTTTCTGGGTCTGGGTTACCTCACCCAGGATGATCATTTCTAGTTCTCATGCATTTGCCTGCAAATTTCTTGATGCCCTTGTTTTTTTAATAGCTGAGTAGTATTATATTATGTAAACATACCAATTTTCTTTATCCATTCTTCAGTTGATTATTTCCAGTTTCTTCTATTTCAAAGAAAGTTGCTATGAACGTATAAAGCTACTATGAACATAGCTGGAGCATCATTTGGGCATATGCTCAGGAGTGGTAGAGCTGGGACTTGAGATGGAACCATTCCCAGTTTTCTGAGAAACCACCAATTGGTTTCCAAAGTGGTTGTACAAGTTTGTACAACCCTCTAGCAGTGGAAGGGTGTTCCCCTCGCTCCACATCATTGCCAGCATGAGCTGTGAGTCACTCTGATGGATGGAAGATGAAATCTTAGAGCCACTTTGATTTGCATTTCCCTGATGACTAATTTTTTTAAAGTGCTTGTTGGCCATTAGAGATTTCTTTGTTGAGAATTCTGTTTAACTCAATACCCCATTTTAAATTGGGTTGTTTGGTTTGTTGGTGTCTCATTTCTTCAGTTCTTTATGTATCTTGGATATTAACCCTATCGTTTTTATCCTATTGATAGTATCCTTTGTCCTATAAAAGTTTTTCAGGTTCATGCAGTCCCATTTATTAATTTTTGATCTTAAAGTTGTCTCCTGTACCAATGCATTCAAAGTTATTCCCCATTCTCTCTTCTATGAGATTTACTGTATCTAGTTTTATGTTGAAGTCTTTGATCCCCTGGGACTTTGTGCAGGGTGATGAATAAGGATCTATTTGCATGCAAACATACAGTTAGATGAACAGCATCTGTTAAAGATGCTTTCTTTTTTCATTATTGGTTTTGGCTTCTTCGTTAAAAAAAAATCAAATGTCTATAGGTGTGTGGGTTTATTTCTTGGTCTTCGATTTCACCTCATTGATCAACATTTTTGTTTTTATGCCAATACCATGCAGCTTCTTATATATCACTGGACCACATGCTTAGGGGTGGAATTACCCATAACTGTCTAGGTCCTCCCATATCATTCAGCAATTGATAAAATGCTCTCACAAGTTTGTCTACAGGCAATCTAACAAGGATGTTTTCTTGATTGGCATTCACCTTTGCAGATAACTCTAGTGTGTATTTGTCAAATTGACCAAACAATCAACCAACCAACCAACCACACAAACAAATAAAAAAATTCAACCAACAAACCAATTAGCCAAACAAATAGGATAGTGGTATGTTCTTTTAGATAGGGAGAGACAGACAGACCTCTGACAGTTGGCTGCATACTCGGAGAAGTCCCAGGCTAAGAACGACCCCATATCAAACAAAAGGTGGATGATGCCTATCTAATATTGCCATCTGATCCCTGCATACAAATGAACACACATGTAGTCATCCATATACATGTGTACAAACACTCACAAACACACACATACAGAAGCATAAAGTTATACTTGGCCTTGGATGTATAGAAATTTCTAGTTCCAGAGATGTGGGGAAGGAGCTGGGGGAAATTACGAAGAAAGGGACATGAAGGATCAATGGTTGTGTGATCCCTTCTGTTTCCCTTGAGTCATGTGTCGCTGAGTCGTCAGACAGTGTCTTTGCCTTGGTATAGTGTTCCTTCAGAGAGGGGGTTTGCCTGTAAAACTGTGGTCTAGGAAAAGACATTAGTATATGTAAGATGACTTCATGGTTTCCAAAATGTTTTTCTTTTCTCCTGAATGATAAAAGACAGTAGCTTTCTACTTCTCTGGGAATATGAATCTGGATAGCATGACAGCTTGAGAAGAGGAGAGGGAGGGTGTGACCAGGCTCTGTCATTCTGTGGGCCTCTGTGACCTTTTCAGGCAGCCGTCAACTGGTCTAGCTAGGAGTCTCCATCCTTACTTGCTTGACAATGACATATTATCTTTCCAGACTGGCAGGGTGCTTAGCCCATCAACTCTATTTTTTCTCTTTACCTCCTTTCCCTGAACTGCTATGTCATGTGCACTGCCACAGGGGATTTGCCACCTAGTCTAAAGCTAGGCCATGGCTATTGGTTCCTTTGTCCACTTTATTCTTTTTGTGTTAAGATTAGCTTTATCTACTATGATTATTTTTCCTCAGTTACTATACTATTAAAATTATCTTCAACTTTATAGGGTCAGAAATATACAGATTATGTAATTATTCATATACAGTCACTTTAAAAAACAAATTAATATTTTTAAGCTGTATGTTAGAAAGCGACAGTTAAATGCAAAATGTTAACTGAGGCATAAAGAAATTTTCTTGGGCCACAATTTTAAAATTTCTTAAAAATTCTGGATCACATCATTTTTTTAACAAGATGATTCTGCATTAAAACAAGGAAAGAAGATGTAACTGCTTGAAGTGACTCTGTGTTCCACCACTGTCCACTGTCAGCCTTCTATTCTGATTCCTAGTGATACAATTTGAAAACCAGTTGTCTATTTGCATATCAGATATGAAAATTTAAAAGGTTATTAATTTGATCTCATGTTATTGGTCAGAGATATTGGAACCAAGTTTGGAGACAGAAGCAATAGCTTGTTTGTCAAAATCGAAAGGCTACATGTTTATCTGCCCCATTTCTCATTGTTTGTCAGATATGTGATTGGCCTAGTTTATTTGTGTGACACATTGTCAGTTTCTACTAACTGTACATTTCAGCCTGACAGAATTTTGCCACCAATTTGCATATACCACCCAGCAGTGAGTAGAATCAGCATACACCACCTTGCTTTTAGCACTGGAGTTTATTTAATTTTGCATCGTTGAGAATAAAAGTGGGTAATTGTGTTTTTCTCTTTGTTAGATTGTTGGCATTTCTCGGGAGTTCAAGATAGTGTGTAATGCTTTGAAATCACCAACAATAAGATGTGCCTTTGCTATTCCTGGGAACTTTGGATAATGATTTATTTTCTCTGTCTTAACTTGATCAGACAAATATCCATTTTTATTTGACATTGTCATTTAGACCACTGAGATTTTTATGTCATTTGCTCATCTGTTGTTAAACTAAATGATGTATTGTACAACATTACTTAATGAGGTCACATTTTTTAGTCTTATCTAACCTAATTAAAATCTATAAATATAGAGAAATAAATCCATACAAAGGAAGTCCTTTATGCTTTGATTATTTAAGTTTAATGCTTGTTGAGCTAACAGTCAGCTTACAGGTTGCCTTTAAACCACCAAAAGGTTACTTTTTAAAATCTTACAACATTCCATTTTGGGTATGTCTGGCTCCCTGGTAGGTTTTTGTCTATGTTAATTCTGCAATTCAGATTTCTTCCCATGGTAGGATTTCCTCAATATATTGCCTTGCTGCATTCTACTGGATAAATGTTCCCCCTATGCCCCACCAAGGGGCAGGGAATTAAGACTTGGTCCAAGTGTGGTCATATTAGGAGGTGATATATAATGATTAAGAGGTACAGCCTTATTGTTTGACACTATTCCTGGTGAGAAGTGAACAATGGAGGGAACAGACATTAAGCTGAAGTAAGGATACCCCCAGAGTCCAACTTGATGAACCAATGAATGTATTGAGGTGACTTATAAGAATATGGGTAGGGAGTAACTAATAGGAGCAGAAATGACTCAAAGACTACTGTGGCACCAAAACCTATCACAGGGTTTTCAGAGGCTGGGAGCCTGGAACACATTGTACAATCTGCCGGTGGCTCAACAGGCTGGTCGGTGTCTTCCAGGCTGCTCAGCTGCGCTCTCTCTCTCTCTCTCTCTCTCTCTCTCTCTCTCTCTCTCTCTCTCTCTCTCTTATAGGCAGCTGGATGTGCCTGAGATTGTCTTTCAGCAGTCCTTACCAAATGGAAGGGGAAGGACTTCCTAAAGTTTTTGCGTTGTTTTATTTACGAGCTGTAATGAGCTTTCCTTTAGGATAGAATTTTCATCTCCTCTTAGAGCACTCCTAGTCTCACTGGAGTTCTTTATCTGGGAGGAAACCTCTACACACAGGCACCCTGAAGGTCTTTAAGTCAATGAAAGTTTACCTTCATGGGAGATTATGGAACCTTGTTTCCTTCTTTTACCTCCATTTTGCTTTTTGGCCATGACATGAGAGGAAAGGATTTATCCCATTACACACTCCATCCATGAAGAGCTGCCTTGCCACAGTCCCAAGCAACGGGGTCAGGTGATTATACCAAGAAGTCGCTGAAACAGTGAGACAGAAGATGCTCATCTCTTCAAATACGGATTCTCTGGGGGGTCCATTACAGTGGCAGAGCATCAGGTAACATAGAACTCTTAGAGTAGTTCTCAGCTAGGTCACATTCCTTCCTACACATGAGGAAGCCTGGGGGCTCTCTTCTGACTACCTACTTCCCAGTAATAATGCAGTTTTGAAAGAGGAACACAAGCTAGTGTGCAGTTCCATGCCTTGTCCATAAATTTGACTTCCAGTAACACCATTGTAAAAAGTGGTTCACTGAAACCTCAACGCACTTTGGCTGAAATCATGAGGAGACTAATGGAATTTTAAGAGAAATATTATATGTACATCATAGCAAAAATAAGAACTAGCCACTACTGTGGAACTTAATTTATTATTATTAAGATATTTCATCCTATGATTTAATTGCAAGCATTTAATTTAAAGCCAGTTTTGTCTTTATAAACTAGAGCTTGCCCAAAATATGCTTGTGTTTGTTCAGGATAAATATAGATAACTATAATGTATCCAGAGGACACACACTAAATCTTCAGAAAATGAGGAAAAATGAGATGCACATAATGCAAAGTTTTTGAGGTTGTATAAAGTGGAAGCAAATGAAAATTTATGCTCACGCTACATTTTGCTGTATAATTTTATTTAGTCATGAATTTATTCTGGGAGTAGGACAAGAAATAAAGTATTTACAGGATAAAACGCTTATATTTATGTTTGTGATGGCTTAGTACCCTGTATTCCTGAGTCATACGTTTGCGTTCTCCTTCATTTGTTCTGTGAGGTTTGGGGGAAAACTTGATCCTTTTTAGCTCTTTTCCTTTGGCCTCCTTCTGTGCCCCCGTTACTTACGAATTCCAGTATGTGTACTTCTCCTGAGCCTCTTGTAGCCTTCCAGTCTTAATCCTTGTCTGTTAATTCTCAGGTCTCCTTTCCAGGTTCCTTTGTCTTCTCCTTCTGTTTATGGACTTCTTTGTGCATGGGTTCAGAGAACGAAAAGTGAGGCTTAGGTGAGACAATGACTGGCTTGGGAGTGTCTCAGCACAGCCACCCATAGTCCTGCTATGCTCCACAAGAAGTGGGGGACAGATAGGCTTGAACTCAGTGGGTTCATTGTCTGCTCTTTTGTCACAATGTGCTTCTTGTGTTGATATGTTCAGCTGGGCTCCAGAATGGTCATTAGGCATGAACATGAATCCTTTAAGAACATGAACAGGTTCATCTGGTATTTTTTTCTTCTTGATAAGTTTTTGTTATTGTTTTTCTTCCACTGTCAAATAGCACTTTCTCAGTTGCTTGCTACATCTACTCAAATGTGTTTCTTTTGTACCTTTTAATAACCCATCCCCATGCTTAATGGGTAACTAGAGATGCAGCCACAGTATACTAAATGTTAATGAAGCAAAAAAAATCACTGGAAAAAAATAGGAGATGCATATGAACTCAAACATTGGAAAATTGGCGATGACAGTTATAATTGCCCCACTGGTGAGAGTGTGAGGGAGTACATAGCCACATTAGGCAGTCTAACATCCAGAGGTTGCTTAAGATATTGCTATGACTAAGACTCAGAATGTGTGAGTAACATGTGCACATAAAATCATGAATATGAATCACGTGGTAAGCTTTTTAAGCTTATTAACATTGCATTGGCCATGCATGACCCAAGTCTGAAGAATTAAAAAAACTCATAGCAGTGAATATAAAATAAATGTTAACTCTACAAAAAGTAAGTTGGGGAATCTAAATGACAGGGGTGATGATATTTGAATTATTTCTCGGTCAAATCTGTGGGGAAAAAAAACTTATATAAATCTTTCAAAGTCCCTGCAGGGTCACTGTAGAGAAAATCTGAAACAAGTATGTCTCTAAAATAAATAGTTAGAATTGGAAGGTATTTAATATGATTATAAATACTTTATATTGAAACGGACCATGGCTGAATTTCAATTACATAAGAGCAAAGTCTCCCCCTCCCCTGTTTTCTCAGCAGACTAAAATATCCTTGGGAAACACTAGTTTCCAATGTTTGCCATTCTTTTGCTCTTTTTGATCATTCATGATGTTTTTTTTCTTTCTTTTCATTAATGCCAAATTTATGCATTGAAATATTAATGTATTCTAAATTGAAAGTTGAAACATGAACCACTTAGAAGGTTCCAGAGCGTAGGGGAGTAGGTGGGTGGGATTTTTGTTTGTTTGTTTTGCTTTGTTTGTTTGTTTTTAAATAACTGAATTGTTTGTCACCATGTCCAGTTACACATCTCAAATAGAAGAGCACATCCTTCGAGGTCATTGAGTTCTAGGTCCTCACTTGTTTCATAACAGTCTTGGAAGATTTTGTCCATGTTATGAAACAGCCTTGGACCATCCTCAGTTTAGATGACCAGGACACTACTCTGGTTATCTGAGTAGCAAAACTCCCTTTACTTTGATGTTTTCCTTGGATGGCTGGAGTGTCAAGTGGGGTTTGCTCATTCTAATTTTACAGCAGTAGCTTCTGGTTAAATTGAACTCCTGGAAACGGTCTCTCTGGTGCTTAACCACAACACACCTAAGAGCTTCTTCATGGGCAGTGGCTGTTGGTTCATAGTTACGGACACAAACATGATGATGTGTAGTGTGACCGTTGGTCTGATAACGTATCACTTACATAAAATGTGTATCCATGGGTATACCAGGACCCTGCAGTTCTCAAAGTTGAAACAAAAGTCATCCCTAAACAGTCCAGATACCAGATACCATTGCGATAGACTTTCTGGGAGTTTGAAGTACTGAGAGGGCGGGGTTTGGCTTGCAGCTCTCCACTCACTGCTTCTGTGACCTTGGTCTGTGTCACTGACCTCTGTGGGCCTTGGCTTCTCTGTCCAGAAGAATATAGAAGTTAACTCCTACTTAAACATACAGTTGTGAATTTTATTTATTTTTATGTATCATTCCACATAGATCTGAAATGCCATGCCTTCATTTCGATATCAGTCGTCTTTGTGGGGGCGAGGGGCAGGGTAGAGGCTACACAGATTTCTAAAAGATGGATCTCTACCCATCACTTTTGAAAAGTGAGCCATCGCCCATAACCACAGAAATGGAAAGGATCTCCTGAGAGGCCTTTCAGAGCTCCAGGTTGGTAGCCTCAAAGAACGAAACACTCTTCTGAGTGTGCCAGCCTGGCTAGAGATGCCAATTTAAATTGAGCAGTGGAAAGATGTTTATAAAGATAACTTTCAACTATTATAAATATCAGATACATGTACTTATTGCGTATTAATCGGAAAAAGCATACGTGATGGTGGAAGGCTCTTGAGGACGAAGGAGTTCTTCTCAGTCAGCTCGTGTTTTGTTCATCATAACAAGCACGGTCAAACATCCCGAGAAAGCGGAGGGCTTGCGGGTGTGCGCTGTTCATACTTACCACGGAGCTAAAGCTTCTGATGCGTGTTTAGGACGGATGGCCAATTCGCAGTCATTTAGAAGCTTTGATATACCCACGGCCTCTCCTCTCCTTCCTCTAATCAATTTTCTTTCCTGTGCCGCTGGCCTTCCTCTTGGGTTTCTAACCATGCTTATCTGCCCTCTGCATCTAAAGCCTCCAGGAAGATCGCTCTGACGTGGCCTAATAGCTTTTATCGGCTCACCCAGTGGTTCTTGTGCTTTGATACTTGTAACCAGGACTTAACCACGTGGTGCCCAGCACTGATCAGGTCAGTTGCTCGCCTTTGTGAAGGACGCTATTTATGCCCAGGCAACCACAAAATCTGCGCCACCCCCACCTCTTCCCACAAAGTGGAAAGGAACCCGAGGGCAGTTGGTAATGCTAGTGGCTCTGTTTCCACGATGTCTCCAGATCCCGTGACTTCGTTTGATCTATTTAGAGAGAATCATGCTATATTGTGCTCCACAATATAACCTTTGACCCTTTGTACTCTTAGTTCAGGTGCCTTTGGTTTCCTCCTCCCCCCCCCCCCCGGCCCCAAAGAGCTACCTAGCACGTTTGGCTCCAAAGCATTTTTCTTAATAACTCATTACAAATTATTTGCTGTTGTATGTTGATGCTTCTCCCTTTTATATACAAACACATCTGGAGAAAACCAGTAAGTGAACATTTTCCTTTTAACTAGCTAACTAACTAGCTAGCTAACTAACAAACTAACGACAGCTGACCTGTTTCATAAAAAGAGGAAGTACCTGAGAACATTCTCCTGGCATTACCAATCGTGCTCTATAGAAACATGATAGACAATCTCTAAATGTTTCCCCTCCCTTTATAGCAAACCTGTGAGAAATGTACTCTTGATAAGGCCTTTTCAGCTTAATATTCTACAGTTTAATGTGTATGAGCATTAGGAGAGCTGAGGAAGCCATACATACTTCAGGGTTAAAATGCTCTGATTTTAAGTTGGGTCATGCACACAGCTGAATTCCGGCTTCTACGTACCAGCTGGGTATTTCCTTGGACAGTTACTCAAACCTCAAGGACTCCATTTCTTCATAAATAAAATAGTTCTTAGGTTTTCAGCTATTTCCAAGGATAAGGTGGGGGTAGATATGTAAAATGCTTAATAGAATATTGGGGTGGGTGGGAGTAGGGGTGGGGTAGAGTGGGTGGGAGCAGTCCAATGGCTGAACCTGCAGCTGCTTTGTTTGGTAGTGGTTAAGTGAGAAAGTTAAGCCCGCTCTCTGCTAGGGTACTGAGAGCCCCACTGAGACACACTCTTACCAAGAAAAACAGAGGGGCCTGGCTTCAAGGTGCCCGGGAAGGAGGCTCAGTTCCATGCTGGAGGACCACATTCCCAAGTTTCACATGCATTTCTCTGTTATTTTTCAGAATTACGTAGTGTGACCTCACTTCCTTTTCGTGCATGAGTTAGTCATCTCGCTACACTGAGCAAGGTCAATTCAGTTGTTATTAATCTAGAACCTGGACATACCTTAATCAACCATGTGCTTGGAAAGACTGGAGGGTCTGTTTCGCCCCTTCTCTGTACCTCCGTCTGCCTTTACAGAGAGCATGTACTCTCCAGGTGGGGCCACTTTGCAAGCTGAAAGATCCCACGTTCAAGATAATTCAGTGAACGGCTAGGCAGGGGAATCCTCACTCCCCCTTCTTACCCCTCTGCATGGCCCTCCGTTCCAGAGCCATAGAATCCATCTTTCATTGCTTCACTGCCTTGTATTTCATTGGCTCGGTGACTTTTTCCTTTTTGATTTGAATTTAGCACATATCAATTATGGCTAGCAGAATCTGTTATGGTGCTCGCGGGAGGAATTCCACAGGACCCTCTTCACACCGGGGATGGAGAACATCTGGTACTTTCATGTTCCAATGCCAGGATTTAGAGGTCAGGGCTGAAGGCTTTGGGGATCAGGGCAAGTGTCAGGCTGCAAGCAGCCGTAATGAATGGCAGTTGCTGACTAGCTGGTTTAGCCTGTTCTCAGCAGGAGATATGGCCGGTCGGTATAATGAGCTAGGACTTAGTGTGTTAAACACATCTAGCTTGGCAAGTGAGGTTGGCCATGCCTCTCCCCTCCCGATTCTGTATGGAATTTTCATCTCGGAAGAAATTATATTGAGGTCTTCATTAGTGGCACCCTGCAGGGTGAAGCCTCTATGAGAGCTGAGAAGCAGGATGGCTTTACAGGAAAAAAAAAATGGCCAGCTTTGTGCAGGGAGATGAAGGTTTAAGTTGCCTGAACTGGAAAGGGTCTGCAGAGGCGATTATGTTAAGCAAGTAATGTGTATCGGTAACATGGAATCAAATTATGAGGGTCACTAGCTTCCTGGCTTTCCCAGTGCATTAAATGAAGACATAAGATTGCATTTGTGCTGGGTACTTCTTGAGGCCGCACAGTGTCAGCACTGTCCAGTCGTCCATACTTCACAGCATGTCACCTCTAATTTCATGGGATTATCTGCACGGCTGCTTTATTAGATGCTCTCGATCTTGAGAGTCCTTTGAACTCACAGCAGGGCCGTGCACAGCCATTACTGTGAACGCTTCTCTTACGTACACAATTCTTATTGCCGTCGCCGTTTTACGAAGGCAGATACAGCCCACCATCCTCCTGCCTCCAAAACTCTGCACTCATTTGTTTGCACTACAAGCCGCCCCACGGGAAAATCCTGAGTGCGAAAGATGCTTTAGAGGGCTCCCTTTAAAAAGCTGTCCAGCCGGCGTGGTGGATTCATGGCGGAAAGGCATGTGGTCCTCGGGTCAACAGCATCAGGATCACATGGGGGCACAGGAGTAGTGCTGATCTCATTAAATCAGAAACCCAGGGATGGGCTCAGTGGCCGGTGCTTTAACAAGCCTTCCCTGGTGATTGCGAGGAAAGCGCGGCAGTGCAGTAACATTCATGGGGTAAAGAATGGGGTAGACCTATATATTTGGGGATAGAGCAATAGACAAGTTATACAGAATGCTTACCCCCATGGATCTCATTATATTGCAAAGGTACTTTGTTCTGATAAAATGTTCTTTCTTCCATATGCCAACATCAGTCCCTGGAACTAGTCTTCTGTATTCTTTGGTAGCAGAAAATGTGAGAGATGACCCAGACCCGATGTCTTTGTGTATTTCAGAACCATCCCCCTTGCAATCTGCATCTCTATGGCCATCATCACAGTTGGCTATGTCCTGACAAATGTGGCCTATTTTACAACCATTAGCGCCGAGGAGCTGTTGCAGTCCAGCGCTGTGGCGGTGGTAAGTCGACATTACAGTTCCCACAGTTAGAATTTAGGCTAATGAGTCGACGATGGACTCTGCTTTATCATGGCTCCCTCCAGGAGAAAGTGTTTTGAAGTTAGTCATCTTTTTTTGACCTGAATGATAATATTTTGAAGATTTAAAGTGTACCCTACTTAGAATCTGCTAACTCTACCCTGAGATCTCTTTGTTATTTTTTTTTTTAAATTCTCCTAAAAAGCATTTTTATATAAAGCTGCCTAAAAAGGCTTTCCTACAAGAAGGGAGTATTTTCCCAACATGTTTCTAAGGACAGGCAGAGTTTCTGAATGCAAATCAAGGCAAGTTTTGATATGCAAAGTATAATCCACTCTTCTCATTTCTGGTTATCAACTTTTCAAATGTTGACTTGAATCCTCTCCTCAAATTATTATTCTAGAAATTTCAGGAGGACCATGTCTATTCATCCATTTGTAGCATGACCTTGGAATAGTGGTGTTGTGGTGGTTTTTATAAATTTGGGAACAGGTAGGCAATTCAATGTTAAAGAGATGTTACAAAGAGATGTTCCAGCAACACTTGGAGATGACTGTGCATTGTAACCCCCTAATTCCAAAGCTTTTCCACAAAATTATTTCACACCGGAACTATATTCGCGTCCAAAGATCATGTTATGAGACTGCTTTTTCTTTTCACTCGTATTTGCTCAGACATTTTAACTGGGAAGAAAGAATGCACTCATTAACTGGAAGCCAGGAAGGTGAAAACTTAAAAACACCCAGGGACACTCCCATCCACCAAACGCAATTCCTTTTAACACAGTATCACTTCCTATCAGCAACACCCACAGAGAATGGTTACCTCCTGTGGTGCGAACCAGTATCTGAGGTCACAGTATGAAAAGGGCTTTGTCCACTGCCTTGAAATGTACAAAGCTTCCGGGTGTCTGGTCGGTTGCCTCACGTTTCTAGGCAAAGGGCAGCACTAATTTGTGGAGAGCATAATAGGGTCTGTTAATTGCATAGCACCAGCTGCATCAAGGACAATGGGAAGAAAAAATCCTGTAATAACCAAAAGAAAAAAAAAAAGGCATCCTTTATACAAATGTGCAGGACTGCCTAGGAGAAAATCTTAGAACTTTGTCTACCATTTGTTTATGCTTTGTGTCACTTGTCAGGATTGGAGTTGTGTTCTAGCGTTTTACAGGAAACCCTGGTAGGAAATGACAGCCTCCTAGGGTCGGGGAGGGCTGACTCCATAAACTGGTTCAGCTGGTCTGGTCTGACTCGGGTAAAGAACCTTCAGACTGGCTCACTCATATGATGAAATGGTCAACTTGTCTATTGTTCTGATTTATCCTCCAGCACCAAGGTTGGCCAGTACCTGTCACACTCACGAGTGTACGTCTAGTGCTCCTCATACAAAGGTGGCGTTTTGGGATTGTGCAGAGCAATTTCTGTCGTTAAAGTAGAATTTCCTATCTGAGCCCCTTCCTCTTACCAGAGGCGATAGTTGATAAAGAGTCTGTAAACGGATCGTTGCTTTGGAGGGACAGAGAAGGCGACTGTTTAGACCTTTGCCCACAGGTCTGAGACAGCAATGCCATGGTGCCCGCTTCTGATGATTGTCTTGGGAGTCAGTTTGACCCTAACGAAAAAGAAGGATTATAAAACATTCACGTAGCACCAGGCTAATGGAAAGTCAAAGAGCAAGTTTGGCCTAAATTGTTTCATTTTATTCCACTTTCAGGGAAAGCATTAATTTGCTCCGTTCTTTCCTTCCTCAGACCTTCTCTGAGCGGCTGCTGGGAAAATTCTCATTAGCAGTTCCGATCTTTGTTGCCCTCTCCTGCTTCGGCTCCATGAACGGTGGTGTGTTCGCTGTCTCCAGGTGAGCGAGTTCATGTATTTTCAGAAACACATTTCTGTTTTAGAGATTGGATGTGATAAGGATAACTTTTAAAGAGAAAAGCCATAGTTCCTCCGAACCTGTTGTTTTTAAAGGGATATGCGAGTTCCTAGTAGATTCCGGTGAAGCATGTTTCATTCTGTCCAGTAGAGGGCGCTGCGTGTCTACACATAGCCCACTCTGAGCAGGGCATGCTGCATTTTTTTTTTTTTTTGACGAGTCTGTCTTCAGGGTTTTATAATGGCCTTTATTTCTAGCGATAAAGTCTTTTGTTTTTGTGAAGGTGCCATGGAAAACAGTAAAGTCGAAAGCAGAAATCACCACCCTGCCATCTATAACCCTTTTTCTTAGTTCGTTGGTACCAAAATCTTTTTTTGCCTATTTATGTTACAATTTAGAGAGAGGTTAACATTGCATGCACGTACATATGTGTACATGTGCAATGCATGTGTGCTAGTTTGGACTGACACTAGCAGTCTAGCACTGAATTTGCCACCAGCTACTCCTGTATAGGAAGAACTCTACTCAGTGCAATATTTCTATTGTTTTTCCTCAGAGCAATATAAGGTATTTCCCAGACTCTGTAGGTCCTGAAATGAGACTTAGGATGAGATCTTCCCCGTGTCTTCAAAGTACAACCCAAATGACCAGACAAGAAATGCCAAGATGCCTAGCATGAGGAAGATACATCCATGTTGCTTTGGGGATTTAAGAACTGTTCCCATTTGAATGATTGATTCTGCAGTCAACTTCACTGTTCTTCTCCCTGCAGGTTATTCTATGTTGCATCTCGAGAAGGGCACCTTCCGGAAATCCTCTCCATGATTCATGTCCACAAGCACACTCCTCTGCCAGCTGTTATTGTTTTGGTAATGCATATTAACAAGGACATGTAGATATAACCTCACAAAATGGTTAGGAAGGAGGGGATGGAGCAGATATCCTGCTTCACCACTGGGTTGGTGCCCAGTGTATCGTGTTTGGTAGACCAGAGACTTTTGCCTTGGCTTGCTTTGACTCCGTGCTTTTGATGTGTACCGGATGCCCCGGGATATGACCCACCTCACTTCTGTTTCACCTTTGCAGAAATTTGTAAGGTATGAAGGGAAATGAAGGCTATGGTTTCTCTCCTTGGCGGAGAGCCTCAAAGGAAAGAAAAGGAAAAACCGCAAGGATACAATCTAAATTCTGGACTCAGAGTTCAGCTGAGAGCAGACTGTGCAAAAATTATCTGTGGCCCCCTCCTGGTCCCTCTCATACAACGTAATTTAAAGCATAGATAAGACATAAACAGCCAAATGTTTCTCCAGGAGGCCTGTGAGAGCGAACCTTAAGGAAAAAAAGGAAAACCCCAAATGTAGATTGAAGCAGTGGAATTCTCTAGGCTGGGAACGATATTTGTCAAATGTGGGATACAAAAGGCTGTGAAAGGTGTAAGAGCTCTCAAATACCCTTGGGCAATGCTACAGTCATTTTTTTCCCTCCTCTGATTTTAGTAACATTTTTTTCTTAACCAGAATCTGCTGTCAAGAGCTCCCTAGGATGCATTGAGCATTTTTTTCTTCTCCATGCATTTAATTTGTTTCAGAATGTTTCCTTGAAATTTCTTTTGAACATACGCACTCTGTGCACAATCTGGAAGCTAACGTCATTTGTGGGAACAGGATGTGCTGTTCCATAAAGAGGGCTTTCGTGTGAAGCCTCTGCTATCCTTCAGGCTGTCCTTGGCTTTTTCAGCTGCAGATTCCTGCTCTGACGTCCTCATTCTCTGTTTATTCTTCCCTGGTCTTGAGGGTCACACGCAGTTATCACAAGGGGACAGTTGACCTGGAGTGGGAAAAGGTCAATGTTGTGCATTAGGGAGCCAAGAGATTTACCTTCACACGGTTGTCACTTGTGTATGGGTCCCAGGAGCACTTCAGAAATCGCTGCAGAGCTTCCTTAGATTTTCCCAGTTATCTGCATTTAATATTTATGATTGGCAACTTACTAATTGATTCTGCATGATTTTGAGTGATTGGACATTTTTTCTTCTTATTCTTTGAAAACACAATGTCTTGGGTAAGGTACACCTGTACACGCTACGAGTCTGGCAAGCATGAGAACTTGAGTTTAGTCCCTCAGAACCAATGCTGGTATGGTGACTTACATTCATAAGCCCAGTACTGGGAAGGCAGAGACAGGAGGCTCCCTGGAGATCACTGGCCGGTCAGCCTAGCCCGAGTGGCCAGTGAGAGACCCTATCTCACAAGGTAGAAATTGTCTTCTGGCGTATTTACAAACATCCCTGCATTTATATGCATGTGCACCTGTGTGAACACGGACACCCTTACACACAAAAACAAACCAACAGAAAATACACTGTCTCCTTTCCAAAGAAGAAGGAACTGACAAAGTAACAAAACAGCACATTCTTACAAAATCCCAACTGAAGCGGGGCTAGTGACCACGTCCTCCAAAGGAGGCTTCATTGCAGCCTAAGAACGGATATGGTAAAGAAGTTTGTGGAACCTAGGCTTTGGTCAGGGTGACAGCTTAGCACTCTAAATAAGTACTGGGCAGGACACTGGTGGTGTGAGGTGATGTTATTGTTTGTATTACCTGTCCCCTCTTAGTTCCCTTTGGTTACTGTATCTCTCCTCCTCCTCCTCCCCCAGCATCCTCTGACAATGATAATGCTCTTCTCCGGAGACCTCTACAGTCTTCTGAATTTCCTCAGTTTTGCCAGGTGGCTTTTTATGGGCCTGGCAGTCGCCGGGCTGATTTATCTTCGATACAAACGCCCAGATATGCATCGTCCTTTCAAGGTAACCTCGGCCATCTTGATGGGTTTACATAAATCTCTCTTCTAATACCTAGACCTCTTTTTGTCATAACTCGATGGGGAGGTTGGGTGCCACAGGGTCCGGCAAAGTAAAATATTTAACTCTTGCAGGGAGCACCTTCCGTTCCACTTTACTTGGGGGAAACTATGTGCATTTTAAAGTATGATAGAGTGAACTTGTCACCGATTTTATCTGTTGAGAACAGAAAGTGTTAAAAGATCCTCTTCAGACTGTGATTTCATGCATGGCTTGGGTATGTTCAGAGCGTGGCATACGCCTGTCTTCATACTAAATGGTTGCAAACAGCTGGGCTGTGAAAGAAAGAATACTTCACTGATAAAAACTCAGCCGTGGGTGCTGCTTTACGGATTAGGCGTTTTAGTCCTTATTGTAACTTGTTAACATTGTGGCAGTTTTTCCCACTGTGTACTCTATCGTGGCAATTCTCCATCACTGGGCTGCAACCCCTTTGTGGGTTCAAATGACCCTTTCACTGGGTTACGCAAGACCATCGAAAACACAGATATTTACATTATGATTCATAATAGTATAAAAATTGCAGTTACAAAGTAGCAATGATTGGGCTGGGCAGCATGGCCACATAAGAAACTGTATTAAAGGGTTGCAGCCTTGGGAAGGTTGAGAACCAGTGCTCTGAAGAAATATGAAATACCAGAGGAAACGCTTAGCACTAAGGAGAGGACCATTTACTCTCCCTGCAGTTTCCTTTGGGAAGGCTGGAGAGCAGCCCTGCCATCAGTCTCAGATGTCAATGGGTCTGTGTGAGCTCACTATTTATTTGCTTTTTAGATTTAGCACAGATAACGCTGCCAGTCATGTTATCAGGATTTGCCTCTAATTGTATTCATTGCTACATGGTTACAGCATCTTTATTAGCTGCTGACTAGGAGTTGGCCTGCTCTATTCCCATTGGGTCTCATTGTGACTCTCAACAGGAAATCAATATTCACGGAAAGGTTTTAGCATGTAGCAAAGCCACTGGTGCTCTTGACTCTGTGTGAAAGCGGGTTCTAATTGTGAGGATCGAAGAAGCAATCTTTTAAGATGAAAAATATAAATCGCATTGATACTTCCATAGTAATGAAATTTGAGTAGGGTGTTTGCCAAGAAGTACACTCTCCTAGCTCAAGACTTGGTTCACATGTTTGAAAACAAGTTAAGAAACTACACCTACCTAACACAGGCTCTGTGATGACCCGGTCACATGACCGACGCCCTCCACCTCAGTGTCTTGCACTGTCATGAAGCTGTTTTCCTTTGGCTGTGTTTCAGGTGCCTCTGTTCATCCCAGCATTATTCTCCTTCACCTGTCTCTTCATGGTTGTCCTCTCCCTTTACTCGGATCCATTTAGCACCGGGGTTGGCTTCCTTATCACCTTGACTGGGGTCCCGGCGTATTACCTCTTCATTGTATGGGACAAGAAACCCAAGTGGTTCAGACGATTGTCAGGTAAGTCTTTTGAGCATCTTGGCCCTGACTAGATACTGTGTTGTAGAAAACCCATAAAGCTGTACACAGCTAATATGCATCTGTTAAACGCTAAAGCTATGATTGGTGCAATGGTCAGTTAACCTGTATTACGGCAATGTAACGGCAATATGGAGAGAAGGACAGGAAAGGCAGGATGAGTGCAGCCCTGTGGGGTATTTGATTCTGGTGATCTTAGTCATTGGAATTTTAGAGGAAGGATAGCTTCTTTAGGTAGTTTTTCAGTGCTGCCCACTGCTCTTTTGAATCCCTTAGTGACATAATGGTTGTGTTCTTTGGTTGAATGCAGTCGAGTGACTATCGTAACATTAAGTTAACCAATGACGTAAGGTTTGTTGGGGTGAGGTGGAAGCTAGCAAATGTCTTAAACATCATGGCTGTAACACTACCTCATTAGAAAAAAATGACCTGAAGAGGATTTTAGTAACAGCAGCAGCAGCAGTAGCAGCAGCAACAACAACAACAACAACACCTAATCAAGAGTAGCATCTTTCTTGTGTGGTTTCTCTATGTTCGCACATGTGTGACCACTTTCTCCCAACAACCGTTTAAGTAGTAGAAGCCGTTGTCTATATTGTGTAGACTTTGAGTTACATCACCAGAAAATTCACGCCACTCTTGCAAGCCATGTGGGTATTAAGTAAAAGAGCTGGGACTAGAACTCAGCCATGGACACTGAGGATGGAAGAGAAGGGATTGGGCTGAAGACACAGGAAAGACATGGTGGTTCCTTTAGGGACAGGAATGAGGGTTGAGGAATGTCTGAGGGTGGGTCCTGTTAGCAGGACCCTGAGGACTTTCAAAGCAGGAAAGAGGAAACACTAGCTCGAAGTGGTATCCTGTTAGGGTGTGCAGGAGGAGACATGGAAGGTCACTTGATCAGAAGGTGGCTTTGGAAGTGCCCTGGTGTCGGGAGAGCTCATGAGCTCTTTCCCCACCTTCACTAGCTCAGATAGATTTCCTGAGGACCCATGTCCCAGATTCTGTTTCCCACAACCAGGTGAGGAAGCTATGGCTCAGCAAGAAGGAGAATTTAGAATTAGGTATAACGGACTTGGAGCATGACATCTAGAATCTGGACTTACGTTTCCTGGACATCAAGATTCACTGCATTAGATCCTCATCCCATGACAAGATATCAGACCAAAGCAGGGGAGAGGTCTTGAGCATGGCAGAAAGCCTAAGGCCTAGAAGAGCCAGCAGCCTTTAAGGTAGGGTTGGGGAGAACAAAGGGCAAGTTCATCATGTTGTCCCAACTAGATGGTTTTCTGATATTCCCTGTGCAGTCAGGCAGTTCTAGCCATCTTCCCTCTCACTACCGCAGGCAGGCTCCAGGCCACCCTGTCAGTTCAGATGAGACATTTTCAAATGTGATCTTTCTTTGTTGCCCTTCTGTGCTTGGGTACTTTTGGAGTTTTTGCTGTGTTTCTTCCTCTGATGATGCTTTGAATATCTCCAAGGCCACTGCATTAGCCGTTTGTGGAAGGAGCTGTGGTGGAGGAAACCCAGGGTGGTTGTTGGTTCAGGGACGCTGTTAACTCTTACCAGCGATGCGGCAGAATGCTCTGCTTTAAACTGTGATCATTGCCGCTCTTTATCTTTACAGACGCTTTGAAAAGAAAGGGGGAAAAACAGCAGTCCTTTGTAATTCTGTTTGATTTTCCTCTTAGGCAGCGTTCTTGTAGTAAGATAAAGAAAATTCATAATATTTATTGCTGCAGAAGCAAGTATTTTCTTAGCCTTCGGCCAAAACAAAACACACAGATGAAACCAGAGAGTCCTCCAGTAGTACCCGACCCTTCCCCAAAGACATACTTTGTGTTAGAGAGAAAACTCCACGTGAGCTTGGAGGCAGAAGAGCCTTGCCCAGAGCAGTTGGTTCAATAGTTTAATATCATATTTTTTCGCCTGGTGAAATTCTCTAGTCTTTATGTTTTGTTTTGTTTTGTTTTTTTCTTTAACTTTAGTATGTGTGAATAGAGTAACCCTGGGAAAATGTGACAAGTCTACTAAAATGCACCGTGCTGGGGCTATTTCCAGAAGTTGTAACTAGACATCATTCTTGTGCAGAGATACTGGTGCAAGGCTGGTTGGCACAGTCAGAGAGTGTCCCGAGCCTTAGGAAGTGAGATTTTTAAAGATCTGATGAATGTCTCTGGCCACAGGATGCCAGTATTGAACCACTTTTTATGTGATAGCATCTCCAAAGCTAAAAGAAAGCACTCTCTTAAGGGGGTAGTCATATATGCAGAAAGCTCTCTCCTCTGTAACGAAGGGACTGATGTTTAGTTTATATTAATATATATTTATATTATATAAATATATTTATGCACATATTTATATATATTACATATATTTGTGTTACATATATATAGTTTTATTATATATTACAATATATAATTGCAGTATATATCTTGTAATACAAATAATACAAATTATAATACAAATAATACAAATTATATGTAATATCTATATTATAAATACGTTATATGTATTTATATTATTCACTTGTTTGCAGACAATCAAGCTTCTCAGAGGAGGAAAAGTGTACAGGTTCACCCCGATATGTTTGGATGCACAGAGCACTAAAGCCAAGGACTAAGCCGCTCACTATCCACCCAACCCTATAGCAGCTGAGAGCCATTAGGATGACTGGCAGTCAGCCCCTCTTGTTCAGGGAGAGATACAGAGGCAGCCTTATTTAAATAGCATCTTTGGTTGTAAAAAGGGGAAAGAAAAAAGAATTTACTGTGGCCAGCATGAACAGAATGCCTGTAATCCATCTTTGCGGACAGCAAGCTCGCAACTCGAGAGCCTAAAAGCATGTGCGGCTCCAAGTCTGTCAAGGTAGCTTCATTTGGAACAGTCCACTGAAGCTGGTTCATGCATTTAGAGTCTTTTCCTGAAGGTTAGATTACCATTTTAATTCATTAAGTTTGCCTATGTATTTCTCAGGGGCTCAGAAGGTGTTCCACTAAATAAATGTAATTATAAAAATAAAAAATTAAAAAATATAAAACTAAATATAAATAAACATGAAAGCATTCACCTCCTTCCCCCTTTAAGAGAACATACTGCTGTTTTTCATATAATTTCTGGGGCAGGATAGCTTTGCCCTGCATCCCAAGATCACTCAGCCCTGGCTGTTGGTCCTCTGTGGATACCAGTTGTGATGGGTGAATGAGACGGCGCAAAGTCAGTGTAGTTCCGGTTTTCTTTAAGAAACCTCAATCACAGCATGGCTGTAAAGTTCGGTAGGTTGTAATCTTGGAAAACTCCAACTGTATATCGTCAGATTACCTTTATTTGGAAAGGCAATGATGTGGGTTTATTACTGTACGGCCACTAATCTTATTGTGAGTATGAGTAGGATATGTGACACGACAAACCCACACGTTCTGCAGGGCTTCTAGAAGCTCCCTTGATCCCATCGAGCACCTGTGCCAGCCCCACTGTTGTAGGGCAGCTTAGAAGGAAACGTTGGGAAACCAGGTACCCAAGGCCTTTCTGAGCACCCCATCATAATGAAAGTTACGCCCCACTAGGACCCCGAAGGGAGAGCTATAGAGGATGTCAACGGGGCTGGTTAGGCACACTTTGGGCCTTACTCTGCTGAGAGGAGACTAGAAACAGAAGGGCACAGGGACATCCCAGTTGCTGCTGCTGTCTGGAATGGATGCAAAGTTCCCACACCAGGGAGTGAGAGGTATAAGAAGGCAACACATGGGAACCCGCATTGTGGGAAAACAGTAGGGTAGAGCTTTGATGTCAAGAGTAGAGGGGCAAGGCTGAGTGAGAAGACAGGATGTAGAGGATTGCTTAGGAGACTATGCAAGGATGTCTTTGAAACATGGGGTTGCAGCCCTAGTTCTTTAACCCCATTGCTTTTCTTTCCAACTTTTGTTTTTCCTTTTACCTCCTCGCTGACTACCATTGGTTTCTTAGCTCCTTGTCTACCTATAAACACCACCTTCCCTGGCCTATTGATGTATGACTCCCTCTAAGCCCTAAGCCCAGAATGTTCTCTTAAAGGGGGAAGGAGGTGAGTGCTTCCATATTTATTTATATTTATTTTTATATTTATTTTTAAATTTTCACAGGATAATTTTGCTGTGTCCTTTTCTGCAAATATGGGGTTTGATTGTTGCTTTCATGGTAGAGTAGACTGTATAAATTGCAACTTATCTAAGAAATATGTAAAGTTTATTTGACATTACTGTACACAAGGCCCTTTTCATTAAATGCAGGGTTTAAAAAAAAAAACAAAACCAAAACAACACCCCCCATAACACCAACAACCCCCTGTCCAAAACCCACGGTGTGTTCCCAGGCAACTACTTCAGGGATTATTACTGTATTTGTTACTTTTCTTTCTTCTGCAACAACTTACCAGACAAAAGGCAACTTAAGGGAGGAAGGTTTGTTCGGCTTGTAGTTTGGACGATGCCCATCTTGGCATAAAAGGAAGAACTGCTGGAGTTCCCTGGGTGGCTGGTCTTCCTGTCTTTAGCCAGGGAACAGAAACCAAGCAGCGACTACATAGGAAGTAAGGCTCGGTTATAAAGTCTCCAGGCCTGCCCTCCTAACCCACATTCCCCAGTGAGGATCTACACCTAAACCTTCCACAGCCTCCCATAAACAGCGCCAACAGTTGGGGACCAAGCGTTCAGATGAGGGACATTTAGCAACACCACAATGAGAAGAGAGCAAAGGATAAAAATAGCTTTTTAAATGTAGTTAAGTATTGCTTGCAAGGGCTTGTTAGAATAACAAGTCATCAGAGAAGAGAAGACTGCCTACAGGGGAGATGATTTGGGTCTGGAACATTTGGGGGGAAGGTACATAGTCTTCTCTAAGACTAGGGGACTTTGGAAGGTGTTCTATGGGAATTGGTAACAACGACAACAGCAACAACAACAACAACAACAACAAAAACCAAGAATTTCCCTAAAGCCATCACCACCTAGCCCAGCACCCTAGGTGTATGGTCAGAACATGTCCTTAGAAGTAATACAACCCAGGGGTTATTATATTTTGGTGTCTTCTAGAGTTACCTCTTGCTGGGTTAAACCTTCAGCTTCTAAGTTAGAAGACTGAGACCTAGACTTGAAGCAAAATTAGAATTGTGGAGGGTGCTTAATGTGATTGGTTTAAGGACCTTAAGTGACCCAAATTAGTCCAGGTTTCTCATTCTATTCATGAGACAGACAAGGTCTTGATAATTAAAGTAATTTGCTCAACAGTACTACACATTAGATACTGGAAATACTATTCTTCTCCTGACTGTCCAGAGAAATTGGTTGTCATCCCCTATGTAAAAAATAGAACAAACCCATTTTGAGCTGAACATGAAGAATATTTGTAAACATTTATTGATATCTTGGTCCCATTGTCTCAAAATATTTTCAGCCTCCTGGTTCATAAATAAATGTTCTTATTTGAATGCAAAATATTAATAAATTCTTACTGAGAAAGCATCATGGGAAGTTGTAGAAGTGACAAATACACTAATTGAGGATGATAGGATTGTAATGAAGTAAATAATTCTCGAAAGTGCTCTGTAAAGAGGGTAGCTGTGTACTCTCAGTATTCATCCCCAAATAATTCACATTTTGCTATTTTTATGCTGCTGTGATTTTCATGCATTTTAATTTCTCCTTATTTCTTTACAGACAGAATAACCAGAACATTACAGATTATACTAGAAGTTGTACCAGAAGACTCTAAAGAATTATGAACTTAATGCATCAAAACCTTGGCCATCTGCCCAGGACTGAGATACAAAATGGCTCTTTATTTCAAGAAAACACAACTTTGATGATGGGCTAAAGGAATTGGTTATCTCTATTCATAGCCTCTAGTGTATTTGAATTAATTTCTGAGCAACTTACCGGTAACTCCATATATTTGTAGCAAGCTAATATGCAAGTCATACAGTGGGGCAAGCTCACAGTTCTTGAGTCTAGTGCCTATCTGCTGAGGGAAAGGAAAAAGAGAAACCTAAGGGCATTGGCACCTGGGTATCATTCTCTACAACATTTCTTATTGTGACTGAGAACCTTGAATAGAAGACCAAAATGGTTTCTGTATATATGAGGCCTGTAAACATAGCTTTACCTACTGGGGACATCTATACTGTGAAAAGTATTTTGTTTTTTATTTTTCTGAAAAAAAAAAAAGAGTCATTATTGTAGCAAAGGAAGCAGAATGACTTTTACATTGACCTTGGATTGTTTTCCCTTAGTGACCAACATGGCTGTCACTTATCTTTCAGTGGCTTATACTCAGAGCATCAGAACAAACGATGATGAGAGAGGAGAGAGAGAGAGAGAGAGAGAGAGAGAGAGAGAGAGAGAGAGAGAGAGAGAGAGAGAGAGAGAGAGAAAGAGAGAGAGAAGCTGGAGATCAAATTCAGGGCTTTACAAAAGCCAGGCAAGCACTCTACCATTGGGATACATCTATACTCTAATTTTCTTAAATGAACAAAAGAAGCACTCCCAGGGGCTAATATTTATGACGCAATCCTAAACTGTATTTGAACTAAAATCATTGAGAACTTGTTAGGTTAACTACGTCATTGCTCATTGTCAGGAAACTTGGTGTTTGTAACGTCACTGTGGTTTGTAACGTTTCAGTGTGGTTGGTTTGTTTTATTCCTGAAAACCTGTATGGTTTGGTATGGCATCCTTGGTGAGACACCTCTTTGGTAATGTACGTCTTAGTGGATAAAACTGTTTCGCTCATTGCAGTCCAACACCCGCATGGGAGGAATTGCCCACAAGACTCCAAACATCAGGCCTCATCTCTATAAGCCGCATTATACGCAGGGTTAGCCGTTCATTCTCCTTTTCTTTAACTTTGTGGCTGTTTTTACCTGGGGATGATTTTTGACAGTGCGTGCATCCCCTTTGCCGTTCTGTTAAATATCTCTGGATAAAACTATCTGGATCCATTATAAAGGCACAGCTTTACATAAGAACTGTGCAAGAAATGCATGCCACTGCTTAGGAAGACTTTCAACTGATTTTTGAAAAATCTAGGCGGTTTCATTCATCTCTACACCTTACTTATAATTCAATTTGCCAAAGAGGGATCTGTGACCAAGCCTATCGAAGGAGAATCTTCAGTAATGTCGTTCAGCTCCCTGACGTCGAGTCAGAGTTAGAAAACACTAGCAGTGTTCAAATGGGATTAATGTGATGGTGGGATCTTTAAAACATTTTCCTAACATCTGAAAATTAAATGCTCAGCGTGGTCACAGTAGATTAAATTTGGTCTCTTATATTCTGACCACTTAAAAACAAAATGTTTTAAAAAATTATCCTGAACTGGTTGTGGTGGCACACCCCTTTAATCCCAGCACTTGGGAGGCAGAGGCAGGGAATCTCTGAGTTCCAGCAGAGCTAGGGCTACCCAGAGAAACCTTGTCTTGGAGAAAACCAAACCAAACCAAACAAACAAAAAGTATTTTCCCAAATAAAAAAGACTATCGAGTTCATAGATAATTGCCCAAAGTACAAATGATGACCTAATTTGGAACAATTCACCAACTCAGCGTTTTTAGTATCAATAATGTTTAATATATACCCAAAGTTGACTTTGTTTCTGAAGGCCGAACCAAGTGTTTATTTCCCTAAGTGAACTGCTAACAGGTTTTTGTTTTTATTAACATGGGCTTTTCCAAACCATAAGTCTAGTCTCTAGAGCTAACATAGTGTTCATTTGTTGACGTCTATCTCTGTCAGATGTGGCTAGAGGTGCACATTATTATGTTGTTATCTTTACACCAGACCCATGAGATTTATCAAGGCAGGGTCTTCTGATTACCTATGAAACAGAGTAAAGCCGTGGAGAAGGTCCTGTGGTCCGCGGTTCTTCCTGAGGCTCATGTGCCCCTCGCTGATGGTCCTCATTGTGTCATTTGCTTGCCAGTCCGTGTACAAGCTGGTCAGGTTATACTTTATCATTCCTCCTCTCGTTTCTAAGACATTTTTGTAGTATTAAATTTATAACACAGTTTTAACCAAGCATGAAGAAACTCAGTATTTCTAGAAAGTACTGTCCATGGGGCTGTGTTTCTGCTTTTGCTGAAGAAGAGAACACACAGTTCCTTTATTCATGGGATTCATGTTCATAATTGTTAGTGAGATAATGTAAAACAGATTTTTATTTGGGAAATACTCCTGCACACTTATAATGTGTGTTTTTATACAAAGTAAATTTTTTCTCATATTTTAGATTTATACATGTGTATACACATGTGGTTACATGTGTTAATGTTCGTGCTAATGTACATATTTGAATGTTTATATAAAAACACGAATTGATTGCTACAATACAGAGTTAAATGCAGCCTACACAGTTTAAAATACACAATACTCTATTTTCAAATATTCTTTGTTATGTATACAAAGCGTCAAACATGTAACTTTTTAAGGCATCTGGTAAAGATTTCCAAAGCTTAGGTGTGATTTTATTCTACACGATTATAAATATTTCCATTGATTGATATTCTTATAGTGCTATTTTATATCTTCTTTTAAAGCACTAGATTCTCCCCTTTGATTTCAAGTGGCTCTTGTAAATGGTGGCTCTGCTTAGCTGACAACAGGTCCTGCTCTTGTCTTTCAGTGGGAGATTGGACATTTCTCTTAGCAAACATGGCTGGGTCTGGGTCTGCTTGTGGGTTCATGAGTGTACACCCACAGTGTGTGCACATTTGCTCCCCAGCCCTGCAGGTACAGGGTCAGGACAGTTGATGGAATTAGTTCTCCATGCTCTGCAGTTTCTATAACACTAAAATATGCATATAGAAACATTCCAGTTTTCAGATTGCCTTCTGTGTCTGCCTGAATTGTTTTCTTAATTGCCATTTGAACAGCAACAGGTGGTTACCATGAGACCATTCCTTGCTAGAAGTCTTAGCCAGTTGAGATCAGCCCTTGGCAAAGTCCCTATTTCATCTCAGTTTACAGGTGAGTGGGATGCTGAGAAAGCCTGCTTCTCTCCCTTTTGTTGATAGCCTCTTACTGAGGTGTGAAAAGACAACTTAAGGTTACTACCAGTTTACCATCATCAGCAAAGAAGGGAAATATCAGTGTTGAATGTACGTGAGCATCCTGAGATGCTAATTAAGCATGAGTTTAGGTGCCTCTAATGCACTTAAACACCTAGCCCTCCTTTGGAAAGATTATATATTTTTAAAAGAAGATCAAGGATTAGGGCTGAAGAGTTGGCTTGGCTTCTAAGAACACTTCCTACCCTTGCAGAGAACTTGAATTCAATTTCCAGCACCCACATGGTAGCTCATCACCATGGGTAACTTTAGTTCCAGGGGACCCAGTGCCCTCTTATGTGTACAGGCATGCACACAGTGCACATATATCCATGCAGACAAAACACTCATCTACATTAAATGTATGTGAAAAAACTTTAAAGACAAGGAAAAGTACATCTACTTTGGATAGTATAATATCTATATTTTCTTTGTGAATAGTTTTCATAATTTTTCCATTAAAAGTAATCATAGAATATTGGTAAAACACATTTTAAATATATAAATATGATGTTAATTGAAATATACACATAAAAACCATTAAGGGCTGTCTTGTAAGGTCTATGTGATACAGAAGTCAGTGATGTCTACTGTGTTAGGCTGTGAATAACAACTGAAAAACAATGAATGAGGTTTTATTAGTAGCTCGTTCTTTCTTATTTTTGGAGAGAAATATATTTGAGATTTCAAAGAAATGACTCAAGAAACTTCATTTGAATATCATTGGCTTCATGATACGCTGTGTGTCAGGGCTGAGAGAATGCAGGGTGATATTTTATGCCCCTAATCATACAAGCTGGAAATTAAGTCATGGCATTGTGTACTGGCAAAGAGCTTATAGAGAAGATAACGAGTCCTTTGCATAACTTCTGTTTATATTATATATAGATAAAAGAACGATTGCCTGCATATATAGTTTAGCTAAATTTCCCCCACAAACAATATTTCAAAAGTCTATTCTCAATATATTTGACAACTGAAAGTGTGACCTCTAGGTAGACCTCTGATGGCTAAGATTATACTTTAAAATATGTGATTTAATAGCCAATTTTATAAGCAATCCTTTATTTTATTGAATTTTCCAATTATTTGGTATCTCAAAATGAATGCCTTGTCTGCTTTGTGTCATAACTGGTGCAAAAACATACGTCACTGGCACATAGGCGGTCACCTGTTCATTTTATCAGACCTTGTCCTTCTTCATCAACTTATGACAACACTGTTACTCTTTCTTCTTTATCATTTCTGTTCTATTTACATAAAACCACAGTTCCCTGCAATTCAGTTTTTGATGTTATGCCTTCAAGGTGGTAACTATAGAAAGATTTCACTTCCTAAGATTTTTCTTAATGAAAAAAATCTGCTCCTCCCTTCTCTTCCTTATTTACAGTTGGCTTGAAATACAGAGTGTGGTTTCAGCCTCAGACGGCTCCCTGCTGCGTGGTATATTTCAGCCTGTAGAGAACAAAGGTACTTTTGTACTCTCAGTCCCCACCTGCACAGGTTTATAGACAATGCTTTCAAAAACCCAGTTACTCATTATGCATCTGAGAGCCCTGTGGCTGTCAGAGGCAATTCAAAAGGAAGCACACCTACCACACACACTTCGGCATACACACTAGAATGTTTAAGAGTGAATGAATTATTGTTTAGAGGACCTACTTGCTATGTCCTTACTACCTCCTGATGAAGCCACTAAAGGCAGTGTTGAAGGCCAGGTTGAGAAAGAGAAGACTGGTACTCTGTTAACTCTTGCTGCAGGAACTGTATTCTGAGCACTCCGTGTGACGGTATTTTCACAGCATCTTGTGGGAAAATGTGTTAGGTCTTTGGATGGATAAGTGGGTCCTGTGTGGTCAGACCTCCCTTATTCTTACTAATGACCCTTTTAATAACCATAGACTCAGAATTTCACTCAGATCCTACCAGGAGACAAGACATTGTGGGTTCCTACTCTTAAAATTGAAGGATCTTGTTTCAAAGAATTTAGGAAGGAGTCTATGCCTGTAATTTCTCCATCACTCTACTTATTAAATAATATAATAAGATTTTATCTTAGAGTAGAAGAGTACTTTGGGAAAATAAAAGAAAAAACATTATTCGTGATGAATGAGAGTTTATAGCAGGAAAAATTACTTACATTAAATAACAGCATTCTAATTATTTCAGATACTAGTCAATAGCACTTTTATAACTCTAAATCAAAAGCATTTTGTATTATCATACCAATATTTTTCTATGTCTATGTATATATGTCATAGTGTTTATTTCACAAGTCACCAGCATTATTTTATAATTCTGAGCAACCTAACTATCTTCTTGGAGAGAAACTTGTTAGCCAACAGTTTTATCTGACAATTTCATTTCTGCTGCTGTAAAAAAAATGCAACTAAAATTTTAATGAGGTTCTTCTTGATATTATCTATGTTCAGAGAGTTTTGCCTTTAGGAAGCTCCTAGAATTAGTAGCAATAGCAGAATATTCTCCATTTCAAAACTTGCATATTTTGAACACAGACACTGACCTTGAATTTCTGTTTCTGTTGATGAGTTTCAGTACAATGGTATTGAGGGTCAATAGTTTTCAACATGTGGAAATTTTGCAAGCATAAGCATCAGGTAGTTATGTCTCACTAATGCAGTGCTGGATGCCTGGAGAACTTAATTTGTCTTCCCTCTCTGGTAAGACTTGAACCCTGAATTTCATAGCGTGTAGCTCTTATTGTGTAGTGAGACTTACATGGTAGTCGTGCACTGGGAAAGGAGGATTTTAGTTATTAGTTCAGAATTCAGTTGATACCATCATCCTCTTTATTTTAATATATCTGGATTTACTTTGCTAAAATGTGTTTGTAAGTTTTATCTAAATATTTAGCCTACTAACTTTTTCTTTTTATGTCTAGGAGTAGAAATATTCATATGTGTGCTGGTATGTTTATAGTAATGTATTAGATACTGTATATAAATGTGTTTAGCTTTACTTTCATTCTTCTGTAAACATCCTTAACTGGTTCTGGTGAAATCACTTTAGCCCAGTAGTAGCCAGTTTACCCTTAGGGTTATGTTGACAACTGTCCTTTGGTCTGTGCTTCAGTTATAACTTATAAACTTGCTATGCTCTGTGTTGGTTGTAGACTATGTTTTCCCATGACCTTGGAGCATTCTCCATATTGCAGGAGCATGGTCCCTATGTTCTGGTGGTCTCAGTACAGGATTGAAAACATTGCTGCCTACACAAAGACGTTCTCTGGTTCCTCACCTCTGGCGGAGTTCTTTACCCTGGCATTGCGATGTTGAACCTTGAGGAAGGTGATGGCTATATTTTGTACAAATATGACACGATGTCTTATATTGAGTGGTGAATACTTAAAGGGCAAGGCGGCTTGGCTATACAGATGCTGAATGATGAGTTGTGAGCACTGCAGAGATGTATCTTCAGATTCCTTGGCACTGGTATACAAACATGGGATGTGTGAGGGTGAAGTAGGTTTTGTAGTTAATGACTTCCCTCTCTGGAGAGTGCTGCTGTAACAAACTCATTGCTAGATGGTGTTTGTGGGCGATTTGTATGACTGGGAAACCACAGTGAAACAAGTGTACTTCCTGATGAGAATTCTTGTTTATCTTTTCATATGGATGCATTTTGGTGCAGTATGATGTCACTCCAATTTGCATTGTTGAATTATATTTCAGTTGTATTTGTGGAGCTGGCCACTTGTTATGCTTCCAGCTGCTTCTCTGTATGTCTGTCTTCTCTATATTTTTACTTGAAAACCCTTCAAATGGACATTTGAATAAATATTTGATAGTTTACATATTAAACACCATGTTTCTTTTCGATAATAAATACCGCTTTAAACTGAAGCTCGTCTGTTTATGATTTTGTCTCATCGATTGTCTACACGTGTTGAGGCATCTCTTGGCATTAATCTGCTGTATGCGAAGTAACAGTGTAGGCAGATCCCGTCTACGCAGCGTCTTCATAGTACATGTTGGTCTAGCTTCTGCTCTCATTTACCTAAAGTCTTATTTTCAACTGTGGGACAAAGGCTTTTCATTTGTGACCTTTGACAAAAGTATTGTCTCTTGTTTCCTTCTAATCAAGACTCCTGTGTTTCACTAGGATATTCTTTGTGAAACTGAAATCAGGTCACATTTTCAAAACAGGTCCCGTTTACTTGTTTCTGAATGAACCTGAAACATTTTTATATAGTGTGTAGGGCTCTCCACAGTATATAGGGCTTTTCATAGTGTATAGTGTTTTCCATAATGTGTAAGGATTTCCATAGTGTATAAAGCTTTCTGTTTATAGATTTTTCCACCGTGTTTAAGAGTTTCTGCAGTATATAGGGGTTTCCATACCTTGTACTTTATTTTTTCCATCTCCTACAGTCTCTGGAACCATATCAAATATCTTTTCAGTGGTTCATTAAAGGGAAGATGTCAATATTTCTGTACTTAATGCAATAAAAAATTATTACAGGAATTATATGTTACCTCCCAACTCCTGTCTTCCTCTTTCACACAAAGCAAAGCTTTATCTAACATTACACACTGAGTTAAAAAGTGACCTTTCCCAGCTGTCCTCACAAAGTTGGTTCAGGACCTGGTTCATCTGGATCTGCACCATCCTGGATATCTCCTTTTACAACTCACTGTACACTATTGTAATTGATTGACTGGACACTTTTTATCTGTCTGGATTTGCCCACTTTTTCTTTCATGGACTCCATCAAGGATGGTTCAACATAAACAAATCAATCATATGATATCTAAAAATTAATATGCAAAGAGATCTCGAAAAGACCTTTGATAAAATCTAACATTGCTTCATTATAAAAGTCATGGAGATACTAAGGATAGAGAGTACATTTCAACAGAGCCAAGGTTATGTACAACAAATGTACAAAACATTGGCATCCTGTTAGATGGAGAAAAGCATTTCCACTAATGTTAGGGTCAAAGGATATCCACTTCCTCTTGTGTTCATTATAGTGTCTGGAGTCTTATATAGAGTGGTAGGACAAGAGATGGAAATAAAAAAAATATAGATAGGAAAAGAAGTAAAAAAAATAAATGAATTATATGGTTGAGTTGATACTTTTCATCAAAGTGGTAGGATACAAAATTTACACAAAAAAGTACCCTTCTCATATACCAATGACAAACAAAAAGAAAGAAACCAGAGAAACAATCCCATTCACGATACACACACACACACACACACACACACACACACACACACACACACACACACACAGAGAGAGAGAGAGAGAGAGAGAGAGAGAGAGAGAGAGAGAGAGAGAGAGTAATAAATCTACAACAACAATAACCTGACAAAAGAAATCAGGGAAGATACACGAAGACAGAAAAGCTGTCCATATTTATAGATAACAATAACTAATATTATAAAAATCCTCATTGTATCAAAAGCAATTTGCACTTCTAATACAACACAAATCAATTCCAGGGCCATTATTCACAGATACAGAAAAATGATATTAAAATTTATGTGGAAATACAAATGACCAAAGATAGACAAAGCTATCCTGGAGGTATCAGCATATGGTTTCAAGTTATATGCTATTGAACCATAGTAATTAAAATAGCATCATACCGTAATCCATATAGACATAATATAGACATATAGATCAATGGTAAAAATTAAGGGGATATATATGTATATCCATATGTATATCTATTTCTCTCCATATATATATGATCTTTGACAAAGATGCTAAAAGTGTATGCTGGAGAAAGGACATAATTTCCAAGAGATGGTGTCTGTGAAAATCTGAATATTAACATGAGTGAAAATAGTTACTTATTTTTCATCTCACACAAAACTCAATTCTCAACGAGTCAAGAACTCAGCATAAGATCTGGTATTCTGAAATTACTAGAGAAAAATGTAGGGGATATTTCCACATACAAATACAGATAAAGACTTTTGAATAAGACTTACATAGGACAAGAAATCAGACGAATAACAAAATTTGAGATCTCATAAAACTACAAAGCTTTTAAGAAGTTTGTGTATGTCACAGTTCCCAGTGGGAATATTACTACTGATCTTTAAATTGACCCAGAATCAGACAAACTTCTCAGTCTGTTTATTCACCTGGACAAAGGTCATTTTCAGCCTTAATCAGAGACATGAAATGTAAGACAAATATCTGTATGGAATAAGGCAGGAAAGTAGGAATGCTAGGGAGAAGCAAGAGGGCAGAGTTTGTGTATTTTTTACATGTATGAAATTGTCAAAGAATGACCTATTAACAGAACCATAAAAGCATGAGTAGATTTGGAAATTATACTTTTACATCTCTAGGGTTAAGTTTCTGTGGTGACAAAGTTTATGAAATCTCTTACATTAAGAATAAAAGCAAATCTCCTCTCCCCTTCCCTTTCCTCTTCCTCTTCCCACCTTTATTCCCCCTTGCCCTCTCTTCTCTTTCCTTCCCTGCCATCTTCTGCCTTTCAGTCTTTGTCCCTCCCCTTTCTTCCCCTTCCTTCTCCTCTCTCTGTCTACTGCTTTTTTCTTTCCTTCTATCCAGTCAAAGAATATGCTATGAATTCTTTTTGTAAATACAAGTTAGGTTTTCCTTAGGTATCCTATTCATGTAATAATATATATTTCATTGATAAATGCTATGGTCTGAAGTATAGAACAGAAGAATGCCTAATTTGTGAATGATCAGATGTCTTCCTGAAGCCGCTGTGAGAAATGAAGCAACATTTCCCTTCCTTGTTAAGGAAAAACATTACTGAAAGAATCTAATGAATTTGGCACCTGTTAAATTCACATTAATGCAGGAATGTAAACTGTATGATATCAGTGATATGAGTAGGGGGTGGTATGGTATGGTTAGAATGCATTTCACATGTCTGTGAAATCATCCAAAGTACACATTTAATTAATAAGACCATGAAAACATGAATGAATTGTGCAATATTCTTATACACATTAAGGTTGAGTAATTCACTGGATTCTATGTCAACAGTCTGCTCTTATTTTAAAGCAGTGAATAGGACTGAATGTGTGTCTAATGAAACTACACAGTGGCCAGGATTCTGTCTGGGAACTCTCAGTAAGCTTTTTCACATGCTGCTTCAGGGCTCACAGAGACTTCTGCCAAGTGCACCCCATTCTGTGATTTCAACTTGAATTCAGACTATGTCTAACGAATTAGGGCTTCAGCCGATTATGCCCAGGCGGGTATCAGGTGGGTAAAGGTAACCTTGCTTTTGTTCCCACCTTTTAAAATTACATTTTCAAGCTCACTCGAATGCTAACCTTGAAGGTTGAGCCTTCACAGCCCTCTTACTGGTTTTTGTGGTTTTTAATGTAAGAACACCTGCTTACCAGCTGGTGGTGCTTATAGCTATGGTCTAATAAGTGTTTGATGTTTAAAGAACTGTGAAGTGAAAGATAATTAAGATCAAATGTCCTTTAAATTTTATTAATTTAGAAAGACATGGAGGATTTTCTAATGCAGGCTAAATACTTCAAAAGTTAAAATATATTCCAACAATAGTAAAATCTTAATAAATTATTACAATCTCAAGAATAGCAGACTAGTTTATTCCCCCTTATTTAAGTTTTCCTAAAAATAAGGATATTAATCTTATTTATCACAGTAATTAGCATACTACTTACATAATGTCACATTTGTGTGTTTTTAATTTCCTAAAACCTAAAGCCAATCTAATTTTTCTGTGTTATGAATTCTGCTTTAAACTCCCTTATGGTTATTTCTTATTCCCACACTGCTAGATTATCCTTAATTTTTAAAATTCAATTATTTATAGTAAAAGGTTAGTTCCGAATTTAGCAAAAATCAGTCCACACGATGGGTACTAGAGCTCAGTGCTGAACAGTTTAAGTATTGTTTCTGCTTCATGAGTATAAATAGTTTGGAAAACTACTTCTTAATGACACTAATTAGTACTGATGTTAATTAGATTAAGTCTCAAGTTCTTAAGTCATTACAACTGTGTGGAAATGACTTGGTTTGGACTTAGGGGTAGCTGAGTTGACCCTGAAGGGTGGGTGTCCATTACCAGATAACAAGAAGAAGGTTACGGGAGGCCATGTTACCAATGAAGTGTGCGATAAAGATCCTATGCCTAGGAAAGGAAAGAACTTCTTGGAGTGGCCAACCTGTGGAATCATTGACTTAAGTCTGTTAAGGCTGACTCCACAAGAGAAAATCCATGCCCAACACTGCTTGAGTAACCAGGAAACAGAGACCTAGAATAAAACCAAACACTAAAAAAAAAAAAAAAGTATCAATGAATTGACTCTTAATGATATTTCACTAGACTCATAGATCAGTACCTCCTCTTGTCATCAGAGAGACTTCCTTCTCCCCCATTGTGGGGAGGGGGATTTGCTCAGGGAATTATGCAGGAGGCAGAAAGATTATAAGAGCCAGGAGTCTCCATTTTGTCATGTCTGGTTGTTGTTTCTTGGAAGCCGGTTCTTTTCTAAGGAGCTCTGTTGGGGAGCAGGTGGAAAGACTGGGAGGAGGATAGGGATAAAAAACTAAATCAGAATATTTGAGGCTGGAAAACCATATGGTGAGCCAGTCCCAAACAAGAGTGAGGCTGAAACTTGTCCAAATCCCCAAAGTCTTGTCCTGAGACCTGTAGGAGTAGGACTGTTTTCCTCCTTGCTCTGGCCTGCAATTCCCAGTACACATAACCTGTGCCACCCTTGAGGTAGTCATATAACCTGGTGGCCAAATTACAGTTTAAACTTCTCCCCCTATAAGGATATATCCAACAGGCACCTCTCCATGCAAATGCAGCATTCCTAGCACCTCAACACTTCTGATAATATATATACTCACCCTCAAAACACCTACCTGCCCCTTCAGGCCCCTTAATACCCAAATGGGGAGATCTCTAACACACTAGATGAGATCCTGTGGAGATCTCACCCAACTGTATAAGCTTCACCGATGCACAGTGCTGCTTGGATAGCCCACTGTACAGAAGTAGACCCAGGACAGCAAGGATATATTATATGAGAATGCTAAGAATCTATTTCCAATAAAAGGAAAAAAAAGCCTATAGATCTCTCTCACAATGCCTCTAGATAGAATTATTTTTTTTGAAAAAGGACTTGAAGCTTACTTCATTTTATCACTCCTATGTTTTGCTTAATTAGTTCACACTGTCAAGAATGTTTATAAACTGTAATAGGCTCTAATACACACACACACACACACACACACACACACACACACACATATATATATTGAAGGAGGAAGTAACTCAGAGAATTACATAACCAATAACTATGGGGAATCTACTTTCCCGATGTTTGACTACTTTTTCTTGGCACATTTGCCTTCTCCTTCCAGGTTAGGAGGTTAGGTGCTGTTTGATTGACTTTAAACCTAACTCCCAAAAGGGGTCTTAAGACTTTTTATCATAAGAGATCATTATTTGACTAGTACTTTTCAACAAACAGTTCTAAGGTAATAATGCTATTTAACAGAACTTATATTTTTACCATTTCTTTAGAAATACAAAAAGTGATTTGTTTTGGGTTTTATGCTCTGAAATTCAAAGAAAAGAAAAATTAACTTCTCTGGCAAGAAAATAAGAATTTTGTCTAAGGAATCATAGAATAAACGATTTGTGTTTAGTTAAAGTGTTATTCCATCAAAAACCCAGGGATTTTTCTGACATGTTATAACTCAGGTTTCTCTTACCGGAAGCTCATCAACAGATGTTTTCTATGCACTTACAGTGATGTATTGATTTTTTTAAAAGAATAATTTTAGACCATCCAGGTGTACCTAATGAAAGAAAAGGTTAATGCAGGAGGCCGGTGGTTATTAGTAAAACATTTCATCAGATTAAAGTTCTCAAGTTTCAGTGAGGAGGGAATTGAATCAAAGCACTGAAAAGGCAGTAGAAATTGAACAATGGTTCAATTTTATAATTGTTGTTATTTATCATTTTTATTAAACTTTGTATTAGCCATGTGCCTTGCATCGACTAGGACACTTCTCACCTCCCTCTATGAGTAAGACAGATGACAAGCCTTACTTCCATTTTTGGATTAAGAAAATGAATATAAAATCACTAAAATGGCCCGCCTGGAGCAATAGAGAAAGTCAAAGAGGTCAGAGTAGAAATTCTGATGATTAAATTACTCTGAGGTTTCAGGGTCCTGAACCAAGCCATCTTTTAAGTGAAGACAGTTACTTTGTTTTTATTTATAAGTCAATCAATCATTAAATTTTTTACAGGCACTGTGTGATCATCAGTGAATTTTATGAGGTGGGATGCAGGTTCTGGTTCTCCTGCCACAGAAACTCATATTGCTACATCCTGGGCGAACGGACGCTGTAATAAACCACAGGAACACTAGATTTCATATAGTGTGTGATTAACTGAAAAACTGCACTGCAGCTATAAAAGTAACATTGGAAGATAGGATGCTGGGCTTCCCACCTGTGCTTAAATAGTCGGAGGAGTGAGGCAGAGCAGAGAGGCTGACTTGAGGTGATGATGTGTGGGCTGATCACAATTTAAGCAAAGCCATGTAGTAGAAACACTGCTTCATAAACCAGTTCAGCTGGGCAACAGGCCTAATGGCTTCTCTGTCTTTGGCTAAGATCGTGAGCAGAGGATAACAGTTACTGAAGAGTGGGTAGGTTCAGTTTGACTTCTGTGATGATACGAACATCTTTTCAGCCCAGAGTATTGAAAAACCAGAGAAATGATTCTACCCAAATTATCTTACTGAGACAGTGAGCTTATTGGGCTTCCTTTCAGGAATATGGGCAAGGAGTTACTTACAGGAAGCATGACAAAAAAGACAAATGCATGACCAAAAAGCCTACCCCAGCATGAGCTGCAGCATGAGTGCAGCATCCCTGAGCTCCATGTGTGACCCACTGACTATTCTTCAGTTTAGAGGGTCTTCTCTCCCAAGTTAGGGTTACTACTGTCATAAGTCTTGGGAAGGACCTGGTACTTTCCAGGCCTGGGTTTTATTTACTTTTAATCTTAAACAGTCCTGTTCTGGGGTGGGGGTGGGGGGTTGGGCGAAGTGTTTTAGTTCAGAGAAAACAGTTTCCTTTTACATTCAGAAGTGTTTTCATATCAGGAAAGATTTTATTTGGAGATGGAAGCCACTGTAAAAGCAACTTGGAAGGAATGAGGAGGTCGAAATGGCACCTGGAATCTGCAAAATCTAATGTGTGAGATTGGGGTGGGTGTGATGTGCAGACGTCTAAACTGGAACCTCTTACGAATGTAAAGATAGATGAAATACTGTCATTAGTCATGGGTTTCAAACCTCAAAGATTTGGTAAATGAGGCATTTTGGCTAAGTCAGAAACACTCGGTGCAAATGACCATTTCTCTTTTATGCAGAGATTGAATACTGAAGGACACTTTTAGTTGTGAAATGCTGAATTTGATGTAGCGAATAGTCCATGTGGACATACATTCTTATTTATTATTAGAAAAGAAGGCAAGATCTTGGGTGAGAGGGCAGGGCTTGAGATAGGCATTGATATCCTTAACCTACCTTTCATTAATAATGTCTTCCTTCTTCAAATTATAGGCCAGTTAAGACATTTGTCAACATCACATAGCAGATAGAAGAAAAACATGGCACCTTTACTGCTGATTTGCAAACAGAATGAGATTCTGTCTGTGGCAAGCAAGTGAACTCTGGGATTAAAAACATTTGACTCTCCTTTCTCAAGAAGCTGCCTAAAATGGACATGGTTCTCTTCACATGGTTCCCAATCCTCTAAAAAGTTAGGGATTGTCCTTCACCATGAAATAAAGGAGCAGGATTGTTTCTGGGGTCAAAAACTCTTGGGCATTTTGTTTTGCTTTCTTCCAAAGTCACTAATGTAATTAAGCTGCGTTCTTTTAGAAAGAAGTCAAGAGATTTCCCTTCATGAACATCTTTCTACATAAAAGTAGATACCACATAACAAAGCTTTCCTTTCCCTGCTTCATCATACTTATGAGTACCCTGTATAGTGGTAGATTTAGCTTTAGAACTGTCTTTTACCAATTGTAAGTCTAACCTAATTCAAGCATGGTGCCTGGAGACGCTAATGGCTTGAGAGGTAATCTTGATTAACTGCAGTAAATAAAATTGGCAGCTGCCTGTGAGCTGATGGCTTTCCATTGCAGAGAGCCCGTTCCAAAGCTCACGTGCAGCGGGGAAGAAAGAGAATGCCTGAAAGAACTGAAAGTGGGAGAGGGTGGTGAATTCCTACTAAGACTATTTGGTTCTAAGGTGAATTGCTCTTCTCAGTGATAACAGAACTTACTGCTGTTTGGGAAGTCTTCCACTATGTTATCCAGATTGTATAGTTCAGGTACGTGTTAAGTGAAAAAGAGATGGCGCACCCAATGATTGGCGGTGACCATCCGCCTCTGTATTTGTCAGGCTCTGGCTCCAATGGAGGAGTTAGAGAAAGGACTGAAGAATCTGAAAGGGTTTGCAACCCCATAGGAAGAACAAGAATATCAACCAACCAGACCCTCCAGAGCTCCCAGAGTCTAACCACCAACCAAAGAGTACACATGGAGTGACCCATGGCTGCAGTCACATATGTAGCAGAGCATGGCCTTGTTGGGCACTAAGGGGAGGAGAGACCCTTGGTCCTATGAAGGCTCGATGCCCCAGTGTAGGGGAATGCCAGGGAGGGGAGGGGAGAGGAAGTGTGTGTGGAAGCACCCTCAATAGAAGGGGTGGGGGGATGGGATAGGGGGAGAAGGAAAATATTCATAATTTGTTTTTTTAATTAGCAGAACTTCTGTTGGTTTTGTAAGCATATCATGGCCCACATCAAGTTTATTTTTGTCTCTAAAGACAAAACACAAGTTAAATAGGCAAATAGACTCATAAAAAAAAAGAGATCATGAGCATGATGACTTAATTATCTGTGGCTGCTTGTATTATGTTAATTTGGGTCCCCCAAATTGTTTTCATAAGAGTCTGCACATCCTCATATAAGACACTGAGGGACCCTGCCCCCAGTTGGTTCTGATTGGTAAATGAAGATGCCAGCAGCCAATGGATGGGCAGGTCAGGCAGAGGCAACACCTTAGGCTTTACCTGGGCTTGGAGCGAGGGAGAAAAGGAAGATCTGTCTTGCCTGGAAAGGTGGAAGAGAGGAGACACACACCTGAGGTGCAGTAAGGAGCATGTCCTCCATGTAGGAGCTGGGGGAGAGCAGCCCCAAGACAGCTGCTGGTCTGGGTCCAGGGCAGTAAAATGGAATATAGATTTTAGCATAGATTCCCCATAATTTGGGATTATTGGAGAAAGGTGGATTAGCTCCATGGAGGTTAGGAAGTGGCCCAGCCATTGAACTGCTTTAAGCATATCAAGCATATCAAAATATAAAGGCTTTGTGTGTGTGTGTGTGTGTGTGTGTGTGTTTCATCCAGGAACCCAGAAAGAACATTGAGGCAGGTATTGAGGAATGCGCTACTGCAGGGATTGATTTAAAATTTTAATTGGGTACTACTACAATTATCTTGTGATCTAGATACAGTTCTCAGTTTTAACACATTTGCTATGATCTGTTGTTTATTGCTATCTGGTACAATGTAAACACAAACCAACTAAATGAATTAAAGGAAAAGAGGGAGATGCTAAGTGTATTTTTATGTCTTAGGCTGGCCTGCAAAAGGGCTCCAAATACAGAAATACAAACCAGGCAACAGCTCTGTCTTCTTACCTTCTTGTCTCTGTGTGACCATTATACTTCCATTTTCATACATCATATTTTCTCTAAACAATACCTGTGACTGTATAGACTTCTCAATACAAAAATTACTTAAAACTCAAATTATGCAGTCATAATTCCAAGTATTTAATTGGAACTCCCAAAGTGTAACCCATACAATTGTCTATACAAATAGCTGGGTGGATGGGTTTGAAGAGTTTAAATTTTATTCTCTCACAAATAAGCACTTTTTTTCATTTTATGTATATATTCTAGAAATTTCTACCCATGTGTAAAAGCAGCAGAAACTTTATTCAGTGATACTAGTAATGATGACTTCCTGGCTGTGTAGACATGAATGGGTCCCAGGGCATGTTAGTGTTTACCTGTACAATACCTCATATATCTCTGGAGGACATGGAATATGGAATCATAATCTGGAAGGATTTTTCACACCAGGAAGTCAAGTTTAAATTATAGGTTTCATTTTCATTCTGTAACCATGGAATCATAGCTTACAAACATGACTTAATTTCTAATGAGCAATTCTAATGGCTTTGGTTTCTTCTTTTCCTTGCCAGTAAGCTTAAGTAGGAGGGAGAAGTGGCCTGAATAATGGGGAATTTTGAATGTGTTACCCATTTTAACAGGAGATTGAAATACTTCTCAGAAATTGTTTAGATCAGGCTGACAAAACTTAAAGATACAAAATGTTTAACTGTGTGTCCATGCATACATAATTGAGATTTATCAATACACTGAATATATAGCTAATATCCAATTATGTATAATTTTAGTATCCATAGGCCAGCTATAAAAAATGTTGTTTCAAGAGCATTTAGGTGCATTGGCTGCTTTTCTTGTTACTATGACAAAACATCTGACAAAGCAGTTTAAGGAAGGAAGGAAGGAAGGAAGGAAGGAAGGAAGGAAGGAAGGAAGGAAGGGGATATCTTGGCTCCTGGTTTGAGGGAATGTGTCCATCATTGTAGGACAAGCACAGCAGTCCACGTTTAGAATGACTGGTCACTTTGTAGCTATAGTCAGTGTGATGGCTATTCCTGGTTGTCAACTTGACTACATCTGGGATGAACTACAACCCAGAAATGGAGGGAAACTATGATCCAGATCTTGAGACTGGAAGACATAGGTTTCTGACCCAGATCTTGACATGAAGATCTTGAGGTATAATGGCCATGAAAAGCTTAGGCTCAGGCCAGGTAGTACATGGCTTTAATATCAGGAGACAGAGATCTCTGAATTCAAGGCCAGCCTGAGACAAAGCAAGTTCAAGAGCCATTATGGTGGTACACACCATTAATCTGGGCCAAGCATATTTAAACTACCACAAACTCCTTTTTCGTCTTGACTGCCACAAACTTCTTTCTCCTGGGCTGCTTCCACTCCCCTTGGAAGCTCTCTTCAGCAGATAGATATACCATGGCTCTCTCATCTGAAACATCTCCGGGTCTCCATGGCAACTTCCACATCACAGCTTCTTGTTCCAGTGTCTGGGATCTGCACATGATCTTCTGGGCTCCTCCAAAGGGCTTCTGCTCTGTCACATCTGCAGCTCTGTCCTCTGTAGCACTCTAGGCTCTGGTTGACTCCACTCCACTACTGCTGCTGTTCTTAGTGATCATCCTATGGTGCTGGCATCTCCAATACACCTGGGGCGTCTGCTGCAACTAGGCTTCACCAAGAGTCTCTCTTAGGTTCTCTTCATGGTGCCAAGCCTCAACTTCTTTGCATGACCCATTCATTTCTGGACCATCAACTGCAACTGAGGCTGCACCTTCACCGATGGCCTTCTCTGGACTCTCACAGAGCCAAGCCTCATCTGCTCTCCATGACCTGTTCATACCTTCAGAACTAATACCATCTGGGTAATTCTTCCAAGCTAGCTGCAATACAAGGTACAACCTTGGCTATCTGTGAAACACAGCTTCTTTGTGTTCTCAGAAAACACTTCCCAGATTTCACCTCAGTGAGGCTGGTCTCTTCTTAATCACCACTAATTTCTTAGCTCCACCTGAACAGCATCAATTATTCCAGTAGTCATTTCTACTTTTTACTCTAAAGCTAGAGCTATATGGCCAAAGCTGTAGAGTTCTGCGTGCTGGAGCTAGAACATAACCCCCTTGTGCTATCATTACATTATCACTAGCTTTCTGTTTTTCAACTCCTTCTTCCTATGCTTGGCTATTCTATTGTCAAACATTCAGTTTTCACTAAGGCCCAGTAGCAAGCCAAGAGCTATTTTTCAAAGAGTAGTTGTCTGCAGATGATGGTAGAGCTTTGCTTCAAATTCCCAAAGCTCTCTTCTGTGATTCACCTATGTGGTCCTGCCAAAGGTTTCAAGCAGCATCTCTATGTGCTACTGACACCTCAAGTACCATGGGGTCTGCTGGATCACATGGTCCAAGTGGTAGAGCAGCCTGCACAGTAGCCTGGACCTGTTGAAGAGCCTTCTCCTGTTCCAGACCCAGACCCCACACAAAGTTAGCAGCTTTCCAAGTCACTTGGTAAATGGGCCTGAGTAACACACCCAAGTCAGGAATGTGCTGTCTTCAGAATCCAAATAGAGCCCCTGATCATTGTGCTTCCTTCTTGGTGGTGAGAGGGGCCAGGTATCTTTCACCTTTGAAGGAATATATCTGCACACCCCATACCACTGGACTCCTAAAAGTTTCACTGAGGTAGATAGTCCTTGAATTTTGGTTGGATTTATTCCCCATCCTCTGATACCCATATGTGTTACCAATGAATTCAAAATGGTTGTTATGTCCTACTCACTTAGTCTATTCAGCATAATGTCATTAATATAGTACACCAATGTGATATTTTGTGAAAGAGACAGCTGATTAAAATCCCTTCTAACTAAGTTATGACACAGCACAGGAGAGTTAGTATGTTCTTGAGGCAAAACTGTAAAGGTATACAGCTGGCTTTGCCAACTGAAATCAAATTGCTTCTGGTGGTTTTTAGGAACAGGTACTGAGAAGAAGGCATTTGTTAGATCAATAGCTGTATACCAGGTACCAGAAGATGTGTTAATGAGCTCAAGTAACAAATCTACATCTAGTACAGAGCTGCAATAGGAGCCACTACTCGATTTAGTTCTTGATAGATAAATGCCATTCTCTATGATCTGTCTTCTGGACTAGATAGGAGAATTAAATGGAGATGTGGTGGTTTTAGATGTGGTGGGAACCACCACTCCTGCATCTTTCAAGTCCTTGATGGTGGCTCTAATTTCTTCATTTCCTCTAGGAATACTGTTTTTGATTCATTGTTTTCTTTGGCAGAGGCAACTCTAAAGGTTTCCAGTTAGTCTTTCCAACCATAATAGTCCTCACTCCAGAGGTCAGAGAACCAATGTGAGAATTTTTCCAACTTCTAAATATATCTATTCCAGTTGTACATTCTGGAACTGGAAAAATGACCACAGGATGTATTCGGGGACCTACTGGATCTACTGTGAGTCAGATATCAGCCAAACTCCATTAATCGCCTGGCCTCCATAAGCCCCTGTTATAACTGTAAGGCCACATGACAAGTTGCAGAACCAAGTATTATAAATGGTATGAATGCTTCTGTTTATTTAGTTAAGAATACATTTGTATAGATATTTTTGCTTTCTTCCAATTTAACATCAATTAAGAGATTATCAATCAGTTTTTAAGTTGAGATACTAAAAGAATGGAGATGAATAGTTAGATTTTTACAATTTTCCTTTATATCAGCCTAGGATCTTGGCCCATAGAATGGTCCACCCATGGGAATCCTGGGTCCTTCCTCATCTGTTAAACCTGTCTGGAAAAAACTTTCATAAACACACTGAGGCATATGGTGTGATTCTAAATCACATCAGCTATGTTGACAATTCAGGTGAATTGTTAAGGCAGGAATCTAGCAGGTACCATCTAAACCTGAAGGTTGTATAAGAATTGTGCTTGAGTTTTTGATTTTGAGTTCCAATGATTTGGTACTATGTAGATAATGGAGCAGAATTATAAATATGATATAAAAGAATGGCTTAGATTTCTGCATTTCTACAAGTCTATAAATAAATTTTTTTTAAATCACAGGGAAAAAGACCTTTAAACATATTTGGGAATAGAAAATAATAAAGAAAATGGCAATCTTCCATGTTTAAGTTATAGTTAGAACCATTTGCATAGGGAAATTTGGAAGGCATAGAGAGAGAGGTGTGGTTATAGGGAAAAGAACAATGGTGGTAGCCAGTAGAGAGACTGAATGAGTTCATCGAGAAGAAGGGCTATGGGACGAGGGACTGCAGGGTAATATTTTTAAAACTGTAAAGACAATTGACTCCAAGGAGCTGAGCTGAGCTCATTAGAAGTCCACTGCATTAGCATCAGGCTAGAGACAGGAAGGGGAGGTGTTTAACAGGAACAGAGGATGAGGCTGAGCAGTTAGAGGCGTGAATGTGTGTGCTAATGGAAACATCATCAGAAACCTGGCCAATGACCAATCTCCTCACTTATCTGTGCATCTTGAGGTCTGAAAAGGAAAAGGGAAAAATAAAGAAAAAGAACTAAGATGCTTAGTTTGCTGTTTTAGCAAAAAGTCCATCTTACAAGTAGAACTCTGCAAGTCCCTGCTTCCCTGTTCAGGGAATTTACTAGTGTTTTCTGGGTTATCGAGAAAAGCCATGTGTAGTTCGGTCCTGCTCACTTCCCAGCTTCTCTGGTAGGATCTATGGCCTAATAATCTGCAGTGCCCAGGTAGAGTAATTTTCAACTAAGATATCTCTTACAATTTATATCTAGCTCTGCAGTAAATGAAGCAACAAAAATAAGGCTCAAGAAGGTCCTATTAACCTTTTAGCCATATAATACAATGGATGTGCCAGTGGGGGATCATTACAGAGAATTTCATTGAATTGCAATATGAATGCAGATTTTAAACTATGCATTACCTGAGACATCTTTCTTCTCCTTCATTTGCTAAGTCAATCTTACCAGAATCGTAGAGACACAATGACTTTCTCCCTCTCTCTCTCTCTCCCTCTCCCTCTACCCCTCTCCCTCTCCCTCTACCCCTCTCCCTGTTCCTTTACCCCTCCCCCCTCTCCCCTTCCCTCCTTCCCTCCCCCTCTCTCATGTGTGTGTGTGTTTGATATGTAATGTATGCATGTGGCTGTGTGTACAGGTACAGAGGCCCAGGGGATGTCCCTTTTACTGAAGGTGGGGCTTGCCCCTTTGACTAGACTAGCTGGCCTGTGAGCTCTTTTGTCTGCTATCACCCAGGGCTTGAGTAACAGGTCTCACCACCACACTCAGCTTTTACAGAGATACCTGGGATCTGAACTCATGTCCGTATATGCCTATGTAGCAAGCATTTTACACACTGAACCATCTCTCCAGCCTACTAATTTGTGTTTTTGAGCTCGAAATCTGCCACTGCAATCTTGATTACTTTTACACTATTTCTTGTCGTGCAGAGGCTTTGCCAGGATATAAATGGCAGAATGAATGGTGACATTTAATATCATGCGTAAAAATTTATTTCCCTCATGAGAGATATTTCTATCACAGTTTCTCAGTATTATTTCAATTAACTTTTAAATATTCTCCCTTCTTTGCTAGGAACTAATCTCTTAAGAGATACACAGTACTATGTAGTTTAATTCAGCAATTTCACTCATTTAAACAAATAATAAACCACTGTTATATGTCAGAATGTATGCTGTGCAATCAGAAACAAACCACATTTTTCCATAGTAGCTATTTCATCATGTCTTAAGTGATGATGAAAGACAGAGCAGTAAACAGATGTGTACAGAGCACAAGGAGAAGGCTCTGGAAAGACATACTGGCAAACGCCTGGTAGTCACACCTCATGACATCTAAGACACCAAGAGATGAGACCCTGGAGGGATGATTGATTATCAAGGCTCTAAAGGCTAGATGTGCAAAGGACTATGAAGGGTTGCACTGTGGAAACATTCTGGCTATGGGATATATGATTGGAAAGTCAAGGATGGACAGATGATGGGCTTGCAAACAGAAGGAGACGATATAGGTTGCTAAGACAGGCAAAGAAGGGTCATCATGAGGAATTCCTGTATGATTGCTTGGGATGGGTTGCAAGAAAAAGTTCAGAATCCTGTTACTGAGTAGACTACTGATTATGGAGAAGCCGCTGGTGCTGCCTGTGCCCTGGACTACTCACTGCCCAATCCTACCTGCCCTTGTGAGTTGGAGGTGAGGAATACAGAATCATCAACACAGACACTGGGGAGCAGGTGAGGAACTCTGCAGGTCTGAATGCTGCTGCAAGCTGCTCTAATATCCTCCACTCACACCCCATTGGTCCCAAGAAATCATCTCTTCTAAATGGCAGTTCTCAATTGGCTGGCATTGTCTGCATCAGCAATCCTTGGTTTCTCAGGCAGTCCTCAGTTAGGTCTTCCTGCAGGAGATGTCTTCGTGGCTGTGCAGGCCCCAGTGTTTATGTAGAGTTGACCACTGCCGTTCTTCTTACACACTGGCAAGAAGGCTCAGAAAGCTTGCAGTGGAGTTAGCGTGATGTCTCAGTGGTTAAAAGCATTTGCTTTCCCAGATCCAGGTTCAATTCCTCCTATCCACATGGTCGCTTGCAGCCATATGTAACTTCTATGTCCTCTTTTGGCCTTTGAAGGTACCAGGCATGCATATGGGGAACAGATATACATGTAGAGAAGACACCAATATACATAAAATAAATAAACACATACTTTTAAAAAAGAAAGTATTGAAGTGAAAAGACTGGTAGGTATTCTGGACAAGGCAGAATATAATGAGGGTTATGGGACATAGAAAGGGAGACGAGGGATATATTCCTTTCTTATTGCCTTGATCTTCAATTACCATATGTTGAGTGGATGGAAACATTTCAGACTTACTATCTTGCAATTCTGGGGGTCAGAAGTTTGACGTGAGCACATGGGATAAAATTAATGTTCCAGTGGATTCATATTCGTTCTATTTGCTGGCTGTTTTCCCAGTTTCTCCATTCCTTAGCTCATGGCCTCATCACACTGCTCTGTTTGTGTGGTCACATCTCTTTATCTGACTGATTCCTTCTTATAAAGACCCTTGGAGGTACATAGCGTTGTGCTCACCCACTGGACCTCAAGGACTCCTTATCTCGATAGCTTGAACCTAATCAGTTGCATCTTCAGAGCCTTCTGATGTTCAAGTTAACACAGTAACAGCATCAAGGGGTGAGAGTGCAGATAATTTGAGGGACTGTTATGATGTCTACCAAAAAGCATGAGCTGAAAAAATATCTGGAAGGGTTGAGTAATTTACACATGTGGTACTAGATGATAAGAGGGGAAGTACATAAATGAACCAACAAAGATTATTGACTGGTATTTAATTTTGTTGACCTCAAGAATGGTGGTGTTATCCAATGATCACAATATGTGGGGGAAAACATTTACAATTGAGGACTGCGATATTGGTACAGTAGAGAGTGAGGGTCTAGGCAGATAAGGCCTCAGAGACTTTGATACCATGTATGCTGGCTAGCTTGATATCAACTTCACACAAGCTAGAGTTATCTAAAAGGAAGGAATCTCATTTGAGAAAAGGCTTGCATAAGATTCACTTGTAGGGCATTTCTTAATTGATTGATGGAGGAGGGTCAAGCCCATTGTGGGTAGTGTCATTTCTGGTCTGCTGGTTCTATAAGAAAGTTCTAAGTTCTATAAAAAAGCAGGCTATGCAAGCAAGGGGAAGCAGGCCAGTAAACATCATTCCTACTATGTTTGAATTCTTGTCTTCACTTCCTTCAGTTATGAACAATGTTGTAGAAGTGTAAGCAGAATAAACCCTTTCCTCCCTGACTTGCTTTTTGCTCATGGTATTTCATTGTAGCAATAGAAACCCTAACTAACACACTATGCTTCCCAAAGCCCCCTTTGGATAACTACATTTGGTAATAGCAGAAAAGAATAAGAATAATCTCTTACTAATGTGAAAGATGCTATGTTTTTATCTGTGTCATCAGTATGTATTTTTATAGCATTTCGTCTAGTTTTCTAAAAAAATTATATTTACATTCTGAAAACTTCTTGTGCAGAGAATTCGATGTGGATTGAGTGACAGATGTTCCTTATCACTGGACCAGAGCACAGTGTGACTATCGCAGTACATTGCTTCTAAATATCTTGAGCAGCTCCCACTTTATAGCTAGGGTATCCATTCTTCCGTCTGGGTTTTCACTTCTCTAGAATCTGAATGCACTGAAAGCTTTCATCTTTGCACCAATGGCTTATGCTCTAAGATCAAGAATCGACAAATGGATTTCATAAAATTGCAAAGCTTCTGTAAGGCAAAGGATACTGTCATTAGGACAAACCAGCAACCAACAGATTGGGAAAAGATCTTTACCAATCCTACAAATGATAGAGGGCTAATATCCAATATATATGAAGAACTCAAGAAGTTAGACACCAGAGAATCAAATAATCCTATTAAAAATGGGCTACAGAGCTAAACAAAGAATTTGCAACTGAGGAATATCGAATGGCTGAGAAGCACCTAAAGAAATGTTCAACATCCTTAATCAACAGGGAAATGCAAATCAAAAAAAGCCCCAGGATTCCACCCCACACCAGTCAGAATGGCTAAGATCAAAAACTCTGGCAACAGCAGATGCTGGGGAGGATGTGGAGAAATAGGAACACTCCTCCATTGTTGGTGGGATTGCTGACTGCTTCAACCATTCTGGAAGTTCCTTAGAAAATTGGACATTGCACTACCTGAGGACCCAGCTATACCCCTCTTGGGCATATACCCAAAAGATGCTCCAACATATAACAAAGACACATGCTCCACTATGTTCATAGCAGCCTTATTTATAATAGCCAGAAGCTGGAAAGAACCCAGATGCCCTTCAACAGAAGAATGGATACAGAAAATGTGGTACATCTACCCAATGTAATACTACTCCGCTATCAAAAACGATGACTTTATGAAATTCATAGGCAAATGGTTGGAACTGGAAAATATCATCCTGAGTAAGGTAACCCAATCACAGAAAAACACACATGGTATGCACTCATTGATAAGTGGCTATTAGCCCAAATGCTTGAATTACCCTAGATGCATAGAACACATGAAACTCAAGACGGATGACCTAAATGCGAATGCTTCACTCCTTCTTTAAAAGGGGAACAAAAATACCCTTAGGAGGGAATAGGGAGGCAAAGTTTAGAACAGAGGCTGAAGGAATGCTCATTCAGAGCCTGCCCCACATGTGGCCCATACATATACAGCCACCAAACTAGATAAGATGGATAAAGCAAAGAAGTACAGGCTGACAGGAACCAGATGTAGATCTCTCCTGAGAGACACAGCCAGAATACAGCAAATACATAGGCGAATGCCAGCAGCAAACCACTGAACTGAGAACGGGACTCCCGTTGAAGGAATCAGAGAAAGGACTGAGAGAGCTTGAAGGGACTTGAGATCCCATATGAACAACAATGCCAACCAACCAGAGCTTCCCGGGACTAAGCCACTACCCAAAGATTATACATGGACTGACCCTGGACTCCAACTGCATAGGTAGCAATGAATAGCCTAGTAAGGGCACCAGTGGAAGGCGAAGCCTTTGGTCCTGCCAAGGCTGGACCCTCAGTGAACAGGATTGGAGGGAGGTAATGGGGGGGAGGTAGGGGAGGGGAACACCCATATAGAAGGGGAGGGGGAGGGGTTAGGGGGATGTTGGCCTGGAAACCAGGAAAGGGAAATGTAAATAAGAAATACCCAATTTAATAAAGATGGGAAAAAATAATCACATAAAAATGGGCTACAGAGCTAAACAAAGAATTCTCAGCTGAGGAATATCAAATGACTGAGAAGCACCTAAAGAAATGTTCAACATCCTTAGTCAACAGGGAAATGCAAATCAAAACAACCCCAAGATTCCACCTCATACCAGTCAGAATGGCTAAGATAAAAAACTCAGGTGATAACAGATGCTGGCAAGGATCTGGTGAAAGCGGAACACTCCTCCATTGTTGGTGGATTTGCATGCTGGTACAACCACTCTGAAAATCAGTGTGGAGTTTCCTCAGAAAACTGGACATAGTACTACCTGAAGATTTCATTTTTTTAAGGGCTTCTTTGTGATTGACATACTTAGATCAAACTGTGCTTTATTCTTGAATGACAGAAACTCACTCTCCCCATTATGATTAGAAGTGCCTGCCTCACCCTTCCATCGGTGCACAGAGTTTCTCAAATCATAAGAAAACAGTTAAAGGTCAGGTCTCCAGTCTGCTTCTCTTCCTTTACCTGTAAATTGTCAAGAGAAAACTCAAGTGAGATTTTTTTTTGAAGTCTCCTTATCAGAATAAGATTTCCTGTTATTGATGGTTTAAGAAATAGCAGTGATTCTATGTTGGAATGGAAGAGGTTTTTCTATGGAGTCCTTTAAATAGATGCTACTAAAGTGGTGTGCTCCTGTGTGGTTTGATAATTCATGTGAAGAAAATGAATCCTATGGAGATATGTTTAATGATTCGATTGCAAATAAGCCCTGGCTATTAAGTAAGTAGGTAGTACCTAGCAGAGTGAGGACAGCATCTTCAGGGGAGGCTCCTTCGTTTCATATACATAGTGCATTTTGACCATATTCACCCCATTATCCTTTCTTGTCCAATGTTATTAATCCTATTCATTTTCCAATGTTAGCCGCCCTTCTGCATTCATGTCTATTTAAGAGTTTAATATATCAGTAATAGTTTACATCATTTCCCCTTCCTTTTCTCCCCCAAACTCCTCTCATGTTGCCCCTCCTTTTAAATTCATAGCATCTTATTCTTTAATTATTATTATATGCATATATGCAACATATGCCTATATAATATATATCAGATACATCAAATATATATATATCATATATATGTCACATATATGATATATATGATGATGTATACATATGATATATACACACACATATGTATGTATGTATCTATACCATGCTGAGTCCCTTTAGTGTTGCTCATATGCCCATGTCATATATGTGACCAGTTAGGTTGTCTTAAATGAGAGCCACTAGCCTTATGTAATAATTTAAACATAAATTGTTAGAAATTCAGTTCTTCACTTGCACTAGCCCACACTGCAAATGGTCAGCATCTTCCGAAGCCTTGTGTCACTAGTGCAGATGAGATGAATGTAAATCACGTAGTCACCTCAGCAGGTGCTATGGAAACTCTTGTCCTGGAGATGGAGTTTGTACCGAGGGCCATGAACCAGAAGCACGATTTTGTTTTCAATGAGAACATTCCAGTGAAATGTGGCACAGATGTTAGACATGAAAGTAAGGAACAATTTGGTTTTGAGGGCAGAGGAAGAATGGGGAAAGAAAGGTGTAATAGACAGAGACTAAGAGAATTTAAAAATTGAAAGAAAGTTGGGCAGCCTGCAAAAATATCCCATTATTGACATTGCATGTGTTTGCATCACTATTGGACTAGAGAACAGGAAGAGGTGTTTATGTGTTCATTTCCTGTTAAAGAAATAGCTTCTTTTTTAAAATGAATCTACAAGCATTGATGGCATTAACAGATAGCAAGTCTTTGGAATTACAGCAATGGTGGTGTTATCTACTTATTATAGGATTTGCAACTCAAGCCATATAACTATGTCACTAAGATGTAGAGGAAGACGAACTGAAATGTTTGCATTCTTAGTGTACGATAGGATGTGTGACATAAGGCAGAGCTGTAGTGAAATGGTGCAGTGTACTAATCCATTACAACCGAATTTCCTGAAGCATGTTCGTTCACAGACAATTGCTCTTTAGAAATTAATTCAAGACCATCTTTAACATGTTTTGATTTTACAATGACAACATACATTTGGATCAATCCCAATTCAAATAGCTTCATGTCTAGAAGCTAAAAGGTAGGTTAGCTTGACTAAAGGCCTCTTAACCTTTGAGAGTTCACAGTCTTTGCTTTAGACTTATTGCTGTACTCAAACTTCCGGCGTGACTAAGTCAACATTAATCCCCAGTGTCTCCTCACTACAGAGCCAACCCAATCAATGTTAAAGAGCAGACAACGGCAGCATTGAGAAAAATGCAAAAGGCTCCGGGCACGAAGATTTTGACCCATTAATAAACCTAACAAATACAATTCCAGGATATTTTACTAAGTTTTAATCTCAGGAAATCAGGGCTGAGCTTTGACTTAAACGTCAGGGTGTCTTGTCTGGAAAATGGTTTAGATTCAGTTTTGCCGAGCTGTATAAAGACTTCATTAAGTCGGCTTTTGCGCTGTTTAAGCCTTTGTCATTTCCTTCAATGTTTAAATGAAAATAACACACGAGAAGTCCTTGCTGACAGGCCTAGCATGTCTTCTATTATTTACTGTGATACTTGTCTCCGCCCACCATTACACTCTAACAAGTCAAATACTGGTTAAAGGAATGTTTACGACCTCGGGACTTACAGCACAGCATCTATTTTGACTGTATTTAATGGCCAGCACTTACTCCCAATGAGTTAAAACGTGTTATTGTGTACGCATTTATTCTCACTACTTTACTGTCTTGGTAAAACATTTTCCATTTCTCCTCTGCTTTTCTGTTCCCTTGTGAGTTTGAATCACAGAATGGAACAAGTTAATACATGGTATTAGCGCTGTGCCAACTAGCTTGATAAATGTAGGACATTTCCCCTGCATTTACAGACACATAAACAAATACATACATATCAACTCCCATGTCTGATTTTTTTTCTCACCATCTCTATTTGAGACCTTCCCCTTTCAATTCAAGTCTCTTCACTTGTTCTCTCTCTAGAGACTCATATTAGCATATGTCTCATTGCTCAAGTCAGAAACTTGTCTATTTTTCCCAACTACTGCCTAGCTTTATACATGTACAACATTTGCAAATTTGGAGTTTAGTTATAATGCAGAGAAGACTATTTGGAGGGATGTTAGTATTTGTCACTTTGCCCATTTTTGTAGTTGGTGTCTATGTAGGTGAGGGCTGACACAAGTTAGGTCAAGGCCCATGATTGGTCAGTAAAAAGTAAGGTGGGGAGAAAGGTTTTGTAAGGTCGGAGAGAAGAGAAAAGAGGGAAGAACCAAAATGGAGGCAGAGAAGGATGACCCAGATCTGTGTGGCCTTAAATGGTCATAGGTGGTTATGAATATTTCTTAAGGGATGAATTTCTATAGGTCAATTTATTTTATCTAGGTGGGTGGATTATATCTTTATCCATTGGTTGTGAGTTTATTGTATGGGTGTATTGTTGATTGAGAATTTAACCTATAAATCTGATTGCTAAATCACAGCCTATTGAGACTTGATTTTAACGGGTTTCTGGGAGTTTATACTATAACTACCAGGTGGGTGATTGTTGGGAGTATGGGCAAAGTCCACGACAGGGAGCTGAGATAGGCCAGCCACTGCTGGACCTCTAGTGTCCTGATTTTACCAGGTAGCTAGGATCAGAGAGAGTTCCCAGCTGGTAGAGAGACAGCCAGGAGAGGGTTGCTAGCCATGGGGGCTGAGTGACTGCCGGGGCTAGAGGATAGCTACAGGTAACATAGTGTAGTGCCACACTAGAACCAGCCAGCATTGAGATAAGAATACCCCACAAATGCCATGTGGCCCTAAGGTGCTGGCACTAACACGGGATAAAAGATGCCTTTCTTTTAATAATTACCACAACACATTTTAATAATTATCTAGATGATATGCACGAACATTTATCATTTGTAGATGAATTGTGTAGGTTTTGCTTTCTTTCTTTTATTCCTAATATTTTTCACAATTAGATCAGTGCAGGGCTTTGAGTGAGAATGGTTCCCATAAGCTCATAGATTTGAATGCTTAGTCACCAGAGTGGAATTCTTTCATAACAGTAGAAGGATTAGGAGGTGAGACCTTATTGGAATAGCTATGGCCTTGTTGGAAGAAGTGAGTCATGGTGGGCTTTTCCCATGCCAGGCCCAGTCTCATTTTGCCTGCGGACCAGGATGTAGTACTCAACTATTTCTCTGGCACCATGCCTGCCACACCTGCCGCCACAATTCACATAACTTCCATTCGGAAATTATCCTATCTTCTTTCTCTCAGTTACCTCTTTAAGAGTCAGAGAAAATGTATTTATGAGACACTTGCAGTTGACTACTGTAACTACAAGTTCTGTACAACCTACCATAGTAAGTGTAGAAGGACGGCAACAGAACACAACCAAGCTTTAAGCCAATGCAAAGGAGGCTACAAAAGGGTATTTTAAAACAGTAAAATTTATAACCAAGTTTTTAAAATTATGCATGCAAAACCTGATTTCATAGTGAAGATAATTTTTTTTCAGTTTCATTGACAGGGATAAACAGGTGATAAAACAAATGCCAATGATGTAACAACAAATAATAAGCAATAATAAATTGACAAAATAGTTATTAAAATAATAATTTTAAAATGTTGAAAACACAAATCAGAGAAGAAAAACACCCCAAGTTTGTGTATTATAAACTCTTGACATTCCCTTTTCAATCTCCATAGAAACCACCTCTCTAAACTCTCTTTCGTGATGTGGTTCTTACAGCTCCAGTTGGTACTTCTTATTGGAACCATCTGTTTCACTGTCTATGAGCTGGTGAAAGTTTTGTCATGGATTAGATTTGTCAGAATAGGTTCTACCACAGTGCTGGTGAATGACCCCAAATCATGTTGACTTATGATAACAAATATCTGTCTCTCATATGAATGAGAGTCAAAATAGTTAAGAATCTATGCTAGACAAATCAATTCTATTGTGCAGTTCTGGGTGAGGAAGAACAGAGAAACTAAAGCAAGGGGGAATACTGTAGACATTTTAAAGGACACACTGTAATGAAGAATTCCTAATTCTTATTACCCTAAGCTGAACGAATATGGGTCATTTGGACACAGAACAGATATTTAGACAGAAAACCTTGGTGGGGGAAAACTGGGTGGCAGTGTGTCCACATTTAGTCTAGTCACTTATGCAGCAGAGGTAGATGAATCTGTGAGATACAAGGCCAGCCTGATCTACACAGTGAGTTACAGGACAGCCAGGGCTGCATAGAGAAACACTGTCTCTGGAGAGAAAAAGTATCTGCATGGTCTAACCTGCTCTTCCTTGGTTGAGGCACAATATTTAGATATTCCTAATTCAAAGCACAACTGACAAGAATCAGATTGTAAAAACATGAGACTTTAGTTTGGTTTTGTTTCCTTCTATTGAAAAATTATTTTTCTTATAAAATATATTCTTATTGCAAGTCTTCTACTCTTCACAGTTCCTCTCCACTTCTCCTCCTATTTGGATCCACCCCCTTTCTATCTCTCACTAGAAAACAAATGGATTTTAAAGGATAATAATAAAAAATATAATAAGATATGACAAAAATAACATCGGAATAGGAGAAAACAAATGATAGAAAAGGAACCCAAGAAAAGGCAAAAGAAACAGATATAGATACAAAGACCTACTTGTTCACACATTTGGGAATTCCATAAAATCACTAATCTAGAAGCCATAATATATATGTAAAGAACCTTTAGGGATATATATATGGCGCTGGTACTACATTATGAAACAAGATAAGTGAAAAAAGGAAAGAAAAAGGACCTGGTTGCTCTTGGGTTTGGTGGAGGAGAAAGTTTATTGTATATATGTAGGAGAGCATTGAACAGAGGTATACACATCTGGGAGAGCCCAGATTCATCATAACCCTGAATGATGAGGGGACAGAGGGAGGGGAAGGGAGAGGGGAATCAAGTACAATAGCCAGGAGGCCAAAGGTACAAAAAGGAGCACAAGGAGACAGAGGTGGTAAGCAAAATGTTTGGATTATATGGGGAAGAGCCTGTGATACAAGGGCAGCCCAGCTGGAGAGTTCAGGGTAGAGGGCAGTGTATGCCAAATATACCCAGCAACAGGTAGGGACTGAAGGATGCTGGGAAAGCCTGGAGGCCTGGTCTGCTATAATAGAGGCAGCTGCTTTTCCTTGGTTTGAAACTTAACACAGAAGATATGGTCTTGAGTTTGATTTCTGCTGGTGATCTACTGCTGAGCATGCAGCCTACCCTTAAGAGTAGTCTGTCTTCCCATGAGACTCCCTTGGAGAAAAATAACTTCGCATTTGAAACTGTTTATCAATTGGAGATTGCTTCTGCATTAGGGCTGGAGGCATGTGTCCAAATCTCTCAGCTTTAGGACACCATCTAATGGAGACCTGTGCATGCCCTGTGCACACTGCTTCTTGATTTTTGAGGGCCTTGTTTGGGGGGGGGTGGGCAAGACTTATTCTCAACCTTGACTGCTTATTTCTTGGACAGAGGAATCTTTAACTATGGGGTCTATTTCCCTAACAAAGATAAGATTATGAAAGAGAGAAACAACATCTCATAGATCAATGCCAGAGCAAAAAGAATGATCCCTGGGGGAAAAAAGACCTTCATTGGCTTTTACTGACATGCATTCACTAGCCCAGGGTCAACAAGATATCCCAGGATCTGATCACTCCACAGGAACTCTCTTGTTCTTGTTGAAGTGAAGTATGCTTGCACATCCTGCAGCCAACACTTGACACAGTTGTTGAATTTTGAAGATGTGGAGTCTTCTAATATTTCAAGTGGAGAAGAAGCACATAGAGGTCTTCTCATCGTTGTGTTAAATCTTTACTATAATATAGTGTCATAATGATCAGGAATTTTCATGTATAAAATCTTTGGAAAATACTAATAAATTATAATATGTAACATATTAAAAGATACAACCATGAATTATCAAATTAATGAACATAACATGGGCAAAGTAAGTCCTTTGAGCAGGCAATCTTCTGCTATACTAATATTTTTTCATATTATTTGTATTATCTTACACATAGCTTTTAGGGATACTATGGTTCCATACCAGAATAAGAGTCTCATGATTTCATTGGCTGCTACAAAATCCTCTTTTGGAAACATTTCCTAGTTGAGTCAAATTTTCAAAATTGAGACAATTTTAAAATGGGACCTGACCATGTAAGATGAGAATACAGTTTTGTGGAAGTAGAAAAGCGAAAGCTGTCTTCATAAGTTTAAAAGGAGAAAGCATTTGTGTTTAGAGAAAGAATTCTTTACCACCTTAATCCATTATTAAAGGTGACCATTCATCCTTGGTAATCAGATCAATTTCTGCTGAGAATTTAACTCCATATGCGTGAATTGGAAGTGATTTTATTAGTGTTCTACTACATCAAGTTTGATAAAATCCCCAATCCATTTCAGTTAAGTTTCTATTGATCCACTTAAGAGATCAATTTGGACTTCTTCGATTCTTTTGTCAAGAGATTTCATCTGGCTTGAGTTTTAATGTTATGAGATAAATGTGATTTACAAAGGTAAGGGAGAATGAAAAGGAGCTCAGATGAGTGTTGACAATTGTTTGAATGTAAGTGTTTGCACGTGAGCATTTGAGGGGGAAGTACCATTTTGAAGCAGAGTAGGGAAACTAGACAAAGTGGTCTGAACATGCCTTTCTGAAGAATTCCTAGTCACATCTTCCCTGGATGCAGTAGTGGACATGTTTCCAGTGTTATTTAACTTTCAGACCATCTAAAAACACCTCATGTTTTATCCTTAACTATTCCATATGCTTACTTATATGTGTAGCAAGATTGTTCTCTCAGTCCCACTGTTTTGTTTTCCATTACCTTCAGTGTTTTAAGGTATTTTTCCCCAGGAGACAAAGACTGAGTTTGAAAATCCCTGGTGAACCCTGGACAGTTACTGGAACTTTACTTGCCAACCACTCTGTCTCCTTGTTACCCTCTTTGGTAACAGTTTTATCTTAGAGGGAGAACTGCCCTCAAACATGTCTCTTTCTCCTGAAATTCTCTTTTCCTATTGACAGGGTAAAGATCTCTTACATATCCCACCCCCCACCTCCCCCCAGAAGGCAGGCTTTGAGACTGGCCTTCTTCTTGGTGAAGAACAGTATATGATTGGCAACCATGCTACATTTGTCTAGTAGATCATGGGAGTTCAGACCAAAGTGAAGTTCCACGGATTGAAAGTAAATGAAGGTCAACCTGCTACTTACGGCCATCATATCTGGCAGTTTTTTTTTTTTTTTTTTTGCATATGAGTAGGAATTCTGTAGGAATAAAAGGGAATGTCTGAATGAAACCAGACTGTAATGAATACAAGGCCATTGTGAAAGTCAAAGTCTGGAAAGAGGTTTTGAGATCAGAGAATTAATTATGGAAAAAGTCATGAAAGAACTGGTGGTATCCTGTACAGCAAGGCATCTATGCATGTATGGAACCAGAAGCCAGAACATACAACCTGCATGCATGTCACACATTTTCTATTACCCTGAGATAGGAGGACAAAGATGGGGGAATGGGACCTTAGTGAAGGACTCAGAGGAGATGTCCCATTTCACCATGATTTCATTTTAATTATTGCTAAGTAACTATTAAAAGTTAAATTAAAGACTTGCATTTCTCATGTTCATCTCTTTATTAGAAGGTAAAAAGGCAACTGGCTAAGTCTAACAAAAGGAATTTGCCAACTTTCTTTTTCTGAGCTTTATTTCTTTTGGAGAGGCATCTTCAGCTTACAGCATTGGACAGGTTTCACACTTTAAAGCATTTTGATCTTACAAATGGCCTTATTGACATTTATTTTAGCAAGTCTCCTTTTCATGGCTTCATCCCGATAGCCTCTTGCTTCCCAAGAAACCATGCTATGAGACAGACATGGACAAAGTACAACGTACTTCGCCTTTACAATGAGAGACCACTCATTATTATTGAACTGTCTGTAGAAAGTCCAGGGAACTGTGCAGGCAGGCAGCAGAGGGCACTGACCACCACTGGCATTAGAGAGACTACAGCTTTATCTGACTTCACTGAAACACTTTGTTTTCTCATGTTGTATTCAACTATCCTCATGCCAACTTTGTAGTGATTGAAATGCTTACTAAATAGACTAGAAACACTCTGCTTAAATTCCCTGTAACCAGAAAGATGGCGTAGAAAAGTAGAGAAATAAAGTAGTTTTTCAAAGACGAGTCACAATAGTGGAGAGTGATTGCAGCCACAGGCTATGATTTTATATAATAAAACTTACATCTTTTAAAATTGGATCACATTATGAGCCAAAGTCTGTCATAAAATTTAAAAATTAAAGTCAAAATCTGCTGGTGCCTTAATAAAAATGGGAATGCCTGAATTTCTGTTCCATCTAGGACCTGCTTTGTGTTCCCTTTTCAGGGGACTCCTAACACTGCCTGAACAAATTACAAGCAAATTTAGCTGTGTTTGTTGATTTTTTTTCTCTTACTTGTTTATGACAGGTAATGTAGTAAGTTGCTGATGTCGTTGATTAATGGTCATGGGAACACTTGGGAGCGTAATCAATCTTCAGAACAATCTATTGTTTGTACAGTTTACTGCCAATGCTGCAAGAAAGATTTTGTTTTTTTCATACATTTGAAATCACAGGAAAATTGCCTTTCTTTCTGAGTGGTGGGTTGTTTGTTCCCTGAATTCCTGGAGGACGATAGTGGCAGTGAGTTACTGTCAGACTTTCAGACCTACTGAAGAGTGCAGGGTCCAGTCTAAGAGGTTAGTGGTCTGTCTACCCTCTCAGGTTGGACACGAGGAGTATGGCCAGATGAAAATGTAAGCAGTGTCTTACAATGCAGCATTGAATTGTAGGGTGCTGTTATTGAAGAGAGAGCTAGCTGAGAGGGAGAGGGTGATGAATCCCTGTTACCCACAGCCTTGTCTGCCCAGATGGCTACATTGAAACTCTGCTTGATTTCTCCTGATCCCAATTGCTAAAGATCTCTACCCACAGAAGTGATGTCATTCTGCACGGCGCCTTGGCTTGTACACATTCCTATATCTATCAAGTAACTCAGGCTCCTCAGGCCTGTCTAGAGCAGTGGTTCTCAACGTGTAGGTTGTCAGATATCCTGCATATCAGATGTTTGCACTCTGATCCACAGCAATCGTGGAATTACAGCTATGAAGTAGTAATGAAGTAATTTGAGGTTGGGGGCGTGTCCCAGCAGTAGGAAGGGTGAGATCCGCTGGTTTATGGCGAGAAGATAGACAACTACATGGTTATAACTTCAGTGTAGGCTCCAAGGAGTTGGCTATTTGCAAACAGGACAAGCACAGGGAGAGAAGGGACACCATGTGTTCCCTCAAGCTAAAGAAGCAGGCTGCTATCTTGGTGAAGGTTCATTTCAACCAACAGTCATAGAGAATAAGAGAAGCCAACTTGGATGGGCCATGTCTGATTCTCTTGCTCTCTTGAGAGCACCGATTTCACTGAACTTACAAATGGTCCTAGATGAGACTAAAGGATGAGAAAACGATAGGGAAATATGACCTGCAAGAAAGAACGTTCACAGAGACTCTGCCATTCATTGTAAAGAAATAAAAAGACCTGGATGATATCACATGATGACCAGGACTCTGACCAACCATACTCATGAAATAAAGCTTGTGACCCAGTGAAAGAGTATAGGGTAGAAATAAGAACTCTAAATCTTATCGTGCTAGCTCTTGGTGAGGAACAGCAATGATTCTTAATGGGCATATAGATTTACACATCAGCTCATGTAATCACAGTTTTGAAAATTTGTTTTTAAATCAATAAATAACACTTATGTATGTTTATGGGCAGTAATGAAATGCTTTGATTTATGTGTATGCTTTATAAAGAAAGACATAACATAAAGACCAAATAACGCAGCTACCACTCGAAAAACCCGTCAAGTATTTATTTATTAATTTATTGGTGAAATGTATACTATAGTGTAGTAATTGTGTAGTAATCATGCAGGACAACAATTATCCTTGTTGGGTGGCTTAGATTTTATGCTTTTTGGTTAAATTTCCTCTTTCTCCATCCCACTCCAGTGCCAGCCTCTGGTAACCTTCTATTCTACATCCTTGAGATCAACATTATAGTTTTGCACTTCAGTGAGATCACCTGATATTTTCTTGCTCTACTTACTTCCCTTTGAACGAAATTCTCTAGGTCTATCCAGAGCATCTCATATGACTCAATTTCTTCTTCCTTTAAGCCGGATAGAGGAAACAGAGCTCCTCTGAGTACACAAAGCACATTTCTGTGCCTGCCCATCTACCTGTGGCCGTACAGGTCACTTCCTTAGTTTAGCTTGTATGACGAAAACCATGGGAGTGCGGGTATTTCTTAGGGACCTATTTGCACTTCTCTGGATGTACCCCACATATGAGTGTGGTGCAATGATAATTGAGACTTCTTTCCAGGATTACCTATGTCACCAACACAAGAAACAGATTCTTCCTTGGAGGCCCTTTTCCCACACATGTCCTCAAATACATTCATCCCTTCTCCTCCATTTACAGCCTATTACTGGCTATGTTGCTTTTGTGGCAGATTTTAGAAAAAAACCCTGCGATCCTCAGAAATATACATTAAATTCTTTTAACATTTTTTGTGATAAAATAGATCACACTGTTACATGTACTATTAGTGGCTTAGTGAACACTTTTGGAAGGCTGAAAGAAGGTTATTTGAGGCACAAACAGCTTTATCTGCTGTTTTCTAATGTAACATGGCCATTGCACTCACAGACCCACAGAAGGTAAGGTTGCCTTATAGTTCACTTTTGGTTTGTGAAGAAACAGTGCATTCTGAATGATGATAAACAACATAGTTACCAAACACACATAGCCTACAAGCACAATTATTTGTTGTTGCTATTGGACACTGTCGTGTATAAGTGTACTACTGTGTTTCTATGTAGCCTCCGGTGCAGGGAGTTGGTTCACCTCTGCATCACTACAGATCCGAAGACTGTGTTGTGATACCCGTTGCCATGTTTCCAAAGCCATTAGGAAATAGAGATCCTACTTCAACTGTAATACTATGCAGATACCATAGTATTTATGGTCTGTCATCGACCAAATATTGTCATGTGGTTCACTTAATACTTAGTAATCAAAGAGAACATAAATAAAAATTAAACCCAGAAAGTAGGGAAGAATGTGAGGACATTGGCATGGTCCACACACTGTGCAGTATCTTGAGTTTTCAAACATAGGATACAAATCAGAGGCACCACAGAGCTCACACGAAAACACAGCACTGCAAGCTCTTGGGATGCTAACAGTTTGAAGCATACATTTGCTGTTAGAAACAGACCCATGGGATGGGAGTGGGTTCATTTCTTCAATACTTGTTTTAATGACCAATGAGAATTGATTTCTCCATGTGATAAGTTCAAACCTTGATATTTAGAAAGGTCTTCTCTGCCCTTACTGTGAGTACAGGTGATGTTATCAACTTGAATTAAAAACAAAGAAGCGGAAGATTAGAGTGACAGCTCAGTGGTTAAGAGAACTTATGCCCTTGCAAAGGATTCAGATTCAATCTGAAACTCCAGTTCCAGGGGACCAATGCTATGTTTACTTCTGTGGGCCCCAGGCATATACGTGGTGCACATACATGCATACAAGCATACAGAACACTCATACACATAAAAGTAAATATCGAGGGAGAGAGAGAGAGACAGACAGAGAGAGAGAGAGAGAGAGAGAGAGAGAGAGAGAGAGAGAGAGAGAGAGAGAGAGAGGAGGCTGTTCTCTTTTTGTCCAAAAGTTTAATTGGACAGAAAAATGCCAAAGGATTTAATAAAAAAAACCCAAGGCAGGAAACAACCTCTTGTGCTGAAGTAAAAGTCTATGTAACAGAAGTCAGAGTCTGCCGGTGTCCATTTGTTTTTGTACGAGCTGAGCTCATGATTTTCACCAGGAGAAGACAGAACAGGACTCTGAAATATCTGTTCAGGTTTAATGACAGATGCAACTTCCTGAGTACTAGGTTTCTTCTTAGTTTTTATTTTTTTCTTCTTACTTTTTATCCTCTTCCCGACTTCCTCTCTGCAAACACCTTATCCCCTCCACCTCCCCATGCTTCTGTGAGGGTGCTTCCCCCTCCCCCCCAACTCCTGCCTCACTGCCCTAGCATTCCCCTACTGGGGTATGAGCCTCCAGAGGACCAAGGACCTCTCCTCCCTCCCGTTGATGCCAGATAATGCGGTCCTCTTCTACAATCCCTCGGTGTGTACTCTTTGGTTGGTGGTTTAGTCCCTGGGAGCTCGGAGGTCAGGGGTGGGGAGTGGGAGGGGGGAAGGGAATGGGGGAGGCAGGCAGGGGGAGCGTGCCTGATTGGTTGGTATTGTTGTTCTTCCTATGGAGTTGCAAATCCAGGTGTTCAGCTTCTTGAGTCCTTCCCCTAAATCCTCCATTAGGGTCCCCATGCTCAGTCCGGTGGTTGGTTGCAAGCATCAACCTCTGTATTTGTCAGGCTCTGGAAGAGCCTCTGGGGACAGCCATACCAGGCTTCTATCAGCAAGTTCTTCTTGGCATTAGCAGTAGTGACTGGGTTTGGTGGCTGTATGTATATGGGATGGATCCCCAGGAGGGGCGGTCTCTGGATGGCCTTTCCCCCAGTCTCTGCTCCATTCTTTATCCCCGCATTTCCTTTGAATGGGAGCAATTCTGGGTAAATATTTTTGAAATGGGTGAGTGACCCCCATCCCTTAACTGGGGGCCGTTCCTAACTCTGGATATCGTCTCTACACGTTCTCTCTCCCCTTTGTTGGGTATTTCAGCTAATGTCATCTGTGTTGGATCTTGGGAGCCTTTTGGGTTCCTGGCCTCTGGGACTTTCTATACTAGGTTTCTTAAAGAAGCTCCTATTCTGAGAGTCTTTGCATCCCAACATGAAGGGATATGACCCTCTTTGTGGATAGTTGTTCCCTGTGTGTTCTACATTAGTAGAATAGCAACCTCTTCACTTTCCAGCAAGGCAGTAGAGCAGAGTGGTGGTGGAGACTTTCGAGGTGAGTCTTTCACATGATGACACTGCAGGAGACATTTCAGTGCCCTTTGTTCACACAGCAAGTGGCTTCATATGAGTCAGTAGTAACATTGACAGACTCCATTGCATAAACAGCTTCATGAAAAGATCCACATTTTAAAAAGAGCAGGGAATTCATGTTCCTGACATTTCTTATTTAGTATAAGCCCCTTAATTCCCATTTCCAGTTAAAATGCTAATTTTGATAGCTTTCATTAGAACTGAAAATATGCAAATATAAAAATGAAATAGTCTATGTGTATATGTATCTCAGAACCACTAGCAAAAGGAAAACAGGTTGAAATTTTGCAATAATTTGGAGCTTCCAACTCTGAGTTTTCAATGTATTTTAATTGAGGATCTATGCATTTTAAAACAGATTTTCAAGGAGAGTCTGCTGAACACTGAATGGTCCACTATGAATCATGTTTGTGGTTTATTTTCTTGATGCGTGTCTGTGGCCTTGGAGAGTAGCATCCTTAATGAATAGGAGCACTCTACGTTTTATACTCTCATTGCTCTGTAAATATTAAGAGGTATTTGAAAAACAGTCTTCCTCACCTTTGTAGTTTAAGACAGATGAGAGTTTTATTGACCATGCCTTTTAGAAAAGGAAATGAGAGGTAAAAGAAAGTAAATGGCTTGCCTTTATGCTAAAGAATAAAACAAGGGATCAATCAATAGAGATTTTTCTTGAATCCTCATTTATTTCTGAAATCATTTTACTTTCAAGAAACAAAAACAATCATTTTTTTTCTTCCTTGGATAGAATTTTATTTCTATGCAAAATATTTGACTTTAGAGTATGGACATAGAACTAAGAATAGATCACTTGAGTTTTGTGTTTATTGTTTACTGTTACTTTATATTTTATTCATTAGATGCTTATCATTTAAGTATTTAAGCTTGTAGGATAACAACCTTTAAGAAATCGGAGAAATGGAAACTCACCAGGAAAAATAGTCAGTGAATATTGAATCATAAAATGCATTTCACAACATGTAATAAATTTGGCTGAAAACTTGACCTTAGTTTTCTTAGTAGTTAACAGAGAACATTCAAGAAGCATTTTACCTCTAGCACTGAAGGATTTTCCTATGTATCCTACCATGAAATGAAATTGCCTACATATTCGACTATATACTTCCAAAATGGTGTGTTTAATTCATAGTTAAGATACCGAGCAAAGATTGTTAAATCAACTTTGGAAATAAGCAATATTTTAATCAAACTGGAAAACCAATTGACCTTGGTGTCAATAGATTTTGGTGGCATAAGATGATCTCCTGGTTGTGGCATGGACACCTAAAGACAAAATGAAAGTGCATTTTTTATTATTATTTTTGCTTGTTGTTACTGCATTGTTGTGGAACCAACCATCCTTACTTGGTTTGAGATAATGTTGAAAAATTTTATCATTATAAATTATCACACTGACCAACTAGGTCAGTGGGGGAATTTCAAGTAAATATTCAATATAAGCTGAACAAATTGAGTTATTCTGTGAAACATATTGGAGAATGTCTAACAGTATTGTTAGACTAACTGGGAGAGCATCCAAGGGATGTATTTAGGCCTTGGCACCTTTTCCCCCCTCATGAACAGAGTGTGAACATAGTTGCTCTCTCCAGATGTTAAAACCATAGTGACAATAATTGTTGAGTGGCAGTTATATGCCACAATATGGAATTGTTGCAGTCATATTAAAATGGCACTTTCATGATTTGTAGTAAAAAAAAAAAAAGCCACAAAGGCCCGGGACAAATGACTGTAACTCATGGTGTATTAAGGAAAGACATCAAGACATCTAAACAGTACTGTTAATGGTATATATAAGAGGGAACCACACGGCTCTTCTGAAGGGATAGATAAAGATTTCCAGGAAGATCTGATACCTGAGGGGTGTGGAGGAACTGCTAGAATCAGACCTGGAAGAAGAAAGTACTCCTTGCAGATAATCCTTTGTGAGTATAAGCGTGTGTTTGTCTCCTGGTCTCCACCTGTCCTTAATTTCATTCTTGTCTGCCAGAGAAGTTTCTTGTCTGCCATTTCATGTATCCCTTCTCCTGCACACCCTCAGACCTTGCTAATTGATCCATGCCTCTGTCCTGTCTGTCTCTATGGCTGCTTGTGGGATTTGCAAAATGCTCGCAGATTCTGGGCATTGGTTTTCTTATCAGTGCCTTGGAAGACTTGTGGATCTTTCCATTAGTTCCGTGTCTTCCCAACTTGGTGTGAATATGTTTAGATTATAGGGACAATTCTTTGTTTCTACTCCCCTGATGGCCATTGGAGCCAGCCATATAACACCCCAAAATCCAGACAAGCTGAGCATAGGGTCCAATTCTCTGCTAAACCAGGGACTGGGGGCACATGGTTGGAAGGCACCAGGGGAGGCAGGAACTGTGAGCAATTTTGTTTACTAGAAATGTGACAGATATATAAGAAATCATAGACTTGAAACCAGTCTAGCTTCATCCTATGGAGATATTTAAGAGAATGGGAAAATTGCATTTGATTTGATAAGAGGTGGATTTTTTGAGAGAGGTTTTTCCTGCAGGGTTTAATGTTTGTATTCATCTCTTTCTCTCCTTCTACCCCACCCCCTTTCTTGGTTATAGGAGAATAAGGAGAAAAGACTCCTGGTATTTGGTCAGATAAGTCTCTCTCCTTGTCTTCTCTCTTCTCTCTTTCTACAGGGCATATACACATATGTCTCTACAAGTGTTTCACTGTTATAGGAAAAATATTGTGGGGGTGCTATTGTATTACCTTCCCATGGTGTTAATCCTAACCCTAACATTAGCCCTAAGCCTAACCCTATCCATTCTAGGTATGTGAGAAGGGCTTCTTGAAGAAGAAGACAGAGAATGTATTCTCTCAGTCCTCTTTGGAATACTGTGTTTATATAGGACTCAAACATCTTTCAGAGGGGGATGCATTACTTTTGACAAAGAAAATAGACAACCCCATTAAAATTGGGAGCCTGACCGAGCCCCTTGGAAGTCTTTCCTTTGAACTGGCAGAGGCTAGATGGAAGCTAAAACAAATCTGTGAGTATCACACTCTGCCTACAGCAGCGAGGCGGTTTAGCGAGATTCTAGCCAAGTGTTCAAGGGACTCTGAAATGCTTCCAGTGTACAGTGCATTTGGCAGCTCTCTGGTGGATAATCTTTTTTTATGTGTATTCTGTTTGGAAGTGAACTCGATACTGGTTGCTTTAAGTAGCATTTTTTTTTTATTTTTTAGACTCTGTTGCTGTGTTAATTATAGCACGGACACCAGCAACACAATCACAGGCTGATGTGAATGTTTTATTCAATGAACCAAAGAAATATCCACCAGGGCTGTATAGAAATGGCAGTGGACTGAAAACAATCAAATATGAATGAGTCTAGGTAGCCAATGGCACTGACGACTTATGAAGCTGAACACTAGGAATTTTTCCCAGCTGCAGTTTATGTGAGAGTCACTGAAGAAAGCAACCCCTGGCATGATTATATTTTCTCATGGAATGTAACTAATTTCACACTGGAATAATTTTGACAAGCGTCCTTAGTTTCTCCCATATGTTTTATTTTATTGTCTTGAAAAGTGGTCCTGCCCTGGCATATTTGGTTGCTATTGAACACTGTAGGAAAAATGTTTACATTTTGTGCAATCCTCGGTAAGAGGAGGAAAGTCATGGCACATTGCTTTTGCACAATCGCGTGTAGGCAGAGGCCTTAAGACCGAACAAAGCAAGAAGCCATCTTGGCTTCTCTGCCAGACCTGAGGCAAAGAGACAATTGAAAATCATAGATGGACACGTAAGCTGGCAGTCCATAATCCTCCAGACCATGCGTGTATCTAGGAAAGCCAAGAAAATTACTTTGTTCTCATTCTAAAGCAGAAACACTTGAGAAGTAATAGCATAATTGGCTAATGTTCTAGGATACCCGATGTTTACTTTTTTGTTATAAAAGCTATCCAACAATGTTTTATAAAATATGTACAAAAGGAAATAAGGAGTGCATAAAAGGCACATTGAGTGTAGATCTCTGACTTTCTTCAAAGCTATTATATAGAAATAGCTTTCATGTACGGATGTTGGCACCAACTCTTGAACATCTTTTAGAAGGCTTTACTTTGCACTTAATTCTTTTATAGGCTCAAAAAAAAAACAATCTTTAAATGGTTTATGTGAATTTACCTCTTCTACCGCCACACACCCAAGATATATATATATAATATATATATATATATATATATATATATCTTTTCCATACCAACACACACCACACAGCTATTATTACCCCACTTACATATCCCACAAATACCTATCTACCCCATAGTTAATAACCCCACCTATAAATCCCTACAATTAGGTTCCCCATATTTGTCTTCTTGCAGAAATTTAAAGAGTTCTACTGTATATAAAAATAAGTCTGTCAAAAAATCTGTTATTTACAAGATGAAAACAAGTTTGCTCTCTGTCCTCTCAGAATTCTCAGCCTAGATGTCCTATAACAAAATAAAGATTAATAAGTACAGGACAAGCAAGTTCATTACTATTTATTCCTTATGTACTTATGTACTCAGAGATACAAGTAAACCTTCAGAGGCAGAGTTCAGACTTATGCTTAACACTCAAAATAACTTCAGCCAAAGAGGGTGGCCCACGGTTGCCCAATCATATTCTGCTCTTCTACAGTTTTTGTCATTCGAATATTTTCAAAACAGGTGCAATGGAGCTATAATGAAGTTTTAAATTCACCCTCCTCTACTCTCTGGAAAAAAACCAGACACTATACAGACTAACTGGAGAAAGACATGTGAATATATCACAGGTCTATGCACAGGAGACTGACAAAATATGAGACTGGAAGAAAAGTCAGTACTTAGAAAATATACAGAGTCCAAATCTGTAGAGGAAGGAAAGGTTTTGAGTTTCTGGACCTGGTGGTGGGTATAGGAACATAAGGAGAGAAGGCCCTTGGTATTTAGTCAGTTAAGGCACTAAGTTTAAAGAAACATCCATGTCATCATGTCATGGTTTGGAGAAGAACGAGAGGTGAGAGACAAGAAGTCACGGTCTGAACTCAGGAGTTTGCTTTCCTTTAACAAAACCTGAAAAGTGTACCTAAACTCCATGGTTTGAGGATGTTTTTCTGAGTCTCAGGAGAAAGAACTGTGAGATGTTAACAAGACAGGGCTATGATTTCCCTGAGATATGCTGACACCAATGGATTATTCTGCTGTTGTACCAGCAGCAGTGGATACTCTAAAGGGGACACTCCTCTTTTCCTTCCCTTGGCTACCAGAAACTTAAATAATGGAATCCAAGAAATTGGGACCCTGGTGCTAGCTAGAGGGGAAAATTGTCTTCCAGAAAGCTATTTCACACAGGTCTAACAACTTGTCAGACCACATTGCAGTGAGACCTTATGATGGACAGATTAGCTTGACCCTCCATTTAAACCTCAACCTAATTCTAGTGCCTAAGATAGACCTGGGAGTCACTGGACTCTGGTATTTGTTTCCCTCCTCATCACGAGTACCCTGAGTATCCCATCGAATCATCATGTCCCTGTTTTCTGTTACTCATTTCTTTTATTGGCCTATTGAGGATGGGTGGCCAGGACCCAGACTCTGTTCCTAAACCTCCCAGAAGAATTTCAGCATAGTCCCAGTGCACAATAATAAGAATAAGAAAACAATGTGAACTCATTCAAAGATAATTGGGTGTTGTCATTTTTAACACATAACATCATACTAATGTGCGAAAATCATAAAGAGCTGAGCGAGATGATACTATTTCTTAACTTCTTCAAATTAGAAGAGCAAATCCATTAGCAACTATGACATCCTGTGATAAGTTCTGTAGTAAAATAATGGTCCATATGTCATGATAGAACTCATGATATGTTATACCCCAAAGAAGAACAGAATATCCCATTCTAAATTATACCTCTATAGCACATTAATTATTTTGAGAAACAACCACAATTGGAGTATAACTGGAAAGTTACCTATTTTTCAGAGAAATCTATAGAGGAAATCTCCATTGTGTGAGTGTGTGTGTGTGTGTTCCTGTGAGTGCAGGTGCATGCACATGTGTGTGCATCCAAACTCAGGTGTTCATGCCTGCACTAGCACTTGCTGACTGAGCCATCACCCAACGCTGGAATTCTCTGTTTTTAATGTTACTGCTCTTTGAAACTTCTGTAGAGGATGATTAACTGGAGAAGGGGTCATCTTAGGTCTGTGGAAAGGAGCGTGTCTGTCTAAGGTAGAAATGCCCTGGTTGTCTAATCCTTCCTCACATTTCCCTCCATCTTTTCCTTGTTTCAGAGAACAATGCTTTCACAGACTGAAGTTTAAATGTTTCATCTGAGATTGAGTCTAGAGTCTAGCCTCACTTCCTGGATTCTCCTACGGACTTAAGAAAATACACAAACAAATAGACCTCAACACATTTGTTTCTCCTACTCATTCATTGTTTGGCACCCAGCGTTCTATTTTAGAACCACAAAGGACATAGAACACTAATCTCAGTCCCAGCACAACTAGAGAATGAGGATGCTTACCATAAGGGGAGTCCCAAATCCAAAAGCACACAGCAAGAAACCTTCTCTTCCTCTAACAACAATAGCAGCAAAATCTAACTCCCCATCTCGAGAAATCATTCTTCATCCAGGACTAATTATCTCACAGAACCAAAGTGATGATAAAACAGATAGCTCACTAAGAGGAGACATGTGTAACTCCTGAAATATGAAAACGACTCTTAACCTCAATTGTAACAGTCTTCAAGAAAAGAAAAATTATATGACTTTCTTTTCTACTTAGATTGACAGGGTTTCCTGTTTGATGTGCCCTGTGGCCAAGAATGTGTGAAAAATAAGCTCTCCTTATAACTTAGCAATGTAAATCCCTTTGTGGGATGTCCACCGGCTTTTGCCAGCATTCTAAACTCTGAGGAAAGGCTGCACTAAATTGGTCAAGATGTAATTCCCATTTGTGGAGACAGACAGATTTAAGGTTGATCTAAGGTCAGCCTAGGCTCTGTAGCAGTGACCTTGTCACAAAAACAAAAAACCAAACCATAGTAGAATCAAGCAAGGAAAACAAAGCCAAACAGAGAACTGCTAACTGCTAACTAATCTTTCTTTCTTTCCATTTCTTTACTTATTTACTTTATACCTCCATCAAAGCCCCCTCCCTCCCATCCCACCTCCCACACAACTGGGTATCAACCTACCCTGGCATATCAAGTTTCATCAGTGCTAAGTGTATACTCTCCCACTGAGGCCAGACAACACCATCCCTCTGCTCCAGTTGTTGGGGGACCCACATGAAGACCAAGCTTCACATCTGCTACATGTGTGTAGAGGGCTTAGGTTCAGCCTATGCATGCTCTTTGGATGACAATTCAGTCTCTGTGAGCCCCTATGGCCCAGATCAGTTGAATTTGTGGGTCTTGTGTGTGTGTGTGTGTGTGTGTGTGTGTGTGTGTGTGTCCTTTATCCATCCAACTCCATCAGTCCTCTCTTCCACAAGACTCCTGGGCTCTGTCAGATGTTTGGCTGTGGACCTCTGCATCTGTTTCCTTCTGAGGCTAAATGAAGCCTCTCAAATAACAGACATTCTAGGCTCTGAAAGCATATCATTTATAGTGTCACAGGCTGGTTCTCTTCCATGGGGTGGATCTCAAGTTGACCAGTCATTGATTGGCTATTCCCTTAATTACTGCTTTATTGTTACCTCTGTGCATCTGGTATGTAGGGCAAATTTTAGGTCGACAGTTTTGTGAATGGATTGGTAGCCCCTTTTCCCTCACTGAAAATCCTGCCTGGCTACCAGAGGTGGCCACCTTAGGATCCGTATCTCCCCCTTCTAAGAGATTCAGTTAGGGTTACCCCATATCCTCCCAGGAGCCTTCTCTGTCCCAAGTCTCCAGCCTGCCCCAGAGATGGCCCTACCAAACCTTTCTCACTACCAGACCTCTCACTCCCCAGCCCTGCTCAGAGATCCAAGGATTCTAAGGAAGCATCCAAGTGTGCAAAAGCCTTCTTATCCTCATGCTAGTGTGTCAAGGCCTGCATGACAGATTCTTCATGCGGCTTCCTTCACAGCCCTCGGTATTGCCTTTTTCTCTCTGTAAAAGCTTGACTTCTTCAGGTATGTGCATCCCCTAATGTTGTCTTTGTTGAATATGTTTCTTGTCTTCTCAAGGGTGCTCACTCTTGAGTAACACAGATTTCCTACCTCTTTGCTCTCGTTTTCTGAGTACTGGCTTTGGAACCTTAATATAGTCTCAGGTTTGGGAACAACAATTCTTGAAAAATTAGTACAACATGTGTGAAGAACAGTTGAAAATTTATCAAAATGTCATACTTCTCAAAGAAGAACTTCAATTTATCCTGGAGGCACACTATTATACATTTGCAAAGTGGCATGTGTATAATGCTATTAATTTCATGATTGCTTATAAGAGTAAAATTTAGAAAACATTTGAGTTGCATTAGTAACAAAGTGATTAAATATAACATGCTATTATGCTTCAGAAGAGAACTACATGGCTGCCAGCAAATGAAATGGAAGCACCCCTCTCTTAAAGGTGTAATTAGGTGAAAACAGCAATGTATAGAACATGCTTTATCATACCCTATCATTTGCATTAAAGCAGAGGGAAAATATGCTTACCTCTGCTTATTTATGTATAAATATCTTTGGGAGCACACACACAAAATTAGTTGATGAGAGAGGAAACTGGGTTGCATTAAAAAATAGGGCAAAGGAAACTTTCCATATAAAATTAAATATATATATATATATATATATATATATATATATAAAAAAAAAACAAATAATTCCAACCAGGATTCTTTTAAACAGGAAGTTTTATTTTAGCTGAATTCTAGGAGAGGAGTATTTCATGCAGAGAGGAAGAAAGAAATGCATGAGACATTGTAGGAAACGCACGAAAATCTTTGGGGGGAGGGGTCAGAAGAACCACAAAATGCCACTTAGCAGGAAAGTTCAAAGAGGTAAGAAAAGAGCCATGATACATAAAACAAAGGGAACAGAAAGTTCCAGAAGGAAGATCTCATCATTAGCAGCTAGCACAGCAGGGAGGTCATGCAAGGCTGCAGATCTCCCGTGGTTATCTGCAGTTGATGTTGTCTCTCTGCTCTCTGCTCCTTGCCTCTGGGCCCTGAGGTTAAGGGTGTTAGTTTTATTTCTAGCTTCACTAGCCAGCGATTTTCAGATTGTTTGCCATACACACGTCTCTTTGTTAGATACAAGGGGAATACCAAACTTTTCAACACTTTTTAATCTACTCTGTGAGAGAAATTGTGTATACTCAGGAACAGGTGGGTGGTCGCAGAGCAGGGTATCTCAAAACGCAGAGCTCAGACACACTCCTGATGTTCACATAGTCAGTATGTTAAGATACTTGTAGGCTAGAATCCAATGAGTTCAACATGTACATTCTAACAATCCATTGACAATATGAATAATACACATGCAGATGATGTCATCATTCTTGTGATGATGATGATGATAATGATGATGATGATAGCCATAGCTATGTCTTGTCCTTCCTACTGAAGTCAGTCTCTTCACATGTTTTTCTATGCTGGTCCCACAATTTTCTATATCTAGGCATGAAAGGCTAGGATTCCAAAAGGGATCCATGATTTAATCTGGGAATTGTGAGGAGGGTCATTGGTTGGACATGGGTGATACTGGCAAAAGGATCAGAGTAAAGCAGACTTAGACTCTTCTGAAAGCACGTGATCTGTTCTAGCCCCACTGAGCAAGAGGACTTTGTGCCTCTAAGCTAGAACTAGATAAGCAGCAGTGAGCTAATCAGGTGACCCCTCCCAGTTTTAGCTTACTAGCCCATAAGGAAGAAGAACCACAAATATTTTTTCTTTTCGTTGAATGCTGTTCTCTGAGAGAAGCCAGACCTACAAACATAACAGATAAAGCCATAATAGGAACAGTGGTGGCTGAGCAGGACTGGGCGTCTGTTCTGCTAGCCCGTGGGATGGTCTCTGAAGAAAGTGCCACGGTGTAGTCAACAACAGAATCAAATCATCTTAGGGTCCCTTCACATGCTAATCTTTTAATTAGCTTTAATATTGCAAGAGTTGTACAGAGATGACTAGCCTAAAGATGAGATTATTCTAGGAAGCTTTTCTCGGGGTTTTTCAATAATTGCTCTTGAATAATAATTCCAGTAATGCGATGGGCATGCTTCTGGGAAATTGTGTGATCAAATATTACCACTTGGTTTTATAAATGTTTGCAAGAGACAAATAGTTAATCATCTTCCCTGAGTGTTGTAGGTAATATATTTCTTCTTTTCAAAACTCATCATGCCACTCCAACAGACAATATTTTAAAAATTTTTCAAAGACAAAATTTGTACATAGTAGTAGTTCCTCAATTTCATATTGTATGAAAGCCATTTAAATGGCGTGTTAGCCGAATTCAGCTATAATAAAGTAGCTGACATAGATAACATAAGAAGCAGCGTTTACTTAGGCTCAAAGTTCTGAAGGTCTAGGTCAAGACCGAGCATCCACTTTTGTTTAGACCTCTTACAGGGGTAGTTTTTTGTTTTTGTTGTTTGTTTGTTTTTATAATTGGCATTTACTTCAGAGAAAGTAGGAGAGAGAGGGGGGAGGGGGAGGGGAAGAGGAAGAGGGAGAGGGAGAGTAAAGAAGCTCCCACAATACTTTGCAAAAGCATGCAGCCAACACCATCTATTACATCTCATCCTTTAAAGGCTCACAGTCCTTCCTCATACTGCCCCTTTGGGTTACCAAGCTTTACATGTGAATCTGGGGGGCCTTTCCGTCAAACCATAGAACCAGGTTATCACCACCATACTCAGATGCATGTCAACTTCAGAGTCCTACAACCAGAATACACTTGGGATGATTGTTAGTATCCAGACTGGAACATAGAATGTTGTTCAAGTCACATCCACCTGCAGCAGCCTCCTTCTTACAATCACCATGAAACAAAACAAAATGAAACAAAACAATCACATCTCAAGAAAATCAGACTTCAGAAGACTGCCTGTAATGTTGCTGTCTCCTTTTAATGGCTACACCTCAACTAAGCTTTCCTCATGTCTTTAATATTACAGTGGCACAATTCTTCTCCCACAGGGAAGTTTCTCTTCTATCCTCACCTGGGTACCAGGGACAGCCTAGAAGACCTAAGCTAGATGCTACTCATCAACCACAGGGCATGAAACCTCCTATGACAGCTGAGGGTGGGAGCCTGCTCTACCTTGTGGACTTGAACTCTCATCAGTGCACTTGCCATGCTTCTGCCTATGGCATTAATAATTTTTAAAATGAATTTCTTACCCAAAAGTACAATACACCTCAGTATTATATTTGAGACTCAAGCCAGAAACCATTCATCGACAACCAGAAGCTATGTAGATTTCAAAGGCAAACACGATGTGAGCCAAGCTATTGGAAACAATCTCAACATCAATTTAAACCTATGACATTATTACTCTCTCATATTACATTTACAGGGAAAGAAGTAATTTGAAACAGTAGCAATGTAGCTCAAAGTTAATTTTCCTCACGGCATGGATACATCTCAATGTGTCATTGATTATGCCTATGTACATTGAAGGATCATTGCATTAGATGGAGTTCACCAGGGAAGCAGAACCACTAACCTACACATGTATCAAATACGTATAATGAAATTTATATAAGGAATAGACTCACTTGATCATCCACACCGATCTGTACACTGGAGACCTAGAAAAGTTTATGGTATTGTTGAAAGGCAAGAGAGATCGACAGCTGATAGTTTTAGTTCCAGTCCTATCAGCAGACACACCAGGTGCTGTTGATCCAAGTCTTAGCTCATCAGTCATGTGGAGAGGCCATTCAACCATCCTTCATCTTTTTGTTCTTTTGGGGGACCTTCAATGCATGGGATGATGCTACTCTCCTTGGATGAGATTAGCTACTTACTTAGCCCATTGATTTGACTGCTAATCTCTTTTGAAATTATCTTTACATACATGTTGAACAATGGCCATTTATTTACTCAGTGCTCTGGGCGTGAGTTGACTCAGAGAGGTTGACAGATAACATCAATTGTCCATGACGAGACAATCAAAGCTCTAGTGGAGTCATTCATTGTGTTGGCCTAAGTACACACCAAATGAGGTCACTTCTAAGGATTAACTGATATATGTTTCCAAACCCTTGTCACTGTGTGTGTGTAGGCCAGAGGAGAGTCTTAGTAGTAGTCTCAGGTCCATCCATCTTATTATTTATTTGGTTTTTTTTGTTTTGTTTTGTTTTATTGTTTGGATTTTTTGAGATAGGGGCTCTTCATTGGGTACTTTACAAAGATTATTTTTAAATGTTTATTCCTTTATTTTATGTTTGGGCATGATGTGGGCTCACATGCTATGGCGCATGTGTGGAGATCAGAGGATAATGTGATAGAGTCAGCCCCCCAGCCCCCATCACACGGGTTCCAGGGACTGAATTCACATCTTCAGGCTTGGTTCCAGGTATCCTTGCCCTCTGATCCGTCGTAATGGCGGTTCATTTTAACTTACCAACTAGCCTACTTTCTCAACTCTGAAGCACGAAGTTTGCTTACATACATCTGCTAAAGCAGCCAGAGGCAGGCCCAGCCTCCATGGGCTCCCCTCACTAGCAGTTAACCCTTTCCACTCAATGTTATTGAATAATAACCGGAATACTGAGCTCTGTGATTTGTTCCAATTCATGTTTGCCTCAGTTTTCCAGTTTACCAGTGTAATGCTGGTATCACAAGTGTGCATCCCCACAACCCAACTTTTTACACCAGTACTGGGGATTGAACTCAGGTCTTTGTGCTTGCCTGACACGCGGTTTATGAAGTGAGCCATCTCTCTAAGCCCAACTCTTGATAATTCATAATGTGAAATTGATAAGCTGAATTCTTGATTTCCAGAAAAAAAATGTGCCCATGTTGCACCTCTGAAATTACTCAACATTTTCAAAAATTCTTTGCTTAGGACAAATCCCACTGACCAAATCTTACTTTATTCAATGATAGTGAGTCGATGAGTTAGAACCATGGTAACTGTGACTATTTGGGTAGATGTGTGTCAGCTCACTCTGTCTTGTGCTGAGGATTCAAGAATGTCACCCTCTATACGTGCCCAGGGCTAGCTCCTGTTGCTGGAAGCAGCATGGGCACCGGCTGCACAATCCTTGCTTGTTTCCAGCAAGCATTGAGTATGATTGGCAGTGCTGTAGAAAGCAGCAGCTGGCTAGGAAACAGAAGGGAAGGCAAGAATGATATCAATAGTCTCCACAGGGATTTATCTTAAAGCCTGCCATCTTGTCAACATTGTTTCAATACGACAGCTGAGGCTTTCACCAAGTATTGCACATTTGACCCCATTTGGCTCGCCACTTTAAGCTGTGCCTTATTCTAAATGGAAGGGCTGACCCTCTGAGAAGCCACAGTCTGAATCGGGAGTTTGGTTTGTCACCAAGTTCAAGATGATTATCTGAAGTTTGTTTGAACCTCGAGGGAGAATAAAATTGAACTGAAAAAAAATCTCACCCGAGCAAATTTCTCCAGTGATTTTTGGCCTTTCAGCTTCTGCTTAGAAACTACATGAAAGCAGCTTTTGTCCCCCTGGCCATCTGGGACTAGACTGTAGATTCTCCATGTATCATCTGCCATTCCGGTGAGAATTGAGAAGCAGAAAAATAGTCCATCATTTTTTGAAATAAGAAGCAGGATTCAGAGTTTAATCTCAGGCTTACACATAGTTTACTTAATTTTTTTTAACTGATAGCTATTGTCACACTCAATAATTAATGCAAGTCCACTCTTATGAACTAATTTTTTAAGTAATAGTTAAAGCTAATAAAATTAATAGTTTCAGAGAGAGATGGCCCAACAGTTAAGAGAGTATACTTCTGCAGAAGACCCAGGTTTGGTTGTCAGCACCTGTGTGTGGTGGCTTACAACTTCCCTTAACTCAGGTTAACTGAACTCTTTTGAACTCTACAGGCCCTGTACTCACATGTGTGCACTTCTGCACACATATGAATTCTCATGCTCATATAATTTAAACAAAATAAATTAAAAAAAAGAGTCAGTAAGAAGAAAAACTTAGATTTGAGCTTAAATTTTGGCTTTTATCATTTACCAAGAAGAAGTTACTCATCTCTCTGGGCTTAGGGTCACCTACCTTGAAAATATATTTGTCAGTGTCTCCTATACAGGCATAAACTAAAGCTCATGTAGCCTTTAAAAACAGTGTCTACACCATGACACCTTTTCCAAACACAGTAATAATTTCTATCGCAGTAAAACATACACAGCAGATGTGTAATACCTGTCATTATTTTATAAACTAGCTTTAGTCAGGATTGCCAACATTCTTTCTAAATCAAGAGGAAACAATACTTATAGGAACTGGATACACACCCAGAGTACAGCAAATACATAGGCGAAAGCCAGCAGCAATCCACTGAACTGAGAACGGGACCCCTGTTGAAGGAATCAGAGAAAGGACTGGAAGAGCTTGAAGGGGCTCAAGACCCCATGTGAACAACAATGCCAAGTAACCAGAGCTTCCAGGGACTAAGCCACTACCCAAAGACTATACATGGACTGACCCTGGGCTCCAACCTCATAGGTAGCAATGAATATCCTAGTAAGAGCACGAGTGGAAGGGGAAGCCCTTGGTCCTGCCAAGACTGAACCCCCAGTGAACGTGATTGTTGGGGGGAGGGTGGTAATGGGGGAGATGGGAAGGAGAAGCCCATATAGAAGGGGAGGGGGAGGGGTTAGGGGGATGTTGGCCTGGAAACCGGGAAGGGGAATAACAATCAAAATGTAAATAAGAAATACTCAAGTTAATAGAGATTAAAAAAGAAGAAATACTGTGATATCCTACTGGGGACTTACTTATACTATACATCACGGTTTAGTATAAGTGTTTTAAGGGAGAAATTGTGTCTTTATTTTCACTGTTCTTTGGTCAGCGTGCCACTCCACTAGCCAGGATTTTAAACATTTTCATAATTTAAAAAGAATTCTTAAAGGATAATAATTTTACTCTCAACAATAAAAAATGAAGTTCTTAATTTTGTGTTTGGAGGTTATCTGAGTTGTGAAGTTCTGATCATGAAGTTATGGCCTCGTGAAATGGAGAAGCATTGTGATTATTTGAATTGCAAACAGCTACAGCAGGAGTGACTAACAGACAGGTCCAAGGTTACTGTAGCGATGGGACTAGTATCCAGCTAGGCAAGAGTGCCATTCATGAACCTAAATGTGTCAACTGAGATGGGCTATGTCATCTGAACTGTGCAGGCAGCTTTTCTTCCTAAATATATTTGTGGTGGTAGGATGAAGCTTCGTGTGCAAACAAAGCAAGAGTGGGCTAGTGGGTTAGTGGGTTAGTGGGTTAGTGGGTTAGTGGGTTAGTGGGTTAGTGGGCTAGTCGGTTAGTGAATTGGCTTTTTCACTCAAGCAGTGTATGTAGAACATTAGGATGCAGATCCCTCCCCCACATCATGCAAATTTTTATGTCTGTATTTAATTTAAAGGTTTCGTCCTATTACCATTGTGCTCTCTCTCTCCACCCCTCTCTCTCAAGCATGTTTTCTCTCTATTTGTGAATGCAAGTACAAAAACATGAGTGTCATAGAGATTTTACTCACGGAACCATCTTACTCTGCCCATTTCTGTATTCAAACAGGTGGCTCTAAGCACACACACACACACACACACACACACACACACACACACACACACACAATGTTTCAACTTAATTGAATGGATCTATCAACGAAGTGAGGAGGCATCAAATATTTTGAATAAGAAATAGTAATTTTAAGTAAAGAATGCTAATTTTCATATGACAAGGGAAGGAAGCAGAATCTATGTTATCAGATAACAGATTATATGTCTGATGCTGGGAATGTGAAAAGGCTTACAAAGTTGACTCTGAAAATTGTATTTTCAAACACTTGAAACAAAGGTATCATTGAGCAAATTACTTGTTGGGAAGGTTACAATGAGTAAAAACGCCTATATAAAATAGAGGTAGTTTTAAGTATAACGGATCCCCTCCCCTTGTCAGTTACAGAGCGTGCTGGTTCCTTCAGTGAAGAACTTGGTTTCTTTGTGTATGAGTTTGTGCTGCCCACTTTCCTGTCTTCATTAGGAAACTGAAAATTCCAAAATAAAGTGCTAGGAACTCTTTTAAATTCCCTGTCAAAAGAAAAGTCCCTGTAATTAGTAGCTGGTAATTATGTATTCCTCGTCCTCCATAAACACCAACTTTCATCAGAAAATAACACAGTAGAGTCTTCGATTGTTTTAGTTCCCCACAAACAGGCACTTAATTTCTTCAAAGGAAAAAGAACATGTTTTTCTCCCTCAAGTTGACTCATTAAACGTAGTAGCAATCAGAGTAACCGGCTATGGAGACAAAGGCAGTGGTGAGCTTTGGCCACTTACTGCTTATATGAATCATCAGTTTCTACACTGTATTACATGGCTCATGCTAGGGAAGGTTGTCATGAATAGGCCCTGTGGAGGGTGGCATGCATGCACACAGTAGATGTTAGCACCTGCTTTTGTAAAGACTGGAAGAATGACCTGTATCTTCATTCTCTTCTTTCTTCTTCTCCCCCCCCTCCCCCCCCCCTTGTCCTCCTCCTCCTCCTCCTTCCATGTGTGTGTATTTTCTCAGATCTATTCTCATTTTCATTAGTGTATGTGTTCACGTGTGTGAAGGCAAGCATGCATATATGTGGAGGCCAACTCAGCCAGTTGCTTCTTCATCTTGTTGACTTTTTATTCACTTATCTATTCATTTACTGTACATGTACGGTGTATGCATGTGTATATGGGGGGTACATGTGTATGCTTGTGTATGCACACGTGTTAAAAAACAAGGTTGATGTCATGTGTGTTCATCTTTAGCTCTCCACTCTCATTTTTTGACTTAGAGTCCCTCACTGAACCCAGAGCTCTCTGATTTGGCCTAACAGGCTGGCCAGAGGTGTCTGGGAGCCTTCTCAGTGCTGGGATCATTGACATACACCACTCCACTAGACCTTTCTGCATAGCTGAAGAAGATATAAGTAAGTCCTTATACTTCCATGGCAAGTACGTTGCCTACTGAGTCATATCCCAGCGGATGTTCCTGGAAATTCTGAAAGCAGTTTGTAGTCTCTTGCTGAAGTCAATTTTATAGGAGACTTTGGCCCCACGCTTGGTGTTCGACCCCTGTTCGCACACCTACACATTATACCTCCATCCATTCTCTGGATTTATAAAAGCTTCTGTCTTCCATGGCTTGAGGAGAATCAAATGGCCATAAAGCTTTGTCAAATTTGCAATAATTCCTCATTTACTTGTTCAAAGAAAGGTGCTTATGTTCTATAGCAAAATGATTTTTCTTGTTCTTATTCTTCACAAGCACCTGTGTACTGGTCTTGCTGCTCCTCACAACTCAATCGTTTTGTTGGTAATTATTTATTTTTGACTCCGTAAGAAAGCATTCAGAACAGAATCTCATTGCACTTTGTGTCTTTATGGTTGGTCTGTTGGTTGACAGTTCTTTCTCTATTTAAGTCATCTTTGTTCCTCAGGACACTTCCACAGGTACCAGACAGTGAGATACTTGAAAGTTAAAAAAAAGAGACTGATTCAATGCTAATTAAAGCCTCTCTGGTTATTTTATTCCTTTTTACTTCTTAGTAAAGTATATGTTCTTCTCAGAAGGGGATTGTTGCCTTACCTCTCCCTGAAAGATAGCTGACTTATAAACAGTGACAAACTCCAAAAATCTTCACCATTCATGTGTGATATCCAGGGCAACTCGCTTAGTGTTTTTTTTTTTTTCAGAGCTGGGGACCGAACCCGGGGCCTTGTGCTTCACTTAGTGTTTAATGTCTGGTGTGCTTTCTACTTACTGTCATAGCACTGTGAATACAGCGGCAAAGGAAATGACTATTAGGAGACACAGTTCATGGCCATAGAGTGCACAGTACTACATGGCTTACATTTTCCTAAAATTGTCCAGAGGAAGGTCCTTTTCATATGATGTGGGAGCTTTGCGCTGAATTCCTTTGCACACACTCCTGTAATGCTTTGCCTGTCATGTCACCAGTATGCGCTGAGTTGCTTTCGGTGAGACGCTGACATACTTCTGCCACCAGATGTCTTGATATCTCCCCTTCATCTTTTCTCTTGATAAGAGTTCAAGTTCTCACTTGACCTCAGATCCAGATGAAGAAATTATTGCCACCTTTGGTTTTGAATTGTCTTCCAATGTCCCTGGTCCTGCTTCCAATGGCCTCTCCCTGCCTGGGTCACCTTTAGAAACCATCATTCTTTCCCCCATGCTTCTGTTTTGAAAGGAGAGATATGGCTTGGAAAGTTAAAAACCCTTGTCAAATATTTTGAAAGTGGTGCTCTTAATATCAGTTATATGGTCATTTCTTTTCCTGGAAAATAGATCATTATAGAACATACAGAAATAATCAGTTACCACCACCACCACCACCACCACCAGCACCTCCACCACCACCACCACCTAGGGTCAAATTTAACCAGAGTTTTGAGTGAATAAAATAAAAATAGGAAGTTAAAGTAAAAGAATTTTTCAACTTCGAAAGGGAGATTTATGTTACAGGTCTAAAGAAAAAAATCCTAAAACAGCACAGAGTCTGTAAAATATATAATTATTTCTCTACTGAGAATGATTTATCATCTAAACAACAGAGTAATCCTGGGAAAAATACCAAATTGCTCCCATCATAATCCAGCTTTGCTGTCGTGAGCCATTCCCCTCTCTAACAGCCAAAGGGCTATTAACTTACTGTGAAATGTTGAAGGGCCCTAAACACCAGATTCTGTGAGCAGCACATACTACACATAAAAGGATACTTCAACAACTCAATGCACAAACTTCAGATCTCCCCACGAGGGAATGATAATTGACAGAATTAATGAGAGTATTCGATTACACACAGCAATTTTCATCACGGGTAAAGCACGCCACTAGCCATGAGCCGCATTGTAATGGGGGTCCTCTCAGAAGGAGTGCAGGCTCTTGATTTATTGAAACCAATCTTGAAATGGTGGTACTATACCTGCTGACTACTGTAGAAATAATTTACAAACATTAATTGTAGGAAAGAGTGGATCTATTTGCTTCAAAGAGCCCATCAGCAAGCTGTCCTTCCTGTTTTATCAGTAGGCAAAGCTGCGAGCAAATAACAGATGGAACTGTCCCTTGGTGGCGGCACAGAGCACTCGTGAAATATAGCACAATCTTCCTCCAGTGTGTTATGCTTTTAACAGTGGAAGATCAGAAGCAGAAGAGTGCAGGCTAGGATGAATGGCTCTGCCTGATGAAACATCCCTTTCTTCTGGAAAGATTCCTATAGCAGATTGAGCTCAGACTGTTGAGCTCAGAAGCTTGATACAGTGTCATTACCAAAATGCATCTGGGAGAATCTCGGCGAAAGGGATAAACCTCAGAAGACCAAGGTGAATCCGAGGCCCGCTCTGCTCTCTTAATGGGTGGTTAAATTCTGGTTCCATGAATAAGCATGGGAGACACCACAAAAACCACAGATAAGGCTGCAGTAGGCAGCTAGCATTTGGTACTCATTTAGAACCCGTCAAAAGTGCCTCACTATGGTAACTAGTGTGTGTGTGTGTGTGTGTGTCTGTCTGTGTGTCTGTCTGTCTGTCTGTCTGTCTTAGGTGTCTGAAAGTGTGGCTACAATACCCCCTGCATATGCTATGTGTATGATCACATTGAAAAGGGTGATTACTGGAGTCTGGATAGCTGGGTGGTGAGAATGCTGTTTTCCTAATGGAAAAATCTATCAGCCCAAAGTCGGTGACTATTATTACACAGCTTTTAGGCAGGAAGCAAGGAAGTGGTTCTTCATTCCACTAGATCTTTTATTCATGCCTAGTTCATCATCACTTTTTATAGTAGCGGTTCTTAATGTGTTCCAGTCATCCAGGTTCCCTGTCTTCCTTCCTCCCTTCCTTTCTCCTTTTCTTTTCTTTTCAAAATTCTGCTTCATTCTTTGAACTTTGGGCACCGCTGTGCAGCCTATTAGGGTGGTGAGATCCCGAACCTGGCTTCCTTTCCTTTAATGAGCAAAACTGTCTCTCCTTCTTGTTTTATTGTTTCCCATTTTGTCCTATGCTAAAGGGAGATTCTCTTTTGCATAGGTTAATCTACATACATTGTTCTTAATTTGATCCACATGCATTCCTTCATTAGTTTATCTCCTCAATGACCACAGTGTTGAGCTTTCCCCCCACTCTCATTGACTTCTGTTTAGTTGTTACAATGGAAAAGAGAGACTTACTTCCAAACCTGCATATTCTTTCAAACTACTAATGCTTCTATGGATACAAAATTCCTTCAAAGATTAATCTATGTTTCTGGCTATTTTTTCCCCACTTAATTTAATCCTCTCTTTATGACAGTCTCACTTTCTTCTTGGCCAGTCTAAAAATTTCCGCTGAAAGCATCCAGCTCCTGTCCGTTGACTGCAACTGTGATGGCGTTAAACCATTTGGCATCCAACTGCCTTTCCCACCCTGGGTATTCAGGTCTTGGCAGGAGGTAGGGCATCATGTATAAGCATGACCAGATCCGATGCACTCCTTCTCTCCACTCAGACAGTGAGGTTACAGGCGCATCGTCTTGCCTTGGCAGTGAGGTGGTTCCATCTGGGGCTAGGAAAGAAATTATTCAGAGAGACACAGCAGAATCCACAGCAGAGATAGCTGGAAGCAGGTTGATGGGACTCGTGGTAGAATTTATAGTGTTCCAAATACAGCACTTCCTGCTGTCGGATCTATCTTAGTTCTTATCTACCTCTTTCTAAAGACTACATAATTCTGTGAGCTAAGTAGTAACTCTACAGCTGCGATTCACCCACTTCTCTTTCTTCATCGTACCATGTTTTGCCTAAAGTCCCTTGAGTTCGACACTCATTGGTAAAACCGATATGTGAGTTGTGCCTTTAAATATCGAAACCTTAGGAGAAATGGTCTGGGACTTGAGTGTGAGGGAGTGATTTTAAACTCGGAAGAGGCACGGCAACCCTTCGTTATTCTCTGGGAACCCATGCATGTGCCGTGGAAAGGGAAGATTGAAAAAGGTCTGTCTGTGGTCTCTGAAATAAAAGACCCTTAGAATAAAATAAGTATTTGAGGCAAGGCGTTTGGGAAGACCAAGTCACCACTCTCATTACCAGGTTAAAGATTTATAGGGCTTCAGAGGGATATTCTGAGAACAATAAACAACTGGAAAGCGAGTAATTAAGTTTATTGTCTCAAAATTCTTCAGTGCTACAAAGTCAAAACTTCAAGAATGCTATCGGCCTTAGGTATCTTCGCGTTCTCAGCGTCTGTACATTTCTACATAGTTAAAAAAAAGCCTTTCTCAGAAATTAATATCAATGTTGTGAAATTAATCTGTGTCCTGCTGGTGCTCTATCACAAATGTGACAATGAGTACAAATTCGAGTAATTCTGAACATCAGAATCGGATCCCGTGAGAGATTTAGGAAACGGAGAATGCCTTGCGCACATGGCCCATCTCCCCATTGCTGTGCCAGGTTGCATGGCTCCAAGAGGCCAACTGCATGTTTCTTTTTCATTTTCATTCAATGATGTCACATCAACTACTACTCATGACAGAGGGATTTCAACTGTTTCAAATCCGAGGTCACCTGTCCTCCTTTGCTGAGCAGTGGGCTGTAAAACATTTGTAAGTTTTATCTATGCGTGGGAACATCAGAATATGCCCTCCCTTTTCTTGATGGGTACGTTTTCTGACTGGAAGACTATGCTCCCGCTTCTTCGGGAGCTCTGGTTTAAATGTGAAAGAGTTTGAACCCTTGGACTCCTGCTGCTTTTGTTGCTTTTCAATGCCTTTGAAAGATCGGGAAGTAGCACCTACCCACAGAAGAGGTTGGTGCATGATCACTCTTAGGTATTGTACTCAGTTTCTCTCTCTCTCTCTCTGTCTCTCTCTGTCTCTCTCTCTCTCTCTCTCTCTCTCTCTCTCTCTCTCTCCCTGTCTCTCTCTCTCTCTCTCTCTCTCTTCCTCCCTTCCTCCTTCCCTCCCTCCCTCACTGTCTCTCTCTTTCTCAGCTTCCTGTTAAGAATAGAAGACTTAACAATTCTCAGACTTACATGTTGGCTACCACATAGCCACCCATCAGCATGTTTCCCTTATGTGAACTGTATCTCCTTAGATCCCTGAGCTGAAATAAATCCTTACTCCTTATTTCCTAATTGAGTGTTTTATCACAGTGATGGGTAAAGAAATTAATGTATAGGCCAACCGTGTAAGGGAAAATCAGTTTATCTTGAATCTGTTCTTAGTCTATCCCATCACCTTCAGGCTTTTAACTAGTGGGCAGATCCCAGCCTGTCAGAAGAGAGTCAATAGCATTGTAAAAGCTAGCTGGAGAAATCCTTTTCATTTATAACAAAAGTGGGAGCTATGTGTAAGAATAATAGTGATTTCTAAGCACGATTGACCTTGGGAATGTCTCAGTGTCAAACTTTACAAGGGAGTTATTTTTTTTCTGAGATTTCACAATGGAAGTTTTAGCCAGAGTTGCAGGAGGGTGTCAGACATGGTGGCTTAGTTCCTGACTAAAGGCTAGATTTAATGGCAGCTGTGGATAAGAAAGCTGAGATGCTAGGAGTTCTTCAAACTATGCAGTTCGTTAGAGAATGACATCTGAGGCAAAATAGCATCCGAACTGCTACCCCTTATTTTGGTTCCAAGAGTCTGGAGGATGTCTTTAACCAAGGTCAAGAGAGTGTTGATCAAGTCTTGAGCCCCTCTTTTGACCCTGGTGGTAGATGTTTCTGTTGAAGTTCTGTCATGGCATTCAGGATGGACCATTCCAGGGTAGCAGCAGCCGATTGGCGCCACCTACAGGCAAGCAATATAATTGCTATAGTCATCAGAACCAACAGCAGGGCAAGACCTTCCTAAAGTTCTGAAATTCAGGAATATTTTTTTGGGTCATCATTAGTTCCTTCACTGAAGGAGGTGACAGTAAATAGTCCTTTCTGAAGTGCATTATAGAAAATGCTTCACCCGTAGGTAGCATAGGTCTTACCCAGGTCACTAGGACAGGGGGTCGAGCTCTCTCAGTCAATTTTCAGATATGAGTTACACCCATAGGAAGAAGTCTTTGATGATGGACTTAGCAGTAAGAGCACTGTGTGTGCAGTCAGTCTTCCTCCCTGCCTTCAGCAAGGGATCTTTGGCTATTTCCTCTCATTGCAGATAAATAGCCTTTAATGTGGTCAGCCTATTCTTTGCTCTGGATTTATGCCCAATGGATGTGACATGCTGTCCTTGTGGAGTGAGCTGCTGCTCCTTTATACGAGTGATCAGGCAAGCGTCATACAGAGAGATATCACATCCTAAGGGTAATGTGCTTTTAGGGGTCAACATTCACATAAACATGTTCAAGTACCAAATGTTATTGTTTTGACTTTGTGACCAAAATAGACTTCTTACATTTCAGGTCATGTACCTAAAATATGTCCTAGATCTGGCTACTCAGACATTTCATGAAAGTGCTGGTCTCTGTGTGAACAGAATACAACAGGATGCTAACCAAATGCAAAGGAACTAAAAGACTCTAGATCATGAAAATACACACAGCAAACATGACCCAGGGAAGGGAGATGATCCGAGATTTGGGATACTGTTAAAGCCTGACTCTGAGCTACTCTAACTCTAGCAGCCCTGAGAAAGGCTACTGTCTTTACTGATCAGAATAACAAATTGTACTTTAGGTTATAAATTAAATTTTGATCGTCATTGGTCTCTAGATAGTTGAGTGCTGCAATTTTTTTCTGCTTTTATGAGTGGAATGATTCTCTTAAGCAATTGGTGGAGTTGCCATCTGGGTCCCTGGGCCATGGAGCAGGTTGTTATAATGGGAACTATTTCTACATTCTAAAGGCCTGAATCCAAAGCAAATCACACCTATAGGTGCATCGAAAACGAAAGCTGTTGCTTTGAGCGCACAAGATTCTGAGTTGCTGAGTCGGTTCATTTTCCCACTGCAAACATGTAGAGGACTTTCAGGCTTTTAGCGTTGGGGTTGAGCTCTGGGGGAAAAACACTTGCCTAGCATAGGTAAATCCCTGGATTTCATTCCCTGCTCCACAGTAAACAATCAGGCATTGGGTTTTAAAAGAGTACGAAGAAGTTTGGAGCATGTAGAAATACTGAACAGTCATAAGGCAGGTCCCCAGGTGTCCATTCTACAAACTCATACTCATTATCAACCAAGATCAAGGTTCACGTGACAGCTGCCTTATCTTTAGAACAATGAGAGTCAAGTTCATGGTCTGAAGCAAGCAAGGAGCTGTGGATAGATATTCAAAGGTTTCACTGGATGCAGTAGGAGCATGAAAGGAGAGTGGCAAGATAAGATAACAAATGTGGCAGTCTTCCAAGTAAGAGTTCATTGTGTGGGTTCAGGAACAGGGAGGGCTGTGGTATACGTAGGAGGGGTGTGTGAATGTGCTACAGATTATCTGGTGGTGACAGATTGATTGATAATTGTTGGCAAGAAGCGATAGAAAAAGTAAAGCAGTATGCTTGCATTTTTAACTTGCACACCAAGATCTATCTATCATCTATCTATAATCTATGTTGATATACCATCTATAATTTATCATCTATTATCTAGCTACATACTGTATCATCTGTCATGCATCTACCCATCTACTTATCTATTTTCTATCATCTACGTATAATGCATATATCATCTCTCTTTTAATCTATCATCTATCAGGTATGCACTTATCTATCATCATCTATCCATATCTGTCTGCCTATCTGTCTATCTATCTATCTATCTATCTATCTATCTATCTATCTATCTATCTATTATCTATCTATCTATCTATCTATCTATCTATCTATCTATCTGTCATCTATTGAATAGAAACTGGGAACCAATGATCTTGGCCCTGTATTTAAGGAATGTGAAAGTTTTTGTGAGGATGTTGAGCAAGGTTTCATGGAAGAGTGAAGTGTGGGAATGTTTAATGAAATGAATGAGGAGTTGCTAGACCATGAACAGGTTTATCAGGTACATTGATAAGCTACTGGATTCTCCACATATAAATCAATCCTTGACGCAGAGCAAAGGCAGCTGATAGATCAGCCTGCTGCAGTGTGTAAGCCGATGTTCTTCCAGAAAGATATACTTAGCAAATATGCACAGAACATGATGGCCTTAAAGACAAAATGAGACCATTAGAGAAGAGCACAGTTCAGGAGTTTTCGTTTTTTAATAACTTGATTTACAGTAATCAGGACAAAACAAACGATCATCCCACAAATCTCCAAACAACCCAATTTCAGTTGTGCTTGGATGAATCCCCTGCCTCCTAAAATATCAGGCATTCAACCAGGTGATCCAAATAACATGCAAATTATTTCTTGTTTTTCAAGTTAACAACCTGCACTTCAGCCTCAAGTCTACTTTTCTGTGTGGAGTCTTCAGTACAGGAAAATTGCTTTGCTAATGGCCTCATCTGGGAATATCCTCCACCAGGATCCTAGGGAAGGTGATGGTGGACTCCTTCTCCTGATATATCCCGTGGTAACTTGTCCTGTTTCATAAGAGATTTAATTTTCTTCAAAATACACTTTCATTTTTAAAGAAAAAAAAACGAATAAAATAAGGGAACGGAGTTTAACATGTTGGTTTCTCGTTGAAAGAATGTCTTCAAAAAGTTTAAATACAACCGCTTTTTATTGATTAGCTTAAAAGTACACATCAAGAACACAAATTATGTCAGAAATGTTTGTACCTTAGCAGACAGACCCATTATTTTCCCCTCAGAATAAAAATGTGCATTTCCCAAACTAGACCACTTGGGGGCAGCATAGCGCAGAGCTAGCTTTTCACTCATCTCCCAGCGTAGTCTCCTTCAGTAATGTAGGTCCCCACAAAGCAAGAACTTGGGTTGTGCTATCAGTGTCAGCACAGCCTTTGTCAACTGTCATCCTATTTTTCTCTTTTTTTCATGTTCTTTTCTCTTGATCTTTTCTGGAGGGTTCTTCATGAGTTAAGAGTTTTCAAACTTCTGGTAGCTTAATTAATAAGCTCAGAAATTAAGTCAAAGCTGGCCCAGTGCCCTTTCTTGCTCAACCACAGGGGCATGCTTGGGTAACTGTAGTTATTTACATTTGGCATCCAACTGACTCCATGAGCTGCATTGCTCTCCCCCCTGTATGAGTATCCAGGCTATTAAATTAAACAGGTTAATGTGGCTACAGCGCCTCACCCCCCCTCCCCACAGCTATAGTAAATCTGCCACCTGTTTATTTCCATAAAAATTCAATTACAGCACCGGCAGTTATTCTTCTTATGTGAGCAATTAACTCCAAGCAGTTTCCAGCCAAAGAGAAAGGCCAGGCCAGCCGGCCCTTCCTTTCTTTGATTCCTTTGGTTGTTTCTTTTGTTAGGTGACTGCGCACCATCAAACCACTGAAAAATGAAACGAACAAACTGGAGTACCGGGCACTCTCACGCCAACGAAGAAACAAAAGCTGAAGAATCACTAGCAGCCCTTTGTTTCTCTCCTGTCCTTTGAGTGCAGAAGCCGGGAAGTGGCAGACAGTGGGCAGCCCACTGGGTCGCCAGGAGCGCGGTTCTCCCTACCACCTTTGGTAATACACCAGCATGAAGGAAGGGGTTGCTTTAAACACTCTTCTTCTCCCTTCTTTATCTTTGTAGAAAATGCAACCGTGCAGGGAAACCTTGGCCAAATGCCACCGCGTCCTGGCTGAAGCAGCAACGCAATTATGGAAAGATAAAACCCACAATGGCCCATGCGTCCCAGCAGCTAATAGGAAGGAGGTGTTGAGAAGCAGGTGCACGTTTTGTCTCTGTGAGAGGAATCGGTCTTTAGTTCCAAGCTGCCGGCTGCAAAGGCCGGCGTTTTCCTTTTAATTCTTTCTTTCTTTCTTCTTAGATGTCTGCTTCTCCTTGTCATATTTCTTTTCCTTCTCACAAACAGTTCATGAATAAAAAGAAATGGATTAAATTGTAATCTGATGGTTTCCTTCAGGATCTAATTACTCAGCGCTGTACTTCCCTCCACATACTGACTTTGTTTTTGAAGACGTGAAATTCTTGGTAAGTATTGCATACAGTGTTATTAATAAATGTACGGACCATCTATTACTATTATTTTGTTAAATAAACATGGTAGGTAACTCTTCCTAATTTCTTACCCCCCATTTTTGTAAAACATCTTAACAGAGACCCCACAACTGGCCAACTTGCAGAGAACAGGAGAGTGTGGAGTGCTCAGATGTAAATGGGTATCTCTGTCACTCCTCTATGTCCTATCCACAGCCCCCTTCTCAGAGATCACCACAGAAGGAGTCAATATGCTCCAGGGTAGTCGACATCTACAGCAAACAACATTCGCAGGGCGTGACGTGGTCCTTGTATACAGGGACTCACAGTGGCAGTGAATACACTCTTAAGACTGGCACAAGATCAAATCAGGTAGAATCCCAGCATGGACTCGGGAGGCCTCATGAAGCCCACTCCCCGCTGAAGAGCGGTTGGCAATTGCTGGCGCCTGGCAGAGCCTGAATCAGTTGTCTTCAGGAATGTGATCCTAGAGGGGTTGTCCCGGCTCCAGCAGCATGCTCTACACCCACGCACATCCAGGCAGCACTAAGTGGACCCAGTGTGATTAAAAACAAAGCGTGCGAAGTTGGGAGGAAAATGGTGGGTGGGATAAGGGGGGGGGCGAAGGGTTGGAGGAGCGGGATTAGGGATAGAGTTGATCAAAATATATGGAATTCTCAATAAAAATGTAATTTAACCAAAGAGCCAATTGGACTCACATGATCATTAATTAAACCATTCCCCAGTTTCAGATTAAAACAAAATTTCCATATACAGGTTAGTACTTCGCGTTCTCAATTTATTACTGGTAAACTCAGAAAGTCAAAGAAAAACCCAGGGCCCGCTAAGCTTTACAGAGATCATTAGTGCCCAAGGCGACTCTAGGCCCTAAAGCAAGGGCGGGGCGCGTGGGCTGGGTACAGGGCTCTGGTTTCATTTCCAAATGGTCACAAGCCTAGCTGGTCTCTGAGCAGCGCTGTAGTGCTGCTGGGTATCCTGTCAGGTGCCAGCCATTCTTAAAATACAGAGGGTAAGTGAGTGGAAAAACAGCCCCAGCCTTTCTTCCCGAGTGTGAAGGTGCCCTGTGCCTGCCCACCAGCATTCGGAGGCCAATGGGGTAGAAAAGTACATAAAGTGTTCTTTGAAGTCAGCCTGTCACGAGGAAAAGATACAGCCTAATTGAATTTAATCTTCTTTTAAATGGTTACTCAAAGGAGAGGCTCTGTTAGAAGTTCAGAAGGGCATGCATAAATCCTCCCAGGCGAGTGTCCCTACCATGGGCTAAAGCGTGCTGATGGACAAAGAGGAGGGGACCCTGAAATCCCTGTTTCATCTCCAGAGGGCTGATGAGGCTTTAATGAGGAACGACCGATATTCCGTGGCCCTAAGACGTCATCCTCTCCTGTCAAATGGACTTAAGTTCACGGTCTTGAAAATTGTCTCTCCCCTCTCTTCAAATGTCCTCACGAGCCCTTTTACTTTTCAGTTCAAAGGAGACATTAAAAATGGGGTGTTTACTTCTCATCCTCGATTTTGGGCAGATGCCTAATTTCCATAGCTTCCCTACCTCCTGAAGAGTTTCAGGCTTTCTGCTGTCTGCCAAAATGAAGCAAACGTACGGCATGGCGCTTTGAAGTCTGAGTGAAAGCAAAACTAAATGGTCCATGATTATCTGATCAATTAAAGGCATCGCCTACGTCTTCGGCACTGATGCTTCTCATTTAGACGACATTCTATACGGTCCTCAGGAAATTAACAGCAGACACCCGGCTTGGGCAGCAGGGGTTATGAAACAAAGGAATGCAGGGAAGTGTGAGCAAAGGAAGCAGGCTCCAGCTTTCGCTACAGGACTGTAAGATTCCAGCAGGGACTGAGGAAGGCCGTGGTAGAAGGAAATCTGCAGGAAACCATGGGATACAATTGCCCAAAATAGAAGTTTGATTTAGAACATTCTTTATAGAGAGGGATCGACTTGATCCAACGCCTTTGCTATGACGGATGCTTTTAATTTTTTGAAACTCATCTCACAGATTGGAATGTGTGTAGTTCATGCTAACCATAGTTGGTTAAGGGAGTGCTGTAAATAGCACTACGCTAAGAAGAGCTCGATATAGAGATGAATTGAAAAGAACACCTATTAAAGCTCTCCTCACAGGGTTGGTGTGATGACTCACTGGGGAGAGGTCATCAAACCCGATGACCTGAGTTTAATCCCTGGAATCCACATGATAGAAAGGTAGATTCAATTCCTGCACATTGGCCTCTGGTTTCCAGTGTGCACATATGTACACATACACATGTAAACCAACATATATAAACACTTTCCTTGGGGTTTACAGTGTTTCCAGTCAAACCCATAAACACCTGTCAATTTAAATGAGAGAACTGAACCCTCGGAGTCTCTCCCATCGACAGGCTCATCCACCCTCTTCGATAGGAGTTGAAATGCACATGTGTGGCGTGTGCTTTCCACTGTAGCTCATCCAGGGCCCACACACGTGACTGGCTTCAGAAGACAGCTGTCTGTGTTTCCTGGGAAGTCCCACTAGGTCTGCTGGTCATTAGTTTTAGTGACTTACGTTGCCCATCTGGCAGTAGCACATTTGACTTACATGGCTTGTGGAGAATGGCCACATTTGCGTGACTTCACGGAGCTTGTCCTCTAAATTCACAGATCTGTCTTCAGCCCTGCCTCTTGGTAAGAAAACTATTAACACAGTCATATCGTATTTAGTGGATTTCAGTTCGACAGGCCACTTAGACCCTTAGAAAATCACTTCCTTGGAGGTTCAAATCTCACATACTTCTCTCCAGCTGTGACAGGAAAAATACGACCAAATAAGCTCACCCGTGTGACCCATTGTCCCCAACAAAGTTGCTCTGTTCCCCCAATTTGATTTTCTGCATCATTAATTTTATTCATCTATCTATCTCTATCAAGGTAGAGGATGCCTGTCCAGTTACTCAAATGGTAATGACCTTTTAACATGATTTATTTAATATTCTGTATTTCAGAGATAATGGGAACAGAGACTTCTGTGGCTATCTGTAGAAGAAAAATTACCCTGGGAAATTGTTTGATTTTTTTTATCTGTCTGTCTATCTACCTATCTATCCATATTGATTCTGTCTGTCTGTCTGTCTGTCTATCTGTCTTTACAATTACTAGAAGCTGAGATTAACAGATGTTTAGAGGGATGGATGGAGGACCACAGATACTTCACCTAAAATTCAGCAATTCAGTGTTCTCCAACATATAAATATGTTGGAATATATGCTTTCTATATCTGATGAACTATAGGAGAGCAGCTATAAAACAATACTACACAAAACAATAAGGACAGATGTGTAATTATCTGATTAGATCAGTACCTATTATATATCTACATTTATGTATCACACCTGACCTATAACTGTGCCTGATTATAATTAGTATGTGTGACTGAAAGTAGGCTTTTAAATGTTTAAAGAGATGAATGTTAGTTGACTTGATCATAAGGCATTATTTAGTTATGTGGAATTGAACCCATACATGTATGTATCTACATTTATACAAATATATATAATATATCTATATCTATCTCTATCTCTATCTATCTATCTATCTATCTATCTATCTATCTATCTATCTATCTATCTATCTATCTATCTATATGTTTTCTTAGGAAATCTAGTGACAATCTTTATTAGTTTTGAAATCTGTACAGGAGAGAGGGCAGTTGATATTTCTCTTTCTGAGTCTCACATCACTTAACAACATATTATTTTTCACTTATGTGGGATTTTTTACAAAGGATATCACTCCTTTGTACATTTTCCCCCAGCTCCTTATGCATCCATCTATTGATAGGCATTTAGATTGATTCTTTATGTTAGCAATGGACTTGGGAAGCCAAGCATGGTAGTTCACGCCTATAACTAAGACAGCATCATGAGCCTGAGCCAGGAGTATTGATTGGTGAAGTTGGAGGCCAGCATGGGCTGCAGCGAGACACTGCCTCCACACCCCAGGTAAGCATGGATGTGTGAATGTCTTCTTAAAACGCTGGTATCAGAATATGCTGTGGCTTTTTGGGTAAGACTATAAAAGCACAGGAAACCAGAGCCCAAATAAGGCAACTGAACAATGGAAAGACAAAGAAATAACAGAATACAGAGGTAACAAACACAACAGAATCTGTGTGTGTGTGTGTGGGGGGAATAATTCTACTGTGAAATGATAAATATTCAGAATAATGACGTTTATTTTATTTTATTGTTTTTCAGCAGGAGAAAATAACCAGTGCATGCCTGAAGTGAATCTATGAAAAACTTTTGAGCTGAAGGCAAATTTGCTAGGGACAGGATTTCTTCTATGGGGGTCAGCACCATCACCTCTCTAGACCATACCTGAAATCTGAAAGGTTACTTAGCTTGCAGGAGTCAGAGCTACCCATGTTTCATCACAGAATAATTTAGTAATTTTTTTGTTAATTGTAGCTGTGAACCATAAAAAAGCAGGACTGATGTTGATAGATAGCAACTGTGGGGGAGATTACAGCCTTAGTGAGCAACTTGCATTTCCTTGTCCAGGGTTTGAAGACAGAATCACCATGGCAGGAAAGACATGGCAATAGTCGATTGAGGCTGCTGGTTGGTCACATTGGATCTGTAACCACCAAGCAAGAGATGAATCTTGGAGCTCTTATCTCTTCCCTTTTTAACCAGACTGGGTCCCCAGGCAATGCAATGGTATTGTCCCCCATTCAAGGTGGTTATACTTTCTGGATCTTTCCCCATGGAAATGCCTAGAGATGTATTCTATGTATTCCCTACTTGACTCCAAGCCCAGGTAAGTGGATGATGAAATCTGACCATCATTGTGGGATCATCAGATTAACTGCTAGATGTCCAACATGTCATCAGTAATATGATATCAGAGTAAGAAGTGATTACCAGCATTTTATTTTTTATTCCATTTTTTAAGCCTTGACTAGGATGATCCCAAGTCCTACTACAGCTACTAGGTCCTACTAGAGTTCTTAACCTTCCTAATGCTGTGACCCTTTAATACAGTTCTCCACGCTGTGGTAACCCTAACCATAAAATTATTTTTGTTGTTTCTTCATAATTGTAATTTCACTACAGTTATGACTTGCAATATACTTATCTGCGTTTTCTGATGGCCTCGTAAATCCTCGTGAAAGAGTCATTTGACCTTCCAAAGGAATCTCGACCCACAGGTTGAGAACTATTGTGTAAGGGGAATGAATTTAAAATAAGAAGGAACATTGTATACGGACCCCAGGATAGTGCAAAGTATCCCAGATGTGAGTATTAAATGCAGAGGGAAGGAAAGACTGAGGCAGACTGTCTGGCAAATACTGCTGTTTCCAGTCGGACCATCAGCTCAAGTTTGGACATGCCCAGGGAAAAATGGAGAGCTAAAGATGCCCTGGGGCTTCTTCTCTGGTCTTAGGAGAGAGCAAACAGAAATATAGCTAACTTCTCCTAGGATCAAAAAGTCATACACTTGGGGAGGCTTTCGCTTCTGCTTGATCAAAATAAAAATGCATCTTGTTATGGTTGATGAAAAGAACTGTAAGGGCATTAAGTGAGTTTGTTCTCCAGCCACAGACCACAGTGTGGAAAGACAGGCCTAGCTCAGAGGCAACGCCTATGGACACAGTCATTCATCCTCACCCATTTGCATTCCCGGCTCTTTTAGCAAGATGAGTAGAACCTCCTTTGTGGTAATCTGTTGGCTAAAGAGCTCCTGTTGTTCACCTTTAAAATATAATTTGATTTTCAGTTAGGTTGTGAAATTTTTTTCTTTATTTTAATTTGCACGTATGATGTATGATGTATTTATATATGTATGTATGTATGTATGTATGTATGTATGTATGTATGTATGTATGTATGTATAATGTATCTGTGTAAGTATATGCCATTCACAGGGGTCAGAAGAGGATTTTAAGTCCCCTGGAACTAGAGTCAAAAAGTTGTCCTGCCCTATAAGGGTGCTGGGAATATAATTTGTGTTCTTAGAAAGAGCAGTAGCTTGATTTCTCTGGCCTCTGATCGCAAGATTTAGAAAACACACTGTCAGAAGCTATGTTTGATCATAGATTTATAAACTGCATTTAGGATTGCGAATTTAATTTTCTCACTAAATTCATGCTAGCTGACCACTGACCATTTTCTCAGAGTAAGTCTTTATTTGAAGGACCAACCCAGAATCTGGGTGGGCTTTTCGGCTGCTCAGGAAACACACTAAGCATCTGCTTTACTTTTCTTCTAATGACCATGTACGAGCATAAGTAAGAAAGCCTGTGGGGCAGAGACTGCAGCAGTCCTGTAACATCGACACTCCTGCATTCCAGTTTTAGTCAGTGTAGCGTGTGCCACTAGGTAGGGGTTGCCGTTGTCTCCAGCGTATTATCTGGGGGCAGAACCTGTTATATACACACTGACATGCCAACTTAGGTCTATATTTTTTAAGTTTGATAAAAGGAAGGTTATACCTAGTCATTAAAAATCTGACTTGGATTTGGGTTTTTCTTTAGGTGAATGGCTTATATTGCAATATTCTCTCAGTGTGCTGGGCCACGCGGGAGAGCTGCTGCAGTTGCCACATGAACACCAAGGTTAATGACTGCTAGGAGATGTGCTATGTCATTAAGCTATTGTATTTGGTGGGCTAGGTGTTTTAAATGTATTTTCATCTTATGATATTTAAGCATATGATGGCTTTACCAGTATACACTAATAATACACACACACACACACACACACACACACATCTATATGTATATATATATGTCACACAGGAGTCTTACATTGAATAGAATTCATTTGACTTTGCAAACATTAAAAAAAAATCCTGTCTACTTTGTCAGCTGAGGTATTTTTCAGGACTCATAACGCAGGATAAAAGTCTGGAGTTTTACTGGGAGCTGTATGTGATCTGTGGAACCGAGCTAGTGCTACAAGATATGAAGAGTATTGGGTTTCAACATTTATAGAGTTTGAATGTACAGAGATGATGATGGGGCATGGCCGAGATGATGGCTTACCAGATAAGAGTGCTTGCTACACAGATATGATACCCTGAGTTCAGATTTTTCACACAAAGGTAAAGAGCCCACTGTAGCCATGATAGCACCCATAACCCAAGAGTTGAATGTGCCAGGGGTCATGTAATGGAGATAGAAAGGAGGGTAGTGGGTGGCAGTCAGCTTGTAACTAAAGAAACTCTGCCTCAATGGAACAAGGAGAAGCATGGTAGAGCAGGCTACACCGTTCTTTTGACCCCCCAGCAGGCATTTATGAATACATGTACTCACACTCACATACAAATACACCACACACACCCCTCATACACACACACACACACACACACACACACACACACACACACACACAAATAATTGTTGAAGCTTGCTTGTATTCACATTTGGAAAGATAGTTCCTCCTAATATGTGGATCTGATGGCCTCTGTTTTTCCTGACCGGATGAATGTGCATTCATTGGCAATACACTTCTGTTTTAATTTATTGAGTCATCCCTCTCCATGTTTAAGCCTAGTTAGGAAAGGCTGATTGTAATTACCAATTCCAGGGGTGGAGAATATCAACCAGACAGAGTTACGGGATGCATGGCACGAGCCTGCTCTGGGCTGGGATTAATAAGATTGAGGGGTGCCAACACCAAGAAGATACTGCATCCCTTTTCAGGAGGGTAGGAAGGGCTGGTCTGGGAATTAAGACAACACAATGGGAACAGAAAGGCAGAACATGACCACATCCTCGGCCCTATTTTGTAGCATATGTCTCAAGCTGCTGCCACATCTGAAACTTTCAATTACCTTAAACAGTAAATCCCTTTCTTTGCTTAAATCCGGTAGAGCTGGTATCCAGCTATTACAATAGAGAAGATTATAAAATATGGTGCTCCTTGTATAGCCCTCTCTTGTGTGCTATGTGGGAGCATATAAATGGGCATAAATTGAGATTAGAAGTACAATCAAGAGAGCAAGGGAGCCTTTAACCCAGTATTTTTTATTTTAAATTTAAATGCCATCATGTTAAATGCGCTTCAGAGTTAATGTTTGATATCTGTTCTGACCTATATCAGGGACTTAGAGGGCAAAAATGTAATTTTCCACTTCACTAGACTTAAGAAGGATACAAAGAGAGCTCTTTTCCTAAGAGAGACACCAAGGCTGAACTTTGACTTACCTGTTATGGGATACAGACTAAAACAGAACAGAGCTTGCAAGGCTGGAAGGAAATTTTAGGCTCTCCTCAGAGCATGTGCATCCCTACAGGCACCATTTTTTAACCCTTTACAGAAGGAAGAGATGCCAGGTTCGTAACTACTGTGTGTGGTGTGGCAGGAGCCAGCACAATGTTTTGTTTGCAGCGTCACCGTTCAATACAACGCCATGTATCTCTCTGCATTGCCCGTACTCTTCTCGCTCTTGGTCCTATGATGATAGGTAGATCAGTAGCAACAACGGTCTTCCTACCATGTGGTCTTCTGTCCTAGTCTGTGGTTCTCTCTGTCTTCTCTTCCTTGCCCTTTCTCTTCACTTGTGAGCTTGCCACTCTCTAGAATTACATGGCCATTGTTGGCTCGGTCGAGTCCAGACATCTTGGTTTATAAGCAGATGACCATAAACCTTGTGTCATTGAATCTATCAGTACTTAGACTGACATTCTGGCATTGTGGTTTTGTGTCTAAGACATAAATAGTGTGCTTATATAAGAAAAAAGAACAAAATGACTTTCAGCTTATCTTGTAGAGAGTTATGAGTCAAATGTGTGGTATGAATCCAGATGATGTAGAGAAATCCTTGACTTATAATTAACATTCGGAAAACTGGAAAGCAGTCACTTGCCGGCCTTGGCACCTGAAGGCTTGACTACAGACAAACTTATTTGTTGGCCCATTCAGGGGTTTTATACGTATTTACTTCCATGTGGTGTATGCCAAAGGTCCCTACATTTACTAGAGGACAGTTTCAGATTCTAGAGCTGTTATCTGTAATTTTCTGACACGTAGTTTTCACCTAGGTAGGTCCCCACGTTACTGTTGTCTTCTTTAAGACAGCATCAAGTTTTTCACACCAATCTGGCGAATTTTATACAACGTAGTGTGGGTAACATCCCACTCACTCTGATATGGCATGGAAACTAACCACAGGCTAGGCAGCTCGTCATTCCTGCCATAGTCAGGTGGTCAGAAGCAAGACACCCAAAGAACAAAGGGGTAATCGAGAGTGTAACAATAACGGTTACAGATCATCTCAGAATTCTGCCTTTTGCAATCAGTACTAACTGAATTGTGCTTTATCAGAGTCCTTCTACTGGTTATTTATAAGTCTGTGTATACTGAGGATCTATTCAAACAGTAATATTCAAGTATCAGAGACTAATTCACACTGACTGAGAAAATACATAAAAATTTGATTTCCCAGGGTAACGTTGGGCTTTAGACAACAATATAATGAGAATGGAGCATTCTGCTCTCTCAAACCTTTGACACAGTGAGTGAAAGATAGCCTGCCAGGGTGGGGGAAGGTTATGGGCATTATCGAATGCTGAACATGTACCCTGTCAATTGTAAATGAAAAATTTCTAGTACTATGATAATTATCTAGATATTTTGTTATTGGTTTATCTATTTAATACTGAAAGCAACAACCCAGAAATGTAGAAAAGGAAGTTGAATAAAATTTGTGAATTATAAAAACTATGGTAGCTACATGTTGGGTGGTAAAAGCAAATCCAAAGGTAACAAACAGAAAACAAAACAACAACAACAAAACCCCTAGGAGAATCTCCTTACCCTCAACATGGCAATCTGAATAGAAATAAACAAACCTACAACTTAGATCCAGAAAATAGGACTAATTGCAAATAGCTTTTTGATTACATGTGGGAGTCTCTCACCCAACTGGGTGGAACTCACTCTTCCACTTGCTGCAAAAGGAAAAACAAGTGTTCTTCAATGAACTTCCACTGGGCATATCAAACACACAGCAGAGAAGACCCCATGCTCAAGAGTAGTTGGCCAACATAAAACAAATTTCATGCTTGTTGTCATTATTTTTTATTTTTTGGTGGGGAGAGGCTTTCTGTTTTGGCTTTTAGCTAGTTTTATTGAGTTTTGAGTTTGTTTTGAGAGTAGAAATAAATATGGATAGATGGATGGATGGATGGATGGATGGATGGATGGATGGATGGATGGATAGATGGACAGACAGAGAGACAGATAGATATATAGATAGACATGTATGGGGAGGGGGAGAGGGGGAAAGAGAGCAAGGGAGAGAGAGAGTAGTGGTGATGATATAGGAGTCCAGAGAGAAAAAACATAATGACTAAAATATATAGACTGAAAAAAATGAATACTTTTAAAAGAAAATCCCTGAATCTACAATTTTTGATTTAGCTTGGATGCAGGGCAGAGTCCAGAAACTCCTTTGCTGCATGTTAGATATGCATGTGCTCCACTCAGACGAAGAAGCTTTGACAGAATGACGAATATTTAACTTGGGGAAGATGATTCTTAGAGATGAGGAAGGGATAAGGAGAGAGGATATTCATAACATGTGACACATGTGAAGCACTTTCTCACGGGAGATAAGTTAAATTTATTTGATGTACTTTCAAAGGGACTAAGGAGAAAAATGGGAAGCAGACGGGAAGCTTCAGGGTGAGAAATGGGAGCTCAATACGAAGAAGATGCGAACAATACAAACTGATCGGGCAGATCAGCTGAGAGGAGAGGCCCGCCGCGGTGTGGACTGGCAGCGAACTGTCACATAACTTCTTGTTAAGGATAACGAAGTCCCGCTTCGGTTAGCTGCCAGCCTCACCTGCCTTGGCTGCCTCTGAAGATGGTCCTGTCTTACAGCTCCCAGTTAATCCAATTTCACGTTTTTACTTTTTCTTCTGTTCCACAAGATCGTCTCTCTGGATACCTTACGACATGAAGTGACACATTGGCGGTAGATATGTGTGGAGAATTGTCAGCTCTGTTATTAGCTCAGCTGGATGTTTACAACAAGTTAGTATCTGATGCCACTCAATCCTTATCTAGAATGAACCTGTGGCTGATGCTACTCTTAGTGACCCTCTGGGATGGGACTCGCTGATTTTCATTTTTTTTTAAATGTAGGTTGTTGCTTAAATAAAAACCAGCAAGCTCTATGCGAAACATTACACCAGATATCATAGTATGCACACTGTGAAACTATAGCATGTCTTAAAATAGTTTAGTTCAGTGTTGGTACTTTTATTTATTGTTAATATTTTTAAAGATGTAACCATAGCAGACAAATAGAATTTTACTACAACTTTAGAAGTTACATTCCAGTTCGGTATATTTTAATTGAATTGGTTTTGGCAGTCTCTAAAAGCTAGTTTAGACTTCCAGGGATAAATCTGAGTTATGCAGAAAGGGCATGGGTTATTGCCTTGATGACTCATTATTAATATTCCTTCCTGGGCTTAAACTTCTCTCTCTCTCCCTCTCTCTCTCTCTCTCTCTCTCTCTCTCTCTCTCTCTCTCTCTCTCTGTCTCTCAACATTCCTCCCTCCCTACTTCTTCTCTCCCTCCTTCTCTGAAACTATGCATTTAAAAATGCTTTAGCTGTGACAAAGTTCCTGCTCCTATTTGGAGAGAGGTCTTTCTCTTTGGATGAAGAAGGGCCAGCCATAGGATCCAACTTGGGCATACAACTTATTTCTTAGAGATATATTTGGAAGATAGTTTGGTGTCTCAGGATGGTGGTTGATATCTTTTGTGAAATAATCCTAGTTATTAAGTTTGATCTCATCTTCCAGAGACAATGGCTCTTTGCCCATTGTAGGCTATATTGCAAATCTTTAATTAATTTGACATCTTATTATATTGTTGGTAGCATAGCATGAAGGTGCTTGCAACCACAGATCTCCAGAGGAACCAGAAAAGTTAAGCACACAGGATTGCCTTTCTAATGAGAAAGATTAAAAACCTGTAAACCTGTTTTTCCATCCAGAAAGCTGAAAATTCCAAGTGGTTAACAGCCTGGTGATCTGTGTTATCTGTTGGGCCAGGCCATATCGAGCTCCTACAATTAGAACCCAGAGGCTCCCCCAAGCTCCTACAACCATGACCAGAGGTGTCTAATAGCACAAATTACCTCTATGCTATCTGTATGTTCAAGACCAAGCCAGACTCTTAGGCCACTAAGCTAGCTCAGATAGCATAGCTCCACGACACATCTTCTTAGAAGAAATGACACTAGCCAGAGTTGAATCTGTGTAATAATGTTTTCTTATGTTCAGGGTATTGTATTATACAAGGAAACTATTTTTATTTTTTCAAATTATACTGAGCTTAAATACTTTTGGAATAAACCTCCCATTATTAGAACCCTCAATATCTGATCCAGGTTGATTAAGTCAATCTGCACTGGGCTTTCATTCTTATCTCTTTGTATTGCTTGTTTTCCTATATGATACCTGTAAAGACCTCCTCTATAATATGATTGTATAAGCAATGTTTACAAATAAATTTAAATTTCTCCAATTTTAAAAGTTACAATAATCTCTTTTCTTTACCAGCTAATTCCAGGGCTTTAGACATTGTCAGTAGTCAATATATATTGAATTATTCACCAGAGCCAAGGACAGTCTTACATAGAATACTCACTCAACAAAATCCATCGCGAGTTTTATATTTAGGTAGAAGAATATGAAGAGATACAAAAAGTCATAATTATAAGAATAGAAGAAAATAAACTGTGTACCAGATTATGCCACCTAAAGTAGGAAAAAAACATACTTTGATGGTTGGTGGATTTGGGTAGGTGTTTTGGGGATCTAACTAATGAGGTTATACACTTAAGATATGGAAATGCAGCCTATTCATATATATGTGAAAAAATATATATATAGTGAAATAAGTAGGCAAGAATTAAAACATTTTAGTCAACAGTGAGGATTTTATTTAAAAATAGAAGAGTGTAGCACTAATATGCAGACGTATTTAAGTGCATGAGATGCACCTGAGTTTATTTTTATCTGAAGTTTCATTTGTATAATATCACTTGGCAGTGCTTTAGTTTGGATGAGACTGAATTGAAGTAAATTGAAAGGTAATGATAGAGCACTGTCCAACCAACTGGGAAAATATAATAAGAGAAAATGTTATTATATGTCCTATTCAATCATCTTTAGTTGGAAATGGATAGAGAAATCGTGCCAGCCAATTTGGAGAAGTTTAATAAATTGTTATTGCAAATACCAGTCATGATAAACTAATAATAACAATAGACCAAAGGAGACGGAACTGAAAATTGATATTCTAGTTGATAAAGACACATAACATATAGCATCTAAATTACAGTGTTTTGTAAAATAACAATGAAGAAATAGGCAATATGAAACAAGGAGGATTAAATATAAAAGTAGGGCTTTATAGATTACACCTTTAAAATAAGTCCTAGGGGCAGTTGATGGCACAGAAACATTCTTATTTATCCAGGAAAATGAAATAAAAATTGAATTTTCAGGTACATGAGACTAGTATTGCTATGAAATTGGATCAATAGAAAAAGCAGATTAATAGAGAAAATTAAAGTAATCTGAAGAAAATACATTAATTTACCATCTCTGACTATAAGAAGGGACCTCTTACATTTGCATCTGCAAAGGAAAAAGCTATCGAAGACTGGAGAGATGACTTAGCTGGAGAGATTGACTGCTCTTCCATAGGTCCTGAGTTCAATTCCCAGAATCCACATGTCACAACCGTGTGTAATGAGATCTGATTCCCTCTTCTGGTATGTGTGAAGACAGAATACGCATATTAAATAAGAAAAGAAATGTTAAAAAAGAAAAGAAAAAGCGATCCCAAAGTCCTGGTGAGACCACTGCTCATGCTAGAATTATATGATGTTTATTTTGGTGACCAAGAACCAGAGACCAAATAGTCCAGAGACGTACAGTAAAACCAAACACTATGGTCTAATGAAAGTGGGGAAAAAGTAAAAATAAAGCACCCCTAATGAAACCCTTCTATACTAATAGTAGGTGCCTTAGTCATCATCAGAGAGGCTTCCTCCTGTAGCAAAGGAAAAGAAATACGGACCCACAGCCAGACATTAGAGAGAGAGGGGAGGGGGAGGGAGGGAGGGAGAGAGAGGGGGGGAGGAAGTGGGGAAGGGGAGGACAGAGGAAACAGGGAGGGGGAGGGGGAGGGAGAATAAGAGGGAGAGGGAGAGGGAGAGTGAGAGGGAGAAGGAGACTGTGGAACTCAGCTCTAAATGGGATGTCTCCATCAAATCCCTCCTCTCAGAGTTCAGGGAAACCCACAGAAAAGGAAGCAGAATGATCATGGGAACTAGTAGGTTGCAGGACACCAGAGGAATAAGGACCTTTAAATCTTCTGAGCTCATAAGAGCTCATGGAGACTGAAGCAGAAAACACAGGTCTGTACCAGGCCTAACAATGTCACTTATTTATAAACCATATTTACAATTGGAAAATTCAGGAGTAGAGAAACATGGAACGCCTTTGCTCAGAGGCTATTAAGGTTTCTTCTTGGGGAGATTAAAACATGTCAGAAATTGGTATCATTGATGAATACACTCCACTGAGAATGGAGTTAGTGCCTCATAGTGGGGAAGATGGGAAGAGACAACATAGGCTCATATGCCTTGTACTCTTAGAGGACGGAAGAGATGAAAATTCGGAAAAATTGGAAAATATTTATATGGACATGAAAATTGTATGGAAAAAGAGACATATGTTCCGATTTCAAAATTAACAGAAGAGAAACAAGGATGGGACATAGTCTGGAGATTTCTAAAGGCTGTTGTTGGAGGTTAAAGTAGTCAGGACTCAGGAGGTAGGTAGATATTGCAACCTGCCTGCATCACGTGGAGCTATAACTCCAGAAATTTCCATGCCAGGTGTCTGCTTTTAGACAATTGTTCTTGACCTGTGGGTTGTAACCCATTTGGCAGGGTTGAATGACCTTTATACAGGGGTTGCATATCATATATCTTGCATATCATTTACTTATATTACAATTCATAATAGTAGAACATTACAGTTATGAAGTAGCACCAAATATAATTTTATGGTTGGGGGGGGTCACCACAACATGCAGAGTTGTATTGAAGGTTCTCAGCTTTAGGAGGGTTGAGAACCACCGCTCTAGACATTCAAGATGGGGCAGAGCTGTCAAGTGATAAAGGCTAAGATAGAGGAAAGAAACAGACAACCACTGCGCGCATTCTCTCTCTCTCTCTCTCTCTCTCTCTCTCTCTCTCTCTCTCTCTCTCTCTCTCTCTCTCTCTCTTTCCCTCCCTCCTCCCTCCCTCCTCTCTCTCTCTCTCTCTCTCTCTCTCTCTCTCTCTCTCTCTGTGTGTACATGCACATACGTGTGCTTGCAGTTCTGATGGCATCGGCAGTTTTCTGAACATTTACTGCCTGTTCAGGCTGTATGTTTGCAGGCTGTACAGGGCACAGCCAAGCACTGGGGGCAGATGCTTCAGCAGGCCTGCCAGCATTCTGCCTGCTTCTCCATCCCAGCTGCCATAGCTGTCTGTGATATCAGCAGGTACCCCCAGCCACAAAGTTCCTACACCAACCACAGGAAAATATGCCATGGATGCCTGTGAAGCAGATTTGGCAATGGTTTCAAGTCATAGAAGAATTGTGGCCTCCGGAGCTCCAGCTAGCCAGGGCTGGTTGCTGGCTGGAGCTGGGGTTTGCTTCTGCTCCAGCTTCGTGTGGTATGGAGTAGACTACATGATGGAGAAACTTGATGGTTTTCCTCCTGGCTACTCCAGCCCTTCTGACCCTTTTGTAATTTAATTTTTGTATTAAATTTCCTACAGCAAAACAGTAGTTGAACATTTTTTGCTTCCCTGAGTGGACATTGACTGATGCATGCTGGTGAAGCAATACTATAGACGTAAATCAGTCCTGCCTTCATCGAAATCTCTTTTAATTTCATAAATTTTCTTATTAAAAAACCTTGCAAATAAAAACATTATGCACCAAGATTAACTAGACTCAAAGTCAAATTTAATTTAATCGAGTATCATTTATTTTTAGTATGACATATGCAGAATAAATTATCATTGATTTAGTGCAGGTATAAAATATGTAACAAGTACAAAATAAAATATATCTCAAATCAAATCATCAAATCAAGAGAGATAATAAATTTTGCATTTATTGTAAGATATATTAAAATATACTGTCTTCCTGGGATTTATTTTTGTTGTATTTGCTTGTTTATTTGAGAAAAGGTCTCACTCTTAGCCTAATTGTCTCAGCACTCTATATAGAGACTAGCCTGGAGATGGTGGTGGTCCTCAGCTTCCTAAATGCTGGGACTGAAGGTGCATTACACCGTGCCTGGGTTCTAGAATAGGCTAAGTTGAGTATCAGTAACATGATAACTTAATATCATAATCATATGATGAATAAGTATGTACTCCTTTCTGTTGAAAATTAATTTTTGGTACATCTAGAGAAAAAATCTAATTACACTTTTAGACTAGATACTTTGCGCTAGCTAACTTAATGGGTTCCAAGTCAAACTTCTTAACTTGTGTGACTCATCTCAGTGACTCCATTAGCAGGTGCTGGGCTTCCTGTTTCTATTGGAACCTTTGGAGCTTCACACCGAGTTACACAATCTTGCCATATTCTACATCAGGCATCCTTAGAAGATGTCCACACAATCACACAGAGGGATAATAGATGAAAAAAAGATATCGGGATTAGGAGAGAAGATCAGCTTTCCCAAACATTCGCTCTAGTGAAACGGGTGACAGCGGAGAGAAAGGTGGAAAGCTCTCTAGCGTTTCCTAATGATGACTAAAGAGTTATGAGGAGGGTTGAAAGTTGAAGTGTTGCTCCTTGTCTTGTGTGTGTTGCTCTGTTCCACCACTATAAAAGCCTCAGTGTCCATACTCAATAAGCTGAGTATGGACTTGGCATGGATGCTGTCTGCCACCAATCCCTATTCCTCTCTTTAACTGGGCAGCCTTGTATCTATTCTTCTGTATCTCAGTAGCCCACTTTATTAAGCTTTGTAAGTATAAATCAATAATGCATGTATGTGCTCTGTTGCAATACCAGATTTCTTCCAAGCAAGGCAGGAACACATTAGAATGTGGTATTTGCAAAGTCAAGATAACAAAACATTAAATATGACCTATGGTCTTAAAATCAATTCTGAAAGGCCATTGTAGATATCATGCTATTAAAACGTGGATCTCTCTCTCTCTCTCTCTCTCTCTCTCTCTCTCTCTCTCTCTCTGTCTCTCTCTCTCTCTCTCTCTGCATGCGCATGCGCGTACGCGCTCGAGTGTGTGTGTGTGTGTGTGTGTGTGTGTGTGTGAATGTGAATGTTTGCATGTGTTCTTGGGTGGAAGCCAGAGGTTAACATTAGGTACCTTCCTCACTGAACCTGGAACTCTGATTCAGATGGAACTCTTGTTCCAGGGATCCTTAGGTCTCCTTTTCCCCGTCACTGGGATTACAGGCACACATGATACAGTTTAGGAGTCTTGACTGGGTCTATTTCCTGTGCCAGTTAAAGACAGAAGAATTCTCAAACATAACGGATGGCAGCAGAGAAATCTCAAACACCACAGACAACAACAGACAGAACAAACAGCTGAAGACAGACATTTATTTGGGGTAAAGAAACAGAGGCGAATAGTAGACAGAAAAAAAAAAAGACCTTCTGCAAAGTGCGAAGACAGGGGTGGGGTGGAAGTGGGGTGGGAATGGGGGCTTAGGAAGTCAAAACCTCAGTCTCTTCTCAGGGCATAAGTTTTTAAAAACAGTTCCTTAAGACTTTTTCTTACTTAATTTAGGGTTAGTCAGTTTGAAGAAAGATAGGATGGCTGATTGGCCCAGAAGTGTTGTGTACCATGTTCTGGTCTGGCCTTGAACTTGTTGAGCTAGTTCGTCAGCAGGGGCCTACAGGTGGGAGACAGATGCCTACAAGGCCTTGGCTTTAAGCCACAGGCTTTGCCTCAGATCAAGACAGTGAGGATGAAGCTGGTCAACTTGGAGGTTTGTCACCATCACAATCCAGTTGTGGCTTCTCTCCCTATCTGTCTGCCTACCATGAACTCTAACTTTGAGGGTAGTCTCCTGTTCATAACTCCAACATTCCTCTTACACATACTAATTTTATAAAAACAAACAAGCAAGTAAAAAAATTAAAAGTAGACAGGATGAGAACAATAGCCTCTTTTGAGAATATCTCCTCTTATGCCTGGGCTGCAGCATAAATCATGGCACCAGCAAAGTTGTTAGCACAGTGCAAAAGCAATGGAGAACTACCTCTATTACCCCATTAGGCAGACAGGACTGATGTGGCCTTTGTTACCAGTGTCTCATCCTAGATTTCTCTTGATATTCCCTTGTGATCTCTATCCAAAGAATTCATATAAGACTCCGAGAATAATGCAGAAGTTGCGCAGAGTTGAATACAGAACAAAATGAGCCGCTGTCAAGAGGTGAGAGCTTGCCTCAACTCACCAACCACTGGGAGGAAAGCTCTCTCATGACCTGAAGATTAGAGAGATCTGTGTGCCAGCCTACATTTCTAAGAAAGCCTTATGCTGTTTGTAATGTCTCTGGACCAGACAGCTTTCCTGAGGGGCACTTCCAAGTCCTGGTGATTGACAGGCTCATTTGGGTTGAGTCTTACAGGAAGGGCAAAGTCAGGTTCTTGTTGTTTATCAGGAGACTTCGTGCTCTACAGCAATCGTAAAAGGCTTAAAGTTCTTGAAACCTTGTTTAGATAGTTATCAACTAATGGCCATGTAGGCAGTTCAGGGTATCTGTCATGTCCCAGGGCCAGCGATGTGACTTGGGACCCATTCCTGCTACCAGTAATTAGAATCCTGACATTCCCACTCTTGGTTTTGTAAGCTGCTCAATATGAGGAAAGGATATAGCCCCAAAGCCTCCCAATTTGTTAACGTCTGAGTAGCCACTTGAAAGCCATTATAAACTTACAGGAGATATCAGTCGCCCTGGTACCAATCCTTATCAGGTATATCTCCACTGCTCTTCTGTGACACTCTGCTGCAATGACCCATGGAGCTTGGATCTGGAAACATGATTAGGCAGCTGGGTACTGAGGAAATAACAGACACACCAACACAGGAGAAAAGCTGGGGCCAGGTGTATGCTCTGGTAGCAAGCCACGCTTACAACTTGGAAACTCACTCATGTTTATTAGGTGTGGCACAGTGGAAGGGATCAGGTGGTGTTGGTAGGAGGAGTCTATAGGTCAGCAGCCTCAGGCTATACATATCTGGAAGGAGGAAGTTGCAGTTGCCACACACACACACACACACACACACACACACACACACACACACACACACACACTGATGTATTTGGTCCAGAGGAAAAAGGCTTTGTCAATATCCCACGGGTCTGAGGTCTTGATCCTCTTCACTGATATGCCTATGTCAAGAATACATGTTCACTCAGGAGTCCACTCAGGGCTTTGTCCACTCCCTACACTCTCCTAGCCGATAGTTTGTCTAAAAACTTTGCCATGGAGGACTATGCTATGACCAGGAAAAGGAATTAGCATAGAAGAAAAGTGGTTATGTCTCACTGCTACTGTTGAAATATTATTTGTGCTTTAAATCTCAATTGACAAGATATCTACCCCACAGAAAGCTTTCCCACCCCATGAGACTGCACTGCGTGGAGAAACCCTGCCCATGTTTCTCAAAAAGGATCTCAGAGAGAACTGGAGGTAGAGCTCAGCATGGAATGCATGTTTAGCATGTATGAATGCTGGGGTGCAAATCTTCGCACAGATAAATATAAAACTAATGAAAAAGAAAAAGGATGCTCAAAGATCACATGGGGTATCTAGTGGGTAAATTCAGAAGTACACACACATGCCAGTCAAACTCAGAATGGATCATTTCAAACCTGGTACAAAGAAAATCATTGCAAGCATTGTGCAAACCATGCATTTAAGCAATGCACAGTCAGCCAATCATGTGCAGTGGAAAGCTGTGGGGTCTTCTTCCAGGGTCCCTGCCCTTTGTCTCCTCGTCAATTCTCAGCACATCCTTGCCCTGGGAGTAGAAGGCTGAGATAGAACTTCATTCCACCTCCAGGGCTTTCTAAGTTCCTAGTCCCCTTACTAGGAGCATTAGACATCCTCTGACTGCGAGGCATTTATGCTTGTATTGCTTCTCTCAATTATATTCTCCCCTCTCCCCATCCCTCAGCTACATTGGTGATTTCTGTGTGTTTTCTAGGTTCTGAGGCTCTGCATCTAATGTGGATATCCTTAATCCCAGGTCTCCCACTGGGCGATGTACATGCTGGGTGAGGCTCGCTAGGGAGATCATTGTAAATCACCTTTGGCAGAAGGAGTTGCTTTGTGCTGAGAAGTGAGCTGGAAAGTGATTCCTCATTGCAGAGCAAGATAGCATGTCCTTTTTACCGTTAAATGTTCCCTTGCCAGCAGCAGCTAGGAGATGTTATCCTGTAAACATTTCCCATCCAATATGTCCTGGACAGCAAGCTTTCTTTATATCTCCAACTGAACACCCAATATAGAAGGGGTGACATTTCAAAGGCAATTCTTTTGAGAAGATCAAGAATGCTAGTTTTGCTTTGTTTGTCCTTTAACTTAAGATAAAATAAATATCATCTTATCACCCCAAATCTGTTACTTGCTATTGTTCTCTTTAGCAGCTTCGAGTGCATCAGGAATGCTTGGTCTGTAAGTCACTGAGGAAGTTAATTTCCTTGTCGAGAAAAGATGATCACAAAAGAACCAAGCTTAAGCTTCACCCACCGATTTTGATTACCTCTCTACAAGCACTTAGAATGTTATTTTCTGAGCTGCAGAGCAATTAATGACTAGAACTGCAGGAAGTATTTAATTGAGTATTGATTTAAGGCCAAAGCGTTGTTTGGCTGAGGAATTGCATTGTAATTAATGGGCCTTAACTGGACTTTTAATTTTTCTACACTAGACTTGACTTTTAACAGTTGTGATTGCAATCCCCAAAGTCTCCATAGAGGGAGTGACATGCTTTGCCCACATCCAATTTAAAGTTTTGAGTGAATTTGTGGGGGTCGGGTACATATGCATGCAGAGGCTACTGGTCAACCATGGGCTTTGTTTCCCAGGGGTTCTCCTGTTTTCACTGATGTGGGACTTGCCAGGTAGCTTTGGATAGCAGCTGGGATCTGCCCGTCTCCACAGCACTGAGATTAGGAACGTGCACCATCACTGCATGCTTTCAAGTGGCTTCTTGTGCATTGTTGGTAAGCACCACCAACACAGCCATCTTCCCAGCCTCTGATTGAATCATAGCATAACCAACGGACTTAGAGCCAGCAGACTTTCAAGGGGTTGGGAGGAAACTCCAAAGTCTGCTAAATTGTGAGAATACAATAAATGTTCTGATTAATGGGTTTTCAGGTGATTAATGGGCTGGTCCTCAGGATTTTAATACAGGTTAGTGACAGCGGTGAAGTGGTTTCTGAGCAGCACTATGCTTCCTTCCTCCCTGGTGTCTGGTGCAGAAGGCAGGATTCTCATCTGTGTGGGATGGGACAGCATTATGGTTTGAAAGCAGAGGCCAGGGAGAAGTCCTATCATCCACCGTGACATACAGTGACTGATTAGTCTCTATAGAGTGGCAGCAATGTATGAGTTTTATAATTTTTAAAATATCCATCTGGCCACTGTCTGACTTGGTCAAAGCTTTGCTACATTTAAGATGATGACTGAAAATATTCCTTTTGTCAGTGTTTAGTATTCAATTAAGTCTGTCCCACGTGTGTAGCATCTTGGGGATCTTTAGGGATACCAAGTTGAAGAAGGCATGGTTGGAAGTGGCAGCCTCCTGTGAAATGACAGCTGCCTTTGAACACAAGCCCTATATGAGTAGCAGTTCAGACACAAGGCATATGAGATTTACATTACAGTAAAGAGTGACTTACTAATTAAGTATGCTCACGAAACTTCAGAAAATTACCAACCACCTCATTTTCTTTGTCCCACTTTTCAGTTTTTATCCTTTCCCCCAGCTGCAATTTTCAGCCAAATCCCTTTAATTTTAAATCTTCTCCGTGTTACCCAACAGTTGCTGTGGCAGATCCCATGGAGTCAAGGTTCTGAGTGCTTCCAGCTCATCATGCCGTTCTAATCCAGCAGACTAGCTATTCGATTCTGCTGGTTTGGGAATTTCTTCAAATCCCAGCAGCAATTTTGGGTTTGGCAGGTGGTCCTTTCCTCCCAAAAGCGTGGAACGGCCACTCCATGTTGGCTCCCAGGAGACCTGGCACACAGGGATGGCAGGGACCAATGCAGCCCTTGCAGATAGGGCTACACTGGCTGAATTTTTAAAACACTTCAGTGCATTTAAGACTCTAGTACTTTCTTAATGATCACAAAGCCTGGAGCATAACTGGTTGAACCTCTTAGGAAGTAGATGTTCAGGCTTAGCCATTCTATATTTAGATATGAGTGAACCAGTGACCTTTAATATACTGTGTGTCTTCCAATCAGGTAATGTAAAGAAGAATGACGGAGTAGAATGTAGATTTATTTCTATTTCAGGTCCACAAGGCCACCTGCTTCATAAAACAGCATAAACATTTACTGTGCTTCTCTGTAGAGTCATTGAGTTACCGACTAGTAAATGTCTGCTGTGAGGGACCTGGCTCGGATGGATGGAGAGGCACCACTCTCCTCCTTTTGAACATTTTCTTTGTTTTACACTGATCAAGTCTCAATGGCAGCTAATATTGGCAGAATTAGTTTACTCGGAGATTTTCCTTTTACATGCTGATGTTTCCTGAGACACTATTGGAAATCTGTATAAATCCCAAACATTTCGAATTGGTTGTTGATAGGACTCACCTTTGATTGTCCTCGAATGTTATAGAAAAAAAATTAAAACAGGGTATGAGGTATATGCCCTATTGTGTGGGAGGTTGAGGCAGGAGAATGAGAAGTTTAAGATCATATTCAGCTACGTAGTGAATTTGGGACCAGTCTGGGAAATGTGTCACTCTGTTCCAATAAACAGACAAAAATCATTTCGTTAAATATTAAATGACCAGCACGTGATTTCTGCACAACTGAGCTTCTTTTGTAATAAAAGATCTGCACCATGAACATAAAGAACTACTGAAAATGGGAAGGATCGTTTGTTCTAATACACCTGCATACACATGCACACACACACACACACACACACACACACACACACACACACACACTATCTAACTGGTATAAAATAGCTAATTAACTTATGTGTTTTAGTAACAGATGACCCAGACTCTGCAAGTCACTCTTAAGTTGCCATTATGAAGCAAGTTCCAAGGGTGTGGGCTGTCATGGGCTTATGGGAAGATGGCTTCCCCTGGGAAAGAAGGGCATTCAGGTCTGGCTGTGCCATGGATTCTATGACTACTCCTAGGGTACAACCAGGACAGGAGAGAACACAAACAAGGTGTCTTGTTGAATGGATGATTTAATGCATGAAACACACTATGGGAGAGGAGCTCGTGCTATGCTGTTGACCAGATGCCTAACACTCCTGTTACCCACTCTGTTTCTTCAGAGACTCTCATGAGCAGTGACAGCAGTAAAGCTGAAGAACACAGTTGAATACTCACTGTGGAGGCCAGAGATGCTAACACAGAAGCCTTCTCTGTCTTCTGGCACAGGAACTCTAGTATTAATGCACACACTGACTGCATCAGAATAGACCTTTCATTTTTTCTATTGGATATTTTTTATTTATTTACATTTAACATGTTATTCCCTTTCCAGGTTTCCCATCCATAAAGCCTCTATCCCATCTCCCCTCTCCCTTCTTCTATGAAGGTGTTCCCCCAACCCATCCACCCACCCCTTCCCACAACCCCACCTTGACATTCCCCTACACTGGGGCTTTGAGCCTTGGCAGGACCAAGGGCTTCTCCTCCCATTGGTGTCCAACAAGGCCATACTCTGCTACATATGCAGCTGGAGCCATGGGTCTGTCCACGAGAACACACCTTTTAAAGGCTGGCTTAGCACTGCTGTCTCCCCAAAGTGCAGGTAAGTTAGTATCCAAAGTCCACAACCCCCAATTTGCAAATCTGTGAAAAGAGGATAGTAGTTTCCTGTGAGCTTAGATGAGGTAAGAAAATGAGGTCTGGTAATTAAACATAGGCATACAAAACTCTCCAACAAGTCTTGAAGAATATGTTTTGTTTTCTGCATATGAGTATCTCTTGTTCTTCCTCTTGAATTCTGCCCAATCTTGGATGCTTATCTATTTCTCTGACCTCATACTTTGCTTTTGCACACATCACGCTCATATGTGGCTCTCCTTACCAGATTCCACTCTGCTGTCACATTGTCTTCGCGGCCTTCTTGTTCACACTGCAGCTGTCTGGTACCCCAGTCCTGGTGTCAGTCACTTTTTCTTTCACTCCATGGCCTCTGTCACTATTTCTGAAATGTCTAGTGGAAAGGAAGGGACTCTCTGTTTCTGCTAGAGTTTAAGATAGGTCTTTCTAGCTTCCTCAGCTTCTTGATGGTTTAATGATATTTGTTAGTTTTCCTCTCATTTTACTTTTTTTTCCTCTTGTGGATATTTCCACTAGACTCTTGAGGAAATAACTAACAAACAAACTAACTAACTAACTAACTAACTAACTAACTAACTAACTAACTAAAGCAGGCGCTCAGAATTTCACACTCAAAAATTCTCTGCCCCAGCAAACCACAGCCTCGTGTTTCAGGAATGTTAGCCGACAGTGGGTAGCACATCTCTGGGCTTGGCAGTGTCTTCCTTGAAGCCCTCAGTTAAAATGGCTCCTGCCTTAAACACCGACTGTACTTCACAAGATCTCTTGCATACCTTCTCTTACACCTCCTCTCTTCTGGGCAGAGTAGAGACACGGGGAGGCTAAAGTCAAAAGCAACCTGGCAGACAGAACAGAGACACGTAAGTGGAGAAACCTCCTAGCCTGGAGTTCTGAAGTCTAAGAAGACTGTCGCTGCTCTGTCCTGTCACAAATAAGCATAGGAACAGGAAGTAAAGCAATCTGAAAAGCTACATGATCTGCACGATGATTTCCTTCAGTGGAACCTTGTGATTTAGTAACGTGGTACCATAGAGAAATTATAAAGGTGACTCACCAAATGTGCCTTTTGTTTCTCTACTCAAGAAGTGATCCGTTAATTATTCATGAGACATTTTTTTAAGAGGCAGAGTGTACACCTAGTTACTGACCAAATGGGAGAAAATACGGCTTGTTGTTTCTTAATAATAAACATCCGATTGATTTGCAGGAATGGATTAAGTGGACAATTCATTATTGTTAGAAGAGTTTAGGGGGAAAATTGCCACCATTCAGTAGAATTGATTTGAGTTTTATAGTGGGGAACAGAGTACATAAAAATGGGAGATTCTTAGTGAGGTGAAAATGGTAACAACAACCAAAATAAAAAAAGGGCAAACTCTAAAACACAATATTTCTAGTTCTTAAAAGGGATATGAGAGCATGAAATACAGGGATAACTTGGGAGCAGATGTAAAGCACACTATGTACCATTCCCATGACATAAATCATCACAATGCCCCACAGTGTAAATGCTCAGGATACTTTTCTTGAATTACCGCCACCATAATAACATGCAATGAAAGAAAGGGATCCATATATATGCTAATTAAAAAACGGCAACACACTGTAGCTATTGCATAAACCATTCCGTGCCTGTCTGTTCTGAATCCAAAGCATTTCTGCTCTGCCTTCACAGGTGCAATTTGGCTATGAAAGAGGCGTGTATGGAGCAGATTGCCGAATGTTCCTTTACAGGTCCTTGCTGTTCAGCTAGGTACTCCAACGTGATGAAAGACAAGGCAGCTTGGATGGGAAAGAGTTTAAATCATGTTGATGAGCTTGAAGAAGGGTATTGACAAGCACTTGCAAACTAGTATCTTTGCTTTGCAAATCGCTCTAATGACTATAAAAGCCATAAAAACAAATTTGTAGCCATTGATCAAAGTGGTGGAGACAAAGAGTTGGAGTGATGAGCTCTAAATTTAGTGGTACCCATGTTTTCTTTTTAACTCATCTGCAGGCAAAATCCCCAATGGAAAGTACTCATGAGATAGATAACTCATTCTTTTAAGTGGCTCCAAATGCAGCCCTGCAAACCCTCATTGTTTTGCTTTGTTTTGTTTTTTCTGTATCTAAGCATGAAACCATAAAATTATACGACAGGATATCATGTCCACTGTCAAGGATTAAGGTCAGATAAAGTGTTCTAACAAAAACACCTCCAGTATACTCTCATTTGTTACGTTTCCCTCTTGGAATGTCAAATTTATTTCATTCTCTTTCCAGTGATAGTCATTCCTTACAGTCATTAAACCAGATTTGTGTTGCGCTCTTTCAGTTCCTATGGACGGACGTCTTCCTCAGTAGTGTATCTAAATTACTTTTGGTTCTGTAACGTTGTAGATAATATTATTTGCATCCTAATGTTTTAAGTTTTGTGCTGACCCTATGGTCTTTCTTGCCACCAGATTGGGATAAATGAGAAATAGGTCATGACGTTATGCTCAGTAATGCTATTTGGCAAGGCCTTTGTTCCTTTATCTAACAGCAAATCTCTTATGTCCTGGATCTTAATGCTAAGGACTCTGTGGACTAAGTGCTTTAACTCAATTTTTTCCTATCTGTAGGACTCTTTCCCTAGTAAAATCACTACTATAAGCATATGATTACCTCATGGTATGGAAGATCTTGCGTCATGCTAATGGTCTGGTTGGTTTCTGTAAGATGAGAGCATCCTGTGTCCTAATTATGTTTAGAACTTCAGGAGACTGGGGAAAGTACAGAGATTCATCCCTTTACCTGAAATAACCCACAGCTCAGGTAGATGGGAAATATATTTGAAGTCTAGACATACTGATATTCTGAGGAGAAAATACGATATTTCAGGACAAACTAGCAGATGTAAAAGGGAAAGTACTCATTGTATTTAATCCGACCATTTTAACTAATACTCAAATTTGATAATAGACATGGCTCCCTTCTCGGATCAGATGGAGCTTGAGTTAGAACCTGAAGTATCTTCTTTGGGCTCTAACAACCCTTTCAGTAGCTCTAATTTTGTCCTGCCCAGTCCCTTTAACTTTAATAAACTTGCCTCAATTTCGTGCCTTTCCAGAACTTCTAGATATCATACTTTGGTATGAATATCTTTCGATTTGTAGTAGTGTTTAATGATATTCTGGTGGCTTTGTAATTTTCCAATTTGACAGGGATAAACTATGGCCTTAAAATGTCCAAGAATGGGGGTTGGGGATTTAGCTCAGTGGTAGAGCGCTTGCCTAGGAAGCGCAAGGCCCTGGGTTCGGTCCCCAGCTCCGAAAAAAAGACCAAAAAAAATGTCCAAGTATATTTCTAGTTGGGTGAGGCCAAGAGAAATTCTTGCTGATGACTCAGACACTGGGGATGAAGCAGGAGTCATCTGGTAGTTACAAGTGCTGATAGAGGCTTGCCTCACACTGTAGCTGGCACCTGTTTCTCTAGTAAAGTCTTGGTATTAATTTGGTAACATAAATGGCTCTAAAATGGATCTAAATAATGCTTAATTGTTTCCGCCTTTTATTCTGAAATGATATCTTTGATTTGATTAAATGTAAATGCCATTAATAATACTCTTTGCAGTAGCAGAGTTGGAAGAAGAGGCTGACAGACAAAGAGGAAGTATTTCTATGATTGGCCTTCTTTAGACTCTCTTAATCACATACCCATTGATGCACAGCTCTGGGTAACCAGGTGTTGCAATCCTTGAAACTTGTATTGAGGCTGGGGTGCTGTCCAGTGTTTGATTGCTTGCCCACAGTGCTCCAGGCTGTGTGTTCTGTCTCCAGCACTATAAAATCCAAAAGCCACATTCAAACCAAACACCAAGGCAAACAAATCCATTGATTTTTGAAAATATGGATCTAACAGAGTCTCGGCATTGAGCTCAGTCCAGCCTCAAACTCGTGATACCCCTACTTCATCCTCCTAAGTACTGAGACTATCAATAGTAGATAGATATCACCACACCCAGTTCTGGTAAACGCATCCTTGATGATTTTACAATGACTTAGTACATTGAACATAATGAACAGCAGAGCCAAAAACATTGTCAGAACAGTGTGGCCACAGAGCTGTACACATTTGCTATTTCCTGAACAAGAATGCAGTCAACTCCTGTTAATCATGTATTCTACATTTAAGAATTTACATCTTGTAAAAGTGTAACCCCAAAAGGATATCATGCAGTGCCTTTAACACCCTTCGTGGATATACAATTTTGCAAAATGACAACAAACAACCATAAAAACAACAAAAATAGATGTCTGTATTTACAGCTGTTGTCTTACAAGGTAATGCTCTGTCTTATTCCAGCTGTCACAGGGTAAACTCGTGCCTTTTTCACATTTCACATAGTGACACATTTTTGCATTTCTGTGCTGATGACTGTGTTCAAAACAGCCCCCAATCATGGTGTTAGTGCTCTGTACCATGAGTGGACAATCTGGCTATGGAGGACCTTACAGAGAAGATGCACGTGTCAGCTAAGCTCTGTTCAGGAAGGAGGAGGAATGCCCTGGGCAATATGTTTATCATGAAAGAATAAACCTGTTTACTAAATAAAATATCATTTAAACAGAAACAGATGTGAAACATAGAAGTTTCTCTAGAACCTTTATGAACTGAAGATAAAGTGAAAATGTTCTACATTGCTGGGAGGATTGCTGAACGGTAGGACTTTAAAGGTTTGGGGGTTTGAAGGGATGGAGAGATGGCTCAATGCTTAAGAGCACTGGCAGCTTTTCCAGAGGACCTGGGTTCAGTTCCCAGCACCGACAGGACAGCTCACATCTGCCCGCAACTTCAGTTCTAGGAGATCTGACACCCTCACACAAATATATAGGCAGACAAAACGTGAGTGCGCATAAAATAAAAATAAAACAAAGAAGTTTTTGTTTTAAAGAGTACTTTTTAGAAAAGTACTTCTTGCTCCTGCTGCCTGGGTTGGATTCCCAGCATTAACATGTGCCTCACGACTGCCCACAGATCTAGTTTCAGGGATGACTCCTTCTGATCTCTGTCAGTACTGCATTCATGTAATACACAAACATACATGCTGACAAAACACTCATGAACATAAAGTAAATGAATCTAAAGATGTTTCTTAGATGTAGAGATTTGCTTCCCACTGTATCTAAACAGGGTTGGCTAATTTGGCTAATTGCTGTTAGTTGAAAAAGATGGAGAATGCTATTTGAGATGGCATCTCATCAAATACATCTGTGCTCTCTGGCATATGGCTACGGACCTGCATAAAAGCCAGAAGAACCAGGGTAGTTTAAGCTGGAAAAGCAATCAGACACAACACTTTGTTCCTGTTTTATGAATCTATCAATTCCCTACTCTGAAATTATAATCACAGGTGGTGTGTGTGTGTGTGTGTGTGTGTGTGTGTGTGTGTGTGTGTGTGTGTGTGTGTGTGTGTGTAGTAATTTGGATATTACTGTACACTGAAAGAGATGGAGACTGCTTCTCTCTATATTATTGTCTCTGTCTACCTATGTATCATCTGTCTATCTTTCTATCTTTCTATGTATCTATCTATGTATCTATGTATCTATGTATGTATGTATGTATGTATGTATGTATGTATGTATGTATGTATGTATGTATCTATCTATCTATCTATCTATCTATCTATCTATCATCCATCTATCTATCTAGAGAGAGGGAGACATTCTTTCATGTACCCCAGCCTATCCTATAACTTATCATGTAGCCTAAGATGACCTTGAAGTTTGATCCTCCTGCCTCTATATTTAGAGTGTTAAGGTTACAGGTATATACAACGACCCCCACTTTATGTTTGCTTGGGAATTTTTCTAGTTAGGGTTATTATTTCTGTGATGAAAGACCATAGTTAGAGATAGATCATATAGGGAATTCCTCAAATTCAGGGAAGGAAATATTTATTCGGCTTACACTTCCCTATCACAGTCTATCACCGAAGGAAGTCAGGATAGAAACTCAAGCAGGGCTGGAACCTGGAGACGGAAGCTGATGCGGAGGCAAGGCAGGGGTGTTGCTTACTGGCTTGCTCCTATGGCTTGCTCCAACTGCTTTTGTATAGCACTTAGGACCATCAACCCAAGGATAGTACTACCCACCATGGACAGGACTCTCCCCCATCAATCACTAATTAAGAAAACGCCCTACTGCTGGATCTTATGGAGGCATTTTCTCACTTAAAGTTGCCTCCTTTCAGATCACTGTAGCTTGTATGGACATTACAAAACCAGCCAGCACAGGAGCTGACCTCAGGGCTTCAAGCATGCTAAGAAAGCACTGCATCAATTGAGCTACATTCCCAGACTTAGTCTTAGAGCTTCTGACTGCACTTCCATTCCACAAAACAACTCCCTTTTCTATTACACCAATTACAGAAACTTGTTTGGGTTCACTGTACAGGACATATCCAGTGGATGCATTGGTGAGGAACATGACAGATGATGAGAAGTAAATCCACAAAAAACAATAATGTGGTTTGCTCACTTGGTGAAATTTCCAGCTGCCCACTGGTGAGGACTATACTGCGAGATGCCTTTTGAGGTGAAGGGCAAGCTACTTCTATATGATCTACCCAACCACAAAGGAAAAGAAACAATATCTTTGACAGCTTTGAACTTTGAAAGCAGCATACATCTCATAATATGCCTTTCTGACCCATTACTTATGGCTAAGAGCTTAATTGATGTCCGAGAACAATGGAACACTCCATAAAAGGTCCAGCTATGATGCCATCTGTCACTGTTATCACAGAATGCAACAAATACAGTGGTGTTAGAAATGTTAATGGCATACAGGGAAGTTATTGAAATCTTTACAGAATCTAAAAATGACTTACAGCACTAAATGTTAGATGCTGCAACGAAATCTGACTTGCCTTTTAAGGTTTTGTTTGCTTTTGAGACATCTCACTGCACGGCACTGGCTGCCCTAGAACTTTCTGTGTACACTAGGCTGACCTAGAAGTCAGAGGTACCTTTGCCTCTCTCCCTCCTAAGTCCTGAGATTAAATGCCTATTTTACCATGCCTGCCTTCAGGCCTTCCTTTGAAAAAAATTTTAGACCTCTGTGGAGAATGGCTTTTACTTACTATTAGATCTTAGGAGAAACCAAACACCTATCGTCTGCCATGTGGCCGTGTAAGCTGGACTGTTTTAAGAGCAGATTACAGTCATAGCCAATCACCGTCAGATGCAAGCACCAGCACAATATATCAAATGGCCCATGTCTGCAAGGCACTAATCAGTAAAAATGTTGATTGGATACCCATAATTTCTGCTCCCGACATGTCTTCTCTTCATCAACCTCAACCTGAGGACTAATGGGCTTCTCAGTGTATTCAGCTGCCCAAGCAAATATAATGTAGGAACTTCCTCAATGTGGATGGTAGTGACTACAGTGCCATAGTCCCACTCTACTGTGCTTCAGGGAATCCACAAAAATAAATCACCCAAGGAGGAGAGAGTCTGCGTGTAGACATAGTTTTACGATAATTTTGAAATGAGAGATTTCTTAAAAGAATATTGATTTACAGCTTTATAGGCTGTAGCTATTTTGTGTGTGTGTGTGTGTGTGTGTGTGTGTGTGTGTGTGTGTGTGTGTGTGTGTGGTGTGGGTGTTCCAGTGGATTGAGAAATACTGGAGTCCTAGGTAAGTGCATGCCCAAGAATGCCCCTAAAATAAGGAACAGGAGGATTTGCTTGGTGGTGGCTCACTCTGTGAGCACATGAACAGTGTCTATGGGGAGCAAGGATGGAAGTCATGTGTGGGGCAGTGGGCCCTGTCACCAGACAGAAGAATTGGTTGGGAGTAGATGAAATGCCTACTTTTCTCAGATATGAAAATTAACAGGGTTTCTGAATCTGCTTGACCTTACCAAGTGTTCTGTTTGGGGATATGGTCCACTGCCCCACAGTCACAGACTTATTTTCACTGTCTGAGGCCAAATTTACCATACTTGGGAATTCATTGGTCAGAAAATGAAATAGCTCAACAATGAATTCTAATATGTCATTATTCTTCAATGTAGTTAGCAACAGAGGTGGCAGGACACCTGCCTAAGGATGTGGTCTTCACGGAAGAAATAGTGTTTTGAATTTCTTTCATGTTCTTTCTCAAACTACATACGTGGACTAATTCTCGATTTTATTATTCCTTCCCTCTTTTATGGTATGTTGATGCCCTATAGCTTAGATTCTGGCTCTGATGGAATAATCAAGCTCCTGTTCATAGGTTCTATCCCAAATCCCTGTCTTTTAAAACATTTTCCTTGCTTTTAACTTTCCATATTTTATTATAAATAAAGTTAATTCTTCTCACAAGCTCTTCAGAATATGCTATTCTGATGCCCCATGCTTGTGCCCTCTTAGAAACTGCTCCATATTTGGGAGCTGGACTAGCAGGTCACTTCTCTCAGAGCGATGCTCTACATTCTGAGTGAGCCCTCATGAGGTTGGTTTTTCTTGCCCCTTTTCTCTTCCTTATATATAGCCTCTGCTTTAACCAGTAAGGAATGGTGATGGTTAGGATTCTGTAGTTCTTAGACTACTGTAGGCTTAGAGTCCCTGCCACAGGAGGAGGAATCTTGGAGATGTCCTTATCTCTAGTATTTACTCACCTGACTTGCAACAGAAACAATGATGAGTAGATTGCAGCCCAAGTGCCTCATATTTGGGCTGTTCTTATAAAAATTTAGTAGGTTTTCCAGAATAAAGATTCCTTCATTTGATGCGTGTCCTCATAGCGATTTCCCTAGGTTTAACATTCAAAATTTATTTTTAGCAAATATGTCAACTTGGGGAACCGATTTCTGGACATGTATCTCCAGTATAACTCAATTTTAAAAAGTCTACACAGGGTATGGTGTCTCGCTGAGCAACCATGACTTGTTTTGCAATGTATACAGATGCCTAAGATGTGTATAGATGTAGGAGGAGGTTGATTGTGGCCACTGTGTTATATGGGGTTAAGTAGGGTAAATAGATCTCCTTATGTACTTTTTCTACGTGTTTCCAGTGGCAAAGGCATAAGAAGGATTCTTCTGGAATAGTTTATAGGACAGAAATACGGGCACAGTCATTTGTTCTCCCGTTATCTGTTGGTTCAGTTCTTTGTGGGGCCAGAGTTAGATTTGGAAGAGTTCCAGATTTCCCTGGGACCTCTCTCTGCTCTTTTTCTCTAACTCCCGGGGTAGGTGTGTGTCTAAGAGTGAATATAGCTTTGTAGCCACACCTTCTAGGAATGCCATGGAACAATGCATTATGGGTATCTGTTTCTTCTCATCAACACTAGTTTGTGTTAGTGGGTCCCTGTGTTTTCTTCTCCTTCTTGCTTTCTATCTCTCTCTTAATTCTGGCTATCTGACTTTTGGATTCCAAACTCCAGTATCTGATAGAAAGGATGAAGTATATAGAGACTACAGACTGAAATCCTGTGACACCCCTTTCTCTTACAATCAAATACCTGCTATGTCTGCACCTCCAGTGCTTCTGTTTCTTCAGTGGTTGATCAACAGAGCATTCATTAGAGCAAAGCACATTCTAACTAGGGCTCCCAAACATAACTATGCAAATACAACAGGTGAGAAGAGCTTTCATGGGTGTGGCTGGACAATAGCTTTCTGTTGACCAGTCAAAGATGGTGCTTCAGGATACTATAGTCAAAACATTGCAAAAGCCAGGCACTTCTGTCTGCTATTCTGATAGCCATGCTACTTGTGGGACATTAAGATATTTTATCTTTAGGGTGAAGGTAGAATGGTTAGAAACTACGATAGTCTGTCTACCAGAGCACCCATGACAGAAAAAACCAAAAATGAAAATCAAGTTTGTGGTTCTAGGTACTCTGGTGCCATTGATAAGTAAGAGCAGGAGTTTAGCAACACTTTTCTTGAAGACATTGGGGGAGCAACTTAAAACAATTGGGTTTATGTAATATTGTCAAGCTTCTCTAAAGAATATAAAATTTGTGCTTAGTTATTGTCATTCTTCTTCTAAGGTTGTGAGGCTTGTCCGTGAATGGTTTGGGTATTTTGGGGCCCTGAAAATTCCTTTTTTTTATAGGGCTATTACTCCCTCTGCTGGAAAGACTAGAAACATTAGCAAAGCTTAAAGGCTGTAATCTTGTGCATGCTGCCCCGCAACTTCTCCATCAACCCTTTCTACAGAAGTGTAGACGCAGAGTCAAAAAGCCAGAATTGGAACCGCATTATCCAATCTTAGACTGTTTCCATCTCTATTCTGCAGAAATGGCTACTCGGGGATCTATGAGTCCTGGAATAGAAAGGTCTACAACCTATCACAAACATGCATTTCCCGTGTGGATCCTCATAGGAGTTTAAACCCACATGTTCAGACAAGAATACCTCCCTTAACACAATGCAGCCAAATGACTTCTAGAACCCACATCCTCATGCCTCTTATCACGTCGACCCAAGGGAGTGCAAGTCCCCAACATACATAGAGATTCTCTTTAAAGAACTAAAGATGTTTTACTCTCTCTTTACCTTGCAACATTAAACTCCATGGTTTCTTATTTTAGTGTATCAATCTCTGCCTCATTTTCCTTCCCTGATACCACTCATCCTAGCACAAGATGTAGCAGACTTTAAAACAAGTCAGACCCATGAGTAGCGAATTGCCTAACTAGTTCAGCGTTAACAGGTATCCCTTTGTTCTTCATTCCTGTGTCCTCATCTAGAAGGTTTGGCAGTGTAAAATCAGTCTGGTTGGCAAATCCCTTTAAGTACAGATGTGTTCCTATGCAAATGAGGTGATTCCTGTCATTTAGATTGGAGGTACTGCAAAGTCATGTTTGCTGGTCAGGAGGAAATATGTCTAACACACTAGCTATCAGATCAAAATTAGGCCACATACAATTTTTTTTTAAATATTTCTTTTCTTGTCTTCAATGCTGATTCTGGTAACATTATTTAGATATGTAAATGCCCCAGGCTTTTGCCAATTTAAGTGTTTAATGCAATTTAACAGGACTTGGATTGAATGATGTCTAAAGTTCATTTATCTTAAATTCAGCCACTTTCCTGCTTAAGATCTGATCATTCCTATATACCAGTGAGTGACACCCTAGTGCTAATGGGTATCTGTGAGATACAGACATAGGCAGCACCTTCTTTTTCCTATCTAACTTGGAAGCTATATTAATTATATAAAAATTACATTGATGGTACTTTTGACTACATTTTGTCATGCTTTTATTAGTAGGGAGCCATTGTTTTCTACATTAAGCTATTAAAATTTATTTTAGAAGAAAACATTTAATAAAGGTTTTATGTAGTTGCTAGGCATCTAAGTTGGAAACCATAGGATTAGCATATGTACTTTAAAATGTAAATGTACCCCATTTCTTATTTAACTGTAATTATTCCAAATGTAGTGATTTCCTTGTGAATATATGCCTGTTGAGTGCACATGTATATATATAGTGTGTACACATGTATGCGTGTAGTTTCCAGACTGTGCACACATATGTGAAGACCAGAGGAGGATGTCCACTATGCTGCTCTTTAACAGTCTGCCTTATTTCTTGGAGAGCGAGTCTCTAAGTCCACTTGCAGTTAATTTGGTGGCCAGAAAGCTCTATCAGTCTCTGTCTCTATGCCAACATGTGGGTACAGCCAGCTTTTTTGTTTGTTTATTTGTTAAACTTGGTTACTAGGATCTGAACTGACGTCCTCATCCCATGCTTTCTAATCATTAAGCCATCTCTCCAAACCCCTAGCTGCTGACTCATGAGTACCGTGAGTTGACTAGCTATACTACAGCTTAACCAGCAGGTTTTAAGTACCCCTCCCCTGCACTGTTGGAAAAGGTCTTTCTAATTTGGCTTATGGATCTATACCTCTATCTAGATCATTGTAAATGATAAATGTCAAGAATTGGAGTAATTTACAAAACAGATCAGAAGATATCCATGTGGCAATGTGACTTGGCTGTAACAAAGGGGCTTACGAAGTTACTGTTCTGCCTAAGTGTAGTAAATACACTTGACTACTGCTTCCTGCCTTCTGGGATTAAACATTGTAATTTCTGAAGTACTCCTCGGGTATATCCATTCCTTACCCCACCATGTTTTCGCTGACTGGTACATTGGGTGGTAATTAGTATGCAGAGAAAATATGCATGTGTCTATTGTATGAACCCCTGCAACATGTTCCTCCCTGCTGGTCTCTTGTTAGATTACACAAAGGAAAACATAAAATACATTGGATTTTCGATCCAAACCAGGCAGATTTGCAATATGGCACAGCAATGCTAAGAAATTTTTCTGTACCTAAAAGCTAATAGCCTGAAATGAAAAGGATCCGTCAGTGATTAGAATAAAATATGATATATGTTTTAGCAGATTTGAGTGTCACTCTGCTCGCGTGGATTCCAATCTGTAATGTTTTCCACTTGGCCTGTGTATTGAAAGAAATTAATGAAATGCTTAATAATTAGGTTAGTGTTTCAGAGGAAGCAGGCAAACTTTACTTATATTGGAGAGATAAAAAGAACCAGATAAGCACTTCCAGCTCTCACTGCTTGCTATGTTATAAGAGCAGGACACCCTTCCCGGGCTATCATTTCCCTCCCTGGACATGAGACCTAATGTTCTACGGCACATTTATCATGCAACGGAATGATTTATATGCCTTCATATTAGAATTTGCTTGCTTCAAAGATGATACAGCAACTGAATGCAAAGCTAGGTACTTGGGGTGGAGACAGACACAAACAGTAAACGTTTTAATATTTATTCTAATTATCACATGACTCAAAACAATGGACAGCGAAGACTGGAGCTGAGTTAAAAGTAGGGAAAATAAAAGAATGCCTTAAAGTAATTTTATCTGAATTTCTTAGGCTACCCATAATTCTCGTTATAAATCAGTATTTTCTAATCTCTCTCTCTTGTTGCAGTTCTGACAGTAACTGCGCTGAATAATAACTCTCTTGCTCATGTACAGAGGAGTGAAGAAGGAATAAATAGACTTTCTAGATAATTGCATCAGCCTTCCCCACCATCTCAGTAGTGTGCTAGCATTTCAAGTAATGCCCCTTTTGTCTCACAGAGAAAAATCATTTTGTGATTTATTCTACTGGATTAAAGGGTGCAGACACTCAGAGAGTTAAAACACGACTGACAGGTAATCAAGCATGAAGGATGCCAGAACAGTGTGTGTGCTTCTACTCCTCTGAAGCACTTACATTTACTTTTTAAAGACTACTTTCTCATAAAACAATCGGAAGATAAAACACATGCTTTACATAAACTATAGATAATGGCTGCTTTATCTCTATATTCTAGAATTAAAATTACTTTAAAAAAGTAAATTTAAGGGCTTCAGAGGTTCTGTGGGAAGCTTTCTTTCTGAGATTCCTGTTTCATCAGATAATTGTTTGTCAAATGGCTTCTGGAATGAGCAGTGTCTTTCAATGCCATTAGTTGTCACTGAAGGTGACAGCCTGGGTTTTGGGCAGAATTCTTACAATAACACAGAAAAATAGCATCAAAATGAATTGCTAATGTTCTCCTTTGTATTGCTTAGGAAATGCGTAGCATCAAAGTTTATTATACTTTTCAATTCTCTGCATGCCCAAAGTAAAAGATGGGCCTCAGTCAGCGCTAGAAATGGAATTTGAGTTCTCATTTCTTAGTGTAGCTCCTTTTTGGATAAGCAAGTTAGTCGCTTTATCTGCCTGTTTTCAGTGGACGGCCTGTTTGATTAAATGAGAGGAAGATGAGGACTTTGTGAACTTTAAATTGGAAAGACAAAAAAAAAATAACAGAATTTTAATATCCCACATGGAGACTGGAATCTTTTAGTACATACTTCAAAATAAATGAGATATTTAAATATTTAATGGTTCCAGTAGACTATTCCAGCCAGCTCCACTCTCCCAAAAGCAAGATTTATCAACACTTTTCAATTGAGGACTTTGTATACAGAGAATAAGAAAATTGGCTTATCCAGCCTATTTTCTAGCATAAGAAAGTGAGATTATTTATCCCAAGAATTGTTGATGCAATGTTTGCCTCACACACATTCCTATGTATCATTTATACACTTATTTAAAAGCATAATCTCAAAAATAGTTTTAATAATAAGAACAAAGACCAAGTCATACCATCACCAGACATCTTCATCACCAGAAGAATCACATTGATAACATCAACAATATGTTTCTTCAGCCTTAATCTGTTCTCTAAGTATAGCTTTCAAAAGAGATCAAAACTTGATTTTTGCAAGTTGAATAAATGCAAATAAATGATTCATGCAATCAATTAATGGGGTCATAATTAAGAAGATATAGCTGGTTAAAAATTTATAGGTAAGAGAAGTCTTTGTAGTCACGAGTAACAGGAGTCTTGGTGTAAGGTTAAGTTAATTAAAAAATGAATCATGTTCATGAAGTATTTCTGGCTATGGATTTTGTCTAACGGAATAAGCTCTTGTATTAAGTCAGATTTCACTGTGATGGGGCTAGGACTGAAGAGAAAAAGGAGGAAGTCATTAGACCCTCAGGAACTGCTCTGTTAAAAAATGTACTCTTTCCCCTAAAGGAAGAACGGGTATTTATTTTTTTAAGTCATATATTATTCAATTTGGTAGGTTTACAACAAAAGATTAATGTAAACAAATGTATGGACTCTGAGTATTACTGAGTTTGATTGCAAATGTAAAAAGTACTTCTTACATTTACAGATTTAACAAAACTTTGTTTATCAGAATTCAACTAACTATACTTGAGACAATCAATGAGCAACCCTAATGTTGTCACTATCTGTGATTTCTGAGCCGATTATGACTTAGGTTCAACAAATAATGAAAGACAAGGCATCCTTATCGGATTTACGTAGACAAGTAGGTCTCTCTATGACACGTAGACATAATCTGCTATAATATGTGTCCCCTTATTAACTAGCTTCTGACAGATTGGTTTTGAAGAAAAGAAGATTGATTCTCTGTATTACATAATCTGACCGTTTCATTCTTAGCTATAAGCAGGCGTTTGTCAACTGCTGATAAGCAAGCAGGTTTTAGAAACAGTCTACAAAATTGATGTAAAGAATAAAAATTCTCAAATAGCATAGATGTTAGATCGGTAAAGAGCACATAAGAAATATATGTATTAAGCTAGCAAAAGGGAAAGAATTTAAACTACACTTTGTTTGTTTGTTTGTTTTTACACTCCAGATTTTGTTCCCTTCCGGTCTACCCGCTGAGAGTTCCTCATTCCATACCTTTTATTTTACATCTGTAGAAAAACAGATGTATTCTGCTAGACACTACCATGGTCTTAAAATTTAACAATAGTTTTGTTACATGACTTATTTTTAGTACAGTGAAATGTTCTGGCTAATATTTTGAGTATTGATATTGTGCTAAATTTTTTGACACTCCATTTAATTTTCGGCATGGGGAATTGTTATTCCTGTGATGTTATCTTTGTTTTTGTAGTGAGAATAAATAAGAATGTAGAAGCCCCTGGAAGCAAAATAAAGCAATAAAGAGAGAAAAACAGCTATTGTTCACAGATATAATATAAGGAGATTTACATATGGAACCTTTACTTTGATATCTTTATGCCTCATAGGCTGCACTTTGCATTCACATAAACTTGAGATGTGCTACATTGTAACTACCGACTGAGACTATGAAGACAGCCACATCAATGCTAAGTTAGCTTTGCACAACACTCTGAAAGTCCAGTACTTACCTTTCTTTATTTCCATCAATACCACTAACCGCAATGACCACCTTAATCTTCTGCACTTTCAAACAGAGGCAACTAAGACACAGGAAAAGAAGAACATTATTTGGCCTAAATTAATACCACAGGTCTAGATTTCTGAGCCATAAAAGCACACAAGCTTTTCTGTGGTTCTGTCCTAAGATTTACAGGTGAGACTTCACACATCCTTAGGAGAATTCCTCTTAGCGAATAGGAAAGACATGTGGAGTTCCTAGCCCCAGGGATTATTGGAGGAAATCCAGTGAACTAACAGCTCCCTTGACTCAGTTTTCTGTTTCTTTTTTCTTGCCAGGACACCTGGTCCAAGACATTGAATGTTCTACTGTGACCAGGTCAGGGTCTATTATGCTGACAGTCTCCAGCACATTTGAAGTATTTGAAATAATGGGCATCTGGAGTTGCCTGTGGTCCATTTATTCAAATCATTGCTTATTTCAATGTGAGCATAGTTCCCTGACATGTAATATACACTAGGCACTTGGGAAAATAAAAACCAGGAAGGTTTTCCTTAGTGGTCAATATCACTTAGTTATAATATTCGAATACTTCCTCTTCCTTTCTGTTCTTCCTCCATCCATCCCTTCTCTCTTTTCTCTGTCTGCTTTTAAAATAAGTTGCACATGCATGCATCTTACAACTGTATATATACATACATGCATATCCATATATACACATATACACATGCATGCACTTGCTCTACATTCCTTCTCTGCAAAAAAAAAAATGGCCTTAGAGAGGCTTAAGTGTATCTCTTTGGGAAACTTGAATCATGAAATTGTCATAGAGACCCATGTGGGGCTCTGAAGAATGCTTAACAGCTTCAGTGTTTTCTTCCCACCAATGTCAGGAGGAGAATTCACCTCCTATTTTCTGAAAAGCCACAATGTCTTCAGTTAAAGTCTGTTATCCCATTGGTGTTGGCAAGGTCATCCTGGGAGTGTCATTGCTCTGTTTTATTGGGGGCAATGTCTTCTCTCTTTATTCTAAAAGTAGGTGCTATTAGTTTAGTCTGAAGGAAATGTCTTCATTTTGTTATTAAAACATGTATTTATTTAGTGTATGTGCAAGCTATCACATGGAAGTCAAAGTGCAGATATGGAAAGGACCACTTTTAGGAGTTAGGTCTCTCCACCCATTATATGGGTTTTAGAGATGAGTCTCCAGTCAGCAGGCTTGAGGGCAAATACCTTTACCTGATGAGCTGTCTTTTGGACCTTTAAAAAAGAATTCTTTACAAAATGATTAAACTTATTTCTTCATTAATTTTTTTCACTTTGTATCCTGATCACATCTCTCCTCCATCCTCCCAGTCCCATCCTCTCATCCTACTTTTCTCATTCCCCTTCTCCTTTTCAGAGAAGGGGAGACACCCCCACTGGATACCAACCCACCATGGCACTTCAAGTTTCATCAGGACTAAGCACATCCTTCCCTACTGAGGCCAGACAAGGCGGCCTAGCTAGGGGAGAGGGAGCCAAAGGCAAGCAACAGAGTCTGAGAGACCGCCCTTGATTCAACTGTTGGGGGAGCCACATGAAGACCAAGCTGCACATATGCTACATATATGTGTGTGTGGGGGGAGGGGGGGGCTAGGTCCAGTCCACACATGCTCTTTGGTTGATGATTCAATCTTTGTGAACCCCCATGGCTACAGGTTAGTTGACTCCATAGGTCTTCTTATGGTGTTCATGACCCTTCTGGCTCCCTCTTCTATAAGACTGCCTGAGGTCTGCCTAATGTTTGGCTGTAGATTTTTGCATTTGTGTCCCTGCTGAATGAAACCTCTAAGATGACATTTGTGCTAGGATCCTGGCTGTAAGCATAGTAGAGTATTGTTAATAGTGTCAGGGGTTGGCTTTTTCCTATGGGGTGGCTCTTAAGTTGGGCCAGTCATTGGTTGCTCAGTCCTTCAGTCCCTGCTCTATCTTTATCCCTGTACTTTTTTATATTAAGAATAACCTTGATTATGTCCCTAAATTGCACTTTTTAAGTGTTAGCATTCCTTCTAGGCTTTGCCCAGCAGTTACTTGGCAACAACCAGGTGATCCTGGCTTACAATAAAAGGGGCTGTTTGTCCCCTCCTCACTCTCTTACTCTCTCTGCCCTCTCTTCACCCTGAGTCCTTTTCTCCTCTCTCCCCATTCTCCATACCTCTCTCTCTCCATGTGTTCCTAATCCAGCCCCTTCTTTTCTCTTCTCCTACCATCCCCTCTGTCTGTGTCTCTCTGTCTCTATTCTCTCCCCAAATCCCCTTTCCATGCCCTGAATAAACTCTATTCTACACTATACCTGTTGTATGGCTGGTACCTCATGGGATGCCTCACCATGGGCCTGCAGAGGCATCCCCTCCCACCTCACCATACCTGTATATATCAAACATATCCTTGGTTTGTTCTCTCTTTCTTTCTTTCTTTCTTTCTTTCTTTCTTTCTTTCTTTCTTTCTTTCTTTCTCTCTCTCTCTCTCTCTCTCTCTCTCTCTCTCTTCCTTCCTTCCTTCCTTTCTTCTTTTCTTTCTTCCTTTCCTTCCTTCCTTCCTTCCCTCTCTCTCTGTCTTTCTTTCTTTCCTTCTTCCTTTCTTTCTTCCTTTCTTTCTTTCTTTCTTTCTTTCTTTCTTTCTTTCTTCCTTTCTTTCTTAATAAAACACAATATTCTCTAAGTAGAAACTCGCAGGTTCACATCTCCTGCTGTCACAAGAACTTTCCAGCCATCAGACCTCTCTCTCCTTGGCTAGTCCTAGCCATCAAATCAGCAACAACTCAGGGCAATGGTCGTTGAGCTCCCAGCCACACTAGAGTCCTTGAGGATGGAGGAATTCAGTCTTCATCACTGGACTTTTTGCAGACCCTTCATTCTAGGACATTTTCCTTTGGGTGAGATGGCTTGGCTGTCATTTCTAGAGAATGAATTTGTCCTTGGGGCACAGGAGTGCACAAACTGGTAGTTTCTACTCTCACCTACAAGGGTATGTTTTTGAAGAAACTCCCAGGCTACTGAGCTACCTGGTGGTCTAAAAGGCTTTCAAAGTCACAAGTTAAATTTGGCCCCATTATTCACAGAGCAATGACTCTACATGGCTCCTTAATGGCACTTTAAAAACAAACAAACAAACAAGCAAAGAAACAAACAAGGCAACAACAAAAAACTTTTACAACTCACCCCTCATTCTTTCATTGTTCCCTTCTCTGCTCCTGGTTCCCCACCCCCTTAATTCTGTCCCGCTCCTCACTCTCTCACTCCCTGCCCAGTATTCTCTTGTGCCAAGCTGCTGCTTGTGCCCCTGCCTGCTCTGCCCTGTCACCTGGTGCTCTGTGCCCTTCCCTTTCTCCCCTCCCTCACCCACTAATACTGCTACCACTGCTCACTGCCAAACACCGCACAGCCCAAACCTGATGCTTCGTGCATAGTAAGAAAGGCTGCTTGAGGTGACCAGAGAGACCTCGTGTCCACCAGACAAAAGGTGTCCATTTGCTTCCTTATCTGTGCCTCTTTATCTGTTTTTCTCTGCTGATACTTAGCCGTTTCTGCCATTCCAACATATAACAACACGTGACTTCCTTCAGGGGGGTCTGCTGCTTCAGCACCATCATAACTAAGGGCAGTCCCAGGACCATCCTCCATCTTTGTTATGGGTAGTCCCCACTTTGCTGCCTTTAGGAGTACATCCTGATGTAAGGTCTCCAAAGACACTTTCCAATTAAAATAAGATTTTTGTTTTATCCAGCTTTGGTAAATAATGATTTTTAAAAATAAAAGGTAAAGATCACTGTCTTAAATATGCATTTAGCCTCTTTTTTGCTACTACTGTTAAGTCACAGTGTATTTTTTATTTGCTAGATACGTTCAGAAGCAAACAAGCGCAGGTTGTCTAACTCAGATATGTTTAATAGACACTGGCTCTCAACCTCGTCTGAAATCTGCTAACTGTTAAGTGTTTAAGCTTATTATGCTAGACAGAGACTCCCAAATCCTTGACAGTTTATCACCCAAGGTCTCTGAGAAGATATGGGCAAGATTCTTCCTGGATTGTGGCGTGATAACCACTGAGAAACACTGCTCCATTGCCTTGCCTGCTGCCAGAGCTTAGCCTACACTATGGGCAAACAGAGGATACAGAGAGTTAAATGTCTCAGATTGCCTAAGTCAAGGTGAGTCTTTCCTCCCAAGTTCTTACTCCACAAGAAAAAAAGTCTCTCATCTCCTGGGCCTGAGGGCCAGACTAACTCTGCCCAAGTTACAATGGAGACCACAGGGACTGTTTAGACAGCGGACTATAAACCAACCTCTGTTATATTAATTAATATATGATTCCTAGATGATAATTTATTCTTCCTGGACTTCTGACTATATTGACAGCTAAGCTACCTGATAGCTTGACAGACCTAGCTCCTTACCTCAAGGTAAGCTGCCACCTTATTTTCTCATTAGTCAATTTGCTAACTGGTTAAGACTACCAGATCGCTCAGCAAAAAGGCAGACAGGATTGCCTTACTCACAGGCTTCACAATAAAGGACACACAAGTTCAAGGTTAAACTTTCACAGAGGTAACCTTCTTCTACTTCCTTATCTAAAATCATTTTCCAGTGACTAAATTCTTCATATTTCCTCCCCTGGTTATGCCACTCTCCTATCATTAATCAAATAGAATTCTTATAAATTAGCCTTACTCTAAGAAAACATTCCACTATACAATCCAGCTTTTATAATCTCAAGTTCAAATTTTAAGTTTCTTTTGATTGTCTTTTAACTATAAATTTAAGGTGTTTCTCATATTAAATCTATGTGATCAACTATCATATTTACAAGGTCAAGTTTCCTTTAATTATCTTTGAAATGTAAACTTAAAAATGTTTCTAATTTTACTCTCTCTCTCTTCTCTCTCTCTCTCTCTTCCTCTCTCTCTCTCTCTCTCTATATATATATATATATATATATATATATATATAACAGAAAAAAAAAAGCCCTTCTTGCTTCTTCTGCTTCACAAAAGGTTTTTGTGTTCTCTAAGCTCATCTTAAAAAATCTTCATGCTGTTAACCATTTTATCTCTTTTATAAACTTATAAGGTCCAGGAAACAAACTGGTATCTACCTCTCGTGGACCAAACAGTCTCCATCTGGATAAGTATACCTGCCAATTGACACCCTAAGTTCCTACTTGCTACATCGTTAAGAGGGTGGGGTTTCTCTCTTGTTTTCTGACATTGGGACTTCTCTCACCCAACCACCAAGACCTAAGGGCTTTAAATGTATTTTCAAATGTACACCTAAAATTGTTTTCTTCCAAATGTACTTCAATTTATTCTCTACCTGAAATATGTGTGTGTGTGTGTGTGTGTGTGTGTGTGTGTGTGTATGTTTCAGCATTTTCTCAAGTCCAGGCATTTACTCAAAATCCACATCCAAGACAGCTCTAGAGAAGAAACCCATAGATGCTCCAATCTGCTCTCGCAAGACACCAACACTTCTATTGGACCTGTCCCTTCCTACTCACAGATGTTTCCACAGACCCTGGACAGCAAGGAGACAGACAGCTCTCAGAAGACTGGATCCCCATCCCTATCCCCATTTCCTTAGGTTTCCCAGAGACAAGTCACCACTACCACCCCAAAATCAGCAGGAAGTTGCTAAAGATCTTGAAGACCCTATCCCTGCTTCACCAATGCCTCTTTCTAATTTTTCCTTTTTAAAAATTAAACCAAAATGGAGGAATGTTAGCATTCCTTTTAGGCTTGTTCCAGCAGTTACTGGCAACAGCTTATAATACAAGGGGCTGTTTGCCCCCTCCTTGCTCTCTTCCTCTCTTGCCTTCTCTGCCCTCTCCTTTCCCTAACCCCTTCTCCCTCTCTTCCTCATTTCCCATTCCCCTCACCCCTCTTTTCCCACATATTCTTGGCCAGCCTCTCCTCCTCCCCTGACTCTCTGTCTCTTTCCCTCTCTATCTCTATCTGTCTGTCTGTCTGTCTGTCACCCCCCCTCTCTCTCTGTGTGTGTGTGTGTGTGTGTGTGTGTGTGTGTACTCACTTCCTAACTCCCCTTCCCATGCTCTAAATAAACTCTATTCTACATTATACCCATTGTATGATGGCTGGTACCTCAGGGGAAGGGATGCTTCAGCATAGGCCCTCAGAAGCACCCTCTCCCTCCTCACTCTGCCTGGCTCTATCAAACATATCTTTTGCTCTTTCTTTTTTTTATAAAACACAAAAATAGGTAAGCTAACCTATCAGGATAATCAATCATTCTTGTGGGAGCCATAGCCATTAGACATGATTTGTCTAGACTTACTTATATCACTGCCTGTTTCTGAGAGGAAAAAGTATAAACATTACTCTCAGAGCCTCAAAAGATGAGGCCATATTTTCCAATCAAAAGTCTTAAGTAAAATGGCAGGAGAATTATTAAAAATAGGACATTCCTGAGGAGAAGCAATGTAAGCCTGACTCAGCCCATTACCCAGGAAAGACTGAAATATCCAAAGCTTATCTGTCTTGTGATGAAATTTATGTTCTTCAAGTTATTTTCACTCCATGTAATTACTCTATATGATAATTATATTAACATACCAGAATAAGATAAATTGTTTTTCCCTTGATGCCGGAAGGGGAATCAACCTCATGATTTGTGATAAACCACAATGTCTCCAATGTCAGTGAGAGTCATTGTTTTGCACTAAACATCATGGGCATCATGTCTGCCTTCTTTGTCCCAATACTAGGTAATTATGTACCAATACCTGCCTGTGCTTGGCTTTTCTGGACATTCAGTAGAAATGGAACCATGTAACATTTGGCCTTTTCTAAGTGGATTCATTTATAACATGAAAATGTCATGATTTACTCACATCATGGCTTGTATTACTGAAACATGCCTTTCTCTTGCTGAAAGATGTTTAACGCTGTAGATAGTTTTTGTTTATCACTCAGCTGATGGGGGCTTCTATTACTTTTCACTTCTTGGTGCTCATGCACACGGTTTTTGTGTGCACACATATTTTCACTTCTCTCAGCTCTACACTTAAAAGTGTGCAACTTGATAGTCATGGTCATGTTTTACTTTCTGCAGACCCCCAACCTGCTCTGCAATATAACTGTTGTACAACCACAGTGATGTATGTTGACTTGGATTCTTCCATCCCATCATCAAGACTTGCTGTTATCTGCCCTTTCTTAAAACCCGAAGCTGTCAATCTGGAGGCTATCGAGTTAGACTGGATCAGTGTTGAAGTTCATTTGCCTTGAGGCTAATGATGCTAAACATATTCTCAAGTGTTCCTGAGGCACTCGTCTGTCTTCTTGCAAACACATCTATTATGATATCTTCCTACCATACTTAAATTGGACTGTCTTTTTTTAAACCACATCTTAGAAGGTCTTTCTATATGCTAAATATAAGATTCAAGTTAGTGATATGGCTTACAATTGTTGTAATAAAGAGTCTGACTTCAGGGTTTTTTGTATGTTTGCCTTGTCTTCAAGTATAAGAAAGGACTTCATTAGTGATGTGTGTCAAGACAGGTGTGTAATAAATCACAATTGCCACTACAGAATTGTAGAGAGCGGCGCGGTAAAACAAAGATGGCGTCGACATCCAGTCCTGTCTGTGTAAACAACTTATCACCCATGCGCAGGCTTGTTCCCTTGCCAGGGCAGCCATAGGATAATGAGGTGATCTGGCGCCCTCCTGTGGTACACAGCAGTACTGCGCATGACCGGGTTTTGCACCTGGCATCAGTCTGGCCGGGGCGGTACTATGCTAATGAGGCGATTCATGCTTCGCCAATCCCTGAAGGACAATTAGCATAGCTTCAGTCTGCTGTGTATATAAGGCGATCACTTTTGCCGCTCCAGGTCCCCGTATCAGCAAAGAGGTGGTCCTGCAATAAAGGCTGTTGAGAAGAATCCGACCGTGTTGCGTCTTCCTTGCCGGCCGAGGAGGGTGCGACACAATCATACAACTATGAATTCCAACTTGAAGGACAGTGAATAATTTTATCTAAATTCCTATCTTCTTCTCTTTGTCTTTCTTCTCTTTGGTTTAGCTCTTCTTTGGGTCTGATTTGGTATTGTTCTGCATGACTTTGGTCTACATCATCTTTGTTGGTGGTCTCTACATCCTCTGCTGGAAGGCAGAAGTGGCACATTAGAGGGCAGAGCTGTCCTGAGGCCTAGGCTGCACTGAACGTGTACAAGACCTGGTAGAAACTGGGGTGAGGTCAATGTGTTCTTGAGCTCATCTGTATTCTAAGGTAGAGACTTTCCAGAGGGCAGGTAGGACAACAGGTGCTCCTGAACATCCGCATTGGCATGGATGGGAGCAATGATCTCTGGTGTCAGCATGGTGGCTCCCTCCTGGTCCTGCTGGTGCATTCATAGTGGACAGAGTGCTCTGAGGCCACAAACTGGGTGCAGGACTTGGGGGGCTGCCTAAGCAGCTGCTGGGGCAGAAGATGCTGGGGCGGCACAAGAAGAAGTGGTGTTGGAGAATGGGGTGACGGTGATGGGTACTGACTGGCTCCAGGAGCTGGATAAAGAGCTTCTTGCCAGAGGTCCCATGCTTCCCAGCAAGCTGGCCAGGCCTGACCCAGTGAGGGCCCCATGTCCATAAAGTCCTCTGAGGTCGGTTGGTCCTATAGGCTGCATGACTCATGTTCCCCAACAGGCTCTGCAGGTCATCCTCAATGCCCAGTGCTGAAAGCTTGGACCACCACTCCCGCTTGCTCCCAGTGCCTCAGGCATGGAGGTATTTTGTTCAGACACTGGTTGATTTTCCAGCATTGGACTCCATCTTGGTTAATTTTGGGCTCCTGCATCAAAAAAAAGAGCTGCTTGGACTCCGCCTTAAACTTGAGCATGTAGCCCCTCCCACTGGGGCACTGAGGCGCCAGCTTGAGTTTTGGGAACAACACAGTCATTGGGAAAGATAAGCAAGTTATCCTCCACGGTGCCCGAGGTCCTGTCTTCCCAACAGAAGTAAAGGGGGTCATCCGTCTGCTAGATGTATATGAACCCCCTTTGGGTTTACCTGCGGTGGCCCTAGTTCCTTTTAATGACATTTTTCCTCCACAGAACACCACCGAATATGGGGTAGAGGATCCCCCTGCCAGGCACCAGGCTTGGGAATAGGGAGTTTGAAGTCATCCTCCTGGCTGTGCTCATAATCTCCTAGGCCAGGGTCCCTTCCGGGTTTGCTCCTCCTTCCTGACATATGCCAGGCCTCACCGGCCTGACTTCAGTTTTAAACTTTGATTCCTAGTAGGTTTTAAGCCCCATTCTGATGCTTTCTTCTTCTGCCCCACAGCTGAGCAAGCTGATGAGAAAACCCCGATTCTCTGACAACATTTGGTACTGCAGCGAAGTGCACAGGTCATTGCATGATGGGTTACATTCTATAATTTCGTGGTATTTAGAATCCAGACACTTGAGTCAGTGGGGATGTGGGAAGGTCTGTAAACTAATCCACTAAAGGTTTCTGAAATCACATACAAAGGAATAAATTTGGTCTGATTCTTCATGCTATGGACAAACTTACAAAAGGACCAGGAATCTAAATATGTTAGCTAAAACTATGAAACTGTTTAAAAAAACATAGAGATAAATGTCTGTGACTCTTAATTCATATTTTTAAATGAAACCAAAATCACAAACAACAAAAAAATCAATGATAGTTCAGATTTAATAAAAAGTTAAAATTTATACTTCAAATGGTGTCAGTAAGAAATTGAAAAGAAAAGAAAATATATTTGCAAATCATGTGCGTAACAAGAAATTTATATCTAGATTATATAAAGACAATGACAGTGACAAACAAACAACAACACAATTAAAAGTAGGTAAAAAGCCCCATGTAGTGGCTCATGCTTTTAATTTCAGCTGTAGGGAGGCTATAGACAATCCCATGTACTGAGTCAATTCCAGGCCAGTCAGGGATATATATAATGAAAGTCTGCTTCAACACATAAATTGTAAAAACACAATAAAAATGCAGATAAGAGATTTGAATAAACATAGGTTTATCTGATTCCTTTATCCTTTAGAGAATTGACAAGGTACTTTCAATCAATGTTAATAATGTCAGTCTTTTTTTATATTTAAACATTTTTCCATGCAATACGCTGTGAGCATTTTCTTTTCCACTAATCCTTCCAGACTCTTCCCAGCTTATTACCCACCCAACTTCATATTCTGTCTCTCACAATGAAAAACAAAAATGAAACAAAAATTAAAAGCAAGACAAAAATCCAATAAAATGAAACAAAAATACTCAAACAAAATCATGCAGCGCCCCTCCCCCAAAACACAAAACAAACCCCAAATCAAGTATGGAGTCTGTTTTGTGATGTACAACTCCTTCTGCACATGGGCTTGCCCTGGAATATGGCTGATAAACCCACTTACATTCATTTGAAGAAGATGGATTTTTCCATTCCCACCAGGCATCAATTGCAAATAGCTTTTTGGTTGGGGGTGAGACTGAAGCACCACCTTCCCTTCTCAGTGCTGGGACTTGGTCTAGTTGAACCCGTGCAGATCCTATGGTGCTGCCACAGTGTCTGTGAATTTACATGTCTATCAGCTGTTGTGTCTGGAAGACATTTCTTGAAGTCATCCACCACATCCATCCATCTTATAGTCTTGCTGCCTCCTCTTCCACATAGATCCCTGAGGTCTTAAGGTCAGAAATTTGATAAAGACACGCCATTTGGGACTGGGTGCTCCAAATTATATTTTGTGGTTTAATTGTGGGTCTCTTTGTTAATTAGCATCCACTTAAAGAGCAAGCTTCTCTGAAGAGGGTTGGTGTAACAATATGTCTTTAGGAGTCATTTTATGAATGGGTTGAAGAGTTGCACGCTGTTGAGGTGTCTGGAATATCAGGAATATGTGTGTGACTTCATGAGTTGATATGTAGACCATGCACGATGTAGAGACACAACACAGAAGGAAATACAATGACGCAGCATCCCCAAGTAGAGAGGGTTACAGGTTTCTGGGATACCTTGTTTCATTTTCTCTGAGATCCAAGTTGCTATCATTTTTATGTTCAATGAAATGGTGATGTATATAAAATTCCACTTTTATTGCTACTTAAGTAGAGTGCAGCTCTTCAACCTGTTCATCTTTCAGCTGTACCCTAAAACAATGACTTGACTGATCCTGGTACAATAATAAAGATAACAGAGGTGGGCAACATATAGACTGCGGAAAAGTAGGGATGTACAATGCAAACAAATGCCTTCCAAGATGTTTCTGTATTTCCCTTTGGATGCAACAGAAGTAGAATTCTTGAAACCTAAGTCTTCTCAAAATAAATGTTCATATTTCTATAAAAAATAGAGACACTTTGTTGCTAGAACCCAATATTAATGAACAGATAAATAAAGTGGAGAACAATAACAGATTGTGGTATTTTTCAGCCATAGAATCTTTGAAACTGTTGCATATGTCACAACCAACTTGGAGCTGAGCAGCATTCCATGGGAAGTAAAGGAGACCTGAGAAGACAAGGTATGCACCATGTACTTTACTGAACATTTATAGACATCAGAGGCACAGAGTTGCTCACAGGACATCAGGCGGAAAAGAGAATAGGGGCAGATTGTCCTAGAGTTTCTCTTCAGGATGGTGGAATTCTAGATAGACTATAGTTATGGTGGTTAACAGTTAGTGACAACTGTCAGCTTGACAGAATCTAGACTCCTTTGGGAGACTGACCTCTGGGAATGCTGTGGGAGATTATCTTGATTGTAGTAATTGATACGGGAAGTGCAGTCTTGGGACCATTCACTGTGCAGTATATTGGGAACTGTATAAGATGGGGTGGTGTGTGGAGAACTAGCCTTGCATTAATCCCTCTCTGATTCCTGATTGTGTATGCGATCTGCTCAGCCACCTTAATCTCCTGCTGCCTCAACCTCTCTGCCTTCTCTTTTCTTTTCTTTCTTTTCTTCTTAACTCTTCTTTTCTTCTCCTGTTTTTTTTAGTATTTGAGACATATTTATGCTTAGCTGTTTTATTTTGAAATTAATATTTACCAGACTTCCCATGTTTTTAAAAATGAAAACACAACTAATATTCTTACGAGTATTTTAATAGCTCTTGAGTTGATAATATTATAAAACGCTTACTCCTTATGAATTAGAAAATGTCATGTAAACACAATTCTCACTTGAAGGTTTTTCTAATGAGCAACTCCCTAGGTAACTCTTAAAATATTTTAGGAGATCAGTTCTCTGTCATTAGAAGAATATTATGTGGGATTTTTCCACGATGAAAGGCATACTTCAATATTCCCCAGAAGGATTGAAGTCATTCATATTTTTGTGAAATAAAGAGAGAAATATCCATGAAAATATGCTTAACACCTAGATTGTATGGCCATCTAGCAATGGCACAGAAACATCCTTCCATAAAAATACAGAACAATAAGTATTTTATTAGTTATTTTACTTTCATAAAAGGTCCTTCACAACAATGTACTTGTACATCAATTTTTGAAATCACTGTTTTTCCAAATAGGTCTTTTGGAGCTAAAAGTAAAGAGATCCATGGGTCATTCCATGTGCTCTCAACGTGTATGACTTAGAGCAGAGTTTTACAACTGACTCTAAAGCCCTTGAGAAGTGGGCTTTCCAGTGGAAACTCTGAGAGGCCGCTCACTGTAGGGACACTGACAAGTACCATTATGATAAATGGGTCTGTGGGAGACACGGTATAGGGTCACAGGTAATTAATGGCAGAAGAAAAATAAAATACAGGCAGCCATCCCACTGAGAGCATGATGCAATGGGAGAAATCTCTCATAAAACACAAATGTATGCTTAGCAAAGAACGGCGAGCAAAGACTTGTAAAATAAATCAAAATCTGGGGCTTTACCTTTAAACGATCACTGCGCATTGCCTTATAATTAGGAGTTTTTAGAAAAACACCATAAAATTGATCCTTAGCTACACAAAATTACTCTGTATAGTAGACTCTGAAGGCAATGAAATATGAACTCAAGCACTCAAGCCAGCTAATGACATCCAGGGTTTTCTAGTTGGAAAAATCAGCTGTAAGCATTTCTAGAATATGGCTCCTCGTTGTGCAAATGGAACGGAACACACATGATTAGAACAAAGAATCACAGTGACACATCGTAACTTTCTCAACATGATAAGGTTTGGCCACACACGCACAGAGAAGTTGGGGTGGGGGAGGGAGGGGGAGAGAGACAAGGGAGAGATTCGTATACTGCCTTTATAGATTCAGAATGTCTGCAGAATTTTAGATCATGGGTTTCTGTTTTGCTTTGCTTTGCTTGATCTTTGAATATTACACTAACTCCAGTTATGACTTCCACTATGTTGCTGAAAGTCTTTTTATTTTCCTCTGCACACTGGACTTCAACTATTCTAAGAAAATTCAGCGTCTGTGAGCCCATGTTTTTCTTTTGTAGAATAAATGCGTCCTGCACATCTTTTTTAAAAGCAGACTGCCAAAGGGCTGATACAGTTGTGAGGGTATAGGGTGGGGTAGCAAAAAAGGGGAAAATGATTATGACAGATTATTGATCTAAAACTTTAAAGAGATTGGCATCAATCCTGTCCTGCTTCATGGCCTTGGGGTGGCAAGGAATTAATCCTGTATGTTAGATGTGGTGTCTGAATCCCCAAGAATTTCAGTGCCTGACTGTGTTCTCATAATCAAGTCACTGGAGAGAGCCATGATAGATATCACCCACCTACTGATGTGCTAAAGGTTTTCAACTTTAACACACAGCCCCTGTAATCCTGAAAATGAATAAAAGTCTTACTCAAATAAAAGACATTCCCAACTGCTTTTGAAGGACAGGTTTGGGATGGATGACTGAGATGAATTTTCTTTTGTGGGGAACACCTATGTAGACTTTGCCATTGTTTCCCAAATAACATTAGATATAAGATCAACTTCATTATTTTCTCATTACTTATTTGAAGATAACATTAACTTAATAAGGTTATGCATACCCTCTTCTCTCAGCCAAACTTTCAAAAAATGTCCAGTATATTTTTACAATGACTTTTCTTGCTGTTTGACCCGGCAAGGTTTTGCTTTGAAAATGATTCTGAATCAGTGTCTCTATGGTGAGAAAAGAAAGTAAAGGGAATAAATAATGAACATTTATTCTCAAAAGCACTTCTCTAACTTTCACAGGAATATATTTCAATTGTTGACTAAGCAACAGATATCTGCTTCCAATTTCCAGGTTAGTGAGTTTATAATTTTATAGTTGGGTTGTAATAATAATTGAAATTTTCATACTTTTGTCTTAAAGATAAAGTGGAAGTCTGATGGTCTGGTAGTTTTATGATCTGGTTTAATTATATTTCTGATATCGTGCAGAAAGTAAGGGAGATCCATTACTATAAAAAAAGTTGAAACCATTAATTTAGGGATATGAGCAGATATAAGTAAACTAGAACCCTTGGATATCTTTGGTTGCCTCCCCTGATGTTTTGACTGTCATATTAAGTAAGGGATATAGAAGACAAAGCTGGCTACACAGAACACATGCTCTAAACTAGCAGACATAATAAGTTCAAATGTTACACACATAGCGAAAGAACAAACTAGAAAGAGATGCTATAGGTAGACAAGCTTATGTATTTCCCACAGAGAAGAAAATTACTTCCCATGGAAAAAATTTAACAAATTTTTTTTGTCTGAATTTTTCTATGGCCACCATGGTTAAAATGCTGTCCATATTCCCAATAAGCAATTTCCAATAAAAAGATATATTATTTAGCATCTCTATCTCCAGGTTTTGATTTCTTTATACCAGTTTACTTTCATTAAACTATTCATTCATAAAATTGGGCCCCAAGCATGTGATAATTGAAATAGAAAGTATTTATTAAAATTCCCTTTTGCATTTTTATTGCAAACAAAATCTAAAATAATATTTTCGATTTAGTATTTATGTTTTAATTGTTAGCTAAGGTTTCAGATTTTTTTAACTTTTTTAAACCCATCGTTTATTTTAAAATTAATGAAACTAATAACTTAAAAATATTAAATTGTTTCTCGTTTACTCTTTGATCTGTGAGTGGCGGTGCACGCTCTGCCATGAAGGTGTCTGGCACATTTCAGGAGTACAAGGTTGTGGGGTGCTGCTTGCCAACCCCAAAATGCCACACACTGCCACTGTACCCAATGCTAATCTTTGTACCCAACCATGTGGTGGCCAAGTCCTGCTTCTGGTACTTTGAGTCGCAACTGAAGAAGATGAAGAAGTCATCCAGGGAGATTGTGTACCATGGGCAGGTGTTTGAGAAGTCACCCCTGCACGTGAAGAACTTGGGCATCTGGCTGCGAAATGACTCCCTCAGTAGCACTCACAGCATGGACCGAGAGTACCGGACCTGACTACCGCTGACGCGGTCACATAGTGCTACCACGACATGGATGCCCGACACTGTGCCCATGCGCACTGCATCCAGATCATGAAGGTGGAAGGGACTGCAACTGGCGAGTGCCGCTAGCCAGCTGTCAAGCAGTTCCAGGACTCCAAGATCAAATTCCCATTGCCCCACCGAGTGGGCGCCAGCAAAAACCATGCTTCACCACCAAGAGGCCCAACACCTCCTTCTAGACACAGAGACCCACTGAATAAAAGCTTCAGACTGCCAAAAAAAATCTTTTTTTGACTGTTTAAATAAGAAACATGTAACAGCACATATTCACTTCTTACCTGCGGTGGATACATTTTAAACGGGGATTATAGAACTAGTCATCTAAATCTATTTTTATGATTTTATGTAAGAAACTATGTTGCTTGTTTTTGTGTTGCTATTCCCTAAACAGCAAACAAGAGCCACTAAAGGACACATAGTTGGCAGGGAAGGCTTGGTGGTGGCATATCTGGATCTGCTGTAGTTAAGTGGACAGAGAAGCAGCGCGCTTGGACTGAACGAGGCATGGCTATAAAGCCCATGGCTCTACTTCGTGTGACCCATTTCCTTCAGTCAGGCCCCACTTAAAGGCTCAACAACCTCTGGAACGATGGGGTTCCACACGTTGTCACAAAAGATCATGGCCTGGGGGAGTATTCCACATTTTCTTAAACTTTAAGTTAGAGCAAAATTTTAGACCTCCTAGTTCAGATTATACTTCAGAAAGTAACCTGAGCTAATTGTCTACATATTTAAAATGAAATCAATAGCCTAATTATATTGTTTAAGGATTTTAAGATTAAAATGATTAATTATGCATATGTTTGCGCTTGTGTTATCGTATGCTATGTGTGGGTATCCACAGGTTCCAACAGAGGACTTGGATCTAGAACTGGAGTTATGGACGGTTGTGAGTCACCTGGTATAGGTGTTGGAAACAGAACTCTGGAATTCTCTAAGAGCATGCACTCTTCACAGATGAGGCATTTCTCCACCCCAATTCCACTTTTGATCCTTTAGGCTTTTTTAAATTTGCAAATGTCTGAATAACAACAAAGGAAGTGCAAGTTGGAACATATGTAGATAAGCTTATTATGAGGATATTAACACCGTTCTCATTTTTTTTTCAGGTTTGTACATTCATTTCTATGCCTTTTGCTGTGTCCACGCCAATTAATACAGCTGAAATAGTCAGAATTAGAATTTTAAAGTGGCCACATTTTCTTGGCTTCAGACTTACTTCTAAATCCCAGCTAGGATTTGGAATATGAACTAAGCCTCTGAGCGGACAGATGTAGCGTGGGCTTGACTATTAGGGTATCACACCACAGTGGCAGCTTATGTTAGAATGGCTGTTCCTGGAAATAGTGGTCTTGCCTTGAAGGAGTTTGGGAAACATGGAAACTTAAAGGGATTCCAAGTAAAACTTTTAACTCAGTGCATGGAGAGGTTTTGGCTTTACTTCCAGGATTCATGGTCCTCACATTTACTCTTCAGCTCTGTGGCCTCTTAACCTTATTTAGAGGACATAATTTAAACCTTATGTGTTTCAAGGAATCTCCTTGCCAGTCAGATTATAACTAATGGATTTATCTTCCATATCTCGGCCATAGAACTCTTCATTGCTCAAGCAGAGAAAAATTGGTTTTTAAATGTTATTCATAATTTACTTTCTTATTGAACTGACTAATATTTTATACATTACAACCAAATTGCTAATTATGCTTTAAAGATTACTCTTAATGTGAGTGATGACTATATTTTCTTTACCCTGTACTGTATTTTCCTTATGCTGTGGTGTTTGAGAGAGGTCCACATATCGGCTGCTGTTATAGTTATTTCAAGTTGAATATTCAATATAACTCGTTCACAAGCCTGATAAAGGGCGCCAGCTGATGGTCGAGACATGGGTTGTGCAGTCCACCTGAGGCTGCACATCATGGCCTCTCTCAGTGGAGGCTCGCGGGACTGCAGCAATAGTGCAGAACAACGTCTTATTTGGTAGCTCACTGTTTGAATGAGGATGGCCCTGCAGTGTAAAAGCTGCACCTCTTTTATGACCCAAAACTAGGAAGTTATCTAATTTTACTTTCTTCGATGTATAACTGGTGAAAATAATTTAAACTTCACACAGATTCAAGAGGAAAACATAGACATTATCTCTGAGAAAAATTGTTGCCAAGTAGATGACATTTAAAAACTTCCACATATATTCATTAACCAACTGGTTATGTATAAATTGACTCTAAATTTACTTCTCGCCAAATTACTGCATTGTCATATGGGACATTTTCCTTTTAACTAAAGTTCAAGTAAACATTTTATTGACTGTTATTCAATGTACGCCAGTGTATACTGTACCTCGCATACTGTAACTTTTACTTCTAATATTGTGGTAAACTGATATTTGCAATGTCAGATTGAAATTTCAGTTTGATTTACTTATACTTCATTTTTATTTAGGAAGTTTTTTTATGTGATTATTTGTAACGAATATTTTTTATTACCGAAAACAAGGCATTCTTTAATTTTCAATAGATCATTTAATGACTATCTTATAAATTTCAGAAAGTATAATTAATAGCAAAAAATAACCAGGACAAGTGTTGGACAGCAGGTTCATCACGTCACTCAAGCTACATCAGGAGTGGGACAATTTCAACATCCATGTTCTGATTGGAGAAGAGCACGATATTCTAATCTGTACATCATATCTAAGACTTGAAGAGTTTGTTCAGGAAGAGACTATTTTCCACCACCTTCAAACCTCTCAGGAGCAGATTCTGGCATTATTGTTGAGCTGCAAGGTATCCTAGTTGTGGAATACACAACCCTAATAGATGACTGGCAGAGGGTTAGTGCCTCTTTGCCTTGACTGGCCTCATCCTCTCTGAGCATTCCTCTCACCTGACCAAATTACTTCCATTAGTAAAGTCCTTTAGAAAGAGGACTTTATTTTGGGTTAATAGATTCAATTATGGTTGTAAGAAATATTTCAGCTGACCTGCCTCATCTTTGTCCAAAGTTAACATTTTATAATACGTCAGCACAACCTAGAAAATGACAAATAACATGACAAAAAGCTTATTTCTATTTCAGCAGTTGTGTATTACATGTTTTGTGTTTGTGTGTATGCTATGTGTATGTTTGTTTGTGTTTATGTCTGTGCATATATGTGTGTGTATAGTTCACCAAATGTATAGGTTAATGGATATAGTTAAGATACAGCAAAGTTTTGTTCCTAGAGGAGTTTCTGCTTCTGTCTCTTGATGGCCACTTCTCCACTGACCCTATTAATTTAACATCAGATTTCCCACAAATATGTTACATGGTCTATGTACACAATAAACACACTATAACTAAAATACAGGGTGTGGTAGTTCCAGTGAGATTTTGTTCATAGTCTTAGGCATTTGAACACTTGGTTCCAGTTGGTGGCAGTGTTTGGGCAATTGAGGAGTTGTGGTCTTGCTGAAAGAATAACGACGAGAGTTTAAACACTCTTATCACTGCCAGATAACTTTCCCTGCTGTGCCTGCCTTTTATGATGAGTCTCAAACCAGGCTTGGTGGCTCGTACCTCTAATCCCAGCCCTGGGGAAATAGAGACATGGGGATCTCTGAGTTTGAAGCCATCCTGGTCTACAGAGAGGGAGTTCCAGGACAGCCAGGGATACACAGAGAAATTCTCTCTCAAGGGACAAAAATGACTTGAGATCTCAGCTCCCAACTCCAGCTGTCATGTCTGCTGTCTGCTGCCATGCTGTCCTTGCCACTGTGAATTTTAACTCTCTGGAACCTTCATTCCAAATACTCTCTTTTCTTTTCTTTTCTTTTTTTATTAACTTGAATATTTCTTATATACATTTCGAGTGTTATTCCCTTTCCCGGTTTCCGGGCAAACATCCCCCTCCCCCCTCCCCTTCCTTATGGTTGTTCCCCTACCCACCATCCCCCCATTGCCGACCTCCCCACAACAGTCTAGTTCACTGGGGGTTCAGTCTTGGGACCCAGGGCTTCCCCTTCCACTGGTGCTCTTACTAGGATATTCATTGCTACCTATGAGGTCAGAGTCCAGGGTCAGTCCATGTATAGTCTTTAGGTAGTGGCTTAGTCCCTGGAAGCTCTGGTTGCTTGGCATTGTTGTACATGGGGGTCTGAGCCCCTTCAAGTTCTTCAGTTCTTTCTCTGATTCCTTCAGCGGGGGTCCTATTCTCAGTTCAGTGGTTTGCTGCTGGCATTCGCCTCTGTATTTGCTGTATTCTGGCTGTGTCTCTCAGGAGCGATCTACACTTCTGCACTTCTTTGCTTCATCCATCATGTCTACTTGGGTGGCTGTATATATATGGGCCACATGTGGGGCAGGCTCTGAATGGGTGTCCCTTCAGTCTCTGTTTTAATCTTTGCCTCTCTCTTCCCTGCCAAGGGTATTCTTGTTCCCCTTTTAAAGAAGGAGTGAAGCATTCACATTTTGATCATCCGTCTTGAGTTTCATTTGTTCTAGGCATCTAGGGTAATTCAGGCATTTGGGCTAATAGCCACTTATCAATGAGTGCATACCATGTATGTTTTTCTGTGATTGGGTTAGCTCACTCAGGATGATATTTTCCAGTTCCAACCATTTGCCTATGAATTTCATAAAGTCGTTGTTTTTGATAGCTGAGTAATATTCCATTGTGTAGATGTACCACATTTTCTGTATCCATTCCTCTGTTGAAGGGCATCTGGGTTCTTTCCAGCTTCTGGCTATTATAAATAAGGCTACGATGAACATAGTGGAGCACGTGTCTTTTTTATATGTTGGGGCATCTTTTGGGTATATGCCCAAGAGAGGTATAGCTGGATCCTCAGGCACTTCAATGTCCAATTTTCTGAGGAACCTCCAGACTGATTTCCAGAATGGTTGTACCAGTCTGCAACCCCACCAACAATGGAGGAGTGTTCCTCTTTCTCCGCATCCTCGCCAGCATTTGCTGTCACCTGAATTTTTGATCTTAGCCATTCTCACTGGTGTGAGGTGAAATCTCAGGGTTGTTTTGATTTGCATTTCCTGATGACTAAAGATGTTGAACATTTCTTTAGGTGTTTCTCAGCCATTCGGCATTCCTCAGCTGTGAATTCTTTGTTTAGCTCTGAACCCCATTTTTTAATAGGGTTATTTGTCTCCCTGCGGTCTAACTTTTTGAGTTCTTTGTATATTTTGGATATAAGGCCTCTATCTGTTGTAGGATTGGTAAAGATCTTTTCCCAATCTGTTGGTTGCCGTTTTGTCCTAACCACAGTGTCCTTTGCCTTACAGAAGCTTTGCAGTTTTATGAGATCCCATTTGTCGATTCTTGATCTTAGAGCATAAGCCATTGGTGTTTTGTTCAGGAAATTTTTTCCAGTGCCCATGTGTTCCAGATGCTTCCCTAGTTTTTCTTCTATTAGTTTGAGTGTGTCTGGTTTGATGTGGAGGTCCTTGATCCACTTGGACTTAAGCTTTGTACAGGGTGATAAGCATGGATCGATCTGCATTCTTATACATGTTGACCTCCAGTTGAACCAGCACCATTTGCTGAAAATGCTATCTTTTTTCCATTGGATGGATTTGGCTCCTTTGTCAAAAATCAAGTGCCCATAGGTGTGTGGATTCATTTCTGGGTCTTCAATTCTGTTCGATTAGTCTATCTGTCTGTCTCTGTACCAATACCATGCAGTTTTATCACTATTGCTCTGTAATACTGCTTGAGTTCAGGGATAGTGATCCCCTGAAGTCCTTTTTATTGTTGAGGATAGTTTTAGCTATCCTGGGTTTTTTTGTTATTCAGATGAATTTGCAAATTGTTCTGTCTAACTCTTTGAAGAATTGGATTGGTATTTTGATGGGGATTGCATTGAATCTGTAGATTGCTTTTGGTAAAATGGCCATTTTACTATATTAATCCTGCCAATCCATGAGCATGGGAGATCTTTCCATCTTCTGAGGTCTTCTTCAATTTCTTTCTTCAGTGTCTTGAAGTTCTTATTGTACAGATCTTTACTTGCTTGGTTAAAGTCACACCGAGGTACTTTATGTTATTTGGGTCTATTATGAAGGTGTCGTTTCCCTAATTTCTTTTCGGCTTGTTTCTCTTTTTGTGTAGAGGAAGGCTACTGATTTATTTGAGTTAATTTTATACCCAGCCACTTTGCTGAAGTTGTTTATCAGCTTTAGTAGTTCTCTGGTGGAACTTTTGGGATCACTTAAATATACTATCATATCATCTGCAAATAGTGATATTTTGACTTCTTCTCTTCGATCTGTACCCCTTGACCTCCTTTTGTTGTCTGATTGCTCTGGCTAGAACTTCAAGAACTATATTGAATAAGTAGGGGGAGAGTGGGCAGCCTTGTCTGGTCCCTGATTTTAGTGGGATTGCTTCAAGTTTCTCTCCATTTAGTTTAATGTTAGCCACTGGTTTGCTGTATATGGCTTTTACTATGTTTAGGTATGGTCCTTGAATTCCTATTCTTTCCAGGACTTTTATCATGAAGGGGTGATGAATTTTGTCAAATGCTTTCTCAGCATCTAATGAAATGATCATGTGGTTTTGTTCTTTCAGTTTGTTTATATAATGGATCACGTTGATGGTTTTCCGTATATTAAACCATCCCTGCATGCCTGGGATGAAGCCTACTTGATCATGGTGGATGATTGTTTTGATGTGCTCTTGGATTCGGTTTGCCAGAATTTTTTGAGTATTTTTGTGTCGATGTTCATAAGGGAAATTGGTCTGAAGTTCTCTTTCTTTGTTGGGTCTTAGTGTGGTTTAGGTATAAGAGTAATTGTGGCTTCATAGAAGGAATTCGGTAGTGCTTCATAGAAGGAATTTGGTAGTGCTCCATCTGTTTCAATTTTGTGGAATAGTTTGGATAATATTGGTATGAGGTCTTCTATGAAGGTCTGATAGAATTCTGCACTAAACCCGTCTGGACCTGGGCTCTTTTTGGTTGGGAGACCTTTAATGACTGCTTCTATTTCCTTAGGAGTTATGGGGTTGTTTAACTGGTTTATCTGTTCCTGATTTAACTTCGGTACCTGGTATCTGTCTAGGAAATTGTCCATTTCCTGTAGATTTTCAAGTTTTGTTGAATATAGGCTTTTATAGTAAGATCTGATGATTTTTTGAATTTCCTCTGAATCTGTAGTTATGTCTCCTTTTCATTTCTGATTTTGTTAATTTGGACACACTCTCTGTGTCCTCTCGTTAGTCTGGCTAGGGGTATATCTATCTTGTTGATTTTCTCAAAGAACCAACTTTTGGTTTTTTTGATTCTTTCTATGGTCCTTTTTTTTTCTACTTGGTTGATTTCAGCTCTGAGTTTGATTATTTCCTGCCTTCTACTCCTCCTGGGTGTATTTGCTTCTTTTTGTTCTAGAGCTTTTTAGGTGTGCTGTCAAGCTGCTGACATATGCTCTTTCCTGTTTCTTTCTGCAGGCACTCAGCGCTATGAGTTTTCCTCTTAGCACAGCTTTCATTGTGTCCCATAAGTTTGGGTATGTTGTACCTTCATTTTCATTAAATTCTAAAAGTTTTTAATTTCTTTCTTTATTTCTTCCTTGACCAGGTTATCATTGAGTAGAGCATTGTTCAATTTCCACGTATATGTGAGCATTCTTCCCTTATTGTTATTGAAGACCAGCTTTAGGCCGTGGTGATCCGATAGCACGCATGGGATTATTTCTATCTTTCTGTACCTGTTGAGGCCCATTTTTTGACCAATTATATGGTCAATTTTGGAGAAAGTACCATGAGGAGCTGAGAAGAAGGTATATCCTTTTGCTTTAGGGTAGAACGTTCTATAAATATCTGTTAAGTCCATTTGGCTCATGACTTCTCTTAGTCTGTCTACGTCTCTGTTTAATTTCTGTTTCCATGATCTGTCCATTGATGAGAGTGGGGTGTTGAAATCTCCTACTATTATTGTGTGAGGTGCAATGTGTTTTGAGCTTTAGTAAGGTTTCTTTTACGTATGTAGGTGCCCCCTTGTATTTGGGGCATAGATATTTAGGATTGAGAGTTCATCGTGGTGGATTTTTCCTTTGATGAATATAAAGTGTCCTTCCTTATCTTTTTTTGATGACTTTTAGTTGAAAATTGATTTTATTTGATATTAGAATGGCTACTCCAGCTTGCTTCTTCTGACCATTTGCTTGGAAAGTTGTTTCCCAGCCTTTCACTCTGAGGTAGTGTCTGTCTTTGTCTCTGAGGTGTGTTTCCTGTAGGCAGCAGAATGCAGGGTCCTCGTTCGCATTATCCAGTTTGTTAATCTATGTCTTTTTTATTGGGGAGTTGAGGCCATTGATGTTGAGAGATATTAAGGAATAGTGATTATTGCTTCCTGTTTTATTTATATTTGGATGCGAGGTTATGTGTGTGTGCTTTTCTTCTCTTTGTTTTGTTGCCAAGAGGATTAGTTTCTTGCCTCTTCTAGGGTATAGGTTGCCTCCTTATGTTGGGCTTTACCATTTATTATCCTTTGTAGTGCTGGATTTGTAGAAAGATATTGTGTAAATTTGGTTTTGTCATGGAATATCTTGGTTTCTCCATCTATGTTAATTGAGAGTTTTGCAGGATACAGTAGCCTGGGCTGGCATTTGTGTTCTCTTAGGGTCTGTAGGACATCAGTCCAGGATCTTCTGGCCTTCATAGTTTCTGGCGAAAAGTCTGGTGTGATTCTGATAGGTCTGCCTTTATATGTTACTTGACCTTTTTCCCTTACTGCTTTTAATATTCTTTCTTTATTTTGTGCATTTGGTGTTTTGACTATTATGTGACGGGAGGTGTTTCTTTTCTGGTCCTATCTATTTGGAGTTCTGTAGGCTTCTTGTATGCCTATGGGTATCTCTTTTTAGGTTGGGAAGTTTTCTTCTATGATTTTGTTGAAGATATTTACTGGTCCTTTGAGCTGGGAGTCTTCACTCTCTTCTATACCTATTATCCTTAGGTTTGATCTTCTCATTGAGTCCTGGATTTCCTGTATGTTTTGGACCAGTAGCTTTTTCCGCTTTACATTATCTTTGACAGTTGAGTCAATGATTTCTATGGAATCTTCTGCTCCTGAGATTCTCTCTTCCATCTCTTGTATTCTGTTGGTGAAGCTTGTATCTACAGGCCTTGTCTCTTCTTTTGGTTTTCTATATCCAGGGTTATTTCCATGTGTTCTTTCTTGATTGCTTCTATTTCCATTTTTAATTCCTTCAACTGTTTGATTGTGTTTTCCTGGAATTCTTTCCGGGATTTTTGCGATTCCTCTCTGTAGGCTTCTACTTGTTTATTAATGTTTTCCTGTGTTTCTCTAAGGGAGTTCTTCATGTCTTTCTTGAAGTCCTCCAGCATCATGATCAAATATGATTTTGAAACTAGATCTTGCTTTTCTGGTGTGTTTGGATATTCCATGTTTGTTTTGGTGGGAGAATTGGGCTCCGATGATGTCATGTAGTCTTGGTTTCTGTTGCTTGGGTTCCTGTGCTTGCCTCTCGCCATCAGATTATCTCTAGTGTTACTTTGTTCTGCTATTTCTGACAGTGGCTAGACTGTCCTATAAGCCTGTGTGTCAGGAGTGCTGTAGACCTGTTTTACTGTTTTCTTTCAGCCAGTTATGGGGACAGAGTGTTCTGCTTTCGTGTGTGTAGTTTTTCCCCTCTACAGGTCTTCAGCTGTTCCTGTGGGCCTGTGTCTTGAGTTCACTAGGCAGGTCACTTGCAGCAGAAAAGTTGGTCTTACCTGTGGTCCCGAGGCTCAAGTTCGCTCTTGGGGTGCTGCCCACGGGCTCTCTGTGGTGGCAGCAACCAGGAAGATCTGCGCCGCCCCTTCTGGGAGCCTCCGTGCACCAGGGTTCCAGATGGATTTTGGTGTTTTCCTCTGGAATCAGTAATGTGTGCAGAGTGCAGTCTCTTCTGGTTTCGCAGGCGTGTCTGCCTCTCTGAAGGTTTAGCTCTCCCTCCACGGGATTTGGGTGCAGAGAACTGTTTATCCGGTCTGTTTCCTTCAGGTTCCGGCGGTGTCTCAGGCAGGGGTCCTGCCGCTCCTGGCCCCTCTCCCACGGGAGCCCAGAGGCCTTATACAGTTTCCTCTTGGGCCAGGGATGTGGGCAGAGGTGGGCAATGTTGGTGGTCTCTTCTGCTCTGCAGGCTCAGGAGTGCCCACCTGACCAGGCGGTGAGGTCTCTCTCCCATGGGTTCTGGGAGCAGAGAGCTGCTGCAGGCCAGGATCCGCGGGTGTGGGACTTCCGGTAAACACAGGACGTGCCCGGTCCTAGAGAAATTCTGCCTCCGTGTGTCCCGAGATCACCAGGCCGCTTTCTTGCAGCAGAAAAGTTGGTCTTACCTGTGGTCCCGAGGCTCAAGTTTGCTCACGGTGTGCTGCCCACAGGCTCTCTGCGGCGGCAGCAACCCTACTCTCTTTTCTATAAGTTGTCTTAGTCACGGTCTTTTATCACGGCAATAGAAAGTAACTAATATACAGGGAAAACAATGGGCATTACAAACAGTAAAGTTTTAATTGAAAGTGCTCTTAGAGATAATTTAGCAGCAAGCTTACAACTATTGTTCCATAACTGTAGCTAACAGACTATTTATAAGGAACAACTCCCCCGTTTAAGTGCCCCATGTGAATACTTTGAATAAGTGCCCTGCGTATCAATATGTAACGCTTTAAATGTGATCAACTGTTCTCTTCTTGCTTGTTAATTTATATGATCCAAATCTTTCGACTGTGTTGTTTTAAGAGGACCCCTTGTAGAGAAACCGTTTCCCAATGGTATGTTGAGGAGAATTAAACAAGAGATTATGAAACAATTAAAGAAGCTCAGGATATATGTTGCTTTGTTGTAATAAGGCAAGTCATATTATCCAAATTCATATTAAGACTTTTATTACATGCCATTTCTACTTATTTATTTAAAAAATATTTTAAAATTTATATAATCTTCAGTTGAATGAGGGACTTTGGGCTATTATCTCATTTGTTTGAATCCATGACCAATCATTATTTTAATCTATAAATTTGTTTGTGATATCTATTATGTTTCAATGTCAAGAACTCTGTCACCTGTCTCTCTGATAATAATGTCACGAAACCTCTATTTTATCTGAAGATGAACTTTTATTTTAGTTCTTCAATCTTGTCTAATATTAAATATAAATTTGATGTCCTTATCCTTTAAGGTGGTTTTTTCAAATGCCCCAATTTAGTTATATATGTTTAAGTTTGTCTGAAATTACCCCTTTAAAACTCCAGGAAGCCCGTTTTCAGACATGTCATGTTGAGGATTCAGTCTGAATCCCATTCACCTGTCAAAGTCTTTCACCTTGATTTCTGCTGAGCATTACTGCGCCATTGTGGCTGTCTTAGACCAGTTTCTACATCATCAAGTGACAAGGGACATCACCTTCAATGAATTAGCCCTCTGAAAACTCACTAATCAGTTTTAAAAAGAAGGGTTATTTACTTTTGTATTATGTATTAGGGTTTGTCTGCATGTATGTTCGTGTCCCATGTACATGTCTTGGTACCTGCAAAGCCTAAAATAGAGCAGTAGATCCCTGGAAAAGTACTTATGGATGGTTGTGCAAAACCATGTGGATGCTTGAATGTGAACCCTGATTCTCTGTTAGAGGAGCAAGGACAGTTAAGTTCTGAGCTATCCAGCCAGCCTTACAGTAACCGATTTTTACTGTACTACAAAGCATAATGCTTAATTCGTCTGATGCTTACTGAACTTCATGAAGGAGTGGTAGTGGGATTGATTTAAACCTGGCACAAGTCTCTGCATCTGAACATCTATCCACAGGATGTTTTCCTGACACCCCAAAGTTTCTTTTCACTAATGTCAAGTTGTTAATAAATATTATCTTAATTTCTCAATCTACCTGAGAGGTGAGATCAGACAGTTGCTGAGTGTGAAAGTATGTAAATGTTTTTGTTTGTACTAGCTGTGGTTTGTAAACCATGTAAGAGTAACATTACTGATAATGATTATTTTTGACAGTGAATTTGCTATTCTAGAATCGTCTAGGAAGAGCCTCAACAGGGCTGTTCAATTAGATTGACCTGTGGGCATGTCTTTGGGGGAACTGTCTTAAGTATTTGTTAATTGTTGTGGGAATACACAGCCCACTATGGGTGGCATCATTCCCTAGGTAGGGAAAGATGGGACTGAGCACATATAAGCATGTACAAATATATTTTCTCAACTATCGGGTGTGACTATACTATGGCTAGCTATCTCCCACTACCATCATTGTGACTTTCCCTGGACCTGAAGTTGTAAGCTGAATAAACCCTTCCTTTCCTAAGTTGTTTTTGCCAGAATATTTATCATGGCAACAAAAATGAAAAATTGGAAACTGTTTAAAACTTCTTCAAAATGTTGACTTTGATTTTCTATTTCTCTTCAGGATAAAAAAAAAGGATAAACTCTTTCACTTGCATTTTTCAAAAGATGAATGGCAGAGCAGAAATATTTGATTTAAAACCATGCAAGTTGAACTTTCAAGATGAGCATCTGAGAGAACATAATATTTGCAGTTTCCTATGAAATAAAAATTTTTCTAGAAAAGTTTACCTCTGATATCACCCATCCACAAGATGGTGAATACTAGAAGTATTTCTGAAGAGGACTAGAAGTATTTCTCTAAAACTTTAGTTTTATATGTTATTTAGCCTTTCGTTCTCTTCTCTCTCTCCCTCTCTCTCTCTCTCTCTCTCTCTCTCTCTCTCTCTCTGTGTGTGTGTGTGTGTGTGTGTTTTCATATGTCTCACCTTTGTCAATAATCTGATTAGTTTCTAGGCTAGATAGATTCACTTATCATCTGGATTTGTAATCCTATTATATGCTAATTTTATTATAAGACTTGACATAATTTAAAACTTTTCAAGAAAGAAGAATATCTTTACTTCTGCTTAGATGAGATAGAGAGAGGTTATACATGCAAGATGGGCAGAATATAGAAACTGCCCGTTACTGTTTTTTAAGTCAGGGTCATAATAAAAATTTATAGTTTTATTTTATGGTTATTTGGGCATTGAATTAGAGACACAATTAATGGTAGGTGGAATCATTGTTTAGATGATTTTCTTTGAGCACAGTAGTTTTATTTGTGGACAGATTAATAATAAAACCAATCTATCAACAGCTCTCCACATGCAAGATTTGAATTTTATTTTTCCTCCTACTTAACTAGAAAGCTTAGTATCTAGTGACACAGGTAGTATACAAAAATAATATTCTTGGCTAGATTTTGAGAATTATATTACTTGGCTCAGTGACTTCTCACACACAGCAGTATGTTTTTAACCGTGAAAGTATGAAGGTTTTTATATCAATCAGATATACCAGTTGTAAATTTGAACATCAAAGTACAAAATGCCAAAATGCTTGAAAATCACAACGATTACATTTCACATAGGAAATCACCCATTTTAATATTTCATGAACATATATCTGCACTTTTTTATTTATTGCCCTTGAAGCTCTCAGACTGAAATGTTGCATGGTTGCCCATTGGGATAAAATGTTTGTCAGAAGTACAGGGAACTAACTGTCAGGCTATAACATCAGAATCTGAGGTCTTCCATAATTTAAATTCATTTTTATAAAGCAGTCTGCTCATGCATGCAGACGGGCTAATGGCATAGCTATAGTTATTAACCCAGTGTCACCTCCAGAATGCTACACCAGAAGATGACTTTCTGTGATTACAGTTTTGGATTTTTCAGTTAGATGACCTACTTTTGAAAATAACGTCAATTTTTTTTTTGTTAGCTAAACACAGATTTTGCTAAAATGAATTAACTCCACGGTTGATTGCCTCCTAACTCCACACTCTTTCAGCCGAGACTATGTCATTGCCTGCGTACAATGCCCTGCTCCAGGTCTTGCCCCAGTAAGTCTCTGACATAGCTCAACATGCTTTTGCCTCCATCACTTCATTGGATGGAGATCTCATTCCTCACTGATCCCTTTGTGCAACCAGCCTTGCAAGCTGGAATTCAAATGAGCAGGGCCTCCGTGCTGAGGAAGTATGTACTGTGCACAGTTTTCTCTGTGGAGCAGAAAAAAAACTTCATGTGATATTTCATTTCATTTGAGAACAGCATGTAAATGGCACTAGAAAAATTTGCTATAATTTGCCAATAATTTATTCCATTTTAATGTTCTACACTTTACTGGAATTTGGAGTCTTTTGCAAACATATATAAGCATGGTTTGCATGCATGTTTGTGTGTTTATACATGTGTGAGTACTCGGGTGTGGAGGCCTAAAGGCGGTGGCTTCCTTGATCTCCACATATCTGAGATCGTGTCCCTTGATGTATCTGAACTTGGTATCTCAGCTGGTCTGGGTAACCAGGTCCTCAGCAATTCCCTATTGCTGTCTCCCCAGTGCTGGGATTGTGTCTGAAGGGATATCTTTCTGGCATAGATCTTTGAATGTGGATACCTACATCATCTGTCCATGCTGATACATAATCACGTCTGAAACTTTCTAGCATGGTTGCTGTTAGCACCCGCGCGTGAAAGCTGGGAGAAAATGTACCATTTTCATTGTTGATTCTACTTGTGTTGTGATCTTTGTTTCTACTTGTGTTCCTTGGATCTCTGTGTTTACCGTATTATTGTATTTATCCTTTTATTAGCCATCAAAAGCCGCAGAGAGAACAGTGTGCTTTGGCATATGTATGCTCTCCTTTCAACTCTCCTTTGCAGCCACAGGGCTCTTTGTTTCAAATTCTCTTGCATAGCCTGAGTACCGCACATCTCCATATGTCTTGAAATCTTTTTCTCCTAGATATTTCCATGCAATTTTATGACTTCTGTCAAATGTTTGTCCAAGGGTCGCTTTCTGCATCACATCTTCCTAAAACCCCTTTGTAATCCGCATCCATGACTGATTCCATAGTTCCTTTTCAGGCTCTGGGTTTTACCACCGAATTTATCCTTTTCAAGCACATGGTATAACTATTATTCATAATGTCAATAATTGGTTCCCCTCTGGAATGTTTAGTTGTAACGGTCAACTCTGCACAATCTCCAATCCTCTGGGGAGAGTCTTAGTAGGAATGGTGGGGATTTTGTTGGCCTGTGGGGATGCCAGAGAGGGATTTTCTTAACTGGGCTCACTGAGGTAGGATAACTGGCCCTGAATGTGGACAAGGGCATTTCATGAACTTGGTGGGCGAGCTGAGCAGAGAGCATGTACACACTCATTCTCTGTCTGCTCTAGATGGTATGTGTGCAATCGCTCGATCCACACTTCTGCTGCTCCAATTTTTCTGCTATGACATGAGCTAAGCAGCATAGATTTTTTCAGTTAAGACACTGAATATTGTCAGATGGCTAAAGTATTTCTTAGTCTGCAGAAACAGATCCTCATGGTCACTGACAACTGAATGGCAATAGACGAATAAGACAGTAACGAGCAACTAGGAAGCTATGTCTTAAACCACACGTAAATGTTAACTAAGACTTAACCACACACACAAAGACAAAGCATCTAACCTGGTCACAGGAGGTATCCCTGCCATTTTAACATGCAGTAGCTCTCAACTTCCTAATGCTGTGACCCTTCAGCCAGCAAATTATTTCATTGCTTCTTCATAATTGGAATTTTGGTACCGTTAAGAATTGTACTGTAAACATCTGTGTTTTCTGATGGGCTTAGGTGACCCCAAAAGGATGCCTTTCTTGGAGTAGTATTCTGTTTTTTGTGTTCCTGAAATGACATTGCATACACTCAACAAATCATGGAAAACTTCTGGCTAAATGAATTATGGCAATTAAGAATAATTATATTCTTTCTGTTTGTGGTAAATGTAGCTCATCTCTATGGTCTTTAAGCCTGAACCCTTTTTAACAATGAATTTAAATGAAGTAGAAAGTAGGCGGGCATAAGCAATGCTGCAGCTTCTCTCCCAGAATGCTGAGCGTACCCGGGAGTGCTTTCTCTGGTTGTGGAAGAAGAATATTTAGTGAGGCATTTCCTTTTCAGGGACCTCACAGATCGCTTCCTGACCCCTCTCCCCTTTCTGTGTTGTTCATGGAGCCTGAGGATTCCTTCCTTTAGTTCGGTTCTCAGGAGAGGTGAGGCAGCTGTGAGCACTTCCGTGAGGTGAATGTTCCAACCTGAACACCGAAGAGAAAGACAAACCAAAGAAAGTGAAACAAAACACCCAGGAAGGCAGCCACCGAATAAATCCAGCACTTTGGATACTCCTGAGTCTACAGTCCTGATATTAAACACACGCAACACTAAAACAAATCCAATGTGTGATCAAACCATTATCCTGTTTTGTTTTTTTTAATAGTAAATAAGTATTCTTTCAAGTCTCTTAATCAATTGGTTTTTCATTTTTAAAGGTTTTGTGTTCTGGGATTTGAAATACCTTAAGGTGGATGATTTTATCTTAGACACCATGTGTCTATGAGTGGCTCACTCATTCTGAGATGCACTGGGAGGTTTTTCTGAACCCCTCTCCCCCAGCTTTTATTCTGAGAGACCATTTATGGGTATAGAATGCTCAGCTTAATCTCTGTTCTAAATCCAATAATAAAGCCTCAGTGATAAAGACAGTTAAGCCACATTGTCTTAAACTTGTTCTGCCAGGAAAATATACAGCACTGGAGTGTCTAAAAAATGTGTTTTCTGTGAATTTAACAGCCATGTTATTGTAGCTGAACCCTGTAAGAAGGAGAAAGATTGAATACCATTTCAAATGGGTAGATGTAATCATGATGAAACATTTGGCAATGTGCACTTGTTATTTTAATATGTGCACAAAATATAAGGTGTAGCCCAATTCAACTGCCATAGCACTGACCTTAAGTACTTAACCCACATGTGGGACCTGAAACTTCATGCACAAAGTTACTCCTCTGTGAGCAAGCCCGTGATAGAATCTTATAAAGTTGCCAGCGAAATAGAGAACATGATTTCCTGACGTTGGAAAATTTGCAATTTGATGGCTCTTCCAACCTTCTCAAGTCCAAATAATTCAGCATGCTTTTCCTTAAAAAAAGAACAAAGCCGTAAACATTCCTTGAAATGGTGATTTCTTTTCAAAACAGATCAAGGCAGCTGTAAAGGCAGAAGGAAAGGAACTTGCACGTTTCCCTTTGAGTGCTAAGTGAGTTGACTGACTGACCTTGCACTTAAGAGGTTCCATCAAATCAGTGTTGGCGATGGCCTTGCTTTGGTTCCACAGAGTTTGCTTACAGTTAATGTTTGCTTTCTACACGGAATCACTAACCCTAAGAGGTCTAGGGCATCAGCGTGCGGCAGACTGACGTTAGGTTTGGTTGCAGGATGAGTAAATGAGAACTATAACGTTCACCGACAGCAATCTCTCAGCACTCCTGCTTCGGCCTCCACTCCCACCCGCGCCGCTATTTAACATTCCCTCCCCATCATTTCCTTTCCCTTTTCATGTCACCTGAATTGCATCCCCCTGCCCTCAAAATCACCGCTAAATTATTACTTTCCCGCCTTCTATGGTTTCAAAACTTTAAGCATGTATACTTAAAGATTCGAATCGAGCATTCACATGTAAGAATGAACACACTAGGTTTGTAACTCCGGGTACAGCTTACCTCACTCGGAAGGATCATTTACAGCTCAGTCCATGTTTCCCTTCAAGTTTCACTTGTTTTTCTGCAGTTCAGTGATATTCCATTGTGCATCTGAACATCATTTTCAGTACCCATCCATCAGTGAGCAGACACTTAGGCTGGGTCCATTTCCTGGCTGTAAAGGACAAGGAAGAAGTCCGAAGGAGCGAGCAAATATTTGTATGCACAGCACAGAGTGCTTTGACTCCATTCCTGAGTGGTTGTGGTGGTTTGGATGTCACCCGGGATCCTTGGGCATTTGAATATTTGCTCCTTAGGTGTTTGCTGTTTGGAAGGATTAGGAGGGGTGACCTTGCAGGGGGAGGTTGCCACTAGGGGCAAGCTTGAGGATTCAAAAGCCTTGGGACACCCCCGGGGTGCTCTACCTATCTCTCTCTCCTTGTCCTCAATGTGAACCCTTAGCTGTTCCTGCAGCCATGCCTTCACTCTGATACTGTGGACCCAGTCCTCTGAAACCATAGCCGTTGAGCACTGTTTTCTAAGTGCCTTGGTCATGGTGTCTCATCACAGCAATAGAAGCATGACTAAAACAGTGGTGTAGCCTGATCAGGTGGCAAATTTATTTCTAGCTCTTTGAGGAACTGCATGCGGGCTTTTATAGTTACAGCACCCATTTTTCAATCCCATGAACTGTGAATAGGTGCTCCCTTCCCCCACATCCACACTTCCCTTGTTGCTTTCATATTTTTATTCCAGTCATTCTGTGTAAAGATGATTAAGATGCAGAAACCACACACACACACACACACACACACACACACACACACACACACACACACACACACACACACACACACACGTGCTTTGGCACACGGTTAACCTCTTTTTAATTTTTTATTGATTATATTGTTTATTTACATTTCAAATGTTATCCTCCTTCCTGATTTTCCCTCTGAAAACCCCTATCCCATTTCCCCTACCCTGCTTCTATGAGGATGCTCTTCCACCCACTCACCCACCCCTGCCTCATCGCCCTAGCAATCCCCTATGCTGGGGCATCAAACCTTCACAGAACCAAGGGCCTCTCCTCCCATTCCTACCAAATAAGGCCGTCCTCTACTACATAAGCAGGGGGAGACATGAGTCCCTCACTGTGCATTCTTTGTGGTTAGTGGTTTAGTTCTTAGAAGCTCTGGGGGGGGTGTCAGGTTGTTTGATATTGTTGTTCTTCCTATGGGGTTGCAAACCCCCTCTGGCACCTTCAGTCCTTCCTCTAACTCCTCCACTGGGGTTCCCATGCTCAGTTGATGGTTAGCATCTGTATTGGTTAATCTATGACAGAGCCTCTCAGGAGACATCCATATCAGTCTCCTGTTGCAAGCACTTCTTGGCATCAGCAATAGTGTCTGGGTTTGGTGTCTGCATATGGGATGGATTTCCAGGTGGGGCAGCCTCTGGATGGCCTTCACTTCAGTCTCCGCTCCACACTTTGTGGTGGTATTTCCTTTAGACAGAATCAATTTTGGGTTAAAATTTTGAGAGGGGTGGGTGGCTTCCTCCCTTAACCAGGGGCCATGCCTAACCTCTGGATATGGTCTCTACAGGTTCTCTCTCCCCTTTGTTGGGCATTTCAGCTAATGTGGTCCCTGTTGGATCCTGGGAGCTTCTTGCTTTCCTGGCATCTGGGACTTTCTGTTGGCTACCCCCAATTCCCCATTCGCCATTGCTAAACACCTCTGTTCAAATTCCTGACCCTCTGTACATCTCCCTGTCTCCTTTCACACCTGATCCTGCCCCCTTTTTTCTCTCCTCTTCCTTTCTTCCTTCCTCAACCTCCCATGATTATTTTGTTCCCGCTTCTAAGTAGGACTGAGGCACCTACACTTTGGTCTTCCTTCTTATTGATCTTCATATGGTCTCTTAATTGCATGGTGGATATTCCGAGCCTTTTTCCTCACTCAGGACGATATTTTCTAGTTCCATCCATTTGCCTGTGAATTTCATGAATTCATGGTTTTTAATGTTTGTTGTAAGGCAAAGGACACTGTCAATAGGACAAAATGGCAACCCCCAAATTGAAAAAGATCTATACCAACCCCACCTCTGAGAGAGGGTTAATATCCAAAATATACCAAAAAAAACCCTCAAGAAATTAGACTTCAAAGAATCAAATAACCCTATTAAAAAGTGGGGTGCAGAGCTAAACAGGGAATTCTCAACTGAGGAATCTTGCAAGGCTGAGAAGCATTTAAAGAAATGTTCAACATCCTCAGTCATCAGGGAAATGCAAATCAAAACAACCCTGAGATTCCACCTCACACCAGTGAGAATGGCTAAGATCAAAAACTCAGGTGACAGCAGATGCTGGTGAGGATGTGGAGAAAGGGGAACACTTCTCCATTGCTGGTGGGGTTGCAAGCTGGTACAGCCACTCTGAAAATCAGTCTGGCAGTTCCTCAGAAAATTAGACATTGTTCTACCCGAGGACCCAGGTATACTCTCTTGGGCATATACCCAAAAGATGCCCCAACATATAACAAAGATACATGCTCCACTATGTTCATAGCAGCCTTATTTATAATAGCCAGAAGCTGGAAAGAACCCAGATGCCCTTCAACAGAGGAATGGATACAGAAAAATGTGGTACACTTACACAATGGAATACTACTCAGCCATTAAAAACAATGTCTTTATTGTTAATCTCTACCTGCTATTCTTATCTGCTATTGTTTTTCTATCCTTTAGTAAAATTTATGATTCCTATGAATCTTTGTAATGTCTATGTTTTGCCTTATAAAATCCTACCAGTACATTTGTTGTAACCGGGTAAGAATCAAGCAGAACTCAACATGGGAGTTTCCATGCAGGTAAGTTCCTGTTGTCCCTGCTTTCCCTCCCCTTCTCTGCCTCGAAGGCTGGTGAATAGCATTGCTGGTTTCCAGTTTTGGCTCACCAGAGGAAACCACACAGCAGACCGGTAGGGATGGAGGTATAGATGACTGTCCATGGAGTGGCAGTCACAAATGGAGTGACATTTCTTTCTTGTAGCATTCTCTACTCCCCAGGCATTGCCATGGAAACATGTGGACAGCCCTGGGCTTTTAGGCAGCTCCTGATGAATTCTCTCAAGTCCTTCTGCACCCCCAACCCTCGCCCAAGTGGTTTGTTTATGGGAACATTGTTAAAACTTTCTAAGATGAGTAGAGTTTAGCTTGGTTTCTACTCTACCCATACAACAAAGTTTTCAGTAAGGTTTATGAAAGTTTTTCAGTATTAAAATGCAAATAATGCTTAGTATAACTAGGTTTTTAGAGAATGCTGACTAATAACCATCCACCTTTTTCTTCCTCTTCTTCCTATTCCTCTAGTTTGATGCAGGATCTTGATATATAGACAAGGCTTGCCTGGTTACCTTCTGACTCCAGCCTCCCAAATGTTTGGATTGCAGGCGTTCATCACGATGTCCAGCTTTGCCATTTTTGAAAACCTGTATTAATACTCACATCCTAGATACCAGTTGTGGAGATATAGAAAAAAAACCCCATAAATACTGGCTTCAAACTGAGTGTTCTGAGTTCTAATGACAGTGATACAATTGTCACATAGGAAAGCATGGGAGGAGTGAATACATTCCAAAATAAATATTTTTCCAGAATTAGTCTTGATCTTACCCTACTGGTAGAATTTCATAAGCTACTGCTTACAATACATTCCAATTGAATGCTATTTTCAACAGGATAGATAATGGCCCATAACTTTCCAATGTCTGAGCTCTGATCACACTATGGAAAACATGGCCACTATCCTCAAAGAACTTAGAGAAATTTTTTTTCTTTTTTCCTCTTTACTGTTGCATCAAAACATAAACTTGCAAGAGATTGCAACTTGACGTGATGATTTTATGAGCTACTTGAGGAAAATAATAATACCTTAAAGACGATATTTAACTCTAAGAAGCTTTTATTTTTGTATTTTCAAACAAAGTGATGGAAAGACAAAAGAATTTGTCATCCATTAAAAGGCTTTCCCTCCTGCTTGACATTTTGCTACACGTGCATTTATCAAAAAGAATTCAATGATTGTGCATTATACAAAGCAGAATCTTACAATGGGTGACGCTCATGGATATGAAAATTAATGAACAAACTATGTCGATTTCAAAATGCTAGAGACTCTAATTTTCAGAGGAATAAAATCAGGTATGCATCCTATAACTTAAAAGATGAGAAACTAATCCAAGTTGTTGAAGCCTTGGCCACTGATAATAAAAATTGAATCTTAACAATGTGTTTTAGGGAGTGTTTTTGTCTATGCATAAGCCAGACTGATTAGCAGAGTTATTATTCCCATCAGAATTTTACTCGGAGAACTTTATCTGTCCTTGAGTTAGGATGTATAAATCAAACAATACTCGTGATCTTGAAGTAGGCATGGCACACATTCATCTTCTTTGTTGCTTGGTATTTTCTTAATGTCTGTGAAAGAGTTCTCATACATCATATGCACTTGCTTATGGCTGCCTGGGACTTGTTTTCTAGTTGTTTCCCACAATAAAATTTTAACTGAATCAGGACTAGTTAGTATCTTTGTCTCATGGATGGTGTAGCAAACTTCTTTAGGATTCCCTGAGGCTGTGCTAGGTAATTTTTACATTCACCCCAATGTTTGTTCATGGATTCCAGTGATTAAAGCTATTTTGTTGCATTTGCTGAATTCTCTGATTATAGTATTCCTATGAAGTATAAGAATAGTTATTTGAATTGAGCTTCAGAAACATGAAATTTTAGTCTTGAATGAGGGCCATCCTGTACTCCACTCTCCATATAAATGCATTAGCAGTCTTTAGATACATAGGATAACATGGAGGTTTTCTTTTGCTGCGGATCTGTGCCAAGACCTGTAGTGGATTTCTGAAATTGCTTAGAATTTAACCTATACACACTGCACACTGGGCAGATATATACATACATACATACATACATACATACATACATACATACATATATATATACATACATACATACATGTATTTGTTCATATATAATACTGTGAGAGGTATAATTTTCTTTTTTCACACAAATTAAAAAAGAGCAGGAAATTATTTTCCTATTACTGATGTTTGAAGAGGAAAAGTTTCAAACTGTTCCATCATGAAAAACCATCATAGTCAGGACTCCAAAGTTCACAGAATGTTAGGTATACTAAGCACATTTTGTTTTACCCAGTCAAACTTTTATACCATAAATTTAATGAAACTTCTTTTCGTTTCATGCTACTAAGCTAAATCTTTAACAAACACCTTTTCAAAATGATTACCAATGAAAACTTAGGAAAGTGATTTGAAACAAAAATGTTTGAAAATGACTGTTTAAAAGTTTTTTTTTTTTTTACTATATTATGAATCTATCTATGTACAACGTTTTCCTTTACACTATATTATAAAATACCCTCCCCCTGAATTCCATTTTGGGATTTTTCCTTTAATATTCGTAGCCTACAAGTGACTCTGGTTTACTGACACTCAGTGGGTCAGGGGAGGCACTGTTCTCTAATCAACATGACTCTAAGCAGAACCTTAATAAGTTTACAATAGAAATTTAAAGTGTGATGCACATTCCTCTACTTGGACCATTTTAAGATGTAGGCAGAGCCCTGGTGAAATAAACCTCCTTGGAAGCCAAGGTTCAAATGCCCATTACACTGGAGGTGAGAGAACGAAGTTGTTTCATGGCAGTTGCTAAAGGACTTGGGGGCTCTGAAGGAAACATACATGTAAGCTAAGACACAAAGATAGCGGAGATGCATTGAGGTGTTTTCTGGAAACTTCCTGGAGCCTGTTGCCTACCCTCCCTTGAATCCTGTTCTCATTCATGGATTCTGCAAATTTGCTTTCTGCTGACATCATCTACGATTTAGTTTCTCTGCTCATAAACTTGAGCTGAGTCATAAAAATAAAAACTAAAGCCTAAGGCATCAGTTCTAAACCCTTTGGGGGGGGGTCACAAGCCAGATATCCTGCATATCAGATATTTACATTACAATTCATAACAGTAGCAAAATTATAGTTATGAAATAGAACCAAGTACTTTTATGTCCGAGGAACATGTACTCATGTGTCTAAGCATTAGGAAGGCTGAGAACCACTGGATATGGGCTGGAGAGATGATCTGTAAATCTGGGAACCTGAGTTCAGATCCCCAGAACTCACAAAAACACCCCAGATGCAATAGTCCTGTCTGCAATTCCAGAGCAGGGGAGGCAGCGCTTCCTGGCCAGCCAGGCTAGTGGATTAAGTGAGTTCTAGGTTCAGTGAGATACTATGTCTCAAAAAAATAGGGTGGAAAGCAATTGAGGAGGACAGCATGTGCACAGATATGTGTGTATGCATACATACTAATATACACTCACACAAAGGAACACACTACACACATATAAACTCCTCAAAATACATACAAAAATTAGGTAATTGAATATTAGCCAAATGGCATTATACCAATAACTGTGAGTGACATAAAATATGAATGTGTGCTCTTGATTTCATCAAAGTTTCCAGTTAGGAGAATATCTCCCTTTCTTTTTTTGTCTGACTATTATATTCTTGCACGTCAGTTTTGCTAATTCATACATGATTCCCCAATAGTGCTAACTGTGAAAGCTTAGTGATAACTCTGTGGATTATTGCTTTGATGTGTTTGTAACAACAAACAGGAGCAGACTCTAGGAAAAGCATGTAAATGGTTTCTACACTCCATGAGTGTGCATTCATGGAGTAACACTGTCTTTCTACCAGGGAATGAACCTAGCTTACCTGTCAACCATCAGATTAGTGGATATTAAAAATATATAGCTTATATATGCAATGAGGTTTTACTGTCATATGAAAAATGAACTTATGAAAGTGTCTGGAAAGCAGGTGGTGTTGAAAGCAGGCTATTCTGCAAGTATCCGAGGTTCAGGAAGCAGAGGAGTATACGTTTTCTGTCATGTGTGGGTCCTCGCCTCCAACCTAAGTGTATGCATGCAGGTATTCATAGATATGGGAAAAGACCAAGAAACTAAAGGAGGGCCACGTGACCGAAAAAGAGAACTTTTAATGGAGAATTTGGGGAAAGTAATAGAACTAAATGAAAAGACAAAATCTAGGGGCAATTAGCAGAGAATAGAGAAAGGTGGTAGGGAAATGGGAGGTGAAGCAATGCGTACTAAAACCTTGTATGGAAATCTATGGATTTCTACAGTAATTTTTGAAATTGTAAAATAGTAACAAATGTAATTAATAATTTAAAATTCATATTTGTTGAAATGTTAAAATTGTGGTATTTTAATTATAAGCATTTTATAGCTATTTAAGATTACTGAGACATGGCCAGAGATGTTAATATAAACAATGAAGACAAGGTAATATGGTTTACTACTGATTAACCTGATGGCTAATTTATTATTCTCTCAAAGTGACTTACCAACTGTCCTCTGATTTGTTATGCAATGAATCCTGAACTATGGGATTTTGTGAAGACTTTCAGAGTGCTTTGTAAACCAATTAACTATTTGAGATTTCAGTGAATATGAGATAAAACTATTATGAAGTGATCATTTATTTAGTTAATACACTAAACAGGGCTGTCCCTGGGCAGGATCAGTGGTTAAGCACTAGTTGTTTCCAGCACCCACATCGGACAATGCCCAACTGCCCACTACTCAGCTTGCACAGATCCAGGGTCCTTTTCTGCCATGCACAAGCACTCACACACATGTGCTTATACAACATAAACAAAGATAGAAATACATAAAAATAAACTTTCTTTCAAAAGGTAAGTATGATTATCTACTTACCACATGATTAGTAAATCTTAAAGAAATTAGATATGATTATCTACAAATTATTTAAAACCCTGCCCTTTAAATTATGGCCTTTAGGACTTTTTCACTTTAAACTTGTGTACCACATTATCAGAACAATACCTTATTCAGCGCAGACACAGGATTCGACCCTTCAGCCCCTTGTTACAATGGTGAGACTCATGCTCACAGTTAGAAGCACATTCATCCCGTGTATATTTTTTCTGAAGTAAAATGCAGAGGTTTAAAGATATTTTTATCTCCTGTCCATTGGTTTGTTTGCATTATTATTGCAGCAAACATACCACTGTGAAATGGCAAATGCCATCAATAATGGAAGACGTGCTGTTCCTAGAGAAGCATAACGAGGTGTTCGTAAGCCCTGAGACGACCTTCACACATTTGCTATTTGCCCTTACTGGTTATGGTTCTACACACATGGATATTTAAGTAGTAGAAGAATAACAAAAATAGAGTAATGTTTACATAGCTAATTAAGAATTCTGAATTCATTATTAGCAATTAGAATAGTACTTAATAAATGTGGTTACTTTCTTTGTTTCGTTGTTTTTATTAGATATATTTCTTTACTTACATTTCAAATGTTATTGCCTTTCCTGATTTCCTGTCCATAAGTTCCCATTCCCTCCCCTCCCCTATACTGGTATTCCCCCCATCCATCCCACCTACTGCCCCCCCATATTCCCCTGCACTGGGGGTCCAACCTTGGCAGGACGAAGGGCTTCCCCTTCCACTGGTGCCCAACAAGGCTATTCTCTGCTATTAAAACCAATGACTTCATGAAATTCATAGGCAAATGGAATGAACTAGAAAATATCATCCTGAGTGAGGTAGCCCAATCACAGAAAACACACTTGGTATGCACTCATTGATAAGTAGATACTAGCCCAAAAGCTTGAGTTACCCAAGATGCAATCCACAGACCACAGGAAGCTCAAGAAGAAGGATGACCAAAATGTGGATGCTCCTACTCCTTCTTAAAAGGGGTAAACATATCCATGGGAGGGGATATGGAAGCAAAGTTTAGAGCTGGCCATTCATAGCCTGCCCCACATGGCCCATATATATATATATATATATATATATATATATATATAGAGAGAGAGAGAGAGAGAGAGAGAGAGAGAGACAGAGAGAGAGAGAGAGAGACAGAGAGAGACAGAGAGAGACAGAGAGAGAGGGGGTGGGAGTGCGTGCCATCAAAACTAGATAAGATTGATGAAGCTAAAATGCATGCTGAAAGACCCGGATATAGATCTCTCCTGAGAGACACATCCAGAGCATGTCCAATACAGAGGTCAGTGTTAGCAGCAAACCACTGAACTGAGACCAGGACCCCTTGGGGGGGAATTAGAGGAAGGATTGAAAGAGTTGAAGGAGCTTGCAACCCATAAGAATAACAACGCCAACCAACCAGAGCTTCCAGGGACTAAACCACTACCTAAAGACTATACATGGGCTGACCCTGGGCTCCAACTGCATATGGTCACTTTCAATGAGTGTGTGTGTGTGTGTGTGTGTGTGTGTGTGTGTGTAGTGTATGTGTCTACATGTTTGTATATGAATATGAGTGTAGGATTGCATGATAGAGTGTGTATGTACCTATGGGGACTAGAAGTCTTCATCATTACTACATCAACAGTTCTCCACCTTATTTTGAGACAATGTCTCAATAGATTGAAGTTCAATGTTTTGGCTAGTCTTATTGGTCAACAAGTTTCAAGGACCAGCCTACCATGCCACCCCATCCTGGAAATTCAAATTGCACCTGGTTTTTATATGTGAACTGGGGAATCGAACTCCTGCTTTCAAGGCAAACACTTTAGCAACTATGCCATCTTCCCAGCCTCAAGACAACTTCTCCTGATTATTTTTACATGTTGTACTGAATAGAAGAATTAAAAGGCATATTTGAATTAGATGATACACATCCACACCATGGTTTTTTAATAACTCAATGTAACATAAACATGATTTTGAAATCTTAAATGTCTTGGACAGGATCTTTTTATACAACATAATTTATAAACTCTTCTTGAGGAGATATTAAGTTTCTTGCTAAGATACTTATGCACACAGGAATATTAGGGAAGTAAAACTTGTGCTAAGAAACTACTTACCCATTAGTTGATTCTTAGTTGACTGAAACACATTAAATATCTTTCAAAATGCCTTGCTTGATTTTGAATGCAGGTTAACAATGGCTTGAATCGTTCTCTTATCTGAGAAAATAATCCTACCCAAAATCTATATTTGAATTGATCTTGCTGTGTTGTTTTTGGTTTAAATTGTACAGAAGAAAGCACAAAGAGGCCAAGTCAATGAAGGAATGGCTCAATTCTAAGGGCTCAGAATTCAAAACTAATAAAAAATTATTATTGACATCTTTAAGTTTAATGCCAGTGAAATTTCCAGTGAAATCATGCCGGTTGGCGCACTGGTGAAGTAGTTAGGGCATAATTGCTTATCAACACCCCACTTTCAATAGTGCCTTTAGAATTGATTTAGATTGTTAGTTTAAATTTTTAATGAGAGGACCAATGATATTTAAAATACCATGCAATTGATGTACAAATACTTTAGTAGATTTTTTTCACATGTAAGTTTGCTGTGTCCTTCTATTCAAAAGTTAGCCTCTTTATCATGATACACACATATTGGGAAGTAAATATTTAACAGAAAGGAATAATTTAGGGGTCATTTAAGAAAATGGTCTTTAGAAAGGTGATAATACATGTGTAGGTATATTTATATTAAAGTCTTCCTTGGAATAAAAATGACATCCCAGTGTTTTAAAATTGTTTTAATGGTTTCATTCAAATATTCCTTCAGGAATAGAGTAAGTTGGTCTAATTTCAGCATTATCCATATTTTATAGTTTCTAGTCAAATCACTGACAGTTCTCTGCCTAAAAGGAGGCTTAAAGTCCATGTGAAGCACTTAGAAGGTTATATTTCCATTCCTAAGACAGGAAGTTATTGTATACACTGACAAAACCAGCACTTGACCTTGACTGCTGATGCACACCCTTATTTTAAGCCCAATACCACCTTTACCCAGCATGACTTCGGAAATGACATGGCTCTCTACAGGCCCCCTGGCCAGGGGACCTTCAGGGTATTTGCACTGGCTCGAAACAATAATGAGCTCTCTATAAGGCCAACACTGAAACTTATCTGTCATTCTGACATGTCAGAAGAAATCTACTGGAAATGTTGGTGGCAAGAACATGAAATGGACTTGTTGAGATATAAGATATCCAAAAGGAGATACATTTAAAGACATCCCATTAATCAAACTGACAGGGGAGAAGCCCAAACAGAGAAAAGACTACAGATGTCTTACTAAAGCATGCCTCATTACTTTTCTTCCCCCCCCCCTTTCTCCATATTACCTGTTGGAATATTTCTTGAGTCTAAAGGCAGCAGCTGTCAAGAAAAAATGGTTTAAAACCTGGCAATTACCATACCAAGTAACGTATTTCAGAAATGTAAATATGTTAAAAAATTTCAATCTTACCTGTGCGATTCTAGTTCTTTCTTCTATCCAGGATTAAAAAAATAACACATAATCAGATATCAGAGAGGAGGCCTGCAGACAAGTAGAGTCTAAATGTTAATGGCTCAGCTGCTCTATACAGATGCTGGAAAAGTCTTTTTTAAAGGTTTACTTTACTTTAGTCACATGTGTGCACAGGTGTCCACTGAGGTTAGAAGAGGGAGTTGGACCTCTGGGTGCACAGCTGTCTATTCAGACTTAAGGGAAAACTTTAATGAAAGTGCTAACTCCAACACGAACAGTAATTAAAATATGCTACAATCTTTAAAATATATATTTGATTTATTTTCACTAATTTTTAGCTAATAGATTGTGGATTTTTAACATTTTCCCTCTAATTGAGTCTTCGAATATAGTGCCCACTGTTCTTCTGACTTGACTAAATTACCATATTATATTTCATCACTTGTGAAAACTAGTTCAGGATATTATGGAAAGTCTACCACGATTTTCACTGGGCCTGTTTACCGACATTCCACAGACCTTAGTTTAGGAAACTGGATACTGCAGTTTGTAGCATAGAACATCTCACAGAGAACCTCTTTACAAATAAATCTTCTGATTTCTAATCATATTTATAGACCACAGGTTCACCACTATAATGAAAAATATGGACCTAACTTTTTAATATCATGTTTATCATTGTTATATTCAAATTTTACTTCAGCCAATGATTTCCAGATAAAATAGCTGAAATTTAGACTGACTAAGTTACCATTGAGAGTGGACAGACGAAAAGACACCAAAATGAGTGATATCAGTGGCACGTTCCCTCCATCTCTGACAGTTTAACACAAACCTCAATGCGCTAAAAGGGCATCGATCATCACTGATTGAGAGACCTTCTCTATCTGGGCCTCCCACTGTATCAGATACAAAATTCTTATCTGATTTTCTTAATTTAATAAATATGCTGAGCATTTCCAAGACCAAGTTTGTCTCTACTGAATGAAGCATCTCATTGTACCCACAATCCTATCCTACCTCAGCCAAGCATGTCTCTGAAGAAAACGATAGTGCAGATCTGGTATCTTCCATTTCTTTTCTTCATTTTTCTTAAGGTATATTTAAACTCTCTACTAGTCATCATGTACTTGTTGCTGAATTCAAAATGTTATAAGGAGGGACAAATGCGGCTCTGTCTTCTAGCTTTGTGTTCTTGGAAGTGGCGATGCTCAGCTGCCATTCCAGGGAACAAAGAACCTTTCATCTTTGGGACAGTGGTTGTAGCAATGCTGCAGAAGATGGGCATAACTTCCGAGGAACCCTGTTTTCACATAGGCAGGAAGGTACGTGGGGTGTGCGTGTGTGTGTGTGTGTGTGTGTGTGTCTGTGTGTGTCTGTGTATGTGTGTGTCGTGTGTGTGCATGTGTGTGTGCGTGTGTCTGTGTGCGTGTGTCTGTGTGTGTTTGTGTGTGTGTCTGTGTGTGTGTGTGTGTGTGTGTGTGTGTGTGTGTGTGTGTGTGTGTGTGTCTGTGTGTGTGTGTGTGTGTGTGTGTGTCTGTGTGTGTGAGTGTGTTTGTGTGTGTGTGTGTATGTGTCTGTGTGTGAGTGTGTTTGTTTGTGTGTCTGTGTGTGTGTGTGTGTGTGTCTGTGTCTGTGTGAGTGTGAGTGTGTGTGTGTGTGTATGTGTGTGTGTGTTTGTGTGTCTGTGTGTATGTATGTGTGTGAATGTGTGTTTGTGTGTCTGTGCATGTGTGTGAGTGTTTGTGTTTGTGTATGTGTGTGTGTCTGTGCGTATGTGTGTGAGTGTGTGTTTGTGTGTTTGTGTGTGTGTGTGTCTCCATGGACGTGTTCTGGTGAGCACATTGAGGTCCGAGGACACCTTCCAGACATTGATTCTTCTACTGTAGCATCATGTCATTATGATTGCGGGGCAAGAGCTTTCCTCCTTTGCTAAGTCATCTTGCTTGCCTAAGCAAGCATTTCTTATTTGATCTGAAGCTGCAAAGCCCCTTCGGCTCCCATTCATTTCTGAAGAATATCTTTGCTGTATATGTTATTTTTGTTTGACAGGATGGTGCTCTGCTGTTATTTTGATGTGGCTTTCCCTACCATTTTGATTTTAGGAGACAATTTTCCCTCAGCTGGCTGAGTTTCTGCTGAGAGTTCTGCAAATTATAGAACTCCTTTGTATGAGATATTCTTATCTCTTGCTGCTTTAAAGTTTCCCCTTTGTCCTTGATTTTCAGTTATGTCACAATGAATTTCTTTTTGGTTTGTATTTGAAGGGAAATCACCATTCTTCTTATACCTAGATGTTAGCTTCCTCTTCAGACTAGAGAATTTTCATCTGACATTTCTTAAAGATTAAATTTTCTTCCCCTTCTCTAAATTATACTTTTTCTCCTCTTCCTCTTCCTTTTCCTCCTCCTCTTCCTCCTCTCCATCCTCTTCCTTTTTCCTGTTATTGGTGATCCAAACATGTTTTGCCTATGCTAAGCAAGCTCTCCACTAGTTCTGTGCAATAATTCGCATTATCCTTTTGTTAATGCTTCTTTTTCTCTAACAGTTGAGTAATTTCATGTGTTCTGTCTTCATGTTAACCCTGTTCTCAACTTGGGAACATTTTTGAAAATTCCTTGACAGTCATTTCCTCAATCCTTACATTCTCCATCTCTTGGATTTCCGTTCATAAAAATCATTTCCCTTCTTTCACAGGCTGGGTCAGCTGACAATGTCCTTGGGAGGCAGAGCTCTGAAGTTCTCTAGATGATTAGACTGCTTACTACTCTTGCTGTACACTCAGGTGAGGCAACAATTTTGATTTTCATTTTCTATGTGGCAAGACTACTAATGGAACATTTTAGTGGGTTTAACTGTCGAATAGAAACTACAGTGACATCTGTTTCTTGATCAAAATGTTATTACTGCTTCTATTATCAACGGAAAAGCATTAAGTGAATCAGAATGCATGGATTCAACTGCTTTACTCAGTATGAATGGTAAGCAAGGATCCTTTCTTCCAATAGAATGAGCATGGAATTTGAGGCATGATCATGTCCTGAATATGGCAGAATTGTGGTTTACTTCCTGATCTTATTCACCAGAGTGGTCTTGTCCCTTCTTCTAAGAGTGGGCTTTGTAGAGCCAAAAAATGCTGTTTAAATTCCAGAGGTGGTTCAACCAATGTCTGCTGGCTGTTGTAGTTTCCTGTGGGGTTCTTTCTTCTCCCACCTCCTCCCAACCCACTACTCTCAACCCTCCCCACCTCCAGACTCCCTACGCCACCTGACATTCCACCACACACTGCCACCCCATTCCACACTACACCCCTCAACTCCCACTGCCCTCCACTCCCATCCCCTTATCCTATTACCCTTGAGTATGTATATGAGAAGTATCATTCAACATCCCTGCCCTGGCCAATAGTACAGGCCCACACAAACCTTGTCTCAGAGACTCTGGCCTCCTCCCAGGGGGATACATGCCCCTCCCCCACCCCCTGCCAACAAACCTGTTGAACCAGCTCTCCTAAGCTGTTCCTGACTTTTTATTTTCCAGAGCACTCATTGCCAATTGAGATCCTGCACTGCACACCTGCACCTGGCAGCACCTGTCACCCAGCAAAGCTCTCCCTTCAGCCCAGCTCAGTGCTTAACGGGCCTGGCTACTCCAACTGGGAAGTGGGCCTAAGGGTGGCATATGAATTCTACACGGAAAAGCAAAATAGTTTTAAACAAGTCAACAAAAATGAAGCTGAGCACTAACATCAGACTAAAGAAACCTGTCAGAAGACGGAAGAAGTGCAGTATAAAAAAAGAAAAAGACAAGCAGGAATTATCCAGCAGGCCCTGTAGGCAGGCAGGTGACTGTCTTGACAGAGAATTACAGGTGAGAAAACAAATGACAGTGGTTGAGCTGAAATTCCTCAGTAGACATGAGCAGAAGGAGTCTGGCAGGGAAACAGTGAGGGTGACACAGTTGCAGCACTCAGTGGCATTGGTAAAAACTTTCCACCATGATATACATTTTTAACTACCACAGACCTTCCGTGAGCTCTACGCTGCTCTCTGTGGTCCGGAGGTTTGCCACCAGGGCAAGTTGTATTGGTTCCAGTAAACTGGAAGTAAAAATCTTAGAAAATGCAGCCCTTAGCTTTGCAGAAATAAATGAGTATTTTTAATAAGTAGACATATAACATGTAGATACAGTAATGACTCTATTTCAATATAGTCAACAGCATTCTAGTACACAATGGGAGTGAGCAGTGGATTTTAGATTACTCCCAATATGTTTGACAATGCCACCATTTGTGAAGGGTAGATAAACATCGCAGAACAAATCATCATGCACTTGGTTAGATTCATGGCCACGAGATTTGGTCCTAAAGAAATTTGCAACAGAAATATAGGCTTACAGATCATGAATAGGAAACAAGGAATAGTTTGCTGACCATTGAAGATTTGGCTCAGAAGTCAAATTTGTAGAAACTACTTTTCTTTATAGAATTTGAGTTACGATTATTGACTGTGTGTTTTCTTTACACTTAAGTCCATACTGATTCTCCATTGGTAGATTTTGATTATTTGAAAGGATTCACGATAACTTTTACATTGGCACTTGGTTCTTAGAAACCAGGGATAACTTTGTATTGTAGAACTGCATCATCAGCTCAGGATGAGCTTGGACACATGTCTCTTCAAGGGAGTAAAAGATCATAACCACCCATGGATGTTAGCTTGCATGTGGAGGGTTTTAGAAGGCTGGAGACCACTGCACTGAATGCACTGCTTCTCTTCCTCGCTCTTGTCTTCTGAAGTACAAAAGCAGCAATGATTTATACCTCACAAAGACCCCTTCCACTCACCCCTGTTGCTGACCTGACCAGCTTGAAACTTATATAAGAAAAGACAGTCTATAATATTAGATGCCTGAGATTTATGATTTGATTAAACACAAACATGATTGATTAGTATTTCTTTTTCGAAGAGAAAAGAGAAAGTAAGAGGCAATCACTGGGGAACAGTGTGATCTAAGTGTAGTAGAAGGATTGATCAGGGAAACAAGTATGGTCATATTTGGCTTTGTGAGTTATGATGACATGTGTATTTAGACCCTTAAAACTGTCTGGGGTCACATCCCACCCTCTTACAATGACATTGACTTTATGGTATCTCATTTTAGTGAAATTTTATCTTCAAAACAAGATTTATGATGTGAAGTACTACTCCATTCTATGTCAGGAAAAATAACTTCTGTTTTTTTCTTAGCTCTAGACATTGACTATTTGGCTCTAGACCCTGACCGTCACTTGTGGTGGGATGGTAGATAAGTCATTAATTTTATCTACATTTTAAAATATGAAATGAAAACTATTATTCTCATTAATTTATTACACAATGGAAATTGAATCTCTAGCTGTTGGCTGATATATCTTACAATGCCTACTTCTTCTGTTCTTTACCTTGCATTCTGACAAATAGTTCTTGGACTTGATGCTTAAGCAGCCATTACCTCATTGACTGTGGCATTGACCCTCAGTTTCTGACCCTCCTACATTTAGTTAGGTGGGTCACCACATGCAGAATAGCTCAGGGCTAAAAGACATGTACTTGCTTACTCCAGAGCCTCTCAATTTAGCATAGGGGAGAGGGACTCTTCTTAGAACCTGGCCCCAGAGGCCTCCTTTTAGTCCTACAGCATGGAAGTTCCTACACACACAGAACACTCTCCAGTATCTTGAATACACTAAATTGTTGAAGGAACACATGAGAACATCTGACACTTCAGATTCTGTGCTCAGCATATGGAAACCAAGGCCCTGAAATCTCCTCTTGTTGAAACTCCCCACTAAAATGTTTCTTTACAACTTGTCATCTGTTATAGAAATAGAAAATGGCTGCCACCACATGTCATAAAATCTTAAAGAGGGAGAAGCTTTGGTACCACAAAAAACAGCGAGCAACATGTGAACTATGGAGTACTTAACCTAACCACTGTCTTGTCAAGCCTGTAATTTCATATAATAAAAGTAATTTAGATAAATGAACTATCATTTCCAAGTAATATCGAGGATTTATTTTCTTACTTCTTTAGTTGTTTATCCAGATACATGGTCCTGAAGGTACTGGAGAGGCAATCAGTGCAGTATTTACAGATGTTGTGTTGTTGGCTAAGAGATACTTTTGCAACATTACATGTCACAGAGAAGTTTATAGGTATTTAGGAACAAAAGGATACTTGTAAACATTTATGAGGGGATATACTATATATGAAACTTATTATGAATCAGGGGTTAAAGCCACAAGAGAGCAGAGGGAGTTACACATAATAGGAAAAATAAAATGGATTTTCTTTTACCAGAACAAGAGGAATAAGCAGCTACAGAGGAGGACACTGGGATAGTTCATAAAAATGCAAATTACTTATCCTACTTTGCCTGTGTTTGAAAATGAAAATCACAAGAGTAAGCTATCATTTCACACCAGCTGATCTGGAAAAAAATCCGAAGGACTATACAAAATAACAGCTATGCTGTCGGCACATAGGAAAGTCATTCCCTGCAAGACAGGAGCACAGAGAAGACATTAATGCCTAAGGCTAGGTATTGATTAAGAGATGACAAGTTTGAAAGCACAACCCTGCTGCGAATAATTAAACATTGAAAACTGAAGTCCTGCTTAAATATCTTCAATGTCACATTATTTGTAGGAGCTGAATTCTTAGAAGTGATCTACAATAACATTAATCATGGAAATAAGTGAATAAATGTTATCAACACAGGTACAGCAGGAGAAGTCATCAAATACAGTGCTCTGTCACAACACCAATAGACTTTTTGCAAGATTTTTAAGTAAGCAAGCAACACATGAGCTGAGCTCTATAATAGTGTAAAGAACCCAATGGCACAACACTTTAAGTCTTTCAAAAACACACACAAGGAAAATTCACTTTAAAACAGTTTCTCCAGGGTGACCGTGGTCAGGCAGAATGTTTGGGAGGAGAAATGGATGAAGGAAGGTCCAACATGGAATCTAACAAGAAAGACCTTGAGTGGCTGATGCTAGATGGGGAGAACCATACAATCCTAACCTTCAAATGTCTGGACTGAGCTATATAACAACAACAACAACAGCAACAGCAACAACACACTTATGCACCTGTGCTCTTCCATATATGTATTAGAGCTCAGAACACACTTGCAAGAAGAAATAATTTTGCTCTGTTTGATCAAAGGTAGCCACCCTATCAAAGGTCCAAATTCAACAACCCTCCCTTTCAACCTCCTCCACCTTGTGAAACTTTTATGTAAAAGTTTTAATTTCCCTTACCTAGTAAGACCATTATTCATACACATCCCCCTCCCTTTCTTCCTGGAGTTTGAAGGCCAGGGTGGGTAGGTGACCCTTTCTCTCTCTCTTTCATTTCCTTTGCACAGGGTCTTTTTAAAAATGAGCTAATCTAGAAAGACTGTGAGGTCAAATGCCAGCCAAGGGCAAAAAGCAGTCATCACCTGAGTTAGAATACGAACCAGGTGACTCTTTCTGTCCCAGTTACATTCCCTTGGTTTGTATTTTCCTGTGTTTAAGACCCAGATTATCCTTCATTTCTAACACAATGATGGAATAAAAGGAAATAATATACTATTGGTTCTGTCAGTCTTAGGGCGTGACCCTTAGAGGGAAGAAACCCCAAATCTCTTCTAATTAAATTAAAAGTACTTACTGCAGGAGATCGTCCATGCTTCCTGCCCTCCATATTTATCAAGCAGTATGAATTGCAGCTGTAGAAGTGCCGTCTGTGGCCATCTGTACAACCTTTGAGTAGGTTCAGGTCAAAGGCTCTGAGATTTAAATGGAAAAGAAGAAATGTTTTACTCATCTTGGAAACTTTGCAGTTAAAAGCATAGAAAAATCATTTATCCCTGAATAGGAAAGTACTCCCTCAGAAGTCTTTGTTTCTAATTTTATTAAAGTTATGGAGGTTAAAGGTAGCCATTTTAGGGGATGGGCAGAGAGTATGAGAGTCTTTTCAGATCTACTTCAGAATTTGCTTCTATTAAGGTCATCATGAAGAAGAACAAGTTTCTACTTAAGTTTTAAAATTTTTAGCAAGCACAGTGAAGCTTTCAGTGCACTACAGAAATTGATCAAAAACAAAAGTTTGGATGAAGGACTTTGATCCGCTGTGCAGTGTACCTGAGGTTTTTATCCAAACACTTGGTGACTGTCCAGTCTGTTTTCTTCCTTACAATACATGCTTGTTATACAATGTGTGCAACGTGCGGCATTCATTTTCTATTTCCTCAGAGAAAGAAGTCTCAAGACAGTGATAGAACATTTATGTGTCATTTGAGGATCAATATCTGCAAAATAGAATATAGGTTAATAGTATTGGGAATTTCTAACTTCAAATAGAGGCAACACTGAAATTGCAAACCAGTTTATTCCCCATAGAGACTGAATTTTACACACACACACACACACACACACACACACACACACACACACACACACTTGCTAGAATTAATTTATTACAACTTAGGACCTCCAGATGAGGATAAATGAGGAGGTAAAAAGCAAATCAAATCAAAACTTTGGTTCTCAATCATATTCTACTACTGTCATGGCTACCTCTCTCCTTAAGTAATAAAAAAAAAAAAAAGAGATGCAGAACCATCAGAAAATGCACCGCAGTCTGGAAGAAGGGAGGATGAAAAATGCCAGAGCTCTGTTTATTTAATTTTATTTTGGCCTGGAAGGAGTCAGAAACTGAAATTCGAAATTCCCACTCAGCCTCAGACAACATGTTGTATGGTGATTTGTGATGAAATGGGTCCCTTCACCTCTCCTAACACATGCCAGCATATGCCTTATAATTCTTTGCCATATGTTATGTTTATTTTCCCATGCAAATTTTATTAAGGGAAAGGATCTGTGTTAAGAATATGTGGTTTGTGCTAGAACAGAGATTTTCCCAGATAATTAAAAACTAAGTTTAAGTTTTGGGCATTTTCAGTCTGTGCCTTGCCCAGTGGAATCTTGGAACAACACCCCAGACTCTCATATTTAGACAGCTTGAAACCCCACGTTTGGAGGGCAGTGTTTGCATTTTATTCTCCCTCAGCAAATCCTGAGGGATACTTGACAATGACAGGAGCTCTTGCTTCTTTGAAATTCAATTCTCTTCGGTGTCTGAAGTCCCATTTTCTCTTCAGAGTACACTCCTATGTTCAGGAAGCCCACAGTGTTTCTTCCTTTACAAGGAGTTCTCAAAGCTGAATCTACAAAGTCAATTGATTTCTGGAATTTTAACTTGCACTTTTATGTGGCTGCTTCAAGACATTCTTATCTGTGCTATAAATGAGCTAACCAACCATTCATCTTAAATCTACAAACATTCATGCATTTTGACTTTTGAGTGCTTATGCATTTTTGGAGTGTTTGAGGAAGTTAAAAGTAAATAGCACTTTTTTTTTCTTGTCATTCTTTCTTGAGTTCTGGATTGACAAATAACACAAAAGGTAACTGTAGTCTAGGAGGCCAGATGTAATGTTAATTCCATCCCAGAGCTCTGAGGGGGCAAATGCTTCACTGAGGAGAGAGCACAGTTTGATCTATGACTAGGGCTCATAGTAGAGGTACATGAGACTGCCTGAGAGAGGAAGGGAAGAGGGAGATGACCCTGCCTATAACTCTGTAAGCCTCCGTCCATTATTCAGCTGGAATGAGTGGTGAGGGAGACAATGACAGGGAAGTAGGGATTGGGATGCTCACTAAGTCTTTGACTTTCTCTCCAGAAGACCAGAAACCCACCAATGAGGAAGAAAAGCCCCTCATCCTCCCACACATGTAGCCATGTCTGTCTTCCTCCACTCTTCCCTTGATTCTTTCATACTGTGGGTTTTTGTTTGTTTGTTTGTTTGTTTGTTTTAGTTGTTTTTTGTTGTTGTTCTGTTTCTGTCTGCCAAAGACAGGATGGACTCTCCACATCACTGATTTCAGGGGCTTTGTTTTTCGAGATTCTCTTCAACTCCACATTCTGTTGTCTTCTATCCCATTTCCAACCCACAATAAAACACTCTTTACTTCTCAAGTTATGCCTGGGGTACCGTAATGTTTCTCTTCTTTCATTATGTCTGCCTTCGATCTAAAAGCTGAAAAAAAAACCAGTGTTTTCTTCTCAATGCATGATTTTCACTATTTTGTCCATTTCCTTGTGTTCCCATACTAAAAATTTAAAGGGACATCTTCTAAAACAAGATATGACTACACAATCGTTATCATAGTGGCTAAGTGTAGAAGCAATGGGACCAATGAGACCTGAGCTAAATTTTCTTTCTTCTCTGCCAGTAAATGGCTACAGAAAATTGGGTAAGTTACTTTTCTCTCTGAGAATGAGAAAAAAAGAACTCGAACAGATCAATAAGCAATAAAGAAACTGAAATAGGCACTCAGGTTTTTCTCTCACAGAAGACCACGTAGTCTGAAAAGTTTTATGTCTGAGTTCTTCCAAACTTTAACAGACTCACAATTGGCTTTCTTATATCATTTACTCGATACAAAAACAAATTAGATATCAAAAAATAAGTGGTCAAATCAAATTAGCAACATACCGGAGGATGTTGTAAGAAATCTAACATTCTTTATTTCACTGCAGTTGTTTATTTGCGTGCATGCATCTCTCTGTGTGTGCGCATGCACATAAGCATGTGTGTGCTCTTAGAAGCTAGAAGAGCACGTCACATATCCCAAGGCTGGAGTTGTAGGGAGCCGGAAGCTTGTGGGTACTGGGTTCTCTGAAAATGCAGGAGGTCTTGGTAACTGTTGAGCTGCTGCACCTTCCAGCTGAGAATTTTATCATTAAATTGATTCATGTTTTTAGTACCATTAATTTGGCAAATAAAAAACATAAATTAATTTCAAGCAATGTGAAGCAGCAGTCAAAAGAGCTAAATTTTTTATTGAAAATGGAATACATGTTAAGATTGAGACTGGACAGCCTAAATGTCCTAAAATTCTATATACCAAATCTCAATAAATATTATGTTTATTTTCTTTGACATAGGGAAAATGACTAAAATACCTACTATGTCATTTCAAGGAATTTTGAATTTTAAAGACTATCAAGCAGCTGTGACACAGGATAGCAAAATACAAGGAGATGAAACTTACTATTGACAAGTAACATAAATATCTATTTAGAAAAAAGAAAACAGCAAAACCAATTAGCTAATAGTCACCAGTCCTGCTCCTTAGTTCAGAGAGGACAAAAGTTCATGACAGCAATACAGAAGCAGAAAGTGTAATAATGTAAAGTACAATGTGGAGAACGTGGAGAATTAAAGCTGTACTCCTGGTGACCTCACAGGATGGCGAGGCATCCCCTGCATCCGTGCTAGCTCACAGCCACTGCTGGGTGATGCTCAGAGCTGACAATGTTCATAGAGCAAGCACACTGTGGATTTGGGCGTGCTCAGACCATGTACTCCAGGACAAGAAAACATGAGATTTCACTGGAGAAAATCTTGGCATGCTTGCAGGGCAAAAGAAAATCAATGAACTTTTCAAACGGAGCAATAATGTGTTGTGACTTTTGGCTTTGGTGAACACACACACACACACATATCTATCTATATCTATATCTATCTATATCTATATCTATCTATATCTATATCTATCTATCTATCTATCTATCTATCTATCTATCTATCTATCTATCTATCTATATATGGGTTTTCTTATGGGTGGTGGTAAAGAACACTGCCCCACAGGGCCTTCAAGTGGACAATGAAAATATACAGTTGGAGGTTAACAGCAAAGACACAAAGGGTTCTTAGTTTATCATTTATCTTGTTTAAAAGAAAATAGATATATCTCGTATGTATTCTATTATAACCATGTCCTGATTCATAGCTAAAGCAAATGAACTTTCCAATGTAGTCATAAAATATTGATGAAAGAGCATTAAAAATTCCATAGCATTAGATACTTCTGGGGAAGAAAGCCTGAGTAGAACAGGCCAGAGAGAATCTTATCAGAAGGCAGTATCACTTTGAAATAAATGCTGAGAGCTAAGCCCAATAGAATAGGCTTTTACACAAACCTACTAGGCAGACGAAGCATGAAGACCATAGGTTAAGGCCAGCCTGAGCACCACAAGCATGATTTTGTTTCAAAACAAACAGTAAAAACTTTTCCTGAGGATCCAGCTCCGTAGTAGTGCACTTGAATGACATGTATAAGGCTGGGTCACTTCGCTTACCTGCACTGCAAAAGAACATGTTGCCCTATAGCGTTCAAAAAGTGTCAGCTCTAATAAAGGCATAAAATGGAGTGGCTTCAAAATGCAATATGAAACATTAAAGAGAAAAACAATTAATTAGAAATGCACACATAAGCTTAAGTTTACATGTACTATGTGTGTGTGTGGGGGTATTAAAAACCTACAGCATAAGGATACCAGAAATGTATTTAACTGAAATCAACCAATTTTTAAAGGTATTTCAGAGGGGGCCCAATGTGGCCAAAAATGGTAAATGAATAAATAAATAACGAAAGAAAGAATGAAAGAAAGGAAGGAAGGAAGGAAGAAAGAAAGAAAAAAAGAGAATGAATAGTTGCAATGTTGCAATTGTCCTTCTGGATCTTAGGAATAATTAAAGCTATGAGAGCTAGGACTGATAATTGACCCATAGAAATAGGCCATCAATGGAATGAACTAGAACACTGTGGCATGGACTCCACAGTTCATAAGTGACAGGACTGACACCACTCTTCAAGATCAATGAGGAAATCCAGTGAATGGCAGTAGAGTCAGTGGGAATTGTGGCTTCATAGGTAAATATATGGAAGACACAATTCCAAAATTTAGAAGAAAAACATTCTTCATGTCTTTGGCATTGGTGAACTTTTTCTAAACATATTACAAATTAAAACTTTATAAATAATAGGTTGATAAGTTCAATAAAACTAAATTTTAAATTTTTGGTATGTTCAAAGTTAAAGCAATTAAAACTCTAACCATAGACTGGAAGAAGTTAGTCCAAAACATTAATATTTAGAGCTGAAAAAATTCCTATGACTCTGTGAAAAAAATTTACAAAACATTACAGACACATATATACATACATATCATTTTGTGTGTGTGTTTGTGTGTGTGTGTGTGTGTGTGTGTGTGTGTGTGTTTGCTATTAGATATTCAAATCTTGGCCTTAAACACACAGATATGTCTCATTGATACATATCATTGAGTTTTACTCCAGCTCTTATATATAGATATTTCCTATCTCTGCTAAAAAAAAAAAGCTAAAATAAAAAAAACATTAGAAAAATCTCTTGAGTAACAAGAAAGATGTAATTGGGGACCATAGTGATGCCTTTAAATCCCAGGGACAATTTTCAGACAGTACCTGTGTCAGTAAAATTGTGGGATGCTGTGGACACATCAAGGTTCCTTGTGAAGATATGAATGATTTTAACAACATAATTTTTTGAGACTTTAATAAGAAACTTGAAGAGGCATTTTGTGTTTAGTATCCCAAGAAAAATCAAACTTAGAAAAACATTTTTAGCATAGGATTCCCATACATGTACCTTTTATGTTGGTAGAAACATAAAAGAAAAAAAACAAAAACAAAAACCAAACACATCTTGAATAACAATAATAAATAAAGTAAAATAGAAGAGTGAGATGATTAAATTAGGGAACAAATATATAATGTGCTTTTATGCTTATATGGCTCAGAAATTTTGAGAGAATAAAACATATTGCACAGAGATCCAAAAAAGGGATGCAGTTTATATAAATTTTATAAGTACTAAATAATGTGGCATATTCTTCCTTAGTATAGTTGTACTATACTACAATGCCCCAGTATATAAAAAATATTCTAAGAGAATTTACCCCTGGGAAATGTAGGATGTAATATCAGAAAAAAAAAAAAGGTTGGGTTTCACATATACAGATGCAAAGATGAGGGGGTTTGTGGAAATCTCTTATAAAAGGCAACTCATTTGGAAGATGGGCAGGAGACAAAGAGCAGCAGGATAGGGGTGAGGAGATCGGAGGTGGATTTTTCTGGTTTTGTTGAAGTCTCGGTTGTGTCATGTGATGTTTTTCTGGCAGCTGTCTTATGAGAGGATGTTTTGCTGAAGCAGACGCTTGAGAAGATGCATGGTGTTTGGAAAGAGTTATAGATATAAACCAACAAACAGTGAACTACATTCTTGTATTAGTTCGCCTTACAAAACTTTTCTGGTCTTTGCTGACCTTCCGTTTTCATGACTTTGTAGAGAACTGAAGAACTTCTGCTTCTTGCTGCTTCTCCTCACTTACACTGATTCAGCAAAGCCTTGCAGTTTCCTCTGGATCAAACTGCTGTTACCTCTGGTCAGTGTCCTAGAAGGGAAGTTGAAGCATTTAAGAACTCATATTAAAGTAGGTTTTGAAAAATCTAAGCCTACGGAGATCACTGGGCAACAGTGTTCGTTGGAATCTTTATTTATCCTAGACTTTCAGAAACACAGATACATCATATAACATGACCAATTTAGTCATAGATTGTAGTCTCAAACCCCCTTATTAGTCCCAGACCAGGAGTCACTCACGCTTCCGATTGAGTAACTTCCAAGGAGAGAGATCTTTTGGGCAAGGACAGTTCTCCAGAGAGTGAGATAGCTTCAGGCAAACATCATAGCATTTATTTCGATGTGGTAATAATAATGCCTGCTGTAGTAATAGCCATTACACTCTTTGCTTGGACCATTCAGATCCTCCTGCTTCTTCCATTTGGGCTATTACTTTCATATACATTCTATTTCTTTATTCTGATTCTTTATAATTTCAAGAGAATACATATCACAGGAGGGTTTAAGTCATAGAGGACATTCCTGGATGTTATCTTTGTTCCTGAAGTGTTAATTGATGCTCAGCACAGCTTTCTACAAAACCAAATTCTAAACTCCCCCATCCTTGGGTAACAATTTTACTTAACTAGATGATATCCTAAGGTACAGTCCTCAGTGGGTCAGAAGATACAAGGTCTCTATTAGTGCATAGTTGTTATGCTTGCATACTAGGTAACGAGTTGTCGGAAGCATCTGTTTAAGCATCTCATGAAGATCAAGCCATCTGCCTTAAGAGTATGGTGACTCCTCACATTGCCTGCTAGTCTGTGTTTTTTTTCAAGCATTCCATGATGATCAGGTCGTCTGCCTTGAGAGTGTGGTGACTCCTGTCCTTACTTGCTGGCTTTTGATCACAAAAAGCTTGAAATGGACAGCAATTATAGCTTATAGTGCTGGTGGAAGCATCCCTTAGGATTTGGTTCTTTCAGGAATTCAAGCCCAAAGGCTTCTGGAAGGAAAAGCTCTAGGTTTCCATTTGGCAATTTAAAAACATGCAAAAATAATTAGTTAAAAATGTGGCCATGAATTTTAAGGAGAGTGTGTAAAGCTATATAGGTGGGTTTGGAGGGAGAAAAGGACAAAGAGAAACATTGTAATTAAACTATAATCTTAAGAAAACTATTGAATTTAACAGTTATTATTTCCCCTTGCTCCAAAGATCTTCTGTTTCCTGCTATTTTCCTCCTTGTGATTCAAAAGCATATTCTATCAACTGGTTTCATAATGCATACTGCATTCTGAAGAATGACTCTCATTTTCTTCCAAGCCAGTTCCATGATTCAAGTGTATCCTCTCCAATCTAGTTCCCTGGCTACATTCCATGAGTCTTAACTCTATTAAGATACTGACTTGCAGACAATGTATAGTCTGTGTGTGTCTTAGCATGGCTTAAGCCATGCAGTAACTTTCATGGCTTGCTCACATGTCTGTCTTCACAGCTCCATTGCAGTTAAACTGAATTCATTTCCTTGATGGAATTCTGTTTGGCATGATGCTTTATGGGCATCACCGTCTTCCATCTCCATGGTTCTGGGTTAGCTCTCGTTGGAAGGAAAGACACAACCCAGCACATTTGCACCTTTCAGACACATGAAATATTGCTAGTTCCATGGATGAAGGTGTCTGACATTGTTATTTTAAAATGCAGATGAATAACCTTAAGAAATAATACTCAAATGAATGTTTAATATATTCTCTATTTAACAGAGTAGCTGAACATTCATCAGAGGCAGTATCTAGATTAAACTTGTTAAGAGTACAGATTGTTAAGGATCATACTAGACTGTGTTGGTGCCAGGGATAATTTGCTCATGAGCCTACTACACAGTCAATTAGGACACATGCAAAGCACTCTAAGAATATTTAAACTCAATCTGCCTTTGAGTTTCTTCTCCCCTATCTTGTCTTCTCTGACCACAAGCTGAGAACAACCCTGACCATGCCTCATCTGATCAGCTATTCGATGTAGGCATCTTTATTCATCAATCAGAAATAATTTGGGGGCAGTGTCACATTGCATCACTTGGTCTCCATCAGGGATCCCTCATCTCTGGGCAATCAGGTCTAGGGGGTCTGTACTTAGAAGTATAGTCCATAGCAACAGACAGTTCAAACCTCAACTCTCATCAAATAGCTCTATTTCATGGGATGAGCCAATCAAATGATTACAACTAAAATACTAGTCAGCAATAGTTGGGATTAAATTCAGATGCTTTTATAATAGTTTTCTTTCCTCCACCACACTTACCTGGTTTTTCAGGACCATATTGATAACTTATAAAAGGATTGGTGCTTGAACTCCTGGGATTTTTCTAGACCATGTAAATGTAAAACTGTATGCTTTCATTTGTTTGAAGAGAGGAGATCTGCTTTACTTAAAGGTCAGGTGGTTATGCCCATTCAGTGTCTCAGAAATCCTGTTATTTTGTTTATGAAGGAAGGATTCTGGCACAGTCATTGAGATCCCGAGCAAGATCTAAGTCTTTGAATATCTGTTGCTCTTATACTCAAAACCTGCATCTGGATTCCAGCTTCAAGTTCCTTTTAGCAGGAAGTAAAGACTAGATATTTTTAACACTGCCAAGAAGTCTTTGTGATTTATAATTAAATCTAAGTGTCATTTAAGGAAATTGAAATAATAATTAGGTCTTACTTCAAAAGCCTGGACTGCACAAAATTGGACAATCTTAATGAAATGGGTGATTTTCTAGACAGATACCACTTAACTATAGTTAAATCATGATCAGTTACACTATTTAAACAGACCCATAACCACTAAAGAAGTAGAAGCATTCATTAAAGTATCCCAAGCAAAAAAAACCTGAGCCAGGTAAAGACTTTTAAAGAAGAGCTATACCAATACTTACTTATAAAATTATTCCACAAAATAAAAAAGAAAGAACACTGCCAAACTCATTCCATGATGCTATAGTCACCCTGATACCTAAACCATACAAAGACTAAACAAAGAAAGAAAGTTTTAGACCAATTTCTCTTATGAACATTGATACAAGACTACTCAATAAAATACTTGCAAACCGAATTCAGGAACACATCAGAAAAATCATCCATGAAGATCAAGTAGGCTTCAACCCAGTTTTGTAGGGATGGTTCAATATATGAAAACTTCATCAATGTAATCCACTAGATTAACATCCTGAAAGAAAAAAGTCACTCGATTATCTCATTAGACACTGAGAAAGCCTTAGAGATAATCCAACACACCTTCATTTTAAAAGTATTAGAGAAATCAGGAATCCAGGCACATACCTAAACATAGTCAAAGCAATATATAGCAAGCCAATAGTCAATGCCAAACTAAATGGAGAGAAACATAAGCATTTCCACTGAAATCAGGGAGAAGACAAGGATGCCCACTCTCTCCCTGTCTACTTAATATAGTACTTATAGTTCTAGCCAGAGCAATAAAACAACTAGAGAAGCTCAAGGGCATACAAGTGGGAGAAGAGGAAGACAAGGTATCTCTATTTGCTGATGATATGATAGTAAACATAGACGACCCCAAAACATCTACCAGAGAACTCCTACAGTTGATAAAGTGATACAGAAAAGTGGCTGGATACAAAATTAACTCAAAGAAATCAGTGATAAACTGGCCAAGAAAAAAAATAGGAAACAACACCCTTTATAATAACCATGAATAATATAAAATATCTTGGTGTAACTTGAATGAAGCAAATGAAAGATCTGTATGACCAGAACTTCAAGTTCCTGAAGAAAAAAATTGAAGATATCAGAAGATGGAAACTTCTCCCATGCTCATGGATAGGTAGGATTAACAGTGAAAATGGTCATCTTACCAAAAGCAATCTAGAGATTCAATGCAATCCCCATCAAATTTCAATACATTATTTTTATGGACCTTGAAAGAGCAATTCTCAACTTCCCATGGAAAAATAAAATCCCAGAATAGCCCAAACAATCCAGAATAGTAAAAGAACACTGTGAGGAATCACTGTCTCTGACCTCAAACTATACTACTGAGCAATAGTGATAAAAAATCCACCTGGTGTTGGTATAGAAACATGCAGGTTGATCAATAAAATGGAATGGAACATCCAGAAATAAACTCACAGAACTATGAACACTTGACTTTTGATAGAGAGTCCAAAATCATACAATGGTTTTCAAAAATGAAAACATCTTCAAGAAATGATGATATACTAGTGGGATGTTTACATGTAGGAGAACAAAAATAGAACCATATTTATCACTCTGCACAAAATTCAAGTCCAAGTGGATCAAGGACCTCACCATAAAACCAGGTACACCAAATCCCATAAAAGATAAAGTAGGAAATAATCTTGGATGCATTGATACAACAAACAAGTTCTTGAACAGAACACCAAAGGCTCAGACTCTAAGATCAACACTGATAAGTAGGACCTCATAAAACTGCAAAGCTTCTGTATGGCAAACACATTGTCAATAGGATAAATTGGCAACCCACAGATTAGGAAAACATCTTCACCAACCATATATCTGATAGAGGACTAATATCAAAAATTTATACAGAACTCAAATAGTTAGACACAAACAACAGAAATAATACAATTTAAAAATAGGGTATAGACTTAAACAGAGAATTGTCAACAGAGAAATCTCAAATGGCCAAGAAGCACTTAAAGAAATGCTCAAATTCCTTAGTCATCTGGAAAATGCAAATCAAAACAACTCTAAGGCTTCATCTTATACCCATCAGAATTCTGAGGTCAAAACTCAAGAGACAGCACATGCTGGCAAAGATGTGGAGCAAGGGGAACACTTACTTGTACAACCACTTTCTAAATTAATTTGGCAATTTTTCAGAAAACCGGAAATAATTTCTTCCTCAAGACCCAGCTATATCACTCCTGGGCATATATCCAAAAGATGCTCCAATATCCCACAAAGTTACTGACTCATCTATGTTCATAGCAGCTTTATTCATAATAGCCAGAAACTGGAAACAGCTTATATGTACCTAAACTGAAGAATGGATAAAGAAAATGTTATACATCTACACAGCAGCATACTCTTCAGCATTAAAAAAATAAAAAGACAGCATGAATTTTGCAGGCAAATGAATGGAACTTGAGAATATCATC